>NC_081217.1:19059658-19692158 GCF_902713425.1 Acipenser ruthenus
GTTTGGATTGCCCCGGTCACTCAAATAATCACATGACCATTGTGATAATAAATAAAACAAGCCTTTATTTAACCCCAATGTTTTACAAGGCCATATCCAATAAAATTATTATTATTATTATTAGTTTATTCGCCTTTATCCAAGGCGACCTACAGAGACTCGGGTGTGTGAACTATGCATCAGCTGCAGAGTCACTTACAACAAAGTCTCACCCGAAAGATGGAGCACAAGGAGGCGAAGTGACTCAATGAGTGACAAAGTGTTTAAAAACTGACAAAGTGTTGAACATAAGACCAAGGGGTCCAAGGGGTTCTAAACAGAACCATTAGGGGTTCTAGAATACGATGCTTCATATTTAGAACTCCCTAAATCAAAAGGTTCTGTTTTAGAACCCATTACTTATAACCCTCAATAAATGAAACCCAACTGGGTAAGATGTACAGGAATTTTTGCAAATCCATAACTTTTGATTTAGTATATGTGATTTATAATAGCATGTTGCATTTCAGCACGGTGTTATGAAGAACACAAGCCCAATACGGTTTGTGTGTTCCAAGGTCTATGTGCTGTGCATTTATCAGTGTTATTGGAAAATCCCTACAGGAAAATTGGTGTGATTTCCAAGAAGAGGAATCTTATCTGTATATCAACATGGAATGAAAACAGATTATTACATCAGCATTTAAACCGTTTGAGGACATCAAAGTATTCTTACAGGATCCTCGCTCCTTATTGTTCCTGCCACATCCTGTTCTGTACGTCTAGCTAAAATATATTTTCAAACCTCATTTTTCATTTTTTTTTGTACAAAAGATTAACTGAGAAAGATCGTAGATGAATATAGATCAATTACAAACAAACGCTGTTTGTAAACATGTTGAAAAAGACCAACTGACGTGAAATATACAGGGTGATTCATAATTCATGCAACAGTGTTGTTTTGCATTGTTTACATTCAATTTAAATATTGACATTATTGAACCTTTCAACATCACAATGCTCCTTAGAAATCTAGCTTTAAAGCAAGATTTGTCACTTAAAATAAAGGAGAACAAAGTTCATTTAATTCCGCAGCTCAATACCAAGACAAGAAGTTAAATTGAATTTGAATTAATTATGCATGCAGGAGAACTCAATACAAAGAGATACATTTAAATTCCATTTGAATTCATTTATGAATACAGGAGAACTCAATACAAAGTGATACATTTAAAATGAATTATGAATAATTGAATACCAGAGCAATCAGGACACAGAAATTAGTGAATTGAAATGAACAAGCAATTGCACACTCAGAAACATTTGTAAACAGAAGCAGAACCCCCTTCTTTGATTTATGAATGGTTAGCTTCAAGCTCAGTGTCTCTAATTACTGTGTATTTACATAGTAGTTACTTGGTAAATACATGTGTACTTACACATAATTACAATGTTACTATGCATAGTTACAATGTAATGTTCATTTTTTTGCATTCTATAACCCTAATCCTAAACTTAACCCTAACCCTATCCCTAACTCTAAACCTAACCTTATTTATGAAATAAGTTATTATAAAAAAAGAAGCCCCAACACTGTTAAAAACTCCCCTTCATTCGTTGGTAAAATAAACTCACAGAATCTTCACAAGGACATTTGGAATGCTTAGTTTTGGTTCCAGATCCGCTGCACAATTCAGGCGAGGAATGTTTGGAAACTCTTGCGGCAGTCAGCTCCTGTTGCCAAAGTGACCAAAGGGAAAACAAATGCAGGTCAATGTTGAATTGAATATGAATGCTTAACTTGCTTATTAACGTATTGGCATACAATACTGGCATATATAAAAAAAGGTGTTTAAGAATTACACTTATATATGTTCAGTTTTCAAATGGAGCTGGACTCAGTTTTAGGTTGTGTAACACAGCCTCACGGCTGAGGTTCGTTTAGCCATTTAAACTACAGACCCAAACACAAGATTTATGATGTTACGCTGTTGCACACTTTTATTATTTACAATAATAAAATAAAACAAAACAAAAGACGAACTCCGCACAGGAGCGCTAATTAACTTTTAAGCGAACCTAAACTGCTTATCGCAGGCAGGTGGCACTCACCTATAATTACAGCCAGGTGTACCTCTTCCTGGCTCCCTCCCATGGCATTCTGGGTGAGGTAGTTCCTTAGCCCCTCTTGAACTACAGTTCTTCCTCCCCCTAGTCTGCCACAGCTGTCACAATACACTTTTTGGAAATCAGGCTGCTTTTTCAGCCCAGTCTGTGACAAACAAAAACAGTACCGGTAATAAACAAGTGGGGTAGAGTTAAGGCTGGAAAAAAAAATACAACAATAAATCTCCCTCATTAGCAGCCTATCTAAAATCCTCACGCTATTTTCTTGTTGTTTTTCATGATCTCTGAGCAGTATTGCATACAGCACTCCAATTAGACTGCACAGCTGAAAGTAAACTCACAAGTTCCCCCAAACTGTGTACTAAGCTTCTAACTCATGGCATTTTTATTGTATTTATTTTATTTACTTACATTCTCTTTAGACAGAAGTCCAGCTCAGTTGAGACAGAGCATGGTTATGTCAGACCTGGCCTGAAATCAAACCACATGGTTTTCTAAAGTTAGCTACCCATACCCTGCCAGAGCTCTTCTGTTTCAGAGGAGACAGCACTGGAAGCATACAGATCAGCTCAAAACTCAAACATCTTGATTGAACATTATACAATATAGCAAGGGTGCTGTGTGACACTGTATAACCTTGGTGGGTGACTTGGCCCCATACTGTTTTACAAGCTTGTATACAACACCACATCCTATGGTAATACTTTACATTAAGTGTCTCTAATTACAGTAAAAAGATTATCGGCTGGCATCTGTCCATGGCATGGGAGTAATAATTTGCCCTAATCAACAGAAGGCGATGGATACTGCGAACATCACCATCAAGCATCAATTCATTCTTCAAAGGGGCAGCCAGTACATCCATCACAAACTGCACCGACAAGTAGTGAAATAAGAAACATTTATACTCTGGAGGCCTCAGAAAGTCTGATCCCTCCATTCCAGGGCCGGTTTGAGGTATGCAAGCGGGGCAACGAGGGAGATCTCACATGGCGATTGTTTGAGCTATCACTGCTAGAGGATGAACAGAGACAATTCACTGCTCTGTGTGACCCTCGTTGACTGAGACACTGCACACCGCACTCTTTATTATCACACTCCTCTGTGTTGTTGAGCTGATTCACACGACATAGAAGGTGCTAGACATAACATCATTTCTGCAGAACGGGCAGCAGATTTCAGAAAGAGGAAAGGTGAGAAACATTGAGCTTGTTTTGCAAATTGCTGCAGCTGCTCAGTGATAGGGTACTTTTTGCAGAAGTGGTAAATTTCACTTTATTACCACACAATCTATTCCATGCAGCAACACAAATAACCAGGGTTAGTAATTTCTTTCTTTGCTGTAATAGCAGCACTGACGTCCCCTCTATACACACAGCGTAGTTACACCTCCCTATATATTGCCCTGTGAAAATTAAAAAAAACATAACCATTTTCTGTGTGTGTGTGCTTGTTTAAACTGAATTTTAAAAGGTTATCAAGTGGGATTATTTTTGACATTCAGATATATTTCACTTGTGACTATTTCAGCTCAGGCCCCCAGTGTTGAAAGGCTAAAGTATTTAACCACTGGGTCTCTTGTACATGTCAAACTCAGTTCCCCCAAGCTCTCAATTACTTAATTGGTCTAACTATTTGATTAATTGGCCAAATTAAACATTTATAGGTATTTTTAAAATAATCAACGGTCAACGATTTTGATAAATATGAAATATGTCCAATTGAACAAATAATTAGATCAATTATGTTAATTGAGAGCTTAACTTGAAAAAGCAGAAGACCCTGCGGCCGTCGAGGACTGGAGTTTGACACCCCTGCTCTAGGGCCTCCTTACAGTAATATTCTTCCACTTCAAATTGCTTATTTTCATTTTTTTATTTTAAGAACAGAGACATGATTCTGCTCTCCCTTGTTTCTTTCTACCTCTCAAATCAGTCGCTTTAGATCCAGTCTGCATCTGACATCAGACACCTTGAGGTGAAACTCTTAGCGCAGGACGATGTCATGGCTTATTTGTGATTTTGTCTTTTATTTTGGTGGAATATTTTACTGCTGTTGTTTATTTTGTCTGCTGCTTTTGTTACGTTTAGTCAGTCAGTGCTGCAAGGCGAAATGCCAGACATTAATGTGAGAAACAGCCCTGGAAAGTCCCACTCGTTTCTTGATTGTTTTTTAACATTACCATTGCAGCCCTAATTCTTAGAGTATTACAGAACATAAGAAAATTTATGAGCACCAAGAGGCCCATCTATGATCGCTCGTTTCCTAGTAGCTGATTGATCTCAAAGCTTTGTCAAGTCGGGTCTCAAAGGATCTAAGTGATTATGGCTAAACAACATGACTGGGTAACCCATTCCATACCCTCACCACTCTCTGTGCGAAGTGTCTCCTGCTTCTCTGTCCTAAGTCTATCTCCACTTAGTTTCCAGCTGTGTCCTCTGGTTCTGGTTTCTGTGCTGCGCTTACAGTATTGCTTAGGGTTAACTATGTCAACTCCTGTTAAGATTTTAAAGACTTCAATCATGTCCCCTCTAATTCTTATTTGTCCCAGAGTAAATAGATTCTGTTCCTGCAGTGTTCACAAAAGGTACTGCCTGTATAGCTTGTGTTTCCTGCAGTCACTCTGTGCATGTTGTGAAGGAGTTAACATGCTCTTAAATCGTGATATCTTACACTAGGTTACAAATAAAGTTTTCAGTTTCAATGCCTTACTCTCAGGAAGTCTGTTACCGCTGCACCTCCTATTTTCCCAGTCTCTTCTGGGTCAAAGCGTGTTACTGGCTGAATGTCAGTTAACAGGGAAGCAGCTGGTTGGTTAATAGCACCGTGTAACAATTTTTTTTTTTTTTTTTGTTCCTGGGTAGTATGTTATTTCCTAATTGCTTATGCCTCAAAAGTATAGAAAATGGCTATTATTCCCCACAAACGTTGCTTTTGTGACCAGGACAGTGATATTTTGAAATTTACCTATTTCCAATGAGAAAACGGGCGAATTTGTGTCTTTTCGTTCACATAAAGTCAGAAAAAAACAACATATGAATCCAAATTAACATGTATTTATACTAAAGTAATACACAAATGACTACAAAAGATTTAGAAGTGAGTAGTTTTTCGAGATTTACAATTATACTGTAAATCACTTTCACGAATCAGCCCCCAAATGTAGTCTCCCATCATGTTATCGTTATACTGTCCTTGGTAGCGGCGTTCAAAGTCCAGTATATCCTGGTGGAAGCGCTCGCCTTGCTCCTCCGAGTACGCTCCCATGTTCTCCTTGAATTTATCAAGATGAGCATCAAGGATATGGACTTTGAGGGACATCCTACAGCCCATTGTGCCGTAGTTCTTCACCGGAGTCTCAACCAGCTCCACATAGTTTTCGGTCTTGTGATTGCCCAGGAAGCCCCGAACCACTGCGACAAAGCTGTTCCAAGCCGCCTTCTCCTTACTAGTGAGCTTCTTGGGGAATTCATTGTACTCCAGGATCTTCTTTATCTGTGGTCCGACGAAGACACCGGCTTTGACCTTTGCCTCAGACATGCTTAGGGAAGAAGTCTTGAAGGTACTTGAAGGCTGCCGACTCCTTATCTAGAGCTCTGACAAATTGTTTCATAAGGCCCAATTTGATGTGCAGTGGTGGCATCAGCACCTTCCGGGGGTCCCAGCCGTACTCATCATACTTCAAGGCGTCCAGCAAGGTCTTGATGCTGTTGTAATCCTCTTTGAGGTGCACCGAGTGAGCAGCATGGCTTTGAGGCTCCTGGATGAGCTGTCAATGAAGGACAGTATAACGAGAACATGATGGGAGACTACATTTGGGGGCTGATTCGTGAAAGTGATTTACAGTATAATCATAAATCTCAAAAAACTACTCACTTCTAAATCTTTTGTAGTCATTTTTGTATTACTTTAGTATAAATACATGTTAATTTGGATTCATATGTTGTTTTTTTCTGACTTTATGTGAACAAAAAGACACAAATTCGCCCGTTTTCTCATTGGAAATAGGTAAATTTCAAAATATCACTCCTGGTCACAAAAGCAAAGTTTGTGGGGAATAATAGCCATTTTCTATACTTTTGAGGCAAAAGCAATTAAGAAATAACACTTACTACCCAGGAACAAAAATTGTGTTACACAGTGTAGTATGAAAGAAGATGTTGGAAAACATGGAACAAGTATTGAATAGCAGTTTGCTACGCATGAGGAATGACAGCTGTATTCATGTTATTTTTCTGAAAAGTGATTTAACATTGAATAGAAAAAACTGTTAGTTCCAAAAATGCAAGCACTGCTGTAATAGATGAAGGCTGGCTATATCCTCTGGGTATATAGATACTTGCACTGCATTGACTCCGAGCAATCAAGAAATAATAGCAGCTTCATTGAGCAATGGATGGTAGCAGAGAGCTGAGAAAAACACCAAGTTAACGTATATTTAACTATATTTAAACAACCGCACATTAGAAGTAAATTGAAGGCAATATGGTAGAGAAGTTACCCTGAAGTTATGACAACTGGAGAGGATTTTTTTTTTTGTCAAAGCAAATGACTGGCCAGCAGCACAAGGCTGTACAAACAAGTCCTTTGACCTCCAGCCCTGACATGAAAGACATTTGCCCTTCGGGGAGTCCACTGGGGTATAAAACTAGTTAAACAGGTTTTTGCTTAGAAAATACAGCTGGTTTATGAGGGGGTCATAAAGCTAGTCTTCAGGGGGACAAGAAGGGGCCAGGCTCTAAGACTTCAGAGATATCCAAAGAGATAATGCCACTGGGATCAAAGGGTCTCAGGCAAAACGGAGAGATAGGAACAAGGAAGATGACAAAAACCAGATGTATGGACCTTTTTGGTACCAGGGGTCTGAAGAATGCACTGAGTTCAGAGGTCGTCACACTAGACTACACACACAGACACACACACACACACACTCACACTAAATTAACAGGATAATGTGTTGTACCTTTTCTATTGGTTGAGTGTCAGAGAAAGAGGAGGTGGACCATCTATACAGAGGGGTATATAATGTCATGCAAAAGATTGTAAAAACGAGTATTCTGTTTGTCCTGTACCTGGGACCAGACTCCCTGCATATTTCAATAAACCCAACAACTGAGTGAAGAAAAGGACTCTGTGCATTTTCTTGAATCTACTTACTCACCATCCTTTTTTTAAGTTACATCAGAAGACATTGAAGGGGTGTGGATCATTTCATTCTTCAAACAACCTGTGAGCATGGATTGCAAACAGAATATATATATTTTATGCTGTTTTTTTTTCCTCTCCGAAATCTTTTGGTTTAAACCAAATAAATGAAAAATTCAAAAATAAAGATTATTATTATTATTATTATTATTATTATTATTATTATTACTATTGTTATTAATAATAATAATAATAATAATAATAATAATAATAATAATAATAATAATAATAATAATAATATAATGCATGGGGTAGTGTGTGATATGAGAATTGAATTGAACTTCCAAGGAGTGGGTTGCTGCATAATCCAAGCATTAAACTCTAATTTATCACACACTACCCCATGCAGTATTATTTATAATCTCTATTTTTCCTGAGTTCTAAAGTTGGAAGCTAGGGTCGCGCTCTGTTGAGCTTGTGTTTCCTGTAATAACAAACGGTTATTACAGGAAACATCAACTGGATGAGCTAATTAATAACTGACATGAGCTAACAGAAAAATCGGCTCCACAGTTGCACAGTATATGTGTCAGATTGGTTTCCGTCTGAGCTGTGTTGTCAGTGTTCAAGCTGGGGGGGAAATCATTTCCCTACTAAATGCATAGTCACTACAGCAGAGGCTGACAGGATGCAGTAGCAGTGACTGACCCCACCCCCCCAACTCTGACAGGCAGGTGTTTATGAGCCTCTGCAATGTGCAGCACTGTGCCCTGACTCAAGCACTCAGTGCATGACCAGCATATATTTGCACAGACTCACCAAAATACATTGGTCATGATTCCTGTAATCTATCCCACAAAAAGAAATACATAAAGAAAGAAATACAATGAAGTGGAACTTTCAGTTACAGGGCAGTTAAACAGGTAATTATAGGGTTATCACTCTGTAGAGGTAAGGATATTATACTGTGCTTAGCAGTTACTGCTGTTCGTATTTTATAAATTATTTAGGCCATATAAAGTGCCAACATTACGACCATAAGCAAATGTTACGAAACTAGTAACAATCCTGATCTGGTCAACTTTTGAACTCATGAGGGTCTTGGCTGCGATATGCCATCTTGAATTGTTTTTCTCAGTAAGTATATATTTATTTTAGAGATAAAGCTGCTTCCAGTATGCCTTTATGTCAGTCTCAACAATAAAAGAGAGTTTTAACTACAGTGCTGCAACAGCTATTAGTCCAATTTAATAGATTTCAAGCTAGCCTCTTTGGCAGTGTCAGCCCTGTGCTGCATATTCATGTTGAGCATACAGTGGAATTCTTTACAATTAAAGCAAGGAATATAAATCAACAGCAAAGAGACCAGCAGCAAGGATATTACAACCCAGTACAAGCCCTGTGTTAGATGATGCTGCAGTTCCAGACTGTTTGTGAGACCCTGCTGTGGATGGGAACAGGAAGGATGTTGTGGGAAGCCACAATGAGAGGCACCACTCTCACCCTGGAAGTGTGTCAACTCGTCTTTATGACACATGGGCTGCCAGACATTCCCAGGATGACCACAGCATGCCAGCGGTTTTTATTGTGGTAAATTTGCAATTTATCGTATTTGATAAATGTTTTATGTTTTTGTTTAAAAAGTTTACCCCAGTTAGTTTGCACAATAATGTTTTTCCCTGGTTGTACGATATACCTCCCATAGCTTATCATGGTTTACCATGTTTAAAAATAAAATTAAAATGTTTTACATACCTCTAAGGGCTTTACAATTCATAGCTATGCTTTATCATGCTTTCACTAAGTTTTGTTCCACTTTGCTATCCTTTTACTATTGAAAACTTCTATGCCTTGCATTCCCCATAGTCTACAGGACTTTGCTCTGCTTTGCTACTTTCCATGGTGGCAATTCATTTGCACATGTTCAGATCGCATTAAACTAACAAGGACATAGGTTCATAAGTGTTGACAACCATAACTGTTCTCATAACTTAAAGCATTCTTATTATGCATGATTGAGAACATGTGTGCAAACCTCATATATAGAATATGCATCCAAAACATACGTACGATAATAAGAAAACCAGATGGGGAGGAAGAGAGGTTATTTTAGCATGCATGTCCATTGACCACATTGGTAGCAGTATGTTTTTAAATGCATGACAGGCTATGCACTAAATTACATACAGTAATGGGTCCATTCACTAAGATCAATATCTCTGGCAGGCAATTGCAGCGTTTCAGGAATCAAAGTTCATTCCTGAGGGAACTCAACAAGCTTCACCAGGACTGCAATGCTCAGGGCCATAATAAAGTCCTGTGAAAAATGATATGAGACCTGCAAGAAAGCTGTTATGCAAACGACACAGTAGGTAAGACATATTCATATAGGAGTGCTTACCAAGGTTAATCAGGGTTGTCTTATCTCACTATGACTTGACACATTCAGATGCTGCAGATTGTACTGTTTGAAGCATGTTTTTTTTTGGTCGTTTCTTTGATGCAATATTAGCTTTTCAGCAGCTTTCTGTAACATAGCAAGATTGACAAAGGAAACAGTGTTTTCTGTCTCAGGCATTTTCCATTCTGTCTCCAGGTCGCTGTTTTAATAAAGTCAGTCAAAAAGTAAACATAACGTATCCTACAGAATAACTGATTTGTCTTGCTACACATTCCAATCTGTTTAACTTTAAAAAGCAGTTAAAAGAGGCAGAAACAAAAAATGGGTTTATACTTGAAACACAGAATACTTTCTTGGATTCTTTCCGAGAGACTCGGGCTGTCCTGTTTGTTGTTGAGCTGTTTACTGAGGTACAGCTTGACTATCAGACTGCAGCTAACGCTAAAAGAAACTACAGTCAGGCCAAAACCATTTGTTTAGGTTAGGGATTTAAATGCAACGGTTGATTTTTCATACCCAGACACTTTATTAAGTGATCAGTTCACAGTGCACGTTTTTCTGGGTACAGTGTGCTGTCTAACTTTACTGACAACCTCCTTTGTAATTTCCTTAATTTTTTTTGTGATTTTTCACACCTGTTTTGAGTGGTGAGTTTCTGCTAGTTCCATACTGTGGTTGAATTTGAATTGGCCCGTTCAATATATACAACAATATACGTAGACAGATCTTCCTCCAGTTGTAAGTGTAGGCATGTATAACGAATCAGCACCATGTCCTGCCCTCATAAAGAAAAGACTGTTGATAAAAACGTTTCTGAACTTTTAGAAGATTGAACCTCATTGCTCACCCAAGAACCATAATGCAGAGGCCATTATGTCTATTATAAATTCTTACTTTTTACAGTCTGGTACAAATCTGAGTCTAGCCCTGAAGCTACTATAACTGCACCTGCTCTGTTGACTGGATGAGAGGGGATCAACTTTCAGATCTTTCCATGCTGTGCTTTCCCAGTCAGACAGACTGTGCTGTATGGTCCATGTGGACAGACAGACATAAAGACAGACAGACATAAAGATAGACAGACAGACAAACAGACACAGACACAGACAGACAGGTGGATGTTAGGTTTCAGTGGTGCAGTAAAACGTTGCATAGGTACTAAATTATTTTTAAAGCTACACGTAATTAAATACAGTAAGAAAAAGAAAACAAAAACAAACAAAACAAAAAAACCCAAAACAGTGAAATCAGTTTAGTTGCTAAATCCTGGTAGGCAAAATCACAAAGCTTGAAGCTGAGCCAGAAAAGTAATTTCCTGTAAACCACGAGTGAAGGAGGTCTTAAAAAGCGCAGGCTCACAGAACGTTGGCAGTAGAGAGCGTAGCAAGGCATCTGGCACAATCAGAAAACGAAAGCGATAGACAGGTCAGCGCACAGATACCCTCTTGTCACTTCTATACTGGGACAAAAACAAGCACAAGAACAAGGGGGGAAAAACGTACAGAAGAAAAGAAACCTGCTCCAATGCATCAAACAGTGGACTTTGCTATTCTCTATTTGCATAGGCAAGCCAGATGAACACACAGAAAGCAGCTCACGCTTTGTACAAAGCCAAGGTAAGCACGCAGCTCACTTATCTGTAACTTATCTTATCTGTTCCCCCTTCATTTTACAACGCCGTTTCCACGTTTGTTTTATTTGAAGTGTTTAAAGTTAAATTTCAGTTTTCGTTTGCTTGTTCAGCTACAAAAAAGGCGCAAGTAAACGTCATGTTATTACTTCGTGAAAACGTGTCTATGGCCACTGTTTACTGCGACGAAAAAAATAAATAAAACGCCGTGTCAACTTTATGTACTATTTATTTCGGGAATAAACAAAATAACGTTTAACTTGAACTGCTATTTGGCATCATTTGTTTTGTAGTTAATTCGCTGGGGTAAAGTAATGGCTACACAACACATTCTTTACGCCTAGGATATTTTTTTTTACTTTAACGTGTTATATATTGTGTAACGTCTTGCTGTTAAATAAAGGCACGCACATGGGCCACGCCCCCCTACCCTACTGCTGTGCAGTCTGTGCCTGCGTTCTGAGCAAAATATAATGACTTTTATTACTTTTTCAATACATACAAATATCCAAATATTTAAATTATGACCCAATATCCGAACATGAAAATCCTGTGTTCATCCCAGCACTACAAAATATATCCACTAGACTTCACTAATGAAAAACTAATGGCACTTTGCCGCAGTAAATGACTCTCGTATACCATTAGAGCCGGGGTCAACTGTACATTCTTATCTTATATGAAGAGGTATGCTACAAACACTATTTTATCTCAGAACTGTATTATCTAGCTCAGCGGTTCTCAAATTTTGGATTATCACGTAAGCCTTCCAGACCTGTCAACTGTCTGCGTACCCTTAGCATACAACTTTATATTTTAATGTTATTTTTTTAATATATGCTTTCATAATGCACATATTTATACACATACACAATACTACATACAATATAAATGACTAGAATAATATGATTAGCGTTTCTGATTTTCGGTTTTAACCGATAAAACACCACCAATACAAAAATAAAAGAAAAAATGAAATCGGTATAAACGCCGGGAAAACACTGGACATGGTTACTCGGTTCACGTTGACTTCATCACGAATTTCCGACTTAAAAAAACAAAAACCTAACACATAAAAAAAACTACCTTTCCCAGTGCAGCTAGGCAATGTCCCTCCATCCTGACTAGTATATCTGGCATTGATTCGTTCTGAATACTTATGGAGGCTTGTTCGCGGTATATTATTATTATTATTATTATTATTATTATTATTATTATTATTATTATTATTATTATTATTATTTATTTATTTATTTCTTAGCAGTCGTACAATCGTAAGCTGTATATAGTTAAGCTGTATTACAGCTAAGATATTGAGAGGACTTGAATTGCAGATTGTGGCAAAAAATTTTTAAAAATGCCTGCACACCAAAACCATGTGTCCGTGACCATAAGGATTTCGTTGTGGAAGACAGCAAAGGAAAGAAGGTGCAACTTACGTGAGCAACTACTGTCGAGTTACTACTAATTGTGACAGAAACAACCGCCTAAGCATTTTTGAAAGTAACAGAAAACAAGCCCCGAAAAAAACGATGTATATAAAACACGAAAACAGCTAAAAAAAATAACCACCAAAATATATAATTCATAAAAAACGAAAAACAGAATTCCTAAATATAATATATAATTCGCGCTGTACGGTGATTGGTGGCGAGGGCTCTGTACGTCATTGTCTCTGCGTGTCTTTGTTCTCATTGGTACCTATCGGAGGTTTGCAATAAACGTGAGCGCGGTGAACCCAAGTGTCCCGCAGGTGCGGATTGTCTTGCATGGCACAGCCTCTCTTTTTGTTTCTGAAACTAACTAGCGTCACGCGTCATTTAACACAGGCAGGCGCATCACACTGGGTGTGACAATCCACACACAGGGGGAGGGCGGGCGCGAACCCGGGACCTCTCGCACTAAAGCATAGCGCCGATACCGCTGGAGGAGGTATCGGCAAGGAGCATATATAGAACTGGCGCACAAACTGGCCCATGCATTAAATACTTGAAATATAAAGTACCACTTTTTGACAAAATACCATTTTCTGACATTACACTGGTCACATTTTGGTATACATACCACATTCTGATGTTGTACCACTTTCTGGGCATACACCGGTACTATAAGCATAAGAATTGTAATAGTATATTAACTAAGGGGACTGTTTTTATTACAAACTGCATGGATTATATATAGTTTAGCATGCTCAATGTGTAAGGTTTCATGCATTTGCTGCAGTTTTCCATGGTTTGGCCATATTTCAGCACATCATTCTGTTCTAGTCCATTCTTGTCTATATCAATTCCTAAGCTTGTACTTTCTCACATATGAAAGAATATTAATAAAACATTTAAAAAAAAACTTGCCTTGGAGCTTGCCCTTTGCTGGAACGAACTTACAAGTGACATAGGTATGTAATCCTGGAAAGACTGAACCGAGTTTGCTGGAGGCTGGGCAAAACTATGTCTTTTGTAATTGTGGCAGGTTGCTGATATTACAATGGCACACACAGTTTGCAGTATGGTACAGCACAAAAGGTATATAATTATTTGCTTGCAGTGAAAAGGGACGAGTATAACTGAAAGTAATTACCACAAAGGGCTATTTGTATGGAAAAGTATTACAGCTGCATATACTGTACGGTTAAGTGTGGGACGCATGCCTTTAACTATCAGTCACCAATGTTGTCTTCATTGTCATTGAACAATGTTTTCTTTTTACTGTGAGGGAAGTGAATCACCATCCCTTTCTGTACTGAAAAGCGTTTAGCAAAAAATAAATGCAGATTTCCTAAAGTGAAGTAGTGTTCCTTTTTGTGACTTATATCTACTGAGCGTCAGTACACTGTAAGATAAGAATGCATCAGCCTCAGATAGAAACTTGTTAAAAGTATTTTCACAGTTTTTTTTTTATTTGATTTAATGGGATTTCCAATTTAGGATCAGCTGAATATGAATATATCAAATGCACTTGAGATCAGAACAGTCTTCTTCAAGTTAAAACTGAAGGCAAGACAGGTTTCTCTCATCGTAACGTTTTGTAATTTATGAATTTCTCACCTGCGCTTTTCCCCTACAGATTTGTAATCTTAAATGTACAAATGTGTATTTTTTGTTGAATAATATTACCCTAAACTTTGTATCGTCAAAGACGTAAAAAGTAATTTTCTAACACTACAAGTGGATTGAACATGAAATCATTTTGTAGCTTTGAAACATATTACATGTCTTTGCCTTGGAGAGAGAAGCTAGTTCATCTCGCATTACTGTTTTCCACTTGTATATATAAAATAAATAAATAAAAATCAGTTTAATAACTTCATTTTACTGGCACGGCATCAGATGCTTGGCTCCAATATTTTCTGTTGTTGAATGGAACCCCTTTCAGCGTATTACAAAAACTTGTGACGGCTCTCATATCAAATCTTAGCTGTTCATTCTGAAAACACTGGGGTTAGTTTAACAGTACATAAATCGATCCTTACAGCAGCTCACTACTGTACAACTGAATAAAATGAACAGCACTGACCCTTATAACATTTGATCATGGTACTTCTGCACAGTTATTTTCCTTTTGCTCCCCATGCTCAGCAGTGTTTTTAATATGCTTCTCTATACCTCTAACGAGGAGGCCGAAAAAAAGGGGGCTGCAGCAGTAGAATCTATGTAAAAAGGGCTGATGGTTATGGGGAACTGACCTTTCCTGTGGGTAGCATTGCAAACTAAGACATGTGGTTACCCACCGTTTACTAGCAACGTTTCCAACGCATTGAGGGCACCATTAACATAAAATCATTCAACCCTGTAAAACAATTAAGTCCCTTATGGGAGCAGTCATTTGAAATTCAGGAAGCCAGCAGCAGCTATCTACTTCAAGATGTGTTTTTATAGTTGTCAGGATCACTCACCGTTAGTTATGGGACATAGCAATAAGTACAGATCCTGTTTTTGATTTCCTAATGCTGCATGTATTGAATGACACACTACAATGCACACTACAGTACGCATCATGAAGGGAGAATGCTGCAGCCAGCCCAAACAGGATGTAATCCAGTTGATATCTGATGCTATAGTGCCAGCCTACATGTGGCTACATGCATTTTGCATGTTGTCTTGATGTCAGTGTGATTCTGTTTGCACTGACGATTTCACCTTCTTACAATATGTAATCAGGCGAAATATGGTTGATTGCATAGTGCTGGAGGGAATGCTGTGCTGTTGTTTTAACTGGGTTTGTTTTGTTTTTCGTAGGGCACAGCCAGGTCACTTTCATTCTTAATAATAACTGAGGTGTAATACAGATATCACTGTGTATTGGCAGGGAACCATAAAGCTGCTGTATCCTTGTAATACAATTTAAAGTCCAGTTCAATGCAATTGAACTTTGCACTGCGGATAAAAGCCTCTAATGTCATGCAATACAAATAGTTAGCTCCCTGATGGCCAGCTACACCTCAGCCATTAGACTGTGAACCAGAGCCAAAACAGAAAACCGTCCATACTGCACATCCATGTGCACAGACACTTCAATTATCATGAAAACCAAATTCTAATGTAAAACTATAGGAGGTACACTAAAGAAGGCACGTGCCAAAATACGTGTCCACCTGACTTTTTTTCTTATAGTTTTACCTTAGAAATCATAACTTTAGTAACTACAATGAAAAAATATTTGTTGAAATGTTGTCCTCATCTTGCTCTTTTATTTGTTTGGCTTCAGGCTAGGCAGCTGTGCTTTTTGGTCCTCCTGTGTTTCCACCTGGCCTGTGGGGATGGCCCTAGTTTATGCAGACACTCGGTGACGAAGGACCATATCCAAACCGTCAACACTCTGGTAAGGCAATCAGCTAGCGACCCTGAGGCTAGTTTCACAAAGCAGTTCTGGGTAGCAGTCTGCTAAATCCAATTCACTTTCATAGAAAGAGAATAACACCTTTATCCTTTATTCAAATAGATTGGCTGATTGAATTTCAACGAAACTTTCTAGCTTAGAATTAAACCAAATAAAAATAAGATAGCTTGCTAGCTATCAGCCTGCTAAGTGCTAGCAGTGCTTTGTAAAACTGGCCCCTGAATCATTCACCCAATACTGAAGAAACAAAGTCACCCATAATACAACATGGTGAGCTGCAGGTTATGCATGCAGTGACTGACCTTTACCAGACTATAGATTCACCAAGCGTTATCAAGAGACAGGGTGGAAAGAATAAGGGCATTTATATCACATTTACATGTTTTAGCAATATCTTAATCTCCCCATCTTCATGAGGTATTAGAGTACCTCGCATTATTCCAGAATCTTGGATGATTTTTATTGCTGCATCTTCAAAGATGGCCATACTTTTCATAGTAGACAGTATATGACAACATTCTACCCATGACCTCCTCCTCCATCCCCAATAGAAGCCACTAACAAGATAGAGACAGAGAAGCAGGTCACAGACGTAATTGATGTAACCCTGCCGTATTTGCTCTCTTGACCTCCATTGAATTTGTTTGTTTCAACCACATCCTTATTTTTTTTTTTACTCCTCAATAAGTTCCTGTCTTTCTTGACTGGTATGGGTCTGTAGGCCAAGGGTTTACACCAATGATGTGCCTCATTACTGGGCAGGTCTTTCATACGTAACCATAAAACACTCAATGGTAGCATGTATAGTTATTCTTAAATAATTACAATTTTTTTCAGTAGTATATATAATATAATGGGTGGGTCTCCTGCTCGAAAAACAACCTGAGTTTTCTTAGCGTTGAAGACCAAGGAGGGAGTGTGAAGAGAACATGCCAGGTCATGTCATACTCCACAGGCTGCCCTAACAAGCATATTAGTGCTGCCTTGGCATATACTGCTGTTCTGTTATGAGGATTTCAATAAAAGAGAAGAACATGCGGGCTTTAAACAGTTCATAATTCATAATGTCAAACAACCAATCATAACAACTAAACAAAGTTATTTCAGGCAAACAACGTTTTGACAAAACGGTCTTCTTCAGTTAAATAGTTCTAATAACCCTATACAATCCAAGCAATTTTCGCCTGTTTTAACCACATTGTCTTTTCCCCTGTAAAAAACACATATTCTTTATAGCAAAATTTAAAGTACAAAATGATTTAATATATTATGAAGTTAACTGGAATAATAATGCTTCAGAGACCCTCACAGTTGAAAAAAATGCACAAAAAAAAAGAAACCCATTTACAAAAATTAACACTTTATTGGGTTATAAACCATAAGAACATGTATATCGAAGGCTCCTGACAAATTGGAATGAAAGTCCAATATGTTGTGAAGTTGCATACGAAATTTCAGCCCAATAGCACAAAAAATGACCAAAATATGAGTGGTCGAACATTGTTAGTGATTTTCTGATTTTTTAACCAAAAGTGTCTTTTAGTAACAAAATAAATAACAAGAAATAAATAACTATATACTTAAGTGCTTGTAACACAAATACCTGTTTTCTGTGCCATCTAGAAAAAGAATTCTTGTCAACAACTATGCACAGAGGCAGATTGCATTTTTTACACTTGCAAGGTGTTTTGACTCGCTTCCCTTCAGTTTGACTGCAATAAGCACAGCGCTGTCTGCCTTGTGTTGCCTTTGACTCTGAAGAAGCCTCATCTACCTCTGCAATTGGCTCTGGCAAGTGTTGCATATTATAGGTAGAAACCAATGATGTTGTTTGGAAGAGATGCAGTTCACCTGCCAGTTCAAAAGTCAAAGCTTTCCAAAAAAAGTTTGTGCAGGTGCAGACACTCTCCTGCGTTTCACAGAGGCGTGGGGCAGGTCCAGCATGGGGTCTCTATCATTATACAAGTAAAATAATAACTTATAAGTATGCTAGTTATATTTGCAGCGAAAGTGCAGGAAAGGGAGTCGTGATTCTGTGTCCAAACTGAAGTTTATGCTTTGTTTTCATTTTACTAATTTCGAAGGAGATTCCAAAAACTACTCCCACATTAAACTGGGTGTGTCTGTTGCCAGTTACTCACTATGGTTCATACCATCCACTTACGGATCTGGATGATTGACAGTTCCCGAGCTGAGCAAATCCATTCTTTTCACCTGCTGAACCTAAGCAACACATGTTAGCAAGCTGTTAAGCCTTGGAGGTGAGAACCCAATGTGGGGAGTTTTCAACTACACTCCTGACCAGTTGGTTTTCCTTCCTAACTCGCTATTCACAGCACAGAAATGCTTAGTAGAACAGTTCAGGATCACCTAACAAGGTGAAATTATTGTTATTATTATTATTTATTTCTTAGCAGACACCCTTATCCAAGGCGACTTACAATTGTTAGAAGATATCACATTATTTTTTACATACAATTACATTATTTTTTTACACATTATTTTTACATACAATTACCCATTTATACAGCTGGGTTTTTACTGGAGCAATCTAGGTAAAGTACCTTGCTCAAGGGTACAGCAGCAGTGTCCCCCCACCTGGGATTGAACCCATGACCCTCCAGTCAAGAGTCCAGAGCCCTACTCCACACTGCTGCAAAAAAAGTCTGAGTGATCCAGGCGCATTAACAGACCATGCTGGAAACTTTCCAATGATACGTACTGAGTAACAGAGGCTATTATACACTCAACAAGCCAGATACTGCAATTTTTATGAGACAATCTGCTGGATTGCAGCAATATTGTTTTATTGCAGTGACTAGTTCCCTAATATTAGCCTTCAAGAGAATGTAGCCAATTTCCTGTGTTAAGTTTGTATGAGTGATGTTATAAGTAGACAGTGAGGGGGGGTAAAGCAGTTCTGATGGTAAACTTACTTGAGCTCCGAAAACCAATTGTCTTCTTACCAGACTTGCTGTCCTCAGATACTATTCATCACTGCCTCGCACACCCTCCATCACTTTGACATTAACATGCACACCGACCCTGACTGTGTTAGGATCTGAAGTACAGCAGGAATGCTGATCATTTTGGTGGGAGTTTAAGCCAGTCTGAACATTCCTGACTCGTGTGTGTGCTTAAAGGTGCAATAACCAAGGCTTGTACTCTCTGGTGAAGATGTTAGTTGTGTGTGTTTGCAGGCAGTGCAAATGTTCTATTTTGTATTTTTTGTCTCCAAAGGAGAGCCATATGAAATGCATTATCTTGTTTTCTACAGATCGAGTCACAGAACAAAAAAAACACGATACTAGACGAAAAGGGAACATGCTGTGATGTTCCAAAGTAGCAGCAGGGAAAAATTTTTTTTTTCTTTAAAAAAAATCATGTTTTGCCCTAGCTGTTATACAGGATACATCATCATCATCTACTATTAAAAATAGAAAGAAGTAAAGCGAGAGGTCATTTAAAAAGTCTGAAGTTAATCTAGTTGGAAACATTTCAGCTGGCATGTTTTCCTTTAACACTTATGGGACAGACTGCACAAAAGCATTGAAAAATAGGGTGTAGTGGCATGATTTTCCACTTCCACTTATTAAGCTGTGTTTCTGTCTGTTTAGCAGATACTATTACCATACATTCACATTATGTACTTTCCCAAGCTATTTTCGACTCCCTTTTAAATGAGTCCTGCAATAACACCACTTAATCAAAGAAGGCAATTGCACATTTAATAGGGTGATAGGATGTTTGGACTTGAAACAAATCAGATGTTGAGGGCAGTGAGCTCTCTGTGTGTGTAGAAGCATCTTCTAGAATAATTAATAAGTAAACCAACACACACACACCAAAAAATAGGACAGCTGCATGCTGGTGCCAGAAAAAAAGATATGGAAGAAAAGGTGCCGTAGGGTTTAACACATAGAGAATGTGTTCTTTTTTTTTACCTTGTAAATGCTTATTGAAAGGAGCAGGATTGCTGTCTGTCTTTGTATCTGGTTCTGCTCTGTGAATCAGTACACTTTCGTAAATGATATCTTAGATTTTAATATTAAACTTGAAATTGATCTTGTTTAGCCCACGGTGTTTCTGTAAAGCGTTTGTGCTGCACTTGTGCTGTAAATTATGTGAGCACTTAATAGGGAACAGGTTTGTTAACTACTGTATCCATTTAAAACATATACAATTCTATGACAAACTACAATTCTTTCTTAGTGTCTTCTTTCAGTGTTACTACATATAGGGCCTGCCATCAGGGTTTTAATGCTAGGGGTGAGTACTTGATAAGAATTATGGTTAAAGATTTAGTAAGAATTGTACCAGAGCTAGACACATTTTGTTGAAAAATTCAAACATAAAACCCTTTTTTGGCATATTTTTTTTAGAATATTCTTAAATGTGCATGAAGCACTCGTTTGCTAAATTCAAACTACCAGTAGGCCATTTCTATGACACGTGATATGAAGATGAATGTCATTTCGGAGCAAGATGTGTTTCAGGAAGTACTACTGTAACGTCAATGTTTGACTTAATTCAATAAGTCATAACTTAACCATGCCAATATTCCTTATCAGTGCGTAAATGATACCCCATGATACTTATTATAATGCAACAATAATAGCCAGTGGGCAATATCAGCTAGATGGCTGTGATAACAGTTCAGTATCCCGAGACACAGCTCTTTAGATCAATTATCAGGCAGCACATGCCCACTGCATGCAGAGGTTTTGTTTGATGCATAAAAGAAAACTAATGCTACCGGGTTCAGGGTTTAAAGATTAATGCTGGAGGAACACGGGAAGTTGCGATTTTTTTTCCTTTTTTCTAAAGTTAATCATGATCTTCCTGAGTCATTAATCAACCGGATCATTGCCTTCTGGACTTAATCTAGGATATATATATATATATATATATATATATATATATATATATATATATATATATATATATATATATATCTCAATGGGAAATTTTCATGAACTAATTGCATGAGTTGATGTAATTATGAACAAGGAGTACTGTAGTAATTAACTGAATAAGGAAATGGAAAGTTAATTAAATTGGTGAATGAACTAAGTTCAAGGCGTTCATTCATTCATTCTACTGCACCTGCAGGGCCGCGTTAGAAATACACGTTAAAAAAACAGAAAAGAAAAGGAAACTAAAGTGGAAGCAGACTCAAGCAATGTGGGGAGGTGTTAGGGTTAGGGTAGATAGAAAATGGTTAAATATCCATGCTATAATGGTGCATGAATGCCCTGTCTGCTTACCAGCACAGTAAATAAGCCTGCTCTACTGTAGTCTTTGACATTCCTTGACCGGGATGCACCCACCAATTAAACACACTTTCTTTCTTTTTTCCTCCTTTATAGATTGTAAACCAACTTGAAAATGGCTTTTCAATCGATTACACGTTTATAGATCAAGGATCTTTGGTATGTGAGTTTTATTTATGTGTAATTGTGTACTTCCATATATGCACAGTATAAAGCTCCATGCATACATGGTACTTATTTTAAATTGATTCACTACTTATCTAGTCTTCTATTTAAATATAACATTTTATATTACATCATATTTTGCAATCACGGTGCCTTTAAATAATATATTGAAAACCAGTGAAACTTTAGACAAGACAAGCTATATTAGTTATTAAACAGTACAAGAAATAAGAATATAAAAAATATCTGAACTGGTATTGTTTGACTTTCCATCTAACAGTTCCATGATAATACAGTGCATGCATTCTAACATTTGACTAATTATATCCATAGCTTTATATAAGATGTGCAGTACTAAGAAGAAGCAAAAGGAATTCAGACAAACTTTCTAGCACATGTCAGCATGTCAGCATGTCTTTTCATGTTATTACTGGCTTTCTTTTCAACACATTTGTCTAATTAGGTTTATCTTTTTTCAATAATACCATCTGTTTGTTTCCAACCTGCTTCAGAGTAAAACCTGCTACGTCAAAGCTGCCTTCCCCAAAGTCCTGGACGTTCTGACGAAACACTTCAATTATCACAAGAGTTCGGTCAATTTTAAATATGTGGACCAGTTAAAAACACTGGTGAAAAATCTACTGGAATAAATGCATACCCGAAGTCAATGTGAGTGTGGAGGTATGTACAGTATGTTTGCTTTTCATGCTCGAATAATCACTTTGTATTTTTGTACTTTAACCAGGAATTGTATTCGATTAAATGCACAACTTAGCTTTAACTGATTTCCTCTTTTTTTTGTAGTTTGCGATTAATCAAATTTGCCTGTAATGTAAAAAAAGTACTTTCATTGAGGGGTTAATTTGATGAGCCAGGACTATTCACAGCTGTACTGTATTATAGTACCAGGGAATCCACCTATATTGCATCAACTCCTTTTTTTAGGGGTGTACCGAGAATCACTTGGATCCCTTTTTGGACAGAGGTATTCTTCATATCTTTAAAGTAGACAGTGTTGTTTAAGTTCCAGGAATGGAACTTTAAAATGTGATGACAATCTGGAGGCTCAAGCCCATGCACAATGTTTTCTGATGTCTGTAATTGAATCTGTCTAATTGAATAAGGAGCAGACCCCCTTTGAAGTCAAACGCATATGTTTTGAACTTCTTGGTATTGAACTCCTTTTTTTTATCTGATCTCTGAACTACGTAATTCCTTTGAATTCAATAAAGAAAATGAAACGATAGACGTGAACGCAATTAATTATTCAGTTGATGCCGATGCATGCTAATGACTTCAGGAATATGTAGGGCCCTTGGAGAACCAAAGCATGTGTCTTTCAGTTAAAAAACAAAAACAAATGCAGAATTAGACTTTTTGAAAATGATTAACTGGTAACACTTTACATGTAAAGTGTTAGCTATTAACTTAATCCTGCGCTCCAAACTCCCTTATTCTTATCATTAAACTTTAGTTTTTCATCTGGGTAATTTTCTTATGTGAATTGCATGTAGGAAATTCATACAAGCCCAAATCATCATGAAATGCAGCACCATTATCTGAAATTATAAATATCACAGATCCTTTCTGCCAAATCAGATAAAGAGTAATCGAATCATCAGTAGATGTTCATTGTGCCCACGCTCTAGAATGCAATACTGTGGGCACAGTAATACCGTTTCACATGTCTGACTGCTGGGATTATAGCATCATCTGTAAACAAGTCATACATGTCCATACAGAGGAAATGAGGGCACTGCTTCTTTGATTTCAGAAACGCATTGTCTGCCCTTTGCGTTAGTTCTTTAAGGCTTCCGCTGTAAAACATGGCTATGGTTAGTTTATGTTAGTTGGTCAGTCAGCCCATTAGTATTCATGTTGTCTTATATTTTTATTGTGCAATCTTTAAGGACGACCCAGAGAAGTTTGTGAAGACCTATGCAGGCTCTCCTCAAGCTGTGTTAGATCACATTGGGAAAGTGATGTCTTTCTACATGGAGCTGCTGACAGAAAACAGGCCAATAAACTGGAATTGTGTTGACCAGTATGCACAGGATGTCGCAGAACCAACAACCGAGGGCGCCCTGTCCACAGGTAAGCTGGTGCACCAAGAACACTGTTTTAATGTTGTAAAAAATGTTTTTTACAAGGTTGTAAAGATAGTAGCCATTATGTCCTAACCCTACACTCAGATCCCTTACCATGTTAAACATTATAGCTACAAAAAGCTATTGATGAAATATTCAATATCAATATCAAAATTGGGTGACACTTTACATTGTGTATCTTATTACTGTGTATTTACGTAGTAGGAAAATAACTATGTGTAAGTGCACATGTATTTAATAAGTAAGTGCATACTGCATTTTAATAGAAGGGACGATGAACAGAGTCATATCTATGATAACTCAACTCCTACTGGAGTGGTATCCAGGAACAAAAGGTTCTTCCGGATTGTATAGTGCGAGCATTGTCCTGTGTCAAGGACAGCAGGGCTTTCAAGTCGGTGTACAGCAGCCAAATTGAGCACAAGATACTCTAAAGCCCGGTTCAGCTACTTATTCAACTGTTATAAATGTTTGTCAACTGTGTTTATGTTCCTTTCACAAATATGATTTCTGTGTAAATACGTATTGTATACATTATATATAAGATGCTAGATGCAGCGAGATTTTTGAAACACTTCCTTGTTGAGTCTTTGCTAAACTTTGGTTTAAGGTTTCTGGCATTTCTTGGGAATATGTCCAAAACTGTAATTAAGATCCCCACCAGTCAGCTGATTATTCAGTTTAGATTTTTTTTTTTTAATGCAGGAAGGCGTGTTAAATTGAGTTATACAACAGAATGGTCGTAAAACAAACAAACCATTAAATAAATCCCCAGAAATCTGTCAATAAAACACGAAGAAAACCAAAACAACCCCACCACTACCAACACCTTATCCCTCACCTAACATGCCTTTGATGTCCATTTGGCAGATGTGGAAAATAACATGTTGAAATGATCGTAGTTGCGTAATATCCCTGTTCACTCCTGGAATAATCAAAATCCTAAAATTACTGTATCCTAGACTGGCCTTTAATTTCCTCCTCTCTCCTCTCCCCTTGTGTTCCAAACCATTTATCACCACCATTCAATCGCCCAATCAGAAACTATGGTAGATTACAACATTCCTTCTTTCCAATTTCCTGTAGGTACGACCGTGTGTCGGTGCTCTTGCCCAACTACAGGTGGTGGTGCTGCTCAGTGGGCTTCCACGACAGCCACCAACCTTTGGAAGAACCTTCCAAACCCCACCGTTGACATACAAAACACTCCCTACTCCACCAAGCTGTCACAAACCCAGACAGGCAGCCCCAGCGCTAGAGAAAGATGGGGTATCCCATCAACAAACCCTGGCATGACAGGATCCCACAGACACAGGATGATTGGTATAGACACTACTTCTGAGGCTTCAACAAGCAGCTGGAACAAGATAACAAATAATTTCCAAACCAGCAGCAGCAAGAAGAATCCTTCTTCTCCTTCCTTTACTAGTATACCATATCCACAAGATGAAGATAATACTGGTTCACCTGCATCTGAATATACTCCTACAAGCTCTGAGGTCCAAGGTGATGTATCCCAAAGTTCCCCAGGTTTTCAAACAGCAAAACCTTTTAGCAAATCTTTAGTGCCTAGTCAAAATACAGCTACTGACCAGGCCCTGTCTGGTCAACAACTTCCAACTGCGCTGTTGAAAAAACGCTTTACGCCTTCCATAAAAAGGTCCATGGAGCACCTGATCACCTACATCCCTCCATTTAACAGCACTACTCCCAGCCTGCACACTGAAAGCTCAGCTGTCTCTCCTAGGTCCAAGAGATCAGTAGATCCTAGAGTAGACGGATCCTTTGATAGTTCAGAAAGCGAGTTATCTGCAGATTGGACCCCTGTTACCATTGAGCCCCTTGGTATCAGAGATGATGTTGCAGATGAGCAAAGCACTCTGGATTCAGGCACAATACCCATAGGGTCTGACTCCCCTGTGTCTTCTTCATCTGTTCTTCGTCACAGAAAAACATATATCAGGATTGATGACAATGAAAATATCAACACAGGTAGTGTATCTTTTACTAGACCAGCACAATCCTTGCCACTTTTATGAAATGAATCTCACAGCTTCCAGTGCCTGCACTCCAAATATTAAATCTGAAATGAGGCTAAAAATTGTGTCAAGTGGCTTGCTCAGCACTCACGTAATGTATCCCAGTACTTCAGCCCTAACCACTATGCCTCACTCACTGCTTCCCAAACCCAAACCACTGCCTCATATTTCTAAGCTTGCTGTACAAACAACTAACACACATAATGACTCAGCATGGAACAAAAACACGCTCATAGTGGGGTTTTTTTTGTGAATTAATATTCTCTACAGAGCTCCCAAGACAGTACCGCCTCTGTGTTTGAACCCAGAACTAAGAGTTTACAAAGAACTTACTCTACATTAACACTGTGCCAAGGTCGGTGTCTTTCCATTGGGCACTGAATCATACCTATAATAAAAGCAATAGATTTCAAAGACGACGTCACTGGGGAGTGGCCTCAGTGGAAGGTCATTCCAGTGCCATTAGCCTGTACGCGCTTTTATTAAATCTGCTTAGGAGGCAGAACTGTATTAATGGCAGAACTGTCTAGGAGTCTCTGAGCCCTCAGATTTAACCATTTACTTAGCAATTACAAAGACGCTCTTGCAGGATATCCTTGACCTCTCAATTCCCCCTGCAGGTTATGGATCCAAAATCCTGGGACACGGTGAAGGAGAGGTCCAGCCTTCAGATGGTCAGAGGGGAGGCAGACAGTCCGAGAAGGAACCCCAGAAAGAGACACAAGAGGATGAAAACCATTACAAGCTGGCATTCATATTGGTAACTGTGTGCGGAGTTCTGCTGGGCATTTTGGCACTCTACTGCTTCATACAGAAAAAGGTAATATAGACAAAGACTCATACACTTACTACTATAGTGTCTGAAGCATTTATATACAGCATGAAAGCGTTTGTCTTCACAAAGACTATTCGGTTAACAAACAGTTAACAAAAAAAACTCCAATAAAATAAAAAACAAGAAACAAATTAAAACTAGGCTCACACAAGGCTTCCAGAACAAACTGTTTAGAATTCTTTATTGTTTAAAAGTTTGAACTGGGTTATGGCTTCCAGTGGTGTAATAAACAGCAAAGGTCCTAGCCATCATTTATACAAAATACCACACAGTGTAGAACTTTACCTCATTAGCTGTTAATCAAATAGCCCATTCCATTTTACCGGGTGATAAAGTAAAGTTGTACAAGAACATTGAGACACATTGCAAGGTAATTCCAGGCCAGCCTCAACATTCTGCCTTAGGCCTGTTTAGAATTCTCAGCACAGCTACTGCCAAGAGCTGCAGCAGCTACAGTTTTAATTGGTTAATCTAACTAGTCTATTAACCTGCTCGTATCTCAAAATTAGAAATCCCCAATCACGTCACAAAGCATTCCAAACAGCCCATGCACTTCTATTTACACCATCTGGATCCATTTGGACATGGCATTTTCCACGAGATCTATAAAAGCCCAAAGAGACCTTTTCCATTTAAGGATGTGACCAGGTGTTTTTTATAGGAAGATTGGAATGTACAATATTGATTGGATTATTTTTATTTGTGTTATCCTGCAGAAACTTGAGGCAAAGCTACACAAACCAGAACAAAGTGAAGATGAAAGGTAATATAGCATTTATTTTCTCAGATATATACATCTGTGTGTGTGTGTGTGCGTGTATGTTTGTGTGTGTGTGTGTTTTTCTGGTCGGTGGGGATAATGTTGTACAGCAGTAATCCTAAAAATATATTCATTTTGTCCCAATGTCAGGTTAAAGCAACACAGCCATCATATCGAGATGGAGGAATCTACATTTTTAAACAGACCATGTAAGTTTGTTTTTATTATTTAATCAAAGAATAACTATTTATATGCTTAAGGAATCAACCAGCGTGAGTTGTGTAATGATGTACAATGGCAGAGCGGGAGTCCAGCCTGAAACAATACTTCAGAAACCTATTTGTTGCTTTAGTTTATTCTTTCTTTATGGATTTCACTTTGTTTTAATCTGTGGTGAGATGCATATCATTGTTTTCTTTTTTGAAAGCTGGGTTTGGAACCTTTTCCTTTGGCTTTGCCAGGACGCTGTTTCTTTTGGAACCTGTTTTTATTTGTATTAGTCTGGGGTTTTTTTTTGTTTTTTTTTAACATGCCAACAAAGTGTGTACACACACACACACACACACACAACAACAACTCTAGCAATGTCCTTCCAGTGATTCATTTTCTAAAGGACAATAGAGGACAAGTGCAAGAGAGAGGCTCAGAAACCAGATTATTGGCACCGTTTAAAATAACAAGGGAAGCTGTGCTAAAATACTGTTATCTTGTCATTTAAATAACCAGAAAGGAGGTTATTTAAATTACAAGATTAAAAAACGTACAATAAATAATGTAACAACTTATACCATATCATCCTCAAAGTTCTCTCTTTTTTTGACCTCATAAGATTGAGGTGTGTGTGTGTGTGTGTGTGTGTGTGTGGTTGTGTGTACATTTGTAGTTTGGCACAAGACAAAGCCTCATTACAGCAAAAAAAATATTTCAAAAGTGTATTATAATTCAGTGTTATTTGTAATAAGTTGACAACATATGTCATAACATATTTATAGATTGCATATAACCACTTATAGCAGATCCCTAAACTAAAGATGAACCCTTGTTGCCTATCTAACCGGACCCCATAAACAGAGTAGCTCTCTACACTACCTGCAGCATGTCATGTCATGTTGACGTAGCAAGATAACTGGACCTGAATCAAAAAGTCAACAGCAAAACACTGGAGGACTTTTCAGTGAGCATACTGTTATGCTGATGGATTTGATAGCTCCCTTTTAAATCAGTTAAATCATGATTTCAAGGTTTACTTAAAAAAGCTTTTTTCCCTTTAGCAGGCTCAGCCCTATAGCCCCCAGGATGAGTAGAATTGGCAAGCTTCACTCGACTGCTCTCACCAGGCGAACTTAGGAAGTCCCCAAGAAATCCCCGGACAACAGCTGAGCCGTGACAGGAATACATTCATTCGTGTGGACCTCGGTGACTGGGGCAAAGACTATGAGGCTGGTATTGTTTGAAGCGCATGGCTTGGCCCGGATTCTCTATTGAAAAAAATGTTAAGTCTTACCACAGTGGAGGGCAAATCCGTCTTCCAATGTGCATCAAATTAAAGTATTTCAACCTGTAAGAAGAACAAATCATCTGGGTTTCTCCAGGTTATGAGTTTGCCACACTTCTAAATAAACTACACAGTATATCTCTGTCAAAGTAGGTGCCAGTACATGTGTGTTCATCCATTTAACCTGTGGAATAATAGATTTAACCTCTGGAATAATACATTTCTTGTACCTTGACTGTGCGTTGAATCTGATATGACAGTGTTTGAAGAATATCTGTTGGGTGTACCATGAAAGATGCTGTTTTTCCAGAGTCAGAAGCAATGTTATTTTGAATAATGATGTCCATATTTTTGCAGTAACATGTATTAACTTGTGGATTAACAGTATAGGTTTGTAACGGTCACTCTGTACAACCGAAAGGCAGTTGCACTGTCCAGTTGGGAATGACATCAGTCATCAGTCATTCCATCTCTGTTGAGGTCAAAGTCCCTGTCTGGGCCGAGCATATCGGGCATCCCCACTGAAAAAAGCTGTGATCAAGGAACACATCCAAGACATGCTTTGGACGGGCGCCGGGCCCTTCCTGTGGATAAGCCCTTCCTGCTGCGTGCAGCAGCTCAGTCAAGAGCCGGCGTGTCGCCTCGGCCGGCGCCTAGCAGCTGACTTGGAACTGGTGCGGACCAGGGACATTTTTGCACTTTGTCTAAACTCTTTTCTTTTGTTCGCTGTTGCTTGTTTAAAGTTTAACTGTAGATTCAAGGTCTGTTTTAGTCTTTGTTGCTTTTGTGTGTGGCAGTCTCCATTTTCTAAGGCTCCTGATTTTTTTTCTAATCAACTGTCACACCATTCAACCCATCACAACCGGACTAGCTTACAATTTTCAACCATTTTTCCTCAGCCTTCTACATTCAACATCATTGCTTTGTTTACTGGACTCATTTCGGGACTTCATCATTCAGTGAGATCATTCCTTTTTTGTTTGTTGGATAAGTCATTGTTTTTTCATCTGTAATTATATCATTTGCCTTTGTCTTTCTCTGTGTGAGTGTGTGTTGTGTTTGCTGGTGTGAATTTATTGGAGTCCCTCTGGACACTATTTTGTGATACCGTTTGGCCTTCTGTTTGTACCTACATACTTACCTGTATCTTTACTTGCTCTCTACAGTTATCTATTCTTTCTTATCATTATTGGAATTACTGTTTTATACATTTTCTTTTCTTTTTCTGTTTTATACCCATTTGTTTTTGGTTTTGTTCATTTTTTTTCATTTGTTGATATTATTGTTCACAACAATAAACCGGTTGTTTGTGAAATTGACCCTTCTGACGTCTCTGCGTTTGCTGTCTGTCACTCTTGTTGACTTGTTTGACAATATTAAATAGGGCCAGTAATATCTCCTTAGGGAGGACAGTGCAACCGCCTTTTGGTTGTGCAGAGTGACTATTACAGTTTTATGAGTGTTTTTTCTTTTCAGTTCTTTTGTCAACACACAGTCCACCTGACTAAAGTGTTTATGTCGTTTTTACTCGGATGTTATTAATGAGCATTAATGTTATGAACAATGTCTGATTTCTAAAGAAATGGTAGGACAATTTTACTAAAGTGTTTTCTCCAGTACAAATCATGCATTGTGTATCAGTGTTCTCTAAAATGAAAAGGAAACTCACTGTTGCGTTCGGTAGAAAAAAACGAAAAAAACGTGGGTAATAAATGAAAGTCAACAAGTTGCCACTCTTTCTGTTACAAGACACGTGTCCTTTTTTCAACGTGATGCAAGACTGCAGCTGTGCTCTCTCCACTGAGACAGCGATGAATGCCTGATGCATTGCTTAGTTCAGAGAGCCATACTGCTGATGGTCACACCCCCTTTCCCCTTGGATTGTCTCTCTCTCTCTCTAGATTTGAGATTGACAGTCACCACTGCCCTATAGGAACTAGGAGCTGATTTCATGCATTGTATAACATTGTCATGAGTATTTGTTTGTACTCATTACTCGGCACAGGCTTATTATTACATTTAATTACTAATTAGTCGTTATTTGGTTGCTACTGTGTAAGTAATGTAACTATTAGCAAATTCTACAGATGCTCCACATTTCGTTTTATTTTCTGTGCTGTACTTTGCAGGGTTTAATCTTAGTGTTGCAACAACAGAGTAGCAGAGTTTATTTATAGGTACAGGGCACACAATAGCATAGGAATACAGTTTGAAAAAATGCAAAAAGTTGTGATATATTGCCTCCTATGCAGAAATCTTAATTTGCTTTTAATAAAGGCACTAATACAGTTACAGAGATGTTTAGCTCTCTCCTCTGATGCCATTTTCTGGCAAGATTTGCTCTGATTATGCGTTTTCTGGTTTCCATGTTGTACATTAATCACAGTCCTTTCTTTCACGTAACTAAAAGTAGTTATGTTATTTTTACATAAAATGAAACGTGTTAGCACATTTTGTTACCTTCTGAAAAAGGAACTATTACAGTTACAAGCTATTGAAAATATATAATCACATTACAGTAATGTACGTGTAATGCATTACTCCCTCAACACAGGTTTATTAATTCTTAAAAAAATAATTAATTGCAGGTTTTGAACTGGAGCAAAATGCTAATTAAATGTTGTCTGTGTTCATAAATATAGACTTTAGTTTACATATACTCTCTTCAATATATATATATATATTTAAATAAATGGTATGCATTGTCAGAGGAGTCTTTTTATATGTTATAACATTTTAATTTAATATGCAAATTAAATTTACATTAACAAATTGCAAATGCTTTTATCGTGCGACTTTCTATACAATTATGTAAATATGAAATTTAAAAATATATATATATTTTTTACACACATTGCTATAAATGCTTGTTTGAATAAATAACTTAAAATCATAAAACTGTCTTTGGGGGCAATGTCAGAGTAGAACTAAGACATCAGCCTATATCGATTCATCTAATGTGATATACATGGTCAGTTAAAGATGATATTTGACTGGAAGTTTAAAGATTAAATAGATTGTCATTGTTAACATCCTGACAACTTTTTACACTTATAACTCTCTGTTTCTGTGACGGTGTAAGGATTATTGCCCACATTGTCAAACAGATAACACAGCAATAACGATCCATGATATGATATGGAACAGAAAAGCCAGAGCATTTACACTTTTTGTTTTCAATCGCTCTTCCTGCAGTGATTTAAAGGACAGATCTCAAACCCCGGTGCACTAGAGCAGACATTTTGAAAAGAGCTTTGAAACAGAGCTTAACGTTCTAAGTGTAAAAAGTTGTCAGGATGCTAACAATGAAAAGAAAAATGACAGGTATGTTATTTAAACAGTTGTAGCAACACGTGGGGACGTGGAACGCTATATTGTTCGGAACCCCGCTACTTACACTTTAATAATGACAGTAAAATGACAGTAAAATACTAAGATATTCATAACAAAAATAAATAAATGAAAATAACAGACAGCACTTTAAGTAAACTCAGTTTGGGGAATATTACTGTAGATGTGCAAGATGCTCTGACCACTTGTGGTACTACTGATTTATAGCAATGTTATATCATACAATACATCCTGTCCTTTCAAGTATACTTTGCATTTATTGTTGTTAATTACACAAGTAGTTGTGTAGTTTCTTCTCAATTACATGTGTAATTACAGGATCTCAAAGCACTAACACTGTACAGCAAAATCACTGAGCAATCACTGAAGTGTAACCAATTATATAAATATAAAACCCATCTGTATTTGTGTCTATATGTGTTCCTTATTGCCAGGTACCAGTAAGTGTATAAACCGAACAGCAATTCAGCCGTTGGCTTTTTGTGTTTCACCATTTTTGTAACATCAGAGGTTTCCCTTTCACAAATTGTATCCTGGAGTGTGATAATTCATGGCCAGAAATGTCTATTGTGGAAGAAGGCATGCCCATATTATATAACTATAGCCCACAGTTGTATTCACCCTACAGTGTCAAGGTCACTCATTTTGTTTTCATCAGAGAGGTTCTATCAGCACATTATCTATTGTCGGACGCTGTCTGCAACCTCTACACTTACAATACGAAATATAAATATGTGATGTGCATTTTCAGGTTAGATTAAGGGTATGGACCTACCAAGCTCATGTTTTGCATAAATGTAGACCTGCCTTTTGTCAAATGTTTGCCATTTAATGCAATTGCTTTACTCAATAAAAAGCATACATATGCTTATACTACTGTGTATTTGTCTTTTTGCTTGATATTTTTTTTTTCTGATGTTTGACCTGCCCTGGATGCATAAAGTACAATGGGTCAAATCAATGACAATAGGCAAACACATAAGGCTAAGACAAAAATTTTGGCTTTATTTTACTTGTTGCCAGACAGAACAAAAAAGTGCTTTGTTCAAGAAACGGAATCTAGTTACATAAATAAAGTAGCTGTTCTCATTTTAAAAATGCTTGGGTGTTTGTAGGGTTATTATTTTATATTGTATTCAGTCTATTCTAATGCGTTTTTTAAAAGAGCTCGTACCCAGCTGATGCAAACCACTTCACACCCACATAGTTTGAACGAATGCACAATGTTCATCCACATGCTTCTTTTTGCCCTGTACCTGGGCAAAGCATGCATGCCACATAAATACAACGCAGGGGTTTTGAAGCCAATTGGATACATAGAGCCCCTGTTCGTGGGAGTTTTGTAAATATTTAGGAAATCTGAAGAAGGTGGCTAGGAGAAGTGCACCACAGAAGACACAAATAAACAGAACAAGGCACAGGACACACATATACTGTATTGTGAAATGGACTAAAGCAGAGGCAAGTGAGATTGGTTTACAGATCCGAAGCTAATATACGCATTCCAGAGTTATTCAATTACATATGTGAGAAAAAAAAAAAGGTTGTCATGGATACTGAAAGCATTTTTTATTGCTTCAGTCTGGCCCAGAATTGCGCTGTGATTTGTTTCTGAGGTAGCTATTTAAAAAAAAAAAAAAAAAAAAAAAAAAAGTAGGCCATATTTATCGAGGTCTTTGGGCCAAAGTGCAGTCAAATATAGACTGGGTTGATCGCTTGCTCTTGGCTTTCAGCAACATAAACAAATTCCCCCTGAAAGCAGTGCATACCAAGCGTCAGCCAGAATCCAAGCTTCTGTATTATATTGCAAAGGTACTGTACAGGTGTGTCCAGGTACTGTTCCATACACTGGGTGTGTCACCTGCCATAGACATGTCACAAAGACTGTTCAGTAAGTCTTAAAAAAAAAAAAACTATCAGATTTCAACTAATCTACCAAACAAGAAAGGACATATTGGAAAAAACAAGATAGTGCATGTATCTGTTGCTAGAATAATACAATTTAATCCTCTCAACGACCTAATTAGCTACTTATAAATAAATTGTATCTGATCTCTAACCATGTACATAGCAAGCAAGACATGCAAGAGAGATAGCACAGGATGTGGTTAGCTGGTAACAAGGACAACTGCGTACGGTGAAATGTCGCTCTGATCAGCAGTTCTTCTGATTGTGTCTGATAACAATCAATGCTCAGATAAGAATGAAATAAAGATCAAATGCACTGAATATGCTTTTGAATATACTGGCCCTGTTATTTATTAAAGAGATTGTTCTTTACTTTGTTCTTTACTCACATACAGAGGCCTATTTATTTATTGGTCTAAATAGAACCTTTACTTGTGTCACATTAGTTCCGGAATCTATGTGTCTTTATATGGCCATAGGCAGGATTTTGCAGGAAACTGCCATAAAATATCAAATAAGAGGATACCTCATGAACGTGTAAGTTACTGCACAAAAGAGGATGGCTGAATGAGCCAGTAGCCTCTGAAGGGTCGAGTAGGTTGTTTCTAGCTTTCTTCATGAGTGAAATAACCAGGGCGCTCTATGAATCTAATGGGAAGAGGAGCCTGGAAGAAGAGACTGGTGAGGGGAAGGGGACTATGAGTCAAACCACTTTACCCCAAAGTAAGGCGAGGAAGGCAGGGTTTCAAACCACTCAATCATCTCCTTAAACACCCCTGAACCCACAGTTTAGGGACAGCATTATGGGTGACACCCTGTGGCAAAGTGGTAATGACGTGCAGGTGAGTGCAGTGCAGAATAATCACACAGACAACGTTGGTACAGGTGCAAGGGTGTTTATTTAATTTAATAAATGTCCAGAGCCTTAAGGCAAACCTGCAAATAATAATAGTGCTGGAAGTGATACAGCGGCGTGTATCACTTCTATTTGTAATCCTACGGGTTTGACCCGTAACCCCAAAAGTCCCGTTCAGACACCCACACTAAACACAAACACAAAGACAGTGCGTGATTCAAGTGCTAAAGGTGCAAACAAAAGACAGTTTCTGTAGTGAAAAGGTGAGTGGTGAAGTCCGGGTTTTTCGCTGGCCTGCGGCTGCAGCTCCGGATCGTGCTCAGTAATCTTTAGTGAGAAAACAACACACAAGACACACAGTGTTAAGACACAGACACGAAACACTCACGGTTGATTCCACAAATACGGGCTCCTTCTTGGTTATATAATTTAACCATATGCAAAGGAACAGATCACTCAAGCCATGCCCCCTATTTATACCCTCGCCCATGACCCAGAGGTTAACGAGCGCATCCGCTCCTCCAGTCCTCGGATGCCACGCCGCTTACCGTCTGGGTCACTGAGCTCGGGTGCCATAGCTCCGCCCCTTTCCGAACTGACCGACTTCCATCTACCCTACGGAATAAATTGTCGTGCCATTTCATTAAGGGTACTCTGTTCCTCGTGCACCGTGCCCTCACAGGTCGAGAGGGAGATCTAACACCAAGACTCATTCGATCTCTGTCACACACCCCTTAAAAAGTGCCTTAAAAAAAAACTTACTGTTCCCTCAAAATTAGTATTGATAGTGACTGTGGATGGCCTAGCTATTTCTGCAGCTCATCAAAACATTTCTGTATTGTGGTTTTGTTATTTTCAATGCTAACATCAATCACATGGAATCACACAATGTATCTCTATCTGCATTGAGGTTCTCATACAACGCTTGCAAATTATCAATTATAAGGGAACAATAAAAATAGCAGACTTTCACAGCGTATGTACCAGATTAGAATGTAATGACATTTCTATTTGTTTTACCCTTGTCTGGTGATTATTTTGTCAGAGGTTCTGATTTAAAAACTTGGGTGCTGTTTTTTCAATGTCAAATATGCCGGTATTGTTTGATGCTTACATATAGATTAAATAGATTTTAAAAAAGAATAATGATCTTGTGTTACCTCACTTGACATTGTTAATAATGGCCTGAAATAATCACTAACAAAACAAGTTACATAAGTTGTTAATTAATATTCAGTCTGTCAGTTAGTGGTACAAAAACCCAATAAGACTGCCATTGCTTTAGACACCCTTTAGGAAATGTACTGTATATGGTTTATTATTATTATTATTATTATTATTATTATTATTAATTATATAAGCTTTTCTATCATTTTCCAGAGAAAGGGAGCTCGGTGACCCAGCAGAAAGCCACTGGAATTTGAAAAACAGAAACTCTGCCACCAATCAAAATGCAGAAGCAAAAGTCGTTCCAAATCTCTCCTGCTGTGGAGCAAGTGAAGATCACAGAATCTCTTAAAGTGAAATGTTATAAAGGACCCGGCAGAAACAGAAAAACATAAAGGACAGCCCTCGCAGAGATAGTGGGGGGCAGACAGACAGGGGCTTACTGGGGTGGTATCACCCTTCTCCATTTCTAAATTCAATCATTTTTTCCAGAGGTGGGGCATATATGGATTTTTCAATTAAAGGTTTGTAAAATGACAATAAATGCTTTTTTTTTTTTTTTTACTCTTGCTGTAATGTGTGTCCGCTTGAGCTCGCCAGGTGCCTGGCCAGTGTGGGCCACCGTTGTCCGGTGAGTTAATTCAGTCCCTGATGAGTTTGCCTTCCAAAAGAAACAGGCGTGCCACAGGCAACGAAAAGCTCATCATAAAATGGGGGATAAAATGCAAGTATACCGTCAGTTATAAATAGAGTCATTGGTGTAGTTTAACAGCAGGGCTGAAGAAAGAGAATTACTTGTATTTTAGGTTTAGAAGAAGGTTAAGATATGCGGTTGTATTTGCTTACGATTGTAAGTCGCCCTGGATAAGGGCGTCTGCTAAGAAATAAATAATAATAATAATAATAATTAACATATTGACTGATGGTGTATGATTTCAACATTATTATTTTTTATTGTATTTCTCTATTTGAAAAGGAGAAGCAGCTTGGGGATTTGACATGGCTTACAGATTCTATCCGGATTCTTTCATCCTTTTACTTTTAGCAGATGTGTCCACTGTGTGTAGAGAACTGGGGTGGGGGTCTGAAGCTGGCCTAATGGATCTTTTAACAAGGACAGTCTTGATTACACGACAATGTCCTATTTATATACACACAAACATGTAGATGAACAGTATGGACCCCATAGCAAGGAAGCTTGGGTTAAGTGTACATACAGCATGGCTGGGCAACACACTTTGATTAGTTCAAACCAAAGCAATAACTCATTAGCACATCGGGTTTTATCAGTGTTAAGAAGCCTGCATTTAAATCTGCAAGTGGTGTCCAGATGTTGTTCAAAGACCTCAGAGCTTGTCACAAATATGAATGATTGATTTACCAGCAGCTGGCATTCCAGGCGAGTCTGAATCAGTGACCCGATTGCTCTCAGGTTCATACGTGAGCTCCAGGTGCCCTAAATCTAGTAACGAAGTCCAGCTTCCCTGTGTTGAAGTGGTTCTTCTCAAAGGGAAATACTATAGGAGAATGAATAGCATCTAAAATGATTATCTCTAGCCATTCAGAAAGAAACATGATTTTGTGTTGTTTGTTTGTTTTAACTATGTTCTAATGAAAAGCATTTCACATTTCAACATCAGGTTTAGGTTTAAGCTCAGCAGGCTGGTACTTGAAAATGACGACTTGCCAAGTGTTTATTTGAAAGGCAGCTGTGCTACAATTAGTATACTTATGGATGACTGACGTTTTCACAACTAATCCACTAGTAATGTAGACATTTACAATTCAGTAGATCCCTTTAAAAGTGCAGGTGCCTAATTTACGACGAATCTATCTCAGATTAGCTGAAAGGGGATTTAAGACAATTACCCATCTCCAGATCCGAACGGATTAGAATGTAAAAGACCACAGTGTGAGATCACTTTAAGATCTTTCACATCAGTAACATGCCCTTCAGAATATTGTTCCAAGCTATAAGCATAGCAGTTGCATAGTTTTAACAAATGCCTTCAAAGTATTGTTTTAGTTATTTTCTGCAATTTGAAGTGACATGCATTTCTTATTACTGCTGGCTGTTAATGTCCTTCTTTGCAGGAAGATCCCTGTACCCTTGGCGTGATGATGCTACAGAGTGAGATTGTTTTCCATAAATCAATAGTCTGTACAGGAGATGAACACTGTATCTAACTGCAAACATCAAACCACATGATAAAAGCTGATAAAAGCTCAGGCTGCAGGAAGTGGCATTGATGATTCATACGATTTAAAACAAAACTTGATGCTTTATATTCTCCAATTACTGTGTATTTGCATATTAGTTACATAGCAAATACAATGTCATTATGCATAGTTACATTGTACTTAATGTGTAAATCTTTGTGTACGATATATGTAAGTACACAGAAAAGGGTTAAGGCTAGGTTTAGATTTAGGGTTAGTTAGATTTAGAGTTAGTGTTAGTGTTTGGGTTATATCATGCAAAAAGATTGACACATTAAGTACATTATAAACAAAGCATACTAACATTGTAAGTGTGTGTAAGTACACATGCATTTACTAAGTTACTACTATGTAAACACAGTCATTGGAGACACTTAATGTAAAGTGTTACCCAAAATTCAATTCTGTCATAAAAACTCATAAGTAGACAAGCGTTTTGGCTAAAGACTTTGTCAGCGTACAGCAGCTTGGGGCTGGGTCACAGTCAATGACAGGGCCCCAGCATTGTGTTAAAAGGAGCTGTACTCTAGGTGTCTTGGCTAAATCCTAACGCAGGTCAGTGTGGCCAAATAAATTCCTTCTATGCAGCTAATTTTAGCAAAAATGTGAGGGACACTGATATCAGCTTTAATATGTTAAAATAATTTCATATAATCATTTCATTCTGCAGGTCGCAATCTCCGTTATATTATTTATATCTTTGAGACCACAAACAACATCATGCTACCTTCTAGGAAATGAGCCTTCTCAAATACATATTTGTGGCTCACACATATTTACTGAGAAATGCGAAAAGGAAACCTAATTTGTCTAGTGCTAAAACTCAGCAGTTATTATTCTGAACAGGCCTCACCAACGGGCTACATTTACTTTTGCAAGCAATGTCAGCATTTTACAATGGCAGATCTGCAGTTTACTAGGTTTTTCACATCTTTATGCATTGTTTGTATTCTTTGTTTTAGGGGGGTTTATTCAAAAAGTGATAAAATGTCAATCTTAAAGAATAGAGGACATTTACCAGCTCTGTAAACTTGGCAACGTGTTTATTCTGTTGCAGTCTCAGCCGCAGGGATCAGTAGTGACTCACATAAATGGAACAGAAGTAAAGCCGACTGCTGAAACCCAGATTAAACTGCCAATTTATACAATTTTGTCAGTGATTAAAAGTTCCAGAGAGTGTTTTGAGTTAAGATTATGCATTTACTAAATTAATGAGCATTTCCACTGAATATCAAGAAATGTTTAAGGGTTTTAAAAAAAACATCAGTTAAATATCTCATTAAAAATATAATTGAAAACTTGTTTACAGAAGTTTCTTTGTTTTATTTGGTAAAAAGTTTGCCAACAAAAAATACAAAAACCAAGGGGCACAGCTCTCTAAATCTTCTGAATTCTGAAAACCACATGTTTAGAAAACACCATCATACAACACATATCTAGACTGTGTGGTCCAGCGGTTAAAGAAAGGGGCTTGTAACCAGGAGATCCCCAATTCAAATCCTGGCTCAACCACTGACTCATTGTGCCACCTTATCCTCTGTCTCTGTGAGTTGCCTCAGAGAAAGGCCTGTGCTAAATAAACACATAATAATAAAGTTCAAAGCTTAATTAAAATGTAGTGCCAAAGAAGACTTGTTAAAGGTTTTTTTTTTTTTTTTTTTTTTTTACATTTTTAGTCTACTGTACAACAGGATCGGAGCACCCTCTTGTGACTGGTTTAATTATTCTGCAAATATTTCAAATGCAACATACTAGATAATCTGCAACTTTTTAGGAGAACAAACAAAAAGGCCTAATTATTATTATTATTATTATTATTTATTTATTTATTTATTTATTTATTTATTTATTTATTTAGCAGATGCCTTTATCCAAGGCGACTTACAAAGACTAGGGTGTGTGAACTATGCATCAGCTGCAGAATCACTTACAACTACGTCTCACCCGAAAGTTAAGTGACTTGCTCAGGGTCACACAATGAGTCAGTGGCTGAGCTAGGATTTGAACCGGGGACCCTTTTCTTTAACCACTGGACCACACAGCCTCCCTGTTAATTAAGCTAATTGTTTCAAGTAAGGGTTTAGTTAAGTAACTGAGAGCTCAGTTGGAATGAAAACCAGAAGACACAGGGGTTTTGCGTTTCTTGCATTTGTTTTTTTAAATTTGTTTTGTATTTCAGTCACCGTAATCATAAGCAGAATTTACAGTGCTCCTGTGCAACAGTTAATATTTTCTTCAGATTCATCAGTGATGATTTGTTCATTGAATCCATTTAAAAACACTTCACATTAGCTATGTTTATTACATGAGCTAAATGACTCTCCTGCTACCTTGTGCTAGTACTGAACAGAACACATCCTGAGTTTCATCAGCTGATCCAGACTATTTACTCAAGAAATATTTATTAACATAATTGATGTTAAACGGCATTGTTAAGCAGCAATAATTTTATTTTTTCTGTGGGAAGGGGGCGATGACTAAGCTCAGCTGATCGTTAGGGGACATTATTACAAAAAAGGTTGAGAAACCCGCGTTGCCAGATTGGGCAGGTTCACGCCCAATATGGGCTTGTACTTTTTGTATAGTCAAAAAATGGCTTTGGGCAGGTGCCTATTTTTGGGGGATTTGTGCAGGTATTGTGTCACAAGTATGTTCCTGCACAGTGGCAGTGACTGCACTTATACTCCACCACTGCTGGATCCCACCCTAACCCATTATCCCAGTACCACAATATAACCAGAAACCCAACCACACACAGAGAATACAAACAGTATTTATGACACAGACAAAAATGCTTTTGCACATACAGCCATAACTACAAGAACCCCCAATTATTTAATTTGGATTCATCACCCTTTATTGTTACTCTCCTCACTATACCCCTGTAATAAAGTAAGCAAAAAGTCACAATTCAATCAGTATATAAGTACCTACCAGTAAGTACCCACTCAATACACGAAGTAACTCTGCTTAATTACCAATACTAAATAGGTTGATAAATTATTCAATACATACAGTTTCAGCATCTAACACCCACAGTGAACAACAAAGTCACCATACTCCAGAAGTATACAGATCAGTAAGCATACCCAGTAATTAACCCAGCTAAATAAACCAATTAACTAAGTCAATAAATACCATTCCAGTGAGTACCCAATATAACCTCTAAAACACCAATAAATAAATGTCATAAAACAATATTTACTTATCCTACATCAGCATTAACTTACCAAACCCAGAGAGTAGTGTTAAATTCCAACATCTACCTGCCCACCCTCCTAAAAACCCATGATCCAGCTTTTTTTTTTAAAACCTGGAAATATTTCTTGTACTTCTCTAAACAGAAATACAAAAATATGCAATTCGTAAGTATGGTGCGCCCCCTGCCGTAATTCCCTGGTAATGCGCCCAAACAATTTCACTACCTGCCAAGCACATCAAAATTGCAGTTGTCTTAGTGCCCTGGCCCGACAATATACACAGGTACTCAATGTCAAGCGTTTATATTAGATACAATGCCGTCTTTGACGATTGCTGCTCTGTCTCAATGCCGATCTCACTCCAGTGTTGTCAATGTATTTCCCTTGAGGTTGCTCTGAACATTCCAATGACGCTGCCGGCAGGTGAAAAGGTCAGATCGCGCTCCTCCCACTCGAACCCAGAGCCTGAATCCAGCGCCGCCTGCCCTGCAAAGAAACACAGCACACCCCTCGGAGTCCTGACGCAGTACAACGATAACACAGTCATTTGTTACACTCTTGCTGCACCCCAATACTGGATGTTATTCACTGAGCAAGTTGCCCCCCGGCCAACACGAATACTTCTTGGGATTACTGCCAAGCCTTTGATGTGATAGGTCGTTCCAGGGCGTGTTGGCTTCTTTAGTTGGTTCGTCGGTGTACCCGGGCACGGCTGGAATAATAATATTATATCTCTCAATCGGTTGTTTAAGCAATCACAACTCTTAATGAAACATAGAAATGATCCACTGCAAGTTAGTTTGTATATTTGCTCTGCATAGAAAGCTTCCACGGCAGTCTCTCTCCACACGGTCATTTAAATTTTGTGTCTCTCACACGCTTCTCTGTAACTCCCATTGGCTATCCACTCGAAATATTCTCTGCTTTCCGGATCTCCACTATGATCGTCTTTCTGTCAGTCATTTATACCACGGTACCCCACTTCAGATGCAGCGTGACATACACAGCTGTTTCCTATTTAACCATTATCTGTCAAGGTGCTTAACAATACATTACATGAACAATACATCGCCCCAACGTCACAGCCAACTCGGCTTGTGACAATTATATTTATTTACATAAATTATATTTACACCACTGTTGCTAACAATAACACGCATCAATATCTTTCATATGACTTACATTTCATTATTACTTTGGGCTACAAACGTATCACTTTTTAAAAGGCACCGTCTGGTAACATCCGTTATTGCAAATGAGAATTTGTTCTCAAGGATTTTACCCGATTAAAGAAAAGGAATTATTGATTGACTCGTATCAGCGTTATTCCGCAATTAAAATAAAAGTCTAACATTGAGTGCCCGCCGCGTCACATTGTAAGATACGCAATCAGTACTATTGAATAACAGGTTTTACAGGAAGCATTAATTGGTACACTTTCAAATGAGAAGTTCCACAAACTCACCATCAATCAATAATAAACAAACGTAGGCTTACCATTTTACACATCTGTGTACTAATAACAAAAACCACAAAATAGTATTTATATTAGTTTACCTCGAGTTAGTCTCTGTCACCTGGATGGATATTGGCAAACTCATAGGTGTGATTTCTATAGCTTTCGGCATCTTTAAACAGCTTGGTGAGCTGTAAAAAACGCACTGGATACTGAAGTAAACGGCAGCTACGCAGTGTCTCGCCCATCAGAAGCAGTTTTATTGAACAACATTTTTACTAAATTTTAAAGCAAAATTGCCGGTGTTGATGATTATATATGATAAGTGTATTGATTTGGTTACCAAGCAACCAAAAAAAGCCTTGCATGATTTTTGCAAGTGTAAAATTAAAAATTATCCGACAGCATAGAAAATCCGTGTTATTCCGCAGCAAACGGATTCTTAGGATCTCTGGTAATTAAGCACAAAAAGTTGCAATTGCAAATAGTGTATTTGCTATTTGTTACAATGGGGAACATCAGAGGTGATCTTTATTTTATGAATACCAAACAGGCAATTATTTCTAAAGGTTAAATAATTAAGTTGTCCATAGATTTCAAAGAAGGAATAGCAAGCAAAACACGTACGCCTCAGGCTCCAGGTGTGCCTATGGGGTTCATGACAAAAAGAAAATATTTTTTGTAAATATTTGAGCAGTCAAAGGGATTGCACAACTGGGCGATTAGCGTTTCTGTTTCTGTGAGGGGATATATAAAGAGAGAGGGAGGAAGCAATTTCTCAACTACACCAACATGACGGCAACACGGCTGGTCACAGGTACTGTGCTCTCGCATGTTTCTTTATATTATATTATTGTATCAGAAGGTATTCAGATTGTTCATGTAAATTTCAATATCTTTTGTTTGATCAATTGTTTTACTGTACACATTACCACTCACATTATGTTTAGTATTACACTAATTAAATGCAAAGTAAATTATATTACATTATATTGTCCATTGAATTGTCTATCTAGCTATTATTTATTTCTTAGCAGATGCCCTTATCCAGGGCGACTTACAATTGTTACAAGATATCACATTATTTTTACATACAATGTAATACAGTTGGGTTTTTACTGGAGCAATCTAGGTAAAGTAACTTTTGCACAAGGGTACAGCAGCAGTGCCCCCCACCTGGGATTGAACCCTCCGGTCAAGAGTCCAGAGCCCTAACCACTACTCCACACTGCTGCTCTAACTATCTAAATCTAATTCTTGAAACTGCCTTTGACTACATAGGGTTTGGTAGTCTGTGAGTGTCAAAACCCTCTAACCTCAGAGGAAATATTTGCATTGTGAATGACTGAGAAACACAGTTCATTTCTAATCATTTCTGTTACAACAACCAGACCAGTGCATATACATCTCACTATTCTCTATTCATTCTCCATTTCAGTTGCTTTGATGCTCTTGCTACAGCTCCATCTTGGTAAGTCTGCAGGATTCACTTTTTTTTTTAACAGAAAAATGCCTTTTTAAAGCGACATCTGTATACCTATATACACCATTATACAGTCGGCTTCAGTGTATCCTGTTGCATATTTTGTTTACAGCAGGGTTTCCCAATCTTGGTCCTGGGGACCCACTGTGTCTGCTGGTTTTCATTCCAACTGAGTTATCAATTACTTAAATAAACCCTTAATTGAACTAATAATGTGCTTAATTAGACCTTTTCAATTGCACTCAGCTCCTAAAAAATTTCAAGTTTCTTATAAAATCATGCAGTTAACTTGAAATCTCTAACTGTTGTTTAAACGCTGAAATCAATTAAAAAGGTCTTAAGCTCATGAATAGTACAATTAAAGGTGCAATTAAGTAATTGAGAACTCAGTTGGAATGAAAACCAGCAGACACAGTGGATCCCGAGGACCAGGATTGAGAAAACCGGGTTTACAGTATGTAGGGCCTGGATCGGACAAATGTCTTTGGGTGTGTGTTAATGTTTCCTGTTAAATAGGGGTGGGCACAAATGTGCTACTCGTACTCGAAATTGTCTTTGAGAAGTGTTTATCGTTAGGTATTCAATAAATCCACTGATTTCGAAACAAGACAAGCTGTCCTTTCCTCATGTTTACAACTGAGTCCCAATCAATGGCACGTAACATCTGCATCCGAATATTTCCCTCTTATCCGAGGCACTGACATTTTTACTAGCATACCAAGGCTGTAAAACAGTTTTTGCACATTCCTACTAATAAATATTGTAGAAATAGATAGATCAGTCTAATAAACAGCGTTAACTATTTACCGTGCAAATCGCATTAAGAACAATATTTAGGAACTACGTACAATTTAAACATCATGCAAATTGAAAAATGTGACATTTCGAAATCTAACATGAAATATTGTATTATTATTTTTGCTATTTTGCAGTTTCTTTGATTACATGATGTTAAATAAATTATGTTCATGTGTTTTGTTTTTTATTATTAAATGATGACCCATTCCCTTTATCCAGGCTGGGGCCACAAGTATGTGTGCTATTACAACAGCTGGTCTCAGTACCGTCCAGACAAGGGGAGGTTTGGGCCTGAAAATGTGGACCCGTCCATCTGCACCCATATCATCTATTCCATCGCAACCTTTAATGACAGCCTGGTACTGACGACATACGAGAATAATGATGAGACAGCCTACAAAAAAATCAACGCTCTGAAACTCAAGTAAGTCACAGGGCGCTCTTGCTCTAAGTTGCCCTTGTTAAATTTTAAACAAAACATAAAACTTGTGTTATGAGGGACAGCCTATTTACCACACACAAAAGGGTATGCTTCTGATATTTATTTTTATCTTCATTACATTTGATTTATTTTTAAACCAGAAACACTGGACTGAAGACCCTGATTTCTGTAGGAGGATGGAACTTTGGTGTAAAACTGTAAGTTTACTCCTGGTTTTATATGTATCAGAGTATTAGATATGCTCCCCTTTAGTCCAACTGCATAGACCCTGCTATACAGCTCAATAACCAAAAATATATATATTGGAAATAATTGCTCCCACTTTGTTCGATAACATACTTTGAGTTATCTTTTCTGCCAGTAATGGTATTGTGGTCATATTTAACTCAGGTCTTTGACTTGTACTCAGTGAACCATTTGAAATGTATTGTCTTAGAAAATAATATTTCAACATCCTGCTAGGGGACTGAAGTTTTGGCAGTCTGATTAATGTTGGGATTAATTTAAAGGTTTAGGATTCAGTTAATGTGCAGACGCTTGCCTACCTCCCAAAGTGGTGTGAGAGAGATTAACCTGGCATTCGCCATGCTGTTGCAGCTTCTCAAAAATGGTCTCCACCTCAGATAATCGAGCCACCTTCATCAACTCGGTCATAGCCTTCCTCAAGAAGTACGGGTTTGATGGGCTTGACGTTGACTGGGAGTTCCCAAACACGAACGAGAGTCCTGCTGGAGACAAACAGCGCTTCACTCTGCTTCTAAATGTGAGGACAGTGACCACTACCTTGGGGTTCCTAATGGAGCCTAGAGGGAACATTCACTTTCAGGAAATGTACACGATTTGGTAGCACTTTACATTGAGTGTCTCGAATTATTGTGTATTTACATAGTAGTTACATAGTAAGCGCATGTGAACTTACGCATAATCACAATGTTATTATGCATAGTACCTGACGTGTAAATGTTTTTGCATGATACATGGGATAGGGTCAGGGTTATATCATGCAAAAACAAATACACAGTAAGTACATTGTAACTATGCAAAATGACATTGTAATTGTGTAAGTACACATGTATTTACTAAGTAACTAGTATGTAAATACACAGTAATTAGAGACAGACTGTAAAGTTCTACCATATTCTAATAACAATAGATGGTCTGTATTAAAGGAGTGCTGCGGTCTTTTAAACAGGAGCTGCGTTCTGCCTTCACGAAGGAGGCACAGGATTCCAGCAAGCCTTCCTTCCTGATCTCTGTGGCAGTGTCTGGAGAGAAAGCCATCATTGACAACTCCTATGAGGTGGACAAGTTCCCCCAGTGAGTCCCTCCTGCAAGCTGACTACTGAGTACTACAATACCGAAGAGTGTGTGTGTGTGCGTGTGTGTGTGCTTATATAATGAACAGACAGGCATTCAAATCTCTCAAACAATTCATAGTTTTGAACATTTCTGTCCATCTACAAATCAAAGTGTGGGTGGGTCTAAAACTTTACTGTATGAGGTGCTGAGGAATATTTTCAAAGCAATTTAACTCCTGTCTGTAATAAAGAAAGAAAATGTTAATGTCACAAATCTGGGACGCAAATAAAACTTGAGAGTCCTATACTTTAGAGTGCTTAAATGATAACAATGTTGTTTTGACGTCTCTAATAATGATTGAAAAGCAAGTTAGATCACACACATAACAGTAATAAGATACGATGTGCTTGAGTTCTTTTACATGATAATTGTTACAGCAATTTTGACTGTGCTTCTCTATCCCCAGGTATGTGGATTTTATCAGTGTGATGGCCTATGATTTACATGGTGTTTGGATGATGGTCACTGGCCACCACAGTCCGCTCTATGCACCGGCAGACAAACCTGACAGCCAAGCAACTGTGGTAAGTGAAACTTGGGGTTTGTGCCAGTGCAGGACAATTACAGCATAAGCAATGTAATTAATGCTTTTCTATTTTTTCTTAATATATATAATATTTTAGGGGTTTTAATCTTTCTATTGATCAATTAATCATCTGATCTGCATGATCGATTAATTACAGTTCATATCTGAGGGTGCTTTTAACTGTGGGAGCGACTCATTGCTGACTGGCATCCGTGCCTACTTATTTGCTGCTGAGTTAGATGGGGTTTTTTTTGTTTGCTGTGGTGGTGTGAGCCTCTTGCCAGGTCGTCATTGTAAATGAGAATTTGTTCTCAATTGACTCATCTGGAAAAATAACGTTTTTGATTGATTGGTTAATTTACAGTAAATCTGACACCCGGAATATGCTGTATAAGGTCCCTACGTTCATTCACTGCATTCAATATTTGAGAACATGACTGAAGTTCCTTCTTCTCAAGACATTAACACCAACATGTTAAAGTTGTACAGTATATCCTCTGGCCTCTAACCCTAATCTTACCTCTCCATAGGAATTTGGCATTAAATACTGGTTGGCTCTCAAAGCACCAGCGAACAAGCTGCTCCTGGGCTTCCCGACCTATGGCCGATGCTTCACTCTTGCTGACCCGGCCAAAAATGGCGTGGGTGCAACCATCACTGGAACAGGAAAACCAGGAATCTATACCAAAGAGGCTGGATTCTGGTCCTACTATGAGGTATCAACCAATCAGGCCCACGGATTGGTTTACTTTCAACCAATTAGAGCTGAGATAGATGATATTTCACCCAATCAGGGTTGATGATCCAAAATGGATCAGGGCATTAGAGTTTCTGCTCTCCTCGCTTCTCTAGACTGTGTAGCAGCTGGTTCTGGCTGTAGGGAATATGGTAAAGAGGCTGGTGTCCATTCATCTATTCTTTTACGTGCATCTTTCAGGTCTGCTCTGAGCTTAGTGCTGGGGCCACTTCTCTCTGGCTGGCAGACCAGAAGGTGCCCTTTGTCTTCAAAGACAACCAGTGGATTGGCTATGATGATGAGAAAAGCTTTCATTGGAAAGTGAGTATTGTAAAGGTTCTACACACCTAAAGACAAGCCCATGAACCTTATGGAATTCAAGCTTTTGTTCATATATGGGAAGTGATCATAAAATATAGATATATACTGTAGTCTATTGTTATAATAAACTTGTTATTGTAAATTGTAGTGCAATATGTTGTAGGCAGTGAACACACACAGGACTGTACATTAACATGTAAGATATTGTATCTTCTTTCAGGTTGAGTGGATGAAGAGCAAAGGGCTGGGTGGAGTTATGATCTATTCAATGGATCTGGATGATTTCAGTGGAGAGTTCTGTGGCAATGGCACCTACCCCCTCATGAAGAAACTGAGAAGCTACCTGAATATCACAAGCGCAGGTATGTATGGATTTCTCTAGTGATTCATTCTTGATCTACTTGTTCAGGGAATATTTGGACAATATCAGTCAACCCCACTCCTCGTGCATCCATAACAGGCCAAGTTTCCCTTTCAATACCTTTCGTCTGTAGCATAAGCTTTGAAATATCTGTAATTGAAGAATAATATTCAAGCAAAAAAACAAAAGATATTTAATAGTGAAAAAGGGAGCCATTGCTTATATTGCTTAATAAGAGGCAAGAATATGGATTTTAAAACCTTGATTACACTCTTGTGGTATTATAAACGGTTGAGCCATATTGCTGGTAGATGCGTCAGTCCGTCAGAAACAGACTATATTCCTAAGATACAGTTATTAACTAGGGAAGCAGTGATACTCAGAATTAATTTCTTTCTTTTGAAATGTGTGTATTTCAGATATCGTTCTTAAACCAGAAACAAGCGCCACTACCCAAAAGATTCCTTTAGAAGCCATCTCCTCCACCATTTCCTCCAGGATACTTCTAACACGACTGATTTATGTATCTATTTTTGTATTTGTTTGTTTATTTTAAGGGGAAAATGGTTGCTTCCTGCAGTAAAAACCAATTAATTGGAAAACAGAAAACTGCCAACTTGAATGTCCCTGAAAGCGACTAATTAGAAAGTTTAATCACATTGAAAGATATGGAACTTTGTTTTAATACTGAACATTTTTATTCCAAATGTATTTTATTACATTATTCTTGTACATTTATTGACACAAATGTGGGTAACACTTTACATTCAGTGTCTCTAATGACTATGTATTACCAATAGTAATTACTTACTAAATACATGTGTACTTACACATAATTACAATGTTATTATGCATATGGCAGGCCAAATGATCATTTAGAGATATCTCAAATTTATAGATATCCCTAAAATATTTTAAGATGTCTCTAAATCATTTCCTGATATCTCTAAATATTTGAAGATATCTTCAAATATTTAAAAGATATCTCTAAATCAAAGAAATACATTTAGAGGATATCCAGTTAAAGATATCTCCTAAATCAATTTGAGATATCTTTATTTTTAGAGATCTCAAAATGAAATTGAAATATCTTCAAAAGGGTTTATTTACCTCATATTAATTTAAATACATCTGCAAGTGATTTACAGCTATCTCTAAATATTTCAAGATATCTTAAAATGCAATTTGAGATATCTCTAAATTGATAATTTGGCTTGCCATATGTGCATCATTTTGTATGATATAACCCTATCCCCAACCCTAACCCTAACTCTAACAATTGTGTTCTTACATATATTGTGTAAAAAGATTTACATGTTAAGTGCTATGCATAATAACATTATAATTAAGTAACTACTATGTAAATACAGTTATTAGAGACACCTCATGTAAAGTTTTACCCATAACTGCATGCCACCTAACCAATCAATAATCAACTTTATAACAGCACAGCATCAGAAAGTGCATTATATACCCCACATCCTCTCATAGCCACAGCTGTATATTTTGGCTGGGTCTATTTTTGTATATTTCCTTCCTGATGCATTTGATCAAACATTTTAAAAAGTTATGCAATGAAAACAACAGGAAGAAGTACCGTTCAGTGGCAAAATTATTTTAGGGGTTACAGAACCCAGAACAGTGGCACCGGGCAAACAGAAACAGCAGCTTGGTATTTTAATGTAGAGAAAAGCACAAAGACTAGAATTTGATGTAAATTTTTTGAATAAAAAATGTGTATTATTTGGACTGAAGCTATATATATATATATATATATATATATAGATAGATAGATAGATAGATAGATAGATAGATAGATATATACGTTGAAGAAGAAAAAATCCTACAATTGGAAAGTGATTAGAAATTCACGCTAGTTAATTATAAACAATAAACACTTTCTTAAAAACAAATGTAACAAAGCAATATTTCTTCTATATCACACTAGAAGCATGTCTATGCATGTCTGTACTATAATAACTTATATAACTTATATAAGTATTATAATAAAATATCTTAGCTTTGGTTCTCAGTTCTTTTGCCCAAATTGCACATATATATACACAAAAATATAAATTTCAAGCAAATTCAGAGTGTAAAGGTGTATATCTTTAATGTATAGATGAGTCTTCTCTACTGCTGTGACCAGTCCATAGCATTATAAGCATACTGGGGTTGGAAGTCTCACTGTGGCCTAAACCTGCTGAACTGCTGAGATGTCATCAATTGGTAACACTCTCATTACTGTGGATTTAGATATTCGTTACTTAGTAAAAACATGTGTACTTACACATAATTACAATGGTATTATAAACAGTTACAATGTTCTTAATGTGTAAATCTTTGTGCACAACATATGTACACAATTGTATCAGAAAAGGGTTAGTGTTAGAGTTAGGGTTAGGGATAGGGTTTGCGGTTAGGGTAAGGATTGGGGTTATATCATGCAACAAAAAAACACATTAAGTTCATTGTAACAATGCATAATAACTTTGTAACTATGTGTGAGTACACATGTATTTACTAAGTAACTACCATGTAAATACCCAGTAATTAGAGATACTTCATGTAAAGTGTTACCCATCAATTTGCACCCCAGCTTTCTGTGCAAAAACACACATTTTTAACACTTTTCAACAACAGAGTTTCCATTCTTTCTTAGGGTTTTGTTGAAAAAAAAAAATCTCATAAGCTTGTAGGGTCTCTTTAGTCTTGGAAATGCATCCTTAAACTTTTTTTTTTTGATTCATGTATTCTGTGGTGATCAAGGGAAACAAGAAGAGGAAAGGAGATTGTGTTTTTATTTCAGGATTTGTTTATATTTTCAATGGCTATAAGGGGTCTTGTACTGTCTTCTAGCAGGTTATTGATTTGTCTGCTAGACGCAGGAACATCCATGGCTTCAGCATTATCTACATGTAACCTTAACGTAACTAACTGGTGTTTTGCTATCCACTGTAGAATGGGGTTCAGGTCTGGGTTTGGAATATGCTATTTTGTATTTGTTTTTTAAAAGCAGTAATAAAGTTCACAATTGTATTTGTCAACAGAAAACAAGCTTTCATAAAATAAGCTGTGGATTAAAAAACATCTTTAGTCCTGAAATTATATTTAGATGTCCTTGTCAATGTCTTTGCTGTGTGAATAAATATTTGTCTTTTCTTATTTTGGGCAACTGTTGCATGAATACCGCAAATATACCATCCAGACGTTTGATTGTAAGATATCAGGGCTTGACTGTGGCCCTCCCTACTTGAACGCAATCTGGGTGTAAACCACAGCGTTCTCGTCACTCTCAGTGTCAGAATCGACAGCGTCCTGGCTGTTCTCTCCCCCTCCCTTCAGTCCTTCAGAAACTCTGTCCTCCTCTTCATCAGGCTCTGTGGCAGGCTCCATGTTGACATAATCATCAGAACTCCTCCTTCGTCCCTCAAACGGGGCTACATTCACATAGTCTGCCGACTCCTCCGGCTCTCTTTTGGAAACATTCACATAGTCGTCGGCATCGTCCGCCTCCTGCCCTGCCTTGTCCCACTTCATCTCACTGAAGCAGCTGTTGCCTTTGCTGACCTCCCCTGTAGACTGCAATGTAAAAGCACGAGTATGAATGGGCAGCAGTGTGGAGTAGTGGTTAGGACTCTGGACTCTTGACCGGAGGGTTGTGGGTTCAATCCCAGGTGGGGGACACTGCTGTTGTACCCTTGATTTACCTAGATTAAAAACCCAACTGTATAAATGGGTAATTGTATGTAAAAATAATGTGATATCTTGTAACAATTTTAAGTCGTCCTGGATAAGGGTGTCTGCTAAGAAATAAATAATAATAATAATAGTGGAGCAGTGCTTCTCAGTTGTAGCTCTCATGCACCCTTCACAATGTTCTGTATTAACTCTTCAAGTGCACATGCAGTAGGATGGCACTCTCAGACTTCCTCTGTAACATTGAGTAGTCTAGTTGTACGTGTCACTTGGGAACCACTTTATAATTGCACTGTTAATGCTTGAGAATTTCCCCTACAATCCCCATCAATGACATCCGTTTCCCACCCCAGAGATTATACCCAATTGCAAAGTCTTGAATGTTGCTTGGTAATAGTTTATCAGGTGCAATTGTATTACTGTGGTTATCTTTTATTTTTTTAGATATGCCCCTTGTACGAAGATTAATGCAATTAATTAATTCAGTGGACTGATGAATGAAATGAATGAATTCAATGGACGGATGAATTCAATGGATGCATGCATTGATGGGTAAAAAATGGAATTAAAGCAAATTCTTTGTTATTTCTTCATACAATCAGACTTAGCACTATAGTTTACTTACTGAACTGTCTGAGCTGTCAGTAGAAGTGTCGTCATCGTCCCCTTAACAAAAAGAGAGAAGGTTACTTCACTAACTGGGTGCCTTGATTGCAACCCCAAAATGAATTGTGCCATGCTAAATATTAACATCCATCGTCTATTTTGACTAGTTGGTTAAACGGAACAGAGTTTCGGTAAATGGCAGGACTCATTATCATGGGAGTTGGGATCAGACATTGAGTTGGATGGAAACTTCATTATCGAAGAACGCATGTGTGGAATGAGGTGTGAAATAGATGCAGCTGTACCGTAGACATTGCTGGTGCCGGGGGTCGGCTGGTGGTATTGAGGGAATGTGTAGAGGTTATTGCTTGCTTGGGAGGTGGATGTGTTATGAAAGTCCTGCAGCCGAATACTGGTTCCATTGTTCTGTCCAGTAAGTGTAACATCTGCAATTAATAAAAAAAATGATACATCTTCCATTGTGCCCCGATACTTTTTATTTGTATATAGCAGCCTTGGTGCCATGGCAGCCCAGAGCGCTGTACAAAAATATTATTATTTATTTATTTATTAGCAGACACCCTTATCCAGGGCGACTTACAGTTGTTACAAAATATCACATTACAGAGGAGAGCAGTTATAATATACAATAAATTCAGTAGTAAATATGAGCACAACCAAATACAGCTAAAAACAAAAACGAGAGAGCTCACCTGTACAATACACTCCAGCTACAACTAATTATATAAAAGCACATTAATAAAAGTATGTTTGCAATTTTGACTTTAAAGAATCCAATGTTTAAACCTCCCTGATCAACCGGAGTAGAGTTCCACAAACGAGGAGCACGACAGCAAAAAGCTCAGGCTCCAGTTGATTTAAGACGATTTTTTGGAACAAGCTAAGAGTTCTGCATTTTCTGATCTCAAAGAATGAATAGAAACATACAGACATGTACAGACTGCTGTTTAGGGTGGTAGTTCAACAGTTAATAGACAGGTAACAGGTTCCTAGATTCATTGTTATATGTCTGTCCTGGTGAAACATGAGCCATATGGTCTCCCTAATCTTTTAAAATGTTCAAGTTTCTTGATAAAGAAACACTTGCAGTCTAAAAGGAATTGTTTATTCTAATATACAAGAATGCAAACCGTCATTCAAGTATCCTGCCACCACAAACCACACACTGCCACTTTAATTTGATTAGACATGTAGTGTGAAATCTGAAGGTTCTATCCCCGCCTCCATGGTAACCAATAGCCTGCTGGCCAAGGGTCTGGGGCTCGAGAACTCACCTCTGCTGTTTGTCAGCTTCTTTCTAATTAAAATGATTAGAATCACAAGGAAAACAAAAGCCAGGATCCCGATAATCCCAAAGATAACCGGGGCTCCTTTTCTGGAAATAGAATAGATATCGATTGCTTCTTTTCTGGAAATAGAATAGATATTGATTTAGTATATTAGCAGCAAAGAGTTATTGCAATGAATTCAAACTCTCTCTTTCTCAGCCACACTAACATGCATCCAGACATCATTCTTGCACAACAAAATGGAGGGGCCTGCGCCAGTCCAAACAGGGCAAGAATTGGACTCATGATCTAAGAGAGAATTTTAAAACTCTCTTGTTTTCAGATATATCTACATTGTCATAGATCCTTCCTTTTGTGACCTTGGGGGACATCTTTTTACATCACCAGGATAAAACTATTAAAGGAGAAGTAACCGACAATGAATGTCTGCTTTCTTACCTTGAATTAGCATAAACACAATGTCTCTAATTACTGTGTATGTACATAGTAGTTACTTAGTAAATACATGGGCACTTACACACAATTATAATGTTATTATGCATAGTTACAATGTACTTCATGTGTACATTTTTTTTCTTGATATAACCCTAATCCTAACCTTAACCCTTCCTCTAAACCTAACCCTAAACCCCCTAACACTAACTCTAAACTTAACTCTAACCCTTTTCAGATACAATTGTGTGCTTACATAAATCAAGCAAAAATATGTACACATTAAGTACATTGTTACTATGCATAATAACATTGTGATTATGTGTAAGTACACAGGTATTCACAATGTAACTACTATGTAAATACACAGCAATTTGAGACACTTCATGTAAAGTGTTACCTCTCGTTTTTCAATCTTTTTTTTCCATTTTCCCTTTGATGTCTGTCAAGCTTATTTATCCTGCCACAATGTTAGAAGCTAACCTGGGAGTCAGGGTGGTCCTGGTCCTGGTGTCTGGCAGGGTGGGAGTTGCTTTAGAGCTGGTGTAGGTCGTGGGATTGTGGGTAGTTACATCTATAAAAGGGAAGCACACCAAAACAGGGACCACTTTGAATATTATAACGTCATCTCTTTGAACTCTACACTAGAATTTCCGTATACTACACCTAGAAAAGTCTTACCAAAAAAAAATGTTTGTTTTAAATTGCACTGTTTGGTGTGTCTTTAATGATCTAAATAGACATTGTTCTGAATCCCACCATCCTTTAACTTGATGAGTGATTTACTGAATCTGCCATCCCTAAACCATTATCTAGATCTGTCGCTGATTAGATAAAATAGACCCCATTGTGCAGCTACATAATAACAGTTAAATAACTTACTTCTGTATATTACATCCAATAATATACAGCAGTGCAATGAATGAATGTAATGTCCTTATAAATAGTATATCCATGTTCTAAAAAAGAATGACAGTGTTATTGCAGTACAATTATATTCATTCAATAATTTGGTGGTTGAAAGAATAAATCATCTTTTCAATGTCCTGGTCAAATTCAAATATGCATATGAGATGTTCATTGTCAGTGGACTCGTCCTCATACAAACACTGTAGATTCAAATTACGTGATGATTACCTAGCTTCAAATGTAAAAATCTAAATCTGCTTACCTTGGTGAACCTTCAGCTCAACATCAAATGTAATGTCTTTATTTAAATATGGTGTGACTATCCCACACCGGTAAAGTCCTGCATCGCTCAGTTTCACCTGGGATATTGTCACTGTAAATGTGTTTATCATGTCATGATCATGTATATCCGTAAGTAGATGTTTCTTATCATTCAATGTATCAACCAGTGTTTCACACCAATTGTCTTCCATTCGGCACCAGTATTTTTTAAAACGTCTGTAGTCCTCATTGTATTTACAATCCACTTTCATTAATCTTCCCACAATTCCAGTCACCACCTGCGGTCCTATCAAACTGAGAACCTTCAGCTCCACAGCAAAGGTTTTATAACTATTGGACATCTCTATTCCACACCTGTACTGGCCTGAATCGCTCTCTTTCGGCCGCCACATTGTCAATGTAAATGTGTTAGCCAAGGGATTATCTTTGATATTCACATTGAGTGCATTGTACCGTGTGTTTCTCAGTATGGTACAGTGGTATTGCAGCACTCTACACCAGTATTTCACATTCTGCCTGTATTTCTCATTGTATTTGCAATCCATTGTCACAGTCTGTCCTGTAATTGCAGTTACTGTCTCTGGTCCTTCAAGAGCAGGTTCACCTGGACAGACATGAGAAGTCTGGTGAGTTTAATTAACATTGACAGCATATTCTCTAATGTTACAGAGTAAAAGAACACATGATGTAATAATGCAATCCTGAATAATAATAATAATAATAATAATAATAATAATAATAATAATAATAATAATAATAATAATAATAATAATAATAAATGTTACTTCTTGTGGAATCACATTTAAATTGCAAACAGCTTATTGAAACATGGATAGTAGTCTGCTTCTGGTTTTTAAATCAAGAAAATCAGAAACACTAACAAGATTCTACACCAAACTATTTCATTATTATTATTATTATTTATTTCTTAGCAGACGCCCTTATCCAGGGCGACTTACAATCGTAAGCAAATACATTTACCATTACACACGAGTTAAATTAATCACAAGCTAGTGAGTACTCTACATACCTTAATAATGACTAAGTTATAGTAGCAAATAATACTAACAAGTGGAAGGTTTTCAATGTATAATAATCTTAAGAGACAGGACAGTATATCATGCAAGACTGCCATTCTAAAAAAAAATCCAGGAAGGAGACTGTAAAATAAAAAGACGTTTCCTTTAATTATAAGTAATTACATTGTAATAGCCTTGCAGTTGCTAACATATTTGTAATAATGCTGCATTTATACATGTGGTTGTGTAAATGTAATTGCATGTGTAATTACTGTGTAGTTAAAAAAAAACACTTAAAGCGTGTTAGCTGTTTTGTCTTTGCTTTCATGTTCAAATAAGAAACAGAAGTCAAGGAGGCCGACATTTTAGATGCCTACATCCCTGAACCTTTCGATGAAACATTTCTGTTTATTTCCTTTTCAAAAGTAAAACTCTATTAATTTTTTTTTTTACATTTTCATATTAGTCAGGGTGGTAAAATTACATTTTTACAAATGTGTTTACAGCTATGGCTAAACGTTTTACATCACCCTATAGAATTAACTCATTTTGCTTCATAAAGTCGAATGAAACCTGCTGATTAATGTTATGTTAACATATAGAATTACACACCACTTTATAGTTTTCCATATACTTAACGAAAAATTGCCAAAAATTGAAAACTTTGACATTTTGAAATCTAACATGAAATGCTGTGCTACTATTATGGCTTCCGGTAGACTTCTGTGATATCATTTCGTAGTTTCTTTTGTTACATGATGTTAAATAAAATATCTAAATGTATTGCACTGTAACAACAGAAATACTAATGTGGTTTTTTTGTTATTTTTATTTTATATCAAAACAAACTTTGTTCGCAGTATAAGAGCGCACAAGCTGCCTCGCCCCTTTGCACCCCAAAATAGATCTGAGTCCCTACCTGTCACCGTGACCAAGACTAGGAGCTCCAGCACAAAAGCACCGAGCACCGCCATTTTCAGCGGCCAGCCTGCAGACGACCAGCCCATAGAGCCTGACCTTAAAACAAGATGCTGTGTTTCTGCTGAAAAATATCCTGCCTTGCCTGTGGCTCTGATAGATGATCAGATTGCCACTGATTAAAGATAAAGAGAAATGGAGGGTGATGCATGCAGTTACGCAAGATCCTACACTGGAAAATGTTGATGTTGTACTTTAGCATGTGGCTTACCGCAATCGGCGCACAAAGTGAAAAACAAATCTATATCTGAGCAACTGCTTTTCTACAATCATTAGCATCTTTATTATTATTATTATTATTATTATTATTATTATTATTATTATTATTATTATTAATAATAATAATAATAATAATAATAATAATAATAATAATAATAATAATAATAATAATAATAATTAAATATCTAGTTAAAAGAAATATATTGCATGTCTACAATGGAAAGGAAGAGAAGGAAGATTATAGACCTACATTCTAGTGAATGAAATTGCTGGTGCTTTCGGTTTGGCAGTGCAGGCAGAGATGAAGTGACATTACTGTCTGAGCATTCATGGAGGGCAGGCAATGGGGAACGTTGGCTATCCTGAAGGTAAAACCCCTGGAATTTTTTACTTTAAATAAAATTATTTAAAATGAATTTCACTTCTTCTTAGCTTTATTACACATTTTTACTGGTCCTGCCTTTCAGACAAGTCTCACATGAGAAAATGCATTTTAATGGCTCATTCACTTCTGTTTCATTTGAATGTGCTAAGAATGTGATTTTTCAGGTATATTCAGTTTTTCAAATATAAAGCTATGAACTGCTGCATCCTGGTACCTTGCTGTGGGTTTGATTGCACCTAGACCACTGGAGTTGCTACTACAGATGAAGTGATAATTATGAGGAAGCAGCAGCGACTGTATTTATCTGCAGTGTTGTCTTTGAAATGTCTGCAGAAGTACAAAATACAAATAAAGAACCGAAAGCTCTTGAGCAGAAGACTACTTACTGTAAGTCTTGATAACAGGTTAAACAAAATAATTTTAGAAACTTTGGTTCGCACTCTTTTAACGGTTAGTAGGATTTTTTTGAAATACTAAAAGTTTATAAGCTTCTTTTTATATATCTACAGTACATTCAGCGTTATTGAGTGTTTAATAGGTACGGATGTTAATGGCTTTTCACATGCATCTGTCTTATTTCTCTCTAGTTTTGTAACATGTAGTAAACTTTTAACCCCTTAAGGTACACAAGGAATTGAGCGGTTGTTCAAAAGGTTTCTTCTGAAAATACATTTGAGAGCAACTCAAGTATCACAAGGAGGAAACTGACCATTTGAATAACCAGATCCAACCTGTCAGAACATTTGAAACCCTATTTCGTGCACCTCATTGCAAAAATAAGAAGTAGGCATCATTTTTTTTGTGTGTGGGAGAGATACGTCCCTTGTACCTTAAAGGGTTAAAGGGAAGGTATAAGCAGATTGATAGTGTTAAGCAGTCTTGATGGCGCCAGCAGTGACTCATTATTTTCCTAGCGTGCATAAGCAGCTCTGAAGTGATCTTTGCACAGCGTGTTTTTTAGTTTGTACTTTTTTTTCTCTTGCAAGAAATTATTGAAATTCTGCCTCAATACCTCTGGGGTATGCGCTAATGCTAATTGAGCTTAAACATGGTGTACATTGTTCTGATTACAACCAAGGAGTGCTTTTAAAAACAGGTGCATTCCTCCCAAAGGGCAATTCCATGGAAACAGTATATTTGGTACACTAATATATCATAGTTATCATATTAAGCCTGGCCAATAAGTCCCGGGCTTCCCAATAGTCTGATACTGATGGCTAATCAAATGTAACAAACATAATTCGTTGTCACGGCATGGCCCCATAATGCCCCTCTGTCTGACCCAGCAAGAGCCAGAGTACCCCAACCAGAGTTACACAGAATCAAAGCAGCTTGTTCCAACTGCTACCCAACTGCATAATCCTAAACAACTCAAATAAATCAGCTGGTATCTTACACAGCACCCTTTACGATATTTGTATAATACTGTATACATGTGTACTTACATATACTTACAATGTTATTATGCATAGTTACAATGTACTTGATGTGTCAATATTTTTGCACGATATAACCCTAAGCTCCCCTAACCCTAATGCTAACCCTAATGCTGTCCCAAACTCTAACCCTAACCCTTTTCTGATACAATTCTACATATATTGTGCAAAAAGATTTACACATTAACTACATTGTAACTATGCATAATAACACTGCAATTATGTGTAAGTACACATGTATTTACTAAGTTACATAAATACACAGTAACTAGAGAAACTTAATGTAAAGTAAATAAACAGCATAGCTGATTTTAATGTGACATTATTTCCATCTGATGCAAACTATCTGATACAAAGAGATTTCAGATAGCTGTATCACAATAATATGTTGTGTCCTAAACTATAAAGAAATCTGAAGAAATATTTGTTGTTGTATTTATATATATATATATATATATCGGGGGGACACACAATATGAGCGTTTTAATTAGCAGTTTTTAAGTTATAAATAGCCTGGCTAAACGGCGGTCGGGAGTTCAGTTCAAAGCAACACACAAGCAAACGAAGTGCGAGAAGGGTCGGGGGAGGGGAGGAGGGAATGGGCTCGCCCTGGTTCGGGCGGAGCGGGGATGAAGCGTCTCGTCTCACGGAGAAAGCCGCAGCTCCTCTCGCAGCAAAAAAGTAAATACATTAGGAAAGATAACCACGTAACATGCCTAATATTTATTTAGTTATAAAACGAATGCTGAATAAGATGTCGGTGTTATAAAGTGCCAGCGCAGCTTTTCTTCAGTTCAGATACTGCATCAAAAGGGAGAGACAGAAACGGAAGTTAGACTGAGAAGTTGTTTACAGTTTGAACACCAGTACTGTATTTACTGTAGAACAACAACATAGGAAAAAATAGTTACTCAGATTTTGCTCCATGTTTGCATTTAAATCTGACGAAATGTAAGAGAAATGTGCTTAATCAATGTTATAATTCATTGAACTTTGGTTCGGGAGCTTCCTTTTTTAACACTTGTAAATTGCTCATGTATTTGGTTTATTTGAACTTGTTTCTGTAAATCACCATTTGTTTCCCAGCAAATGTCAGAATTGAATCAAGACATCCTGGGAATTGTGCTGCTGCATTGCTGCTAGCAACATTGTATAGCATTGTTTTGCAGCTATAATAAAATGATGTGATTGGGAAGATAATAGTTTTCAATCCATGTTGTGAACACGGCGTTCCATTCTCAGGGTCACAGACTGGTGTTCTTCTGCATGTAGTAAATAGTAGCTACAGTGTAAAGTGTATCCAAAATGCGTTCAATATCTTTTTTGCATGATTGTGATGACAGTGATTTGAGGTTAGGGTTAGGGTTTACCACCTAACCCCGTGGTGGGTAATGATTTCTTGATTTAAGTAATCCTGCTGGTGTTGTTTCTGTGTGCTGTGTATAAACGTTTACCCTCACTCTGCTCCCAGGATGAAGCAGCCCCTGACCTGTCTAGCGCTGGCCCTATCCTTGCTGGAGGTGTGTCTGTGTGCCCCACGCAGGGAAAACTATGACCTCACTGGCGAGACAGACTGGGAGAACATTGACCTCACCAACTATAGAGACCTGTATGACTACGATGACCTGGAGCCCATAGTAAGAGAGAGAGAGAGAGAGAGAGAGAGAGAGAGAGAGAGAGAGAGAGAGAGAGAGAGAGAGAGAGAGAGAGAGAGAGAGAGAGAGAGAGAGAGAGAGAGAGAGAGAGAGAGAGAGAGAGAGAGAGAGAGAGAGAGAGAGAGAGAGAGAGAGAGAGAGAGAGCATCACCTGTTCTGCAACACACAGTGCTGTGCACATTCTACTGGAATGACAGTACAGGCCATATTTTCAATGCATATATTTCAGCCTAGAATTGACAACATTGAAAACAAAAAATCTAGAGAGTGTTTAAAGGGTTTAAGATCGTTAAATGATTCTCCCTCTCCAAATTAAATGACTAAGGAAGTGCAGCACTACCAGAAAGCAAAGCTTGCAAACAGATCTCTCTTTAGCCTAATATAGTAGCAGATATATGTATGTTTTAGTACATGTTTGATGTACCATGTGCTTCTTTCGCACTCTATATGTGTGGCTGTGGCAGTGAGAGCTGCAGGGGTAACGTCAGATCAGTGAAAGGACACAATCACACATGTGCTACAGGGCGAAACTGCCGCAGCACTGTATTTATTAAATTATAAAAACAACACAGTTTAAACAAAACACACCAAAAGAAAAGGGCACGTTGGCCAAAGTAAATTAACACACACACACTAACAATTATTTATCAGAAAAAGAGTACCTTTGTTCACTGTAATACGGTAGCATTCGCTCGCTCTTTCTGTTTGACTCTAACACTCCTGTACTCTGAGCCCAGAGTGGGTCTTTTATACTGTGGCTGGAGCCTTAATTACCTGTTAAACAATTACCTTATTGAGGCTCCAGCCACATCCCCACAAGCCTCAAATAATAAATAATAATTACGGACGGCTTTCATCCATCCACACACAAACATAATAATAATAATAATAATAATAATAATAATAATAATAATAATAATAATAATAATAAAATACTCACAAGGGGCGGGCACCCTGTCACAGTGACCCACAAATCTCTTTGAATTGTACACACTGTTCAGATTACACTTTTTAATTCCTTAACATCATGATTTCTTGGTTATTTGGTTTGTAGTAAGACTTTTTTTTCTTTCACAAAAACAATTATATTTTGGTGCAGTGGGGAAGGAAACGGCAGCAGTATATAGTCACAGGATCTAGCAATGAATGGAGAGATATGGCTACATAGCATGTGTTTTACAAAAGATACAGAATTCATTCAGGGCCTACAATCACAACTTGTGTGGGTGGCGGTGAGATATATCACTCTCCGGAAAGTTATTTTTATTGCATGAGCTGCAGGCTGACAGTTGGAAACTTGTTTTTGGGGGTAGATTGAAGTCGGGACAGTAGCACCACCTCCCAACGTCCTGCCGGTCAATCAGAACGTGCCACCGCCTGAAACTCCACCTCCAGCCCTGGAAGAGGAGGTGCCTCTTCGCCCTCGAACTACGACCCCGCCCCCCAGGCTGGACTTTGAGGGACCAGGACTGTTTGGACCACAGACTGGACTGGGTGAGTCCTGGGACAGAACTGCGATGAAGGGCTGTAGAAAATAACCTACAACAGTTTCTAACAAAATCATTTCTAGTGGTTTTTGTTTCATTTGTTTTATTCTGGCAGGAAAATATCTGACGGTCTGTTGTTAGATATTATCAGATAATGGGTATGATGCCTGCCTAATATTTATGTCTGTATGTGAGAATGTGTCTGCTTCTGTCTGTTTGACAATATTGCTTTTATGGCAATTTACTAAATATTGCTTAAGAACATAATGCAAAAGTGTGTCAAGTGCATGCATGTGTGCGCATGTGTGAGTGTGCCTGTATGCCTGCGTGCGTGCATGTGTGTGTTGAGTGTATGCATGCGTGCACGCCTGTGTGTGTCTGTGTGTGTGTTGGGTCTTCACATTATGCTCTTGTCTCCCCAGGCTTGCCAACCTGTCTGCTGTGTGTGTGTATCAGCACTTCAGTGTACTGCGATGATGTGGACCTTGAGTACGTTCCTCCTCTACCCAAAGACACCACCTACTTCTACGCCCGATTCAACAAGATCAAGCGAGTCGGTGGCAACGACTTCCTCAACCTGAGTACGTCCGCTGTCGTGCTCGTCTGTAATAGGTATAGGTGTAGAAAGATGGGCTTTTCAGCTGAGAGAATTAGAATACTGAGTTTAAGATTGAAATGAGTTCTTAATTAGGGTTAGGGCAACGACTCAAGGAAAACATTTTATTTGTACATTGGCCCGTCTTTCTGCACCAGGTAAAGAGCATGGCTCTCCATTCTGTACCTATGCCCTTTACTATACATCTCTGAGTTCTTGTGAGCACCCAGGAGAACACATCTTCTCAGCCCTGCTGTGTGTTTCAGACAAGCTGAAGCGCATTGACCTGACTGGAAACCACATCACAGAGCTGGATGAGGATGCCTTCCTGAAGCTGCCCGCACTGCAGGAGCTCCTGCTTGCAGAGAACAAAATCCGGTCTCTACCAGAGCTGCCAGTCACCATGCGATACATCGACGCCCGCAACAACCAGCTCCTCAGCGCAGGCATCCGTCCGGAGGCCTTCAAGGTGGGGCGGAGGAAATAAAAGTTTGAAGAAATGCCAACGATTTTCAAATGCTGCTTCCTGCTTGACGTTCTTTAAATGCAGCTGCACCCCTTACGAGACTCTGCACCTTGCATGCACGTGTCAAGCTGTTTTTTAGGGTGTTACCTTTTTCTTTTCATGTTCTGAACCTCAGGGGTATTTGAATATGGACACGCTTCCTTCATAATCAGAGAGGTAACTTACGTGCATGGTGACAGAAGGGCAACCATTGCAGAACCCTTCTATCAAAATCTCATACCAGTGTATCTGCCATTTCCCCTGAATACAGGTCCATTGCTTTGCTATTACAAAGTCTTATGTAATCTCTTCCTTTTTTCAGGGTTTGACGCAGTTAGAGTTCTTGTACCTGTCCTATAACCGGCTTGACTTCATTCCTATACCTCTCCCTGAGAGTCTTCGAAGTTTTCATATTCAGGTACCAGTCATATTAATCATAACTATGTTACTGCTATTATCTGTAATGTGATATTCTGAAATGTGATACTTTACAACTTGATATTTTGTACTGTGATATTTTGTAACAATTGTAAGTCACCCTGGATAAGGGTGTCTGCTAAGAAATTAATAATACTAATAATAATAATAATAATAATAATAATAATAATAATAATAATAATAATAATAATAATTCATCAGTGCTCAAACAGGTTATATTTTCAACCCTCCTTTTGTCATTCATTACTTGAGTGCCAATATGTCAAAATTACCCAAACAAAACTTAAATACTAGTCAGATTAGGAGGAAGGACCTATGATGAGAATGAAGGTTAATACCAACATGTTGAAAACAAGAGAATACAAAATTTCACAAATATAAGATATGTGTAGTATAATTCGGGTAGATTGGGTCTTGTAGGCCCTTTTTGTACAGAATCGGTACGCGATTCTGAAAAACAAATGTAGAAACTGGACAAAACAAATGAGGGACTCTATGATATTAGTTATGTGGAAAGTATTCTGTCTCTGTGGGATAGGATTTCTTTTTCTTAGTCTTGATTCTGTTTTTATCCAAAGCACAACAACATCCAGACGATGCATAAAGAGACATTCTGCAACCACCACGACACCACTCACCAGCGGAGGGCGCTGGAGGACATTCGACTGGACGGCAATCCCATCAACCTCAGCCACTTCCCTCAAGCGTACTTCTGCCTGCCACGCCTCCCCACCGGGAGAATGCAGTGAGCCCCTCAAACGAGCCTACACCCCCAAACTAACCACTCAGCTCTCAGGCTGTCTTCCTACAACCCCAGCTTCGACTCTCACACTCACACAACCCCTAGAACAATCCTCACCACAATACTCAGCACTGCAGCAAAACAATGTATCATAATCTTTTCAACTGTAGTTGAGTAAAATCAAATAAACTTCTATACAAGCTTTCACGTTATCTGTTCGTTTATTATGATAATGATGATGAGGATTATTATTATTATTTGTATTATACCTATAATAATAATAATAATAATAATAATAATAATAATAATAATAATACCATGAAAGCTATGGTTTATGGTGTTCAGTTTATATATATATATATATATATATATATATATATATATATATATATATATATATATATATATATTATTTGATATTTATTTGATCTATTTTGTATATATGCTGTTACAGGAATAAAACACTAAATTTGCAGTAAATTCATTTCACCTTCTCACCACACGAGGGAGACCTTTCTCCATTTCTTCCACACCAGATTGGTCCAGTTTTTCCTGATTGTGGACAAACCCAATCTGTAGCTATCCTTCTCAAATCCACCCTCAAAACATCTGGAAGAGTTCACGCAAGGTTTGTCCCCAGACTGCTATCCACTTCACCCTCCAAGTCTGAGACTCTCTTCTGTCTCTTACTGAACAATAAGATCGCTATTGGCTCCGAGGATGTCTTCTCCAATGCTGTATATAAACCTGAGGACAATTTAAGAAAACTCCTAGTCCAGTACACAAAGGTTTCTTTTGAATGTGCTGTAAAACCTGGATGCTATGGTGTGTGGGTCTCTAATTCTAAAGAGCTTTGCAGGGAGTCGCGTGAGAGTACGGGGTTACGCCCTGTAATCAGCAGTGTTACTTTTCCAGTGTGCACAGCTGGGGTCAGGGAGCGGACACAGCAACTAAGCCCATCCACAATGACCTGCCACCAACAAGCGACGGGACGCATGACAGGGCTGCCACATCTGTCTGATGAAAATGACAGTGAGCCCACATTCTCGGCTCTCCAGTACTGACACGCAGCACCTTAACATTGAGCACTAGTCCAAACACTCCATTCTCAGCTCTCCAGCGCTGTCATTACCATGCACCTTAATAGCGAGCCCTTGTAGGGAACAGACATGAAAACCACCAGTGCAACAGAACAGGGTCTACAATGGATTACCAGGTGCACACAGCAGTGTGCTGCACCTGGATCAATATTTGTGGCAATCCAATGTTACACCACTGATTCCTAGGGGTAACACGGTATAATGGGATCCACTGGAATGTTCCTGTAAGGGATCTCAGCATCAGTGTTACAGAGAGAGGAGGCGTGTTGGAGTCTGTGTATTAAGCAGTGTGAATATTGCCACTGTACAGCTTCTCTGCCTCACTTCTGCATAGCTTTCAAGGTGACCTTGACAGACAAGGCCATTGCTGCTCATCCTATTGATTTATTCAGAGAAGCCAGGGCTGGCCTGTGAATGCCTCTGAGCTTCCCTCCCACACAAGGAGGTTGGGTGGTGCATTATTGATTGTCTGTTATCTGGTCTGTCTCACATCGCTCTCCCCCTACTGATCAAGCACATATCCAGCTATCAGCCTGCACTGAAACTTACAGAACAGCCTCCTCCTACACATACACATTATCATAATGTTTTGCACACTGTCCAATGTCTTTTATTAATATTCATTTAGAACCTTGATTCTGAGTGTGTTTTCTGTTTTTTGGTAAGCACGGTTAATTTATTTTATTATTATAATCAGCGTAACAAAATCTATACGGGAGAGTACATTCCAGGCATAAAAAAAACAAACAAACAGACAAATGCGTCATTTAAAAAAAAAAAAATAACGCTACAGATTGTATCTGAGCAATCTTTGGAAAAAGATGAGTGAGATCCTGAAACAGGCTCTTGTGTTTTCCTGTCAATGTAGGATCTCAACATGTCAATATGAGTAATCAACAAGACCCCCATACACAGCAGAAATCTAATAGGACTGCCCACCCACAAAACTGTGGAAGGACAGTATGAATCAAATAGGACTGTCCACCCACTACACTGTGGAAGGACAGTGTGAAAGTTGTAGCAATGTAACATGGCATTATATAAAGCCTGCACTATCCTCTGACCTGTATTGGGACAGTATCAGACACAATATAGTGTATAATATGTATTTGTTGATTGATTGATTGATTGATTTTAGAACTGGTTATAAAAGTCGCCTCGTTGTTTTGTCAAATAATTTCTACTACTCTTAAGAGTCCTTTTTGCAGTAATGGACCGCAAATTGCGTCTAGGGGTATAAATAGACAAAAGGTCAGTTAGGCCTTAAAAGTCAATAGCAAGATTTTAAACATTTTAAAATTTTAAAAGAAAAGCTGCATACTCGTCAGACTGAGAAAAGCTGGGTACCAATGAGTTAACAAATCTATTTAAAAATCTGTGAAAACAGCCTATTATTTCTCAGAGATCCACACTCAAGTGTCTGCTCTCCTTCCTCTTGCTGACAGTATGACAAGAAGCAGACGTGGAGATGATGAATTCAGTACATTAAACAGAGACACACTGCCAGCCCCCCTCCCCTGAACCGGCTTCATTCAAAACCATCTCTCGTCTCTTCCTTATGTGGTTGAGGTATGTTCCGTGCTGGGGTGGAGACGCGTTGTTTCTGTCTTGGAGCTATCGGGGGTCACCTCACTGCACCTCTGCGGTCTGCAGCAGGGACAAGCTGTCTGCCTCTCTCAGCTGTGCTCCATATATGGAGAGGCAAAGCAGGGCTCTGTCGTACGAAGTTTATAGTACAGCTTATAGAAGCGTAACCCACCTACAGTACTGCACCACACAGCAACACCAGAGATGGGCTTGAGAACAGCACCATTCACAGGCTCTTTGGGGCAAGGGATCAGACTATCCAAGTCTTATTTGTGAGCCATGCAAGATTATTATAAATCAAACATCTCTCTATAGCTAAAAACGGGTTTCCTTTTCACTTGCTACACTAACATGTAAACAGTTACAATAGCCCAATGCATTATCATGTGCACATCTGTATTAGAGTAAACCAGTAGCCTCTCCTAAGCTTATAGCCGGATGCAACTAACTTTGCAGTCCCTGGTAGTGAGTGGGTTGTAGGAATTGCTGTTGATGTGATTAAACAATCCAGGGGTTTGCACTCCATCAGCACTCACTGCTAAATAAGGTAAGCAGAAATCCAGCCTCATTATACAGAGTCTGTAATATTGCATCACCTTATCATTCCCAGGAATTCGTCATATACAGAGTGTGAACAGTGTATTAGAACGCCCTACCCCTTAGCACTTCATCCTACGTATCTCTTTTGGTTGATATAGCTTGTTCACCTTCATACTGTCACCGGCCTCTGCAACCATTGTCTTCCCCTTTCCTTCAACAATCGCTTACTATTGCACCAAGACGCAAAGAGAAAAACGCTTTCTTTCATGTATTTTGCACCTTTCTAGAACAAACCCAAATGCGCTACTTTGTAGTGCTTTGAGGGAACACCCGCACTCTTTGATTCAAACACACTGTCATTACAAGTAAAGGTTTATGAGTGGGTTCCCCTGCTAATAGCACGCTTCCACAACCTCTGGACGTTGATCAAGAACACACAGAGCTGGCTAGATAATTCACATTATTGACACATCTGACTGCAATAATTATGTGGGATAATGGCAGGGAAGAGAGAAGGGAATTAGCAGGCTTCGATAATGCAGTAATTATATTGTCTTATATAAGTCAGGGCCAGCCCCTTGCCTCCCTAAAGAAGAGTCCATTGCCACCCATGCAATCCGGGAAATTCAATTATTGACTGAACCAGCACCAGAGAGAATAATCACTGTGCTCCCAGCCCTATTGATTATAAGCAGCAGCAGCAGCAGCAGACAAAGAGCTTTATTGAATTGCTGTGTCTGACAAAGGCTCAGGATTATATCCGTGTGCATTCCACACATGTGACCTTGCAATACTGGCCTGTATGGAACAGCCCACTTTACTATCAATAAACTGTAACATGAATTCAGTGATTCATTGTGCAATTAACATCCGTGACAATTTATGAGATATACAAATTCTGCATCTGCAGATCTGGCATACAATTGGCAGTTGCTTCTATGTCCACGACTGCATTAATTATTGGTGTTTCACGAGGAACAGGCTCAAAAGGGATTGGGAAACTTCGGGGAAAAAAGACCTGGGAAAAAACGTCCCTTCGGAACAATTTAAACATCTTGTGAATCAGTGTCATCCTGACAGCCTGGTGCTACACAAGAAATCCCTGTCCCACGCAGACAGGGTATCTCCAGTAGAGGTCACTACAGAGCACAAAGCCACAGTGCTCATTAGCATGCAGCAGAGCATTGCTGTAGCCCCACACTCGTAAAAAATTTAGTAGCTTGAATAAAAGGATCTCAGGCTGATTGCTTCCTGGGGAGTTCCTGGCATTTCAGTGTTATTGAGATCCTCCAGCTACGCACTGTGAACAACATTACCCAGCCGAAACTGTGAGGATTACTCCCACACCGAAACCCATTGCTCTCAGTGATTGAGGGAGTGAGTGAGTGAGGTATGGAGGGAGTGAGTGAGGGAGTGTGGGACACACAGACAGGAGTGTTCTAAGGGAGTGTTATCTGTCCGACAGCGTAACAGGAGTTCAGACTTGGACGATAATAAATGACCAGGCATTGGGAAATGTGTTTTGTGAGGCCCAGAGCGGAATGCATTTAGCGGTAAAACTGTAAAATCTGATGTTCGAGGGCTGGGAGGCGATTTTTAATCTCAGAGGAATTGTGTTGCAGCCTGCTGTTGATTAATGTCCCCACTCTGGTTCCTTATTAACGCTGACAGCAGGGCTGGGATGAGGAATGACACTGCAGGCCACTGGATCCAAGCCCAAAGAGAAGGAGCGTCCCTTCAGAGCCAGACAGCCTGGACTGACACCAAGAGAAGGGCCACAGAAGCTTGACAACCCAGCTTCAGCATGTCCTCCCAATCAATTCTGCAATGAAGTTGATCGTCTGTTTTTTTTTTATTTTTTTATTAATGTACAATGTAAGACCAACTTAAAGTTATAATGGGGGAAGGAGAAGCATTCTCCTTTCCCCAGAGTGGAGAGTGTACAGTGTGGTATAGCTCCACAAGCCAGTTACTTGTTTGAAGTAAAGCAATATTGTTTGTAGTTGCTTATACTGCAAGGTGTAAGGTAAAGACAAGGTGGTTGACGTTGAAGTCAGGTCTACTTGTGTTTGGAAACAGCATTTTGTGAGACATGTAGTGTATACTCGGCTTTACAGTACATCCAGGAAATATACAGTATGTTATCACAGCACATTACACACATCACACAAAACCTGAATAGCTTGGTGGTTGGAGCTCTGGGCTGCAGTGCAGAAGATTCTGGGTGTAAGCACCTAAATGGTTAGAGAAAGAAAGTGATTGGCTGCAGTGTGGAAGGCAGTGGGTTCGAGTAGCTCAGTGCTTAGAGAAGTAGCTGGGCTGCAGTGTGGAAGGCAGTGGGTTTGAGTTGCTCAGTACTTGGAGAAGGTGCTGGGCTGCAGTGTGGAAGGCAGTGGGTTTGAGGAGCTCAGTGGTTAAGGAAAGTGCAGTGTGAAAGGGGTTGATATCTAACCCCAATGTAGCTCATCATTGCCAGGGGTCCAGTCTCTTTAGTCTCTTTTTTGCGAATCCCAGCTTTGCTTTTACGGGTGTCCCTTTGGAACGTCACGCTGTTGAATGCAGATTGCTCTGAGAGACAGGAACCACAGACACCAGGAGAAGAATTTTAAACAGCTGTAAATTGAAATGGATTCTCTTCCAATTGATTTTCTGATAGTCTGCTGCAGTAAAAGCCTCTCTGTGTCCTAATAAATTCAGCTCTACGGTCTCCCCTTCTCCCAATCAACAGGCAGACACTCACAATGACCATACATCACTCACGACAGGGGATATGTGACCCTGTAACTGTGCATGGGGAAGAGAGGGGTCCTGCTACTCCAGTCCCTTGATTCATACCCTGTGCATGGGTTTCGCTGTATTGTGCATTCAAAACACATTCATCTGTACAGTACAGTATATTTACATTTAAATTGCATCTTAAAGCATAGCTTTGATGTTTCTCAAGATGCTTGGTGAATTAAAACAGTCATAAAGCAAGACACTGAAAACAGTAACTGACCCCTTCCATGAATGATGCTTTTCCCATAGATATGCACTCTTTTCTATATATCTTGCTCACTTCCTCTTCTCAAAATCCTACTTTAGAATGACGTTCAATGCGGTTGAGAGTTCACCTAAAAATATGTGCATAATACAGCCTGTACCCTAGAAAAGGAAACAAGATGGTTTTCCAAGCCTTAAGAGGCAGTGTGGCCCAACGGTTAAGGTCCAGGGCTCATAACCAGACAGTCACAGGTTCAAAACCTGCCACTGACTGACTCATTGTGTGACCCTGAGCAAGTCACTTAACCTCCTTGTGCTCCATCCAGCGGATGAGATGTTAAATCAGTTCACAGCCTACCTCTGTAAAGCGCTTTGTGATGGTGGTCCACTATGAAAGGCGCTGTATAAAAAATTTAAATTGTTTTATTATTAATCCATTGGGTATAATGGCCCATTGAAAAGCATTGAATACACAGGCTTGAAAAGCACTGAATGCCTACTACAGCAAAAATATTTACAAAAAAATCTGATTCAATGCTTGACTCCGGCTGAATTGATGAGAAGAGAACTAAATTAGATGAAAGTGTTGGATTGGTCACAGTTCAAGCGTCCACCCAAGTTTTAGGAACAAAAGAAAAATCTTGCCGCTGTATTTTCTTTGAAGCTTTCGAGGTTTCTATCCCATGATGACATCACAGTTGGAAGAATATTTGGGTCGCTATAACGAGTAAAGGCAAGCATGCATTTCAGATATTTTATTTGCAAATGCAAACAGATATGCAGTTTAACATACCATGTGTTATGATATGAATGATATCACTGGAGGAACACCCCATTCCTTGCAAGGTAGGTTGCCTTGATGCTCTCCCTCCCTCCTCCGCCTCCTCCTCCTCTCTCCTGGTAGTTGATGGGCTTGTGAAACAATGACCTGTAGGAAAGATGAATCTTTGTGAAATACAGTGTTTTCAGGATGAATGGAAGCCAATTACAGTGAAGTAGCTTCCAACCAGAAATCAATATTTAATTCCATCCACATTGATCTGACTTTCAACTGTTATAAATCTCTCTCTCTCTCTCTCTCTCTCTCTCTCTCTCTCTCTCTCAATATATCATGCATACATGTAAAGGAAATATGAGAATAATATATATATATATATATATATATATATATATATATATATATATATATATATATAACTGTTTTTCTTCCACTCGTTCCCTTCTAACTCTTGCACTCTCAATTTCATTCTGCCTACTCTCTCTCTCTCTGTCTCTGTCTCTCCCTCAATTCAATTACTTCACTTCAATTTAATTCAATTCAATAATACCTTATTGGCATGACCATAAAATAAGGACTTGTACTGCCAAGAACATTAGGTCTGCAAACAAGAATTGTAAAGGATTAATTCAGCTATTGAACAGAGGTAGAGGAGCTCTGTGGGGATGGCCAGCAGGGTAGCTCAGTGGTTAGAGTAATGGACTGCAGTGTGGAAGGTAGTGGATTTGAGTAGCTCAGTAGTTAGAGATGGTGCTGGGCTGCAGTGTGGGAGACAGTGGGTTTGGTAGCTCATTGTTTTGTTAGAGGTCCGACTGTTTGAATTACCTCCCAGTCAGACAGGTGTCACCAGGGACTCTGAAAGGTTAGAGTGGATAATTGCATTAAACTGACTGCCGCACCAGAGCTGACCTTAATACATTTCCATCTGGAGTCAAAACTGCTTGGTAACGGGAGAGCTGACAGCACTAATGTGCTGCCTGATCGCTCCTCTGCTGCCGACTGGGAATACCCTCCGAGGCTGCGAGGGGAGGGATCACAAGAGAGACAGAGAGAATGAAAGAAAGGGAAAGCATGGTGTACAAAATTGAGTTCCATACGCAGGTCCAGTGCTCTGTACACTGAGCAGACTGCATACAAAAAGCAGCAAGTGCTTGGTGCTTCAAAAAGCTTGTCTTTCACAGACAAGCGTATCTCTAAACTTTACATTTTTCCAGATTAAAAAAAAATAATAATAAGAGAGAGAGATAATTAATGGCAACTAGTGGGCCACACTGCTTGGTTTTATGGCCTGGAGTTAGTTGGATCAATGTAACGTGCATGGATGGGGCGAGGGCTTCTTGTTATACAGTTATGCAATCAGGCAGACCATTCCAGGGATACATTCATAATCAAGAGCCACAACTCTTTAGATCATCAAAATTACCCCCAGGGTTCCCCAAGGGCCTCACCTGGTAAAAGCACAGCTGTGTGGTGTGCAAGGTGAGTCACACAGTCAGGGGAGCGCAGGTTTGCGTCCTGGCTGTGCGAAGTCTCTGGTCTTCACTGGGGATTCTGAAAGGAGCGTTGCATTGACTCTGGCACTCCCGTGGATTAGGGAGCCAAAACCGTCAGGGACCGTTTCTCCTCATCGCGCTACAGCAGACCCTGACGGCCAGGCGCCTAGTGAGCTCAGGCGGACGCCTGCAGGGCTGGCCTCTGTCCTCCAAATGCCAGCTGCTCTCGGGTTCCTGGGTGTAAAAGAGGAAGCTGGCTTGGTCATGTGATCGGAGGACGCCCACTGAACCTTCAGTTCTCCTGACCTGTGCGGGGAATTGCAGTGGATATTCTAAATTGGAGAGAAAATCTGGGTTAAAATAATTGGCCACTCTAAATAAAAAATAAACAAATTGCCCCCAGTATTGGGTAGGGAGAGGAAAGGGGTCCCTTTAAGTGCTTAGATGGTGATTACTGTGACCCTAATTCTTCCCCTGATAGCAATGCCACTGGAATGCAGTGCAAGCACCCAGAATCCTCCACACCGCTTTTATTCAGCAAACACACGTACTGCTGTCAAAATGAGCTCGTTTGTCTCCAAACTGCTCCGTCCTCAGAGGCTGACGTCTCAAAACAGACCAGCCAATACATCGGCTTGAATGAAACTTGATCATAACAATAATAATAATATCTGACAAGCGGTAGCTGCAGCAAAAAGGATTGACTTGTGATTTACAGTACAGACCTTACAGGAGACCACAACAGAATACTGACAAATGTGTTTGTGTTCTCTAATGAAATACAAAGAAGCAACCCTGTGCACTTATACAGCAGGACATTGTCTTTCCTTCAGGGAGGTATTGAGAATACAGGCTATCATTGATTGTCACTGTACAACAGGGGTTCATGGAGAAGGAGAGGTATGTACTGTAATTAAATATACATCTTTTTGCAGATTTTCAAAATAAATACAACATGTATGCTAAGCCCTGTTTTAATTAAAGGGTCTGTTCCTTTAAGAACCCTAACAGGTTGCCCTGATGTGTTAATTAAGATGAGCTGCTAGACAAAGGGGTGGGAGGATTTTGTGTTTGGTGAGAGTGGGGAGTGTAATCACTGTAAATTAAAACAGTAATTCAAGCCTTCTTCAAAATAAGGGGTTAAGCCTGAGGACTCAGTCAAAAAGCACTACAGTACCTACTGGGAAAATGAACTGGATCTAAAACAGCATAGATTCCCCTAGGGCACAGGAAGCCTTCTGGAGTGATACGTACCAAAGATGTTTTTTATCTTCTTGGCTGGTTATATAGACCAAATAAGGTTGGTTTTGTTTTTGATCATAATTGAGAAAGCATGTGAGGAATTTAAAAATACACAAAAGGGAACTTGTTCTGAAGGGAGTCATTAGGCAAAGCTGTATTTATGCAGTTGTCGGTATTTCCCTTTATGGTTTTTTTGAGCTTTTGGGGAGTTCGTCATTGCGCATTTGAAGACTGGAAAGGGATGAATGCTCCATGCATCTCCTGGAATTGTCCAACAAGACATAAAGAGCCAACTGACCCTAGTCCGACTATTTGTTAGAACGTGATCCGTTACAATACATGTTCGGCTGTTTCTGTAATAAAATCCTTCACTGCACTCCTTGTATGAAGACGAGCGCAGTTTATACGATTTTCATAGTGCATGCGAAATACAAATAAGAGACACATTCTTCTACTGTCACATTACTGACCTTATACACATTGAAGAGTGACGCAGAATAACTCAGAACAATTCTGCTGAATTTGCACTGCACTGCAGGGAGAGAGAGATTGACAGGGACGTGGAAAGAGTTTAACCCTTTAAGGTACAAGGGACATATGGGCCCCACCATTCACATGATGCTAACTTTCTTATTTTGCAACGAGGTGCATGAAATAGGGTTTAAAATGTACTGATAGGTTGGATCGGAGCATCCTGGAGATGTACAGCAATGCTGCAGGATCATTTCTCTCAATTTGTATCTATCCCTTTTCAATTGCAGGCAGACCAACATTTTTTGCTATTTGAGCTAGCCTGTCTGTGAGTTGTGGGGGTGGATGTTTTGTTAAATGTGCTCTGCATTTTGTTAGATGAAGTCTAGCAGTATGTAGTCATTAAAAATGCATTACTATTTATTCATAATTAATAGATGGGTAGTTAATTATAGATAGGAATCGCTATGCATGCTAATTAAATTCTGTTACAGCGAGAATTAATCTAGTGTACTTTGTCACATTGAAAGGGGATTGGTGACACAGTTCTTGTATTTCGCTTTCACTTCTTTGGTGTAGTGGAATTTCTAAAAGTATGTGTGCCACCTGACATTAGTGCTCTTCCACTGTTATATGATCATTTTGTTTTTCTGGAGTGTTATTATCATAAACTGGGCACCTGTGATGTGGTCAGACCAGTGAATCAAGGATTCAAACACACTATAAATGTGTAACAGAGGATTAGGAAAACGTCTATATATGTGTTTAGTGAAAGATTGATTGGGCAAATGATATAATTAATATTGAACACATCCTTCTCCACTTCTCTGACTTGAGATGGGAAGGTAGAAGTGTGCAGCAATGGTACAGGGGTGCTCTGTTTTGCTTTCCCTCCTCCCCTGCAGTAGCTCAGAAGCCCTTTCCCCTCAGCTCCTCGTGGGGCTGCTTGCTCCAGACACTGACAGCAAATCAATAGCTTAGAGCCTGGGAGACCCGGCTCATGGATTTCCAATGGACAGGCATCAAAAAACGAATATAGAGCCATGGCAGCGGGGCCTTTCGCTATGACCTCTGACCTTTGCGAACGGCGCGTGTCAACAATCAGTGAGTTTACTGCAGGATTTTTAGCAACAGCGGAAACAAAGGGTGGGGGAGTGAGCGGTGTTCAGTCTCAGTTCAGCAGAGCTGTCAGCTATACAAGGAAATATACTGTACTAGCAAAATTGCTACAGTAGTACTTCTCCTAATTCCGGAGATAGGATATGATAGGATTTCTGGAACTAATGTGCCAACCTCTTACTTTAGTTCAAGCAGTAAAGTTCTTGTTTGTAGTGCGTGATGAAGGTCCAGGGAACAATCCCCACTGGTGGCACTTGTCCTTCCTCGGGATCAGGCATAGCGATTCCTTCAATGTGACTCATACAAATTAAAAGACACATTTCACTGGGGCTATCCTTGGGGAAAAATCAAAGCAGAAAAATGAGCCATTAAATAAAATAATAAATGTTCTCTGGCGCCACGGTGAAATAACAGCAACGGAATCAAATATAAACATGCCAGAAGTGACTGTGGAGACTTTGAGAAGAGCAGGATCTGCCCTTTAAGAAGCTGACCTCATTGAGAGTATAGGAGGATCCCTGCTAAATGTCAGCTTTAATCAGAGTGATAAATTATTAAATTCCACTGAATGCAGTGTGATCAGCCAGTCAAAAGGGCTCCATAATGCTGGTCTTTCCGTCCCACTCTCCCTAATCTGCTGGTGGTAGAGGAGCGGAGGGGGCAAGAGGGGGTGTAGGGAGAAATGATAGTCCGGAGATAGGAGGGAGCAGAAAGGTTGAGGCAGTGATAGGCGAGTACAAGAGTTTTTAATTGGATGTGAGCGACGATAGGGAGCCAGTGGAGGGAGCGGCACTGCAGTGCAGCGTGGGAGAAACGGGGAAGGGAAAAGACAAGACGGGCAGCAGAGTTTGCAGGTTGTAGGTTGTAGGTTGTACTGCTGTACCAGTTATGAGTTATAGATGTGTAAAAGCCCAATAATACTGTTATAAAACAGTACAACACAGATTCATGTTATATGCATTTTGCTGATCATTATAAAAAAATGCACATTTATTTTTAAATGTAGGATATAAATTGATACAATTATACATAGCAGGACAAGAGACAAGAGTAGGGGAGCAATGAATGGAGTAGTAAATTATATAAAAAAAGGAGAAAAAACATGTCATTATTTATTTGCCATATGTACTTGCTGGGAAGTTAACTAGCAAGAAACTTGCCTCAAACCTGCTTGAATGATTAGCAAGTATTAAAAGATAATACAATGACTCTTTGCTGGTCCGTTAAGAGCTGGGAGTTATTTCCGGGCAGTTCTGTCCCAGTTTAATTCTGCAAAGTAAGCAGACCCTCCACGGAGATCTCTGATTGGACGTGGAGTTTGCCATGTAATGAAAGCCCATCCCTCTGAGACAGTTCGGACAGACATAATGCAGAGTGCACAAGCATTCCTAAAAGAGCCCGTCAGGGATTCCTGTTCCCAGCCGACCCCCTGTCAAAGCAGAGAGCCGAGACGTTTGGCAGAATGCCAGGCCACTTGAGAGGCTTCCCCCAACTCTAATTGCAGCCTCAAGTCCTCCAGAGAATATCCCAGCATCCTCTCCGTGCTCTCTGGCAGAGCTGCAGTGGAGCACAATCAACCTATATATGAGACAGCAACTGGGACTTCAACTAGTGTCACTGCGTAATGCCTAGACAATGAGAGGAAGCAGTGTGGCCTAGTGCATAGGGCTGACTGGGAGGTAAGCTGTGTGACTTGGTGATTAGAACTGAGGGACAGGGAAGTGTAGGCTTGCGATAAGAAGTGAGAACTGGAAGATAAGAAGAGTGACCTTGTGATTAGAGCTGATTGACAGGGAAGGAGAAAGTGCAGCCCCTGCATGGAGAATGGAAGACAGTGTTGTCTAGCACTTAAAGATTAAGGACTACGGTGAGACATCCAAAAACGTCACAAGCATTTAAATGTAAAGCATTATGCTGGAGTCGTCCCTTTTTTTTTTTACCGCGTCTGTTTTTAGCAAGCAGTACTTGGATGTTCTCTGTGTAATCAGTCATGATTCAGTGCCTTCTGAAGCTGTATCATATATACATATATAGAGAGAGAGAGAGAGAGAGAGAGAAGAGAGAAGAGAGAGAGAGAGAGAGAGAGAGAGAGATATTTGTTTTTCTTTACCACTAGTGGCAACACCATGGATTTAAAGCAAATATTTCAGAGACATGGTAACACACTGGTACTGATGTTACAGCAATGAAGTACTGGTTAGAATTGGTGAAATCTTGAAATCTGACTATTTGAACCGTTGAGACGCCATTGCAGTGCCACAGCATGGCTGTTGACAATCAGTTAGTTGAGGGTTGTTTTATGCAGTGTACCCCCTCTTTCTCTCCCAGGAAGAGGAGCAGAGGTGAGGAGCTAATGCCAGCTTTATTCCCTCCTCGAGTGAAGCTGCTTAAAGTCCTCTAAGCAGCTAGCAGAATGTTTTGGTTGATTCCTCGGTAATCCTCTTTTGAATGCAAATCAGGCCTGATCCACGTTGCCTCGCACCCATCTCTCACGATAGGGCTAAGGGGCCAGAAAGCTTGAGATCGGGGATAGAGGGCGCTGTGGAGCAGGGGGGTAGAAACTAGATGTGGTCATCTTGTTCAGAGTGAGAAAGGTATCATTGTCTGGCACACCAATGATAAAGTCACAGTGATTCATATTTTCTTCAATCCAATGCACCGACAACTAACTGTGTATGGCCTGATATACTGTGGCTACACCCTGTGGATGTGGTCCAGTCATTTCTATTGTGGAGGGCAGTCAATGGTTTTGTCACACTATGACAGCTCTATCTGATTTCTCCCAGATAGTCTACAGTGATTTGTGCATGTTAATTAAAAACTGGAGCTATGAGTAGAGTGAAACTACGATATCAGAGAAAGTATAATCCAGCTGGAATCCCACCTCTTTGACCAACACACACAGTCCGCATAACTCCCTCTGCAGCTGCAACGTTATGACAGTACTGTACCAGAGTGGTACCACGCCACCTGTTACTGTACCAATGGTATCACATTGAAACCAATACATATCGGTAATCCATGGTTGATACCTGTGTGCTACTGCATCAGAACTGCTGTGCAATCTTCCAGATCCATTCCATTGACACTGCTCATGAGGTTGGGATCTGAGTGTTTTTACTCTTCTAGACGTTTACCATGGTAAAAGCATAGATATGGTATAGCACCAGGGGAAACCATGTTAGACTTAGGTAACGACTCAGAATTATCATGCATATACAAACAGGCAGTAGAGAAAGCTGTGAGGGAGTCTACAGCTTCTCCAGTCCCCTTCTCTCTCTCTCTCTCTCTCTCTCTCTCTCTCTCTCTCTCTCTCTCAGCTTTGAGGGGGTTTGATCAGTACACACACGAAGATCTGTAGGTAATTTAATTTATGAAAATCAAAGAGTGTGGTTCAGAGGCAGCGTGTTGGCGTTCTTAAATAATAAATGACGGGCAGCTCCACAACTCCAAACAGAATCCCAACCATCTCAGCCGCAGGGCTTACTGCTCAGTCTGCCCACTGCTGCATTCATTCCCAGAGCTGAACGAAATCAAGGCACTGATCTGATTCAGGCTCGCTCACTCACACACCCACACACATGCATACAAACTCCATCCTACCTAGAGCTGAGAGGTATTGATTGGATAAACACACAAACACACACACACACACACCCACACACTAGCGCACATACACGCACAGAGTACGAGAGCTGGAAATGCAGGAAGCACAGCATCCACTGAAGTAGAAGATATTTCTATTAAAATCTCAATCATTCCTGCATGTGGAAGACTGTCAATCTGTGTTCATTAAATACACCATGCACCACGACTTGCCTTCAAATAAACAATGGCAGAATGTGTGCAGTTTTCAAAGCCAAGAAAAAATGACTTTCCACTTTGCGCACTGCTGCTGATATTGTACGACTATGTCAAAATATAGAAATTTTACCAATGTGCAACTAGCTATTGGCAGCCTCATACCAGTGAATTACTATTGAAGATCTTTGATAAAAGCAGTCCTACATTCTTTAATCTTCGAAGCACTTCACTGTCATTAGGAGTCCTACAGATGTACTATTGAAAACTCCATTCAGACACGAGTAATGAGAACTTGAAAGCTAAACTACTAAATGCATTCAGTGTTTTCAAGCAAGCACAAACACAAACTGCTGCATACTCTCTATCAAAAGACGTGAACACAAATTGAGACATTGATATGACACACACACACACACATACAATCACGCAAATACATGCATACTGTGTGCCCCTGTACCTAGAACCTGAAGCTCACACTTAAACACAAATCCGCCTGGCAACACCAGACAAACCTACCACCACAGACCATTCAGTCTTTATCCATTCAAGGCCACAGGGAACTGACCCCTGGTCCTCCCAATGAAATCACTCTGTGCATTACACCTGAGGAAGGACAAGTGCCCACGGCAGGGATTGAACCTGCTGTTCCTTAAGCTAACTGAGCACTCCTGCTAACTCATGTCAGCAGATAATCGCCTAACCTCAAGTGAATCTTAACAATACATTCCCACATCCACTAAACCCGTGCTTATTCACAGAGAGAGAGAGGCTGTCACATGTGCTGTGATGGTGTAATTGTGTGTACTGTACTGTAACAGCCTGCAGTGCTGGAATTCATTGCTAGCGGTTCAGCTTGACCCCAAGGAGAGGCTCACAGGAAGTGACGTGGCCACCTGTTACCTTATTAAGCAGTAATCAATACAAGAGCGAGGTGAGTTCATGCTCCAGTGACAGACACACAGCCGCTCATACACACACATTCAGCAATACACGTTCTGATATGCTGGTACACGCTAATTATAATTAGTTAACTGCAATAACACAGGCATTAAACAAACTATTGCAAACTACAAGGCAACAAAAAGTCCATTGCAAACATGTGTATTTGCAATTAGAATAAAGACACAATGTAAACTTGACAAGATTTGGCATTTTAACAGAAACACTGGTGCTGTAAAAATCCCCTAAATCAAGCTGTGGCACACTCCAGTAGGCTAGATCAAACCAAACCCTTAGTGCTGCAAGAGTCTAACATATTTCCAGCTTCCAGTTGTAGTGCTAACCACAGAAGCCTTTGACCTGCTATCAGTTCTCTTTTCTTGCAACAGAGGAATTGGATAACAGCTGTGTTCAATTACAAGATTATTGTGACATATATATCCCTTCCTTCTTGCCTCTCCATAGAGAGAAATTATTTATTTTCGTGTCTATAATAACTGTAAAAGGAAACACGACGTCACAGCTACAGAGAGGTAAATCTTTACTATATGTGTGTTTGCGCTAGAGTACGAAGCATGCCTCACATCACAACCTCTACAGAAACATGTAGTGCAATTATAAACCATTAGGTTACTCTCTGTCAAACAGAATGTCCAAAATGTTACATCTTATTTTGCCAAGTGTCATATTAACTCAAATTAACAGGCAAACATTCTACGGCAGCCACAAACCATCTTTTCAAAAGAGGTGTGGGGGGCAGTAAAAATGTAAAACTTAAATGAAAAATATTAAAACTGTGCTCTGTATTTCCTGCTCCTTAAGCTAAGCACGACTTCCAATAAGTTGTTCTGTGTACATTTGACCCTGTCTGTTGTGGGTTAAGACCATTGTAGATGATGTTTCACACCCTCTGGCACACTCATATCCAAGCTTACAGACACTTTATACAATACATACCATAAGAGATAATTACAACTACTGCATAACATAAACTGGATCTATATACGGATACATTTATATTTACCTCCCAACAGTGAGCAGTTTATAATGATTTAAATATATCACACAATACTGGTAGTGAAGAAGTAAAAATATGTATGACATATTTGCCATGGTCAATGTCTTTAAGGGTTAATGCCAGGGTTAGGGTTAGTGTCAGGGTTAAGGTTAGGGTTTGGGTTAGGGCTAGTGCTAAAGTAGTTGGCCTATTTTTATTTTGTATGTGTTTTTTTTTTATTTTGACAGGGATATTGAAATGTTTTTCTCCCTGAAATAAAGTTAGATCAGTGTGGAATTTCCATCATTGGACAACATAGAAAACTTGAGTCCTTCGGGCTTTCGAGTCCCAGTAGAAATGATTACTAAACTCTCTCCATCCCTGCGTGCCATATTCAAATCTGATGACTCTTCTGCGCTCCTGCTCTGATTTTCATTCACACTCCCCAAGCTCGGAAACACAGCCTGCCGGGCTCCATATGAGATCAGAGATGAGTCCAGGCATGCGTAGGGACACGCACACCCACCCAGACATCCACAGAGGCTTGGCTATACTGTACAGTCATCTACATGACCTTTGCAACTTTTAAGTGTCTACCTTTTCTTTGCAGTATCCTACGATGAGTGCATTCTGTGGTTCTCTATTGTTGTTTCCACACAGGTAATTGTTTTTCATGCTCGCTAACTTATTCCAGCAGAAATGGCTTCCTGAAAAAGACTCCCAAAGGGAACATGGGGAAATGAATTAAATACTGTCCATTGGGGTTTGTTGTAAAAGCAGTGGATTGAAATACCAGCACTCTTTTAAATCAATCCTGCAGGTGTTTCCATCGAGGTGTGATCCATCTACCTGCAGTAGAGGCAGTTTATACATGTAAGGCCAACTGCAGTTCCATGTACAACAAAGCAGGTACTGTCTCTTAGACTATTTGAAGTTTCAAACACCTGTGAGTGCTGTACATTATGCACACAGGGAAGTGATGCAGATTTCAAGTGATGCATTTACTTTTTGCTGCAGAAGGAAAATAAAATTGTAATCTGTTTGTGTCACTCACTTGCTGTCTTCTATCTCTCCTCTCTGAAAGAACTCTGAGTGCTGCCTTAAGAGCAGCAGAAGCTTGGGTGGGTCACATGACTTCCCATCCGTGCATTATGTCCTTCTGCGGGGTGTAACCTCTGCCTACTGTTGTCATAACAACAGTTGTTTGGTATATAAACAAGTCTCCTATACCATACACTATACTGTATATACACACACACACAAAATGAAGAACCTTTTTTAAAATAGATATTTCAGAGAAATAATCTCTAAAGCCACATAGTTGTATTCCTGTACCAATAAAGAACCTCCTTAATAGGGAAGCTGCAACAGAAATCATTAACCCTCAATCTCAATACAGCATAACATAATAAACACTTTTTCAGGATCTCTGCTCGAATACTATTTCCTAATATTACATAAGATAATATAAGAAAAAATGCATGTCTGTGATGTTTCTGGCACTCCGCTCTAAAGCTGGCTCTGTAATAGTACAGTTGAACATGTGTACTGTGACACTCATCAAGAAGCCCCCTCATGGCACAGTCTGCTGGACACACAAACCACTTGTCTAAGGGCCACTTGAAGCCAGCCCTGGAGTGGCTGTTATATTAGAACGGGTTATACAGCTGCTATCCACACCATCTATATGCTTTGCTTCTGTCAAAGATAAAAGCCGTCTTCAAAGACAGCAACTGCTCACCCGTAACTTCAAAGACAACAAAACCCAATACAAACTAAAGCAACTGTTCCAGGGGTTGGTATGCTTGGGGAATGGAGTTCCTGGTGTGAGGGGAAATGGAAGCAAAGATAAAATCTAAGTAAAACAAAAAGGAATGTAAGGACACAAGTACAGTGTAGGAAAAGCAGCAGGAACCCTTAGAAAAGTTTGCCGCTCTCACTTTGCAGTTTTCCTATGCTTTTCCCATGGTTATACTATGTGCTGACCATGGTTTGCCATACCTCTCTCTACAACGCTTTTCTATGGAATTGGAATTGGAATTGCAATTGATTAAAATGGAATGAGAATTGGAATTGGGAATTGGAATGGTTTGAGGATCATAAAAGAGACTTCAGACACCTTCCGTGGCCACCGCAATCCATCTGAGCATGTCTGGGAAGAGCTTGAACGACACATCCAGCATCATTATCCTACCTCTCTGTACCAATTAAACATTAATGATTAAATGGATTAACACCCGCGAGCCACCTTCCAGCACCTTGTTGTGTCAAGGCTGTGTATATACAGTATATAGTATACTGGATGCAGTGCACTGATTAGCTTCATAGGGGATTATAATGAAGAAACTATTTGAGTGTGTAGCAGCCGACTGCCAGGGTGACAGGGTATATTTCTAAAGCTTAGCATGGGGTAAAATCAATCTCTTGGTTTAATACTAAAGACCACACTAAGTCAGCAGTGCCGTGATCCCCAGCGTGTAATAATGTTATATGGGGTTCTCTTCACGTGCCGTTCAAACCCATTACCTAGCTTATATAAATATGTACGCTACTGTGTATGCACATTCCTGTTTAATTAAAGAACTGGGCTGTCATGTATATATTTATATTATTTACTCTCTTGGTTCAAACTAAGGTCAGTGCCATATATCATATATCATTAGGGGTACATTGCATAGGGGTTCAGTGCATACTCAAAGCATGCTCCGGTTTAATGGAATTGCATAAGCAACAAGGTATAGTATAGGTTAGTAACATACTAGTAACAGTAGGGATTTAAATAACACATGGCACGACTCAGTCCAGTAATCTATAAGGTGGCTCCCAAGCTATAAGGTTCAAACGCCTTCTGCAAAAGCAAGCGGGATTCTGATACCCTCAAGCACATTCAATTCTGTGGAAAGCAGTTTTCAACAATGGGAGTCCAATGCAACAATGCCATGTTTTGTTTAAAGCTGGGACCCTTGGATGGACAGGCGCAAGTGTGTCTGAAACTGTGTGAATAACAACAAAAGACATGGAGCCGTGGTGCCAGGACCTTCGGCAGATGGAAAAACATCTCCAAGTCAAAGCAAACAGAGCGTGGCAGACGTTTCCTCCAAAAATTTATCACTCACAAAAACAGGTGTGCAGCGCTTACTACCATCTAGGGGTGCCCAAGGACATTCGCGTCTGACTTTGCATATTAACCCTTAGCATACCAAGCACTGGCTTCAACTTGAAATTAGCCCTTACCACATCAGTGGACGCACATGACGAAGTCCCCAGTGAAAGCAGTACAAACGGTAGCTGCAGAACCTATAACTCCAACAAACACACACCCCAATGCGGTTTAGCTGAAAACTACAATGATAAAACCAGCCGAGGAAGTAACAGTAAGTAATGAGTTGATCAGAAGACAATAAACAGCAGGAACACTGTGTCCTGTAATGCTGGGAGGGTATATGGCTGTAATCTCATCTCTGGAGTCTATTGAAGAGCGTCAGACTTTTAACACGCCGTTTGTGGCTGCTGACATAACCTGCACTGGATGTTATAGAGTATATGCAGTTTAACATTGTTGGAAGTTACTCAATACACTGGATACACACATTTTGGTACAAAGTGATATACATTGCTCCTACACTATTGCATCCACGCAGCGATGGACAAAAAGTGTTGCATTACCTAGAATGTTAGGATTGAGTCATAATTATAAAAAAAACAACTTAATTTAGATCTTTTTATTTCACATCATCTACTTAAAGAAACTACAAACTGACCGGAAGTGATAATAGTAGTACAGTATTTCATGTTAGATTTAGAATTTTTTTTTTTTGTCAATTTTTAGTTAAGTATATGGGAAAACTACTAAGCGGTATGTAATTCAATATGTTAACGCAACATTATTCAGTAGGTTTCATTTTATGTTATGAAGAAAAATTAGTTAATTCTATAGGGTGATGTGAAACTTTTGTCCACAGCTGTAGATGCCACACCTCAAAATCGTACAAGGATTAAGGAACATTATGAGGCAATAGCGCATAACTATGCCTGCTGCTGCTGTGCTGCCTGCTCTGTTTCTTGCTCAGCCTCCTTCTGCTGCCTGTGATGTGTCTCACTGCCTCCCACGCTCACTGCATCAGTGGCTGTATAATTAGCACTGTGGCTTACAGTACATCAGGTGTTTCAACAACATCTGCCATTTTTTTTCTCTTTTATCGGCTTCAAAACACTGGTGTGAGGCAACCTATGCGATTCCAAGCTTAAGTGACAATACCATTTTACACATCAAAATTGTGTGACATATGAACTATAATAAAGCTACCACTATGGAATTCAGCTGTCATATGTTAAGTGGCCAGCAGGTGGCTAGAACTAATGTGAAAATGTCACTGAAATGCAGATGTAATGTGTTTTGTATCAAGCTTGGAGTAATGTACGGTAAGATACATGTGTAATGTGTTGAGTTTCTGTATTTATGCGTTTATTAAATTGGACGCATACCAAGTGGACCCCAATCTAGAGATCTTATGTGTATTTATTTATTCGTTTTATGAGGGTACCAGCAGTGTTACGTTCTATTACTAGTCAATGCATGCAAAACGAGTACACTAGAAGAAATAAGAACCGCACAGTTTCACAATGCCTCTGCAGCAACACAAGACAACCTCCCACCTCTTTCTAAACATGACTGGCGACAGGTGGTCATGCGCAAATGGGAGTGACTTGAGTCCTAGATCGACAAGGCCTGTCCTTTTTGAAGAGACGAATTTTCAAATGAAAATCAAACAAAACATTACTGTCAATATGACCGTTTTTGACACTTATTATATAGTCGAATCCTACAACTATACTCCAAAAACTTATTGAAACATAAAAAAAAAACGTCCGCGTTTCAAACTTCACCAGATCCACCTTAAACGAGTTCCCATCCCATTCGCTTGCCTTGGTAGAGACACACACAGCGATGTTACTGTTTAGCTCTGATTAACCAGCACACACACACACACGTTGCTTACTTCTTGTAGCATCGAGCCGGACGAGCTGAAACATTAATAAAGGATCATTGCAAACATACTGTGCAGCAATGCCAAACCATCAGTGTCTACACATGTAACAACAAAAATGTAACAATGCTTAATGGAATTAAGTAGCACGATGGTGCATTACAGCGTCGTGTAGATGCAGAGCGTTGCTCTTTATTAAGGAGGCTCCGCCTTTAATCTCCAAAATCCACCTAGCATGCAGCAGGTTGCCATTTCCCCCGTTCCACCTTAAATGACTAATCCCAAACCAGACCTCTCTCTCTCACACCCATCCCGCGGCGGTCCCCGGCTTGTGCTCTCTCTCTTTCCAGTCCCGGAATCCCTGGATCCAGCTGTCTCTGCTGCCGATCCGCTGTAGTCCGGAGCCTGTCCGCGTCGCTACGCTCTCTTCCAACACGGTGGATCTGGCAGACTAGCGAGCGTGATCGAAGGGTGAAACACGGTTAGAAAATTACCAATCGAAACTGAAACCTCGTTTTTGCCTTCGAACCTGGACCGGACGCTAAATCCACAATATACCAACGGGTATCCCTTTCTGTGATAATCTTTTCTTCTTGGAAAAGGTGGGGAAAGGGATTTTGTTTTCCAAAAATCTGGATTGTTAACTTTGCGGGGAGACAGAGACTGCCTTTTTACCGATGCATTTTTTATATTCCGTTTATTGTAGATATATTGTGGTCCTGTAATTATTGATAAACCGTTTACTCGTTTATTTATTTACTAGAAAGAAACATTACTACTAATAATAATATTTACGGTAACAAAACATAAAAACACCCTTGTTTAAGCTGTTTTGTTGCTTATTTTTCAAGTCACTTTTTTTTTTGTTTGTTTTTTTTATTTTGGAATCCCAAATTATTGCAAAACTGTCTGTATAAACTCGGATGTTGGTTTTCACATTTTATTTTATTACAACAGTCTTGAGGGAAAGAACAACCACACCACGAAGACATTAATACTAAATTGGTATAGAAAAGCCTCAATAATTTCAGTTGTTTTTCAAGGACGATATCCACTGAATGCGTCATCGTTACTGGAATGAAATATTGTCTTATTTTTTAATCATTAATGCAAATTACACACGAAACATTAGAGAAACACGAATTATTACAGAAAACGAAATCTCGAAAGAAGAACGTTAATCACTAATCAAAGTCATTTTTTTTGTGTGGATATTTTCTTTCTTTCCCTGCGTAACAGAGATTTTATTGTTATATTTTCATCTGACGCTTGTGTAAAGAATATTTTTGGTGAAGTTCTCTACTGGAGGGGAGGAGACTAAAACGCCATTCTTTTAGACTACAACCTGGATTTAAAAGAAATTCGAGGGACGAGTCGTTAACTACAGATATCATGTTGCACTGAGCCTAAAGATTCACCCGTCAGCAGAAGACCGAGTGATCAAGCGAGGTTGGTTAACTTACTGTTTGTACATTCTCTCGATTATTAATGGACTCCCCTTTCCACAGGTGTGTCTGTTTCTATATTGTTCTACAGGTTGAAGAATGGGATTATCAGCATAGTTTGAATCAAACCGCCGATATGATGTTGTTGTTAATTAGAATAATATTCAGTTTAGGAATTCGGTCTTGTTTTGGGATGGGGGAGTTAAGAATACTCTTACGGCGTTTTGTTATAGGGTTTGCGGCGTGTTTATCCGTACTAGCGAATTTCTACTGTAGTTAATACCACCAAACCACACTTCTGTCATTGAAGCGATCAATGTATGTCTGCCTATATGACTGTTGATGAGAGGGCGGGGTAAGAGGCAACGTATTCACTGGTCTCTGTAGCTGATGGAATAATGCAGCATACTTTTACCTACCCAGGTATAAAGCTTTATTTATTTATTGAAGACAAACCAGCTGCATATAATGACAATTATTAGATCTGTCTGTTTGTCTAAACCAAAAGACTTAAACAGAAATCTCATGCAACAGATTTTTAGCATTTATATAAGCTATAATGTTAATTTTTTTAAATAATTTTTTAATATTCTCAAACTAGTGGTTATCTGGTTAGCCTGTATTGCAATACCTGTTAGATGCATTTGGGTGATGAAAGACTTCCTTTGTGGGGTAAAGGTGACCAGGAGACTGAATCTTTCAGCCAGTCTCCCCTCTGGGCACTGTGTATGAACTAAGCCATTAGTATAGTGTTTTAGGTAGACGCAGCTTCCCAGTTCAACATATATGATATGAATATTTTTTTTTTTATTATTATTTGATATGAAAATGTACCAAGACTGTGCTAAACGGTACCAATGACTGTTACAGAAGAAAAAAAACATACATTTATTTATTTCTTAGCAGACGCCCTTATCCAGGGCGACTTACAATTGTTACAAGATATCACATTATTTCACATTATACAGATATCACATTATTTTTACATACAATTACCCATTTATACAGGTGGGTTTTTACTGGAGCAATCTAGGTAAAGTACCTTGCTCAAGGGTACAACAGTAGTGTCCCCCCACTGGGGATTGAACCCACAACCCTCCGGTCAAGAGTCCAGAGCCCTAACCATTACGCCACACTGCTGCCCCATACATGCCATACAGCGAAAAGGACATATTGTCAGTTAATTTGAGCTGGGCTAGGGGTTAATGGGTATTGTCCAATCCATTATGCAGATTCACATTCAAATGACGAATATCACAAACCTCGGTCCTGGTGGATTTATGTATCGAATGGTGTTTGAATATAAGAAACAAAACCGTCATATTTTGAGCAAATTGTAACAGCAGTAGTGTATTTTCAGAATGATGTTTCATGCAGACTGTATTAATCATTCCAAGAGTACAGGTTATGGTGCTCTTTGCCACACATAGTTCAGCTGTAATGAGAGGCTGGCATGTTTTTATGGTAAGTGCTTCAATTCCACTGCTAGGTGTGGCCATCCATTTTGCAACACTGAGGCATGGCCTGTTTCAGTGTTACCTGTCCCTCCCCCATCGTCTGTCTAATGTAACTGGAGAGAAAGAGATACACTTAGATAAAGCGTTTTCTTTACATATTTAATCTTGTAGCCTTATAATAATATTGAAAACGCTCTGTAGGTCTTTCCTGTAAAATGTTATCGGTGTAACAAAAACAGAATCTTTGTTTTGCTTCTCTAAGCTACAGCACAGCTTGCAGATAACATTTATAACTTCTGGCTTTGATAACATTTATGACTTATGGCTTTGACAGGTACTATCATGAGCATGTCTGTTCAGTTGCAGAGGGTGTCCAGAAGGGGTTTTTTTTTCAGGAGGGAGGGTGGGAGCGAGCGAGCTTGGGTATGAAACTAAAACTATCATTGGGGAATGTAATTAAACCGAAAAGCAAACACTATCTTTTTTCTTTGCTAATGAAGAGCACAAGTTATGGGAGAATTTGTAATCGAGATGTCATTTTGCAGTTATATTTGACTGTGTGCCATCAATTTAATTGATTTCTTTTACATTTGAAGCACATTTAACATGTATTAATTATTAAACTGTTAGCGGGCCCTCGGAAAATACAGGGAATCCAGTTATAAATACCGGAGTGATGATGTGACAGTAACAGTAGCTCTATGCAGGTAGAATCCTATTTCTGAGCACATATTATTGTTCATAAAACACAACAGTGACACTCCCACAGCATGCATGGAAACTGTGATATGTCAGTTCATTGAACCAAGGAAGCCACTGTTATTATTGCTTCTGTAAAAAGAAGGCATGGAAAGTGGCTGCAGGAGACTACACCTCAGCTGTGATTCTCTTGTAGCACTCGCCAGCACTGGGTAACCCTCATTGTAAAACCTGGAATGGCTGTAATAATGCAGCCTTCCATCATCAAGCTGCCTTGATGGAGGATGTTTAGACTCTGGAAACCTCACCCTTTTTCCTAGCTACAGCAAAGAAACTGAATTTGTTACCAAGCACAGTAAGCTGTGTTCACTTAGCCAGCATCTGCTCTCTAATTAAGAGACACTCCTTAGCGGCTTTAGATATATCCCAAGCTGAACTCGAACTGAAAACTCCCACTCCCACTGGTGAGGACCAGTTTATTCCATGAGCTAATTTTTCGGGGGGGACGGACGGGATGGGACGGCTATTTAAATGTTGCAAGATGCCTGCTTAACCCAGTCCTCGGGGCACAGTGCAGGATTTGGCGTTCATGGGTTCACACTATAGCCATCCCATTCTGTAGGACTGGGTTTGAATCAAGGGGAATAGGTACCAGGGCACAGTGCTGGCAGGTTCCATGATCTGATGAGTGCACCTCAACCCTGGTCTGAACACCCCACACCTGTCATTACGACCATTCCCAAGCAAACCCAATTGTGGTGGGGATGTTGGGTTCAATTCTAACATCCTTAGCTTGTGACCCAGAGGTTAGTGAATGATCCCAACCGGTGAAATCCTTTCAATTTGGTGGCAAATGTACCTGTGTTTCTATTCTGGAGACCCAGTGCTGCATTAAAATAATTTAAAATAATGGTCCTAGCAGTATTTAAAATAAGTGACTTGAAATCGCGTGGGTTTTTTGGAGGTGGACTGCTGTCCAAGACCGCCGAGATCAAATTTAAACTGGTTTCAAACCTGTGTGGAGGTAGTAGCGTCACCAATGAAAGCACAGTGTTTGTTAGCCAACAATAGCATCATTTATCAATACACAAATGTATTCTGCCTCAATGGCTGAGTGCTATTCAGCCAGACAATAACACACGTTTTTCTTTCTTTTTTTATTGCTGTATGCATCTTTAGTGCTGTAAAGGAACATGTGATAGATGTACTGTTCTCTAATGATCTGAATGCAATGTGAATAATCGCTGGCTCTGTCTGCAAAGCTATACTCCTGACAGTATTATGCATTGCATTGAATCTGTATTCTGTGTGCTCGTCACAGCAGAGAGACTGGGCGTCTCCGTGGGTTCTCCTCTAGGACATGTTTTCAGCCATCGTTAGGCTCTGAATGTAATTGCAATTCAACACTCACTGCTGCGGGGAGTTGGTGACTCAGTAGGCTCTGTAATGTACTCTCGCGAAGTAATACTGGTTTGAATTCTAATGGAGAAAGCCTATTGGAGCCACTCGCTGTACTGTATAGTATTGGTTGTCTTTTGAAGCCAGCGAGTGTAATGCAATTCACTGAGAACTAGATCTGAGAGTCAATTAGTGTTGAGACATGGCAAGTTTAATGAAGGTAGAGGTTCCCAGTACTGGGGGATGTAAGAGCCAGCAAATTAGTATTGAGAGGCAACAAATCTTATACGGTGCAGTGTGGTGATCCAGCAGTAATGAGCCAGTAAATTCAATACAGTATGTGACAGAGGACTCAAATACTAGGGATCTTAAAAACAGAAAAAACGAAATGCAGACTAGTACATTCACAAGATTGTTCATAAGCTCAGAATGTTAATACAGTGGGGAGAGTACTGTGGGCCAGAGAGTCTGGAAAAGACAAGGCACCATTCAGGGGTTCTGATAAATCAGTACAGAGTTGGCACTCTCAGTAGGCCTACTGGGACTCTGACAACCTACAAATGTATTTCTTATTTTGCAAAGTGCATTAAAACAGTACTAAAAGCCTCCCGAGGCCCGCTATTGCTTTTACAGGCAGGTGCACCCACTCAGTGACAGGCGCTTGACTTGAAATATCCAGATTAAAGAACCGATTGCATCATTGGGGAACACAAAACAGCAACCTGTCAGTTGAAAGATCTTGAAAGCAGCGTGTTTTAAAATGAGCACATTTCTCAAGCACAGCACATTGTTCTTTTGATCTGGAGACACTGTGCTCCCCGGAATTTGCTCTGCAGCAACACCTAGTTGTTTTATGGGTTGGGGTAACGTTTCAAACGGCAGAGGCCTCTTTTAAAACAAGGCTGCATGTGGCCTTGCTCCAGTTTATTAGACAGAGCTGACAGCTCCTCTTTCTATACCAGAGGGCTGTATACATAAAGAACTGTCTGGGTTTCAGCATTGCGTAACGTTTTCAGAAATTTGTAATAAGAACAAAAAAAGTCAAACTGCTGGAGGTTAACATTTTGATATGGAATTAAGAGAAAGGTAAAGGCAACTTAGCTCTATTTGTCAAGAGTGTTGTTAAAACCATGCTATGATTTGCATATTGCCCCTGGTCTTTTCCTGCATTCATGGTAAGCAGGTTTCTTTCCATAAGAGCCAGAAGTTTTCCATTTTGCTCTGTGATTTAACAACCTACCTACCTCTCCTCCCCCATCTTGTGTCTCCTTACTGCTGCAGATTTCCACTGTGTATTCAAGCAGGGCACCTTGTTAGGCAAAACTGGTAAAAACCCTTCAGTGTGCAGGACCCTGGAACTGGGAATGCACACTTCTGTGTAAATAGGCTGACATGAATTGCAGTTAAGCACATATGGTATTCTGTAGTAAAGTAAATTGAGGGGGTCTTTATATACAGGACAAGTCTATGAAATATGCATATTCCTGTTCTTTAGTCGTCAGCAGACCTGACGAAAGCCAGCTCTCTCTAGACAGGTTCTTTGTATTCAAGATGGTACAATTCAACGTTTCACCATCTTAAAAGCAGTGACTGGAAGGAAGAAGAGGTGGCTGACACTGAGAATGGGTCACGTAGTCCTCCTGCCAGCAGAACCTTTTGAAATATCTTGCGGTCTCGCTGCCACATCGAATCAGGGCTGCCCTGGTTGAACAGAGTTGCCCTTTATCCTGGCAGCAGTATTTCTAAAACCCTTGACTCCTGACGCTAGTAATATTGTTATTATTGTTAATAATTAATCAGTTGAATTGTGTTTGGTGGCTATAGTAGAAATATGGGTGTATTCACTAGCATCTGCACTTGCATGTTGAGCGTCCTTTCAGCTCCTGTCTTGATATGTAGTAATTAACGGCAGGTCTAATCTTCGTAATATAAAGCACTGGCCGATAGCAAAAGCACAACCTAAAATAAACCTAGTTATTCCCCCCCTCCCCCTGCAGAGATCACCGTCTGACTGCGACAGGGAGGGGCTTGGCTTAACAGCAGAGTCACCTGCAGCTAAATGTAGAATTTGTTTGACAGTGCACTTGAACCCATTTTCCAGTGCATGTAGGACAATGTTACAGACTCTGAGTGTTCTAGTGCAGAGCTGTCTAAACATTTTGGTTAAAAGAGCCTTACCGATGACCAGGGAGTTTAAAAGGCATGTCGTATGCAGACAGGCTAAAATAATTGAATCTATTCAGTCTTGAACAAAGAAGACTACGCGGTGATCTGATTCAAGCATTCAAAATCCTAAAAGGTATAGACAATGTCGACCCAGTGGACTTTTTTGACCTGAAAAAAGAAACAAGGACCAGGTGTCACAAATGGAGAGTAGATAAAGGGGCATTCAGAACAGAAAATAGGAGGCACTTTTTTACACAGAGAATTGTGAGGGTATGGAACCAACTCCCCAGTAATGTTGTTGAAGCTGACACACTGGGATCCATCAAGAAGCTGCTTCATGAGATTCTGGGATCAATAAGCTACTAACAACCAAACGAGCAAGATGTAAACTTTCTTATGTTCTTAAAGAGCCATGCAGAAAATAAATGTGTGCGTGTGTATGTCTAATAGAAAAAGAAAGAATATAGCATGCAGTAAGTTTAGTTTACTAAAACAAAATAGCTGACTGAGGGGCAGCAAAGACATTTTGAAATGGAGATATAAAAAGAGACTGCAGGACAACGGAACTTCAGTGAGTTTATGCTCATTAACCATGCGTCATGTTTAAAGGCAACGTCGGTGTATTTGCATTTTGACTGTGCTTGCTATCTCCATTAAAGCCATTCAATAGGATGCTCCATCTATACTAGGGAGTTCAGTGAGCCGTACAGTTCAGCCCTGCACCAGACTCAATACAGAAAAAAAGTAACTGGTTGCAACAAAATTGTTGGGGGTACTTGAAAAGCACTGCACTAAACAAACGGGTAAGAGCTGAGGGAAGCACTTCTGTTGGGTACAATATGTTGCATTCTGTAGCAGGGTTTGTGGGGGAGCAGAAACAAAGGACGAAGTAAAATAAATAGAAAGAAATTAGTATATATAGTATCCCTTTTAAGGACCTGGGTTTTCCCCTATTTGACTAATGTTGTTGTAATATGCTGGTAATTGTAGCCACATTGTCAACTCTTAAACGTGTCTGGTCATTCTCTTGTGCTATACAGCGTATATCATTTTATATTTCTGAATCGCGATATGCTGCTGTTTGTGGACCGGTTGCCAATTGAAGTTGGCTTGAAGGTTAGGTGGCTGGGATCAAAAGGCCACATTAGCCCCCTCCCCTCCCTCAGGTTAAGTTAATGTCCCTTCTCCTTTTATATGAGGTGGAATACCAGCAAATGACCCCATTGCCAGACATGGCAAATCAGCAGTGACGGGGGGGGCGACGTCATGGCTAAATTGATATTTCACAAGGTCAAAGCCTTCTAGAGGTCACCAGTTATCGATCCAGCCATGCTGCCCTATCAAGGGTCTTTGCTGTTTCATCTGTAATAAACTGACATTGTGACAGTTCAATACAGCGTTAAGTGGTACCAGGGAACCACACAGCGTATACAATTCTGTGCCGGGACTGGGGATAATACATTGCAGTGTAACGGAGAAATCAGCACATTGTAGCAGAAAGCTAGCAAACTCGGTATAGTAGAGAGAACTCAGTGCTTGACATAGCTTGGTATGGGTGTTGAGGATCTGAGAGCCAGCAAGTTTGATGCTGAGAACTTCAGTATGCATATGTTCACTGTCTACGACTATAAAAGTGAAGCGGTCCATTGGGACGGGACTGAACAGATTATGTTTCCCAGGATGATTGTTCATGGGAATCGTGAGTTTGTTACTCCATGCTCGCTTGAGCTACATGAAAGTCAATGGAGACAAGAAGGGGGGAGCAGACTTAAAATATGGGCAGACATTAAAGAATAACCAGACAGCTGCATTTTGCTTACATGTACAGTATGTAAAGCTGTTCAATAGCCTACATGTGCTGTGTAAACAAGGTCCTGTTTATGCACATCTGAGCACCTGTCCCCAATATCTCAGAGAACAATGGTGACCGCTGATGTGCCTGTGTTTAAATAGGTGTGCACTCAAACGAAATAAGAAAAGTGGAAACTGAAATATTAATCTTTGCCATAGTGTACTATTAATCTAAAACCGACTGTACTTAATGGCTCAAACTGCACTCCAATGGGAGTCTTACTGCTGTCCAGTGCAATGTCAGAATTGATTTTCTGCTGCCCCCTCACAACCCTCTTCCTAAACCCCCCTCTGGTTCTGATATAAGTTCCAGTTGTTTCTGTCCCCTGTGTGGAATCAGTACCTCTTTTGTGATGTAGTTTTTCCCTACCCTGTTTGGGGTGTGATATCAGTAATATCCAGCTCTGACCCCCCCAGTTCCTGGTACTTGTTGTGCAGGAGATGCCTGGTGAATATAGGGTTCTATTTTAGCCTCCAGGCACATGGCCAATCGGGAAGCGTCTGAATGTCTTCTACTGCCCTTCCCTGTCCAGCAGAGAGAGCATATTCCAGCTCTGTGTACAAATAGTCACACAGCCAGGATGGAGAAACAATATCAAATATTGCACCGGTACTGACCGGACACTGTCGTGTAGTGGTTTATACCATTGGGTAGGTGTGAGACGATTCATCGTGGATTGATGAATCTCGATACTTTACGATGTATCGTGATACAAGCTTGAAGTGAGTAGCTAATATACCACATTTATTAAACTGTAAATGACGAAAGAAAAGGTCTTGGTTGTTTGAACGCAAACGCCACTTGATCCTAGACATATCCCAGTGTGCAGTGAGCCGGCCAGATGCTTCCGGAATTGAAGCGGGAGTAGAGGAAACAAAGGCGGAGATAGGCTGCCTTGTTTGTTGTGGACAGAGAGGGATGAGGAAGTGAGCAGTGTCTATAAAAACTCGCTGCTATAGCTAATTTTAGTAAAGTTACTAGTTTTTGTATTCAAATGCTATATATATATTTATGCTATATTTATCTCCTTTTGTGAGAGAGCATTTTATTTCACATAAATAGATATGTTTTTCTTTTTCATTTTAACGTATTGCTCTGGCATTGCCCTGGACAGCAGTAATTTATTTATTTATTTATTTATTTATTTATTATGTATATATATATATATATATATATATATATATATATATATATATATATATATATATACTAGGAAAGTCTGTCATTTGTGAGTGAGGATAGGCTATAAGAATGTTGAAGTGCATCTGACTTGACTTTTTTTGTTTTTTTGTTTAACATAACACTGGTATGTGAAGATATGAAATTATTACCACTATGGTACTATTCTACAGATGGCTGATAATATTGTAGCTGCCTTTGTGCTACCCTTGCCTCTTAATGCAAAGCCATTTCATTGCCAGGGAAGATCATTTGGGTTGCACAGCAATATAAATACAGCACTGTGTACAATAAACCATTAATAGAGACGATAGACCCAGATATGGCTACATAGAGACTTTTATGTACTATTGAAGCGTGATCATAGAATTTCTGTGCGAGGTGCAGCTTAGCAACCAGTATGGTGGAAAGTAGGGATTCTTTAGAACCAATACTAATAGCTTCAGTAACCCAGGGAAAGCAGTATAGGTGATACAGCCCTATAGTCAATACTGAAACAGCAGCTGCTGTTGCTGTACCATAGCTTTGTATGTTGAATAATGGCATTTCAAGCCAGGTTGTGTAGTTTCTCTACACAGACGTTACACTGTGTTCAGAACAGTGAGGTTTCTGTGCTCACCTGTATAAAGCAGCCAAAGGCAGTAAAACTACAGCAACCAAATATAAAACCCTGACTTAAATACAGTCTTGTGGATTAATGTAAAAATATCCAGCATTCCTTCTGCTATTTGCTCTCTATATATTCTTGAGTTAAAATTAGACACCTGCAGGAGAAAGGTTTATAAACCAGTTGTGGGCCCTATTCACTAAGCTTTAACTGCATTAGTTAAAAACGTTTTCTAGCCTTTTCACATCATGTCGGGTTACACACACACACACACACACACACACGCATATGAGTCATAGATCCAGTAAGAAGCTTTTAGCAGTGAAACAGCAAAAACAGGGCATAATGCAAATGGAAATCGAGTGAGAGAGGCAATCTAGGGATCAACAGCAGCCCCAAGAAAAGAGCGTTTGTTCCTGAAGTCTTTCTTTCTTGAAAACAAACAAACACAACTGTCTCTCTGTTAGATAGGTAGAATGTACGAGCCAGTGAAACCTTTTCTTGAGTTTGTTTAATAATACCAGGTAGTTCCTGCTCTTGAGGTTTTTGTTAAGCAGTTGGGTGGTGTTCAGTTCCAGACTGGGGGATTTAACAGACCTGTTGCTAAAGAGATCCAGGCTCCCTGGGGTTTTAAATACCTGTGTATCTAGTGATTCTGCACTCGGAGTCCACTGATAAAGCGATGCTAACTGGGACTGGGCAGGGTGATGGGAGCACAGTCTGTTATCTTTTCCAGGCAAGGCTAGGCTAGATTAGCATTCAACGAATGAACTGGTGTTTCTGCAGTGGAGTGAGTTTTCTACGTCCTCGTAAAAGCACTGCAAACTATTCAGCAGTAAAGCTTCGCTAGAAGCATGGCATAGTAAAGCCCAGGGAAGCAACGTCAATCCTATTGGAAATCTTGGTAAAATATGAAATGCATACAAAAGTAAAATATGAATGTGCCACTTTTTCATTGAAAATGCTTGTAGCAGTTTTAAATGTTTTACCCTAAATGTAGACTTGCAGACTTAGGTTTCATAAACAGTAGGGTTATTTATCCTTATTTTGTTGTTGAAAGAGAGCACTTCTATCCAGCTCTTCAGTTCAGAGCCTGGCAGCTATAGGACAATGTTATCAGTCTTCCGGAGACGCCTGCATCTGAAGGGCTCCATTTTGCACAGATTAATGATGAATGATGAATGCATGCTTGAGTCGACCCTCCCACCACTAAATTAATAAAATGTGCACGCCCAAGGGGGCTGCCTGTGTGTACATACATCCTGCAACAACCAGGCGGAATGCAATAAAGCCAATACAAGTAATCAGAAAATAATCACATAGTGCATGCTGCTATGATCCCAGACCTTCCATTAATGTCCCTGGGGGGTCGAGATAGAGGGGGAGGGAGGAGGAGGAGGGGCCGGCTGTATGTGTGATGGCCTGTTGATGAGTCATTTGCCAAATGGAATAAGTGTGCCAATTCTGAATTTTTTTTTTTTTTTTTTAAAAGCTGACTCAATGTGTGTTTACTCATATATGCCACCCTCAAACCATCACTGCCAGTTACTGGCTTCTTTAAATGAGGTACTTTTAGGATATGCTGGTGCATCAGATAAATAACCCAAAGGTATCAGGTAATCCTAGAACAATGACTTGCATGTGTTTTAATGGGTAGGGTCTAAGAATTATCAAAGTGTGAATGTTTCCTATCCCAGATTGAATGTATGATGTTTTGTTGAGTGTTGTTGTTTTTATTGATGTGAACTACGCTATAATATTCCCTATACAGTCAAACTGTCTTAAACGTCTTACATTAAGAGCATCTATCTATAAAGTGACTACTACAGTGCAGTGATTTTTCTCCATGTTAAATCACCAGGATATCAGTTTATAAAGACCACTTTTAGACAGTCCATTGTGGTCATTGCTAGCAGTTTTGCCCTTATAAAAGTTTACTATAGTAAAAGCATCTGCACAGTGTAAAAGCATAGGGTAAACTGTAGTACATGCAAAGACAAGGGGAAAAGCATAGTAAAATGATTTTTATATAGCGCCTTTCATAGTGGACCACCATCACAAAGCGCTTTACAGAGGTAGGCTGTGAACTGTGCATTATATGCAGAGTCACTTACAATAGGCCATTGATTTAACATCTCATCTGCAGGATGGAGCACAAGGAGGTTAAGTGACTTGCTCAGGATCACACACAGTGAGTCAGTCAGTGGCAGAGGTGGGATTTGAACTGGTGACCTTCTGGTTATAAGCATTGGACTTTAACCACTGGAACACACTGCCTCCTTAAAATGACAAAATATTGTGCTATAGCATGAAAATGCGTGTTTTACACATTAAGCCTTCAATATCAGACTCATGTCAAGCCCAGGATTTCATTGTGAGGCGATGGGTCTTTCTTAATACACAAAAGCCAGTAAGAAATACAGATCACTTATAAATGGATCCCCTTGCAGAAAAAATAGTTATTTTACCATGGGCTGTCTCTTGTAATTCTCGCTTGTCTTGTGTACCTAATTAAAATCCTTCAGCCCCTAAGAAGAATAAAAGATCCATTACTCTGCTTTCATTATAAAGGTGTTAGAATTAATTGAAAACTACAGACATATTTTTTTCTGAAGACTGTTTAGAGGTGAATTACTACTGTGCCGGGTAATCCCTCCCTATCTCTCTACACAGTGGCTGTTCTGAGACGTTGTGGGTTAAACAAAATTCCCTTCAACTGGAGAGAGCTGAGCGCTGCCCTTTATATGTACTTCTGTGTTAGTGGAGCTGCAGAGCTGCTTTAAGTTAATTATAAGCTGCCGTTGTTTTTCTTCCCCTTTGGTGGCATGGTGGTAATGGAAAGCTTTTTCACAGTGAAGCCAGCCTTTCATTCTCTGCCTCGCTCAGCCTCTCGTTTAGCGGCTGACAGCAAGGAATCATTTCAAGTTATAAATGGAACTTGGGCCCACGCACCCCCTTGGGAGTGGCGCTGTGTGACTGGGCACACAGACAAGCACTATTTCTGATGGGGTGGAAATGTTAGAGTTTCCTCCACTGCTAGAGAGACCTAGTTCACACCATGCTGAAGCAAATGTGTTCTCAGGCACATGAAAAAAAGACACTGTTTGGCTTGGTTAGTTCCAGAGTGAATTATCCAGAAAGACTGCCTTATGGAAAATGTTCCGTACCAGATTTGTCCCGTACTTAAATAAATTCACCTAGTACTCAAAATCACTAGCGTCCACCCTGCATCCCAGCGCTTTCTTTCTCTAACCAGGCGCCACAGGGGTCGCTGATGCGCGGTGAGCCGTGGATTCCCCTGCTGACCTAAGCCCTCCCTACCCGGGCAGCGCTCAGCCAATTGTGCTAGGAACTCCCGGTCACGGTCAGCTGTGACATAGCCTGGATTCGAACCTGCGATCTCCAGGCTATAGGGCACATCCTGCGCGGAGCGCCTTTACTGGATGCGCCACTCAGGAGCCCCCTACCAGGCACCACTGTTGCCGAATTGAGAAACAGGATGGTGAGTGGGGTGGGGGGAGGAGTGAATGTCTATATTCAGGCTACCGGAGTTGCCAGAGCAGGGATAACCCCATTCCTAATAGATTTCTTTACCAGTTTATAAATAGCCACACTCCTCCAACCCTCAGCAGTAGCAGTTGGAGATACTGCTGGGAATTCTAATTAAAGAATTGGAAATGCCCCTTCAGTAGGCTGCCCTACTGTTCATTAATAAAAAGGCAGATGAAATGTTGGGTAACAAAGTTTTCCCATAAATAAATCTAGCATAACTTGCCTAGGCTTGAATTCCACAGATTCTCGTCATACACTGGTAGTCGATTTGCAACACAGTCTTCCAAGAGAGAGTTAACTAGTCGATAAATGCCTGGGAAGTTTAATAGGTTTCTCCACACCTGTGAATTAAGCCAACCAGGTGATTAGCAAGTCCTGTCATGAACTCTTTCTGTTCTGGGTGTTGCAGAGGATTGGTTGGTACTATTTTTGCTGACTATTTATCAAGTATACCTTTATAAAGAAGAGATTCAACATGACGAGGCGTTGGAAAGGGATCTAGGTATTTCTGCAGAATATAACAAAAACATTATGGGGTGGGGGAAGGTAATCCCATGTTAGTCATGACATCCACTGCTCCTATTTTTTTTTGTGTGTGTTTTATCAGTCAGGAACAGGGACTTGCACTGCAATAGCAGTGGCTCATTTGCATGTTTTTTTTATTTATTTTTATTTATGCTAATTGGATTGTAGGCTATTCCAGTGTACGTTATTGAAATGCATCTTTGCCAAAGTCTTATCTGTGTGACATTGTTTCGTATTTTGATCAATTTTAGATAGATTAGACTGGCCTTTTAAACCTGCTGATTGTGCAGCGCTTTTTCAGTGAAGAGCTTTTAATAATGTTTTGTACTTCATTGAAATCGCTTTATAGAATTTGCCCCTGTCTGTCTTGGCTGGTTTCCAGATAGCATTGTGTGGAAGATTTTGTTTTATCTTTCGCTTTGTGCTACACATGGAAAATCAGGGGAAGTAATAAGCACTGGAGTAGAGAACCTTGAAAAAACGTGTCTGGGGCCAGTAGACAATCCCAGCACTTGGACTGGGATTCATCGGACCCAATGTGGAAGCTGATTGTCAATTAAGGGAATGTGAAGGCTAAATATTGAATAAGATCATTTAGTAAGATGACTGGAGATGAAGGGGTTCGTTAATTAGTAAAATAATTAACCTTTAACCTTTCTGAGGGTGGCCTTCAATAGCGCTGGCGCTCAAAAATGTAGATCTCATTACATCACCAGAGCTCAGTCGTTGAGTCTCTCTCATGCAGAGACAACCAGTTTTGATTCGCTGTTTTATTTTGGCAAGGGTGTCCACAAAACGCCTGAGCCTGATTTGAACCCAGGCTTCTAGCAGTGCCACCTTGCTTCCTTTATGTAAAAAGAGCTTTTCTTTCAGTTGGTTTGATTGTGGCTGTGCAGAAATGATTATGCAAGTTATAAATAACCGCGCCTCGAGGCAAGGTTGACTTTCCAAGGATCTCTCGACAAGATTCAAAAGCCATTTTGTGTTGAACAGTGAAGGGTTGTTCCATCTGGAAAAACTGGATGATTTTGAAGGATCTATTTGTCTCAAAATAATTCAGCTTAAAGGTCTTCTCTTTGCCCTAAGTATCGGAGGAGAGATTTAAGGCAAGGGCACTTCATAGCTTGCGAACTTGCGAGCTGTCAAAGCTGGAAAACAGGAGATTTAATAAAATAAAATACTGTATGCTGTGAAGGCCCTCCACCAAATCTTGACCCACACTAATAGCAGAGTCTGCCGTATGTCCCGGTACATTTATCAATACTGTAATGCAATTTGAAAATCATTAAAAAAAAAAAAAAAAAATGTTGTTGCTTCTTGTTCAGTTCCCACATTGCCTGTAATTACTTCTGACATTATGTTGCTCTGAACTCCTGTTTCCCAGCTCAGCTTTCAGTCGGTCTGTTCAGTGAGAGGGTACGACCTTCCAGTTAGACATACTGGTGGAATCTCATTCTGAAATACCCAGGTTCAAACAGCGTTGTGTAACTCGTAAAACAAAGATCATCTCCTATTCTGGACTCCTGAGCTACTTGAGCCCCACTGTCTTCCACACTGCCACCCAGCACTCTTTCTAATCACAAGCTACTCAAACCCATTGCCTCTAATAATACTGTATCCAGGAAAGAAGGTATATTTATACAGCAGATGTTATACAACATACCGTTTTCACACCCTCTTTTGTTTCTTCCTGGCTCAAGTGTGCTTGTGTTTGTTGCAGAGAGATGAATGGCATTCTCTGCTGTGGTGAAGGTGACTCATACTGGACATACTTGCTTGGCAGTGCCATAGGGACACATTTAAATCTAAAATCATATAGTGGGTACAACAGATGTTGAGAAATGAATAAGAGCGAACAGCCAGTCAACAACCCTGCAGCGATGCATATAGACACACTCTGTGGATTGTCTATAGGGCAGTTTTATAGCTTCAGATTTTCTTCTATTTGTACTGTACAGGAATCCCGTATCGGTTCACAGAAATGCATTGCAGTGTAGTTCCAATCTGCTCTTGCTGTTTTTGTTGCAGCAGAGTGGTTCAGGGATAGAGAGTGAGGTGTGTGTGTGTGTGTGTGTGTGTGGGCGGGCACACAGGGAGAAAGTAGGTGGGGTGGGGAGTAGTGCTGTATGGCTGCAGTCTCCCCTTTAGTATTCAGGGCAGGTGTGGTTGCAGAGCTCTGAGTTCTGCAGCTTGGTAATCCATCAGCTTTCTGCTCCATCATCACAGCGCTGCTGCCGCAGTCACACACACTTTCTTAAACATTAACTTATCAATACCCAGAACTATTTCTCGCTTTTATTATTTTTTTCTCATTTGCCTTCCCTTGACCCATGATGGATGGATGGATGGATGCAGCAGGACGCAGCCCGAAACAAACAAATAAAACTGCAGGCAGGCAGAGAGTCAGTTTGTTATTGCTGCTATGGGGATGAAGTGTCTAGAGACTTCATTACATTGTAAGCAGAGCCACTCCTTCATACTTTGTCTTGATTTTTCTTACAGCAGTATTTTTTATTTTTTTTGCATGATTGTTGCTCTGTACGATTCCAAGAGTGTTCCTCTTACTGAGGTTTCTTCTTGCTGGGGTTAATGTGCTCCGAGATCTCCTTCGTCCCCCAGCGTGATCTGAGCGATGATGGAGAGACTAGCAGCTCAATTTAATTGGCATGTCAATTATTTATTAATTAAAAGTGCGTCTGGCAGCACACCTTTGAAGCTCCCCAGTGGGAGAAACCGCATGGCCTTCGTATTGCGTGTTGAATAAGCAGGGGTCCCCTATGCTCTGCACTGCTCCGTTACCCTTTACCAACTCCCAACGCTGCAGGGGCGCTGTGAGGAGCCCCTGAAAAATGCAGTACAGTAAGACCACACCACATCAACTGACTACAAATAAAATGAGCCCTGCAGCCAGCAGCCTGCATAAGCAGTACGTTGAAAGCCACTTTGTTATTCCCTTGATGTGTTTTTTGTGTCGTTGAGACCAATGGGTTTGACTGTCGCAGTAGTGTCTATATTGCACGGTGGAGGCGACAGTAGATACTTGAGTAAGGGTTAATAACGCTGTGTTGTAGGCAGTGAGTTTGTTTCCCTCGGTTTATTGAATATCATCAGTAGGGTTGAGAAAGGCTGGCGCCTGCCAGTCTTGGTAATTGACCGCGCGCGCGCGCGGGGGTTAAAAGGGTACGTGGTGCTGGGCTAGTATAGGGCTGTCTGATCAGAGGATACATGCTGGTTTTAATGCACGGAGACAGGAGGAAAAATCCACTGAGTGCACAGCATTCAACACTGAAGAACTCCCACTCCATAGCAGTGGTGTGAGCCTCTCCAGGTTTTATTGTGAGCACTTGTGGACTGTATTCTCGAATCCACTTGAGATGCATTAGTTGCTCTTCATAGACACAGCCAGGAGTGGTGACCGGAGCATTGTGACGCAGTGCAGTACAGTGAAGTGAACTCCCATGACCAGGAAAAATGATGATCTTTGAGAGAGAGAGCGAGAGAGAGAGCTGCTACTAGTAGCCCTGCCCTTCAGAACAGAGTACCACAGCTAGGAAACTCCCAGGGCTGAGCCAGCCTCGCACAGAACACTATATCCGGGTCAGGCCTTTCCTGTGCTCATCAACAACAGCTGGGAGTTAAATATTCCTTATGAATCTGATCTTTTAGTTTTTATTGCCATGCTTGTTTTTTTTTTAACTGGTTTACCAAGCTTCCCTGTGAATTTAGTATGTACTAGAATTTGCTTTTGGGTATCAAGGGCAACTACATACCAACCATCTCGAAGTGTTCTTGCCTAAACGGTTACTGGACCTGTTCTGCCCTCCTTGTTTGGATTGGTGGTCCTGGTATCTCCAAAACAAACAATTGGAGGTAGTTCTTGGATTTTGATGCCATGCTAACTACAATCCTTTATTTATATTTAAATCTGCTTGTGATGTCATTTACTACATACAGTAGATGATGATGTAACAACCTTTCTATCTGAACCTTCAGGCATCGAGTATTGAGTTTATCCATTTATTTTCCTTTATTCTTCTGCATTGTACACTAATTTAATTTCTTCTAAAACTACACATTGTAGGTCATTCATGTTAGCTTTTTGGAAACTGTTGAACTATTGGTTCATTTACTTTATTATGTTTGATAGGTGATTCTGTATTTTGTTACATTTTTGGTCAAATAAACCATAAACAAGGTTGCCAGTTTTTGCTTGATGGGTTTTACACAGCTGAAGGAAGGCTTTTATCCGAAACATCCTGAAATAAATAATTTGTTAATCATTTAAACCCTTTCTATGTGCCTAATTGCATCTCATTGATCTAAATCTGTTTGTGATTTGTCGTTGTTGCTTCTGGGAGTTGCAACAAAGGAAAACTAAACCTCTTTCATGAAACACGGTGCCAGGATATCAGCCAGGCCAAACAGACATTGAAATCAAATAAATTACCAATTTCATTTTCTCCACAAGGGGCTCTTTTATTTGGTTTGCTGATGCAAGCGCCCGAGGACAACAGGAAGGAACACAAATCCTTGGTTTGCTTAATGAAAAAAGACAAAAACAACAGAAACAGCACAGACTTTTCTAGCTATAAAGAAACAGGGATGGTCTGAACCTATACAAAGACATTTTTTGTGATGGTGTTTCGTGAACTCACAGAAGCTACGCATTTCTAAAGAAAGAAATACACAAAGAAAGAAAGGTTTTGAAAACGGCTAGTTGACAGTAGTTTGTTTCTCTATTTTGGGTGCAGTGGTGCACAGCTACAACGGTACCACACTGATAACATTATCAGACTTTTTTATATTGCTCACCAATAAACACTGGTTATTGATCGCGGGACCATGCCTGCGCCAGTGTGCAACTATATCCAGCTTCCAATGCCGATTTTTGTGTTTTCCATAAACTGAAACCTGTTGTGACCTGTCAACACTTGTGAGCCTGTAGGGGAATTGTTCCACTGTGGTGACATGACCAGACATGGTTTATTAAATTGCCTTTGCTATGCTGTATTCACACATTTTTGTAATTGCACTTGATTTAATGTTATTCCTTTTTAAATGGGATATTTAACTGTAATGAATGGGGCATTTTCCACACCACCTGATAATGGGCAGTGGAGAATCAGAGTGTAGATTTAAAGAGGTCAAGGATTGCTTTTTAGATAGAGCAGGCCATTGACATGTCAAGAGAATTGCGTTGGCCTGTTGTCTAAGGTCCAGTTACTAATGCGAGCGCCTGCCTGCAGCCCCTACCAGTCTGTCTCTCGGAGTTTCATGGGTCGGATTTGCAGAAAGATCGTCGTGCCAGGCTATTTCATAACAGGATAGCAGACCCAGCTGCTGGGATCAGACTGCAGCCTTCTGGGAAGAGGGGGGTGGGAATAGCTGTTCGCATCCAAGAACATAGCTCAGCATATATAAATATAGTTACTGGTTGTTTCAAAGGGAGAGGGGGGAGAGATAAGAGTTAGTTAGTGACTGAGTGGTTGTTGAACTGCTGTATCCAATTAGACTGAGGATGAGTGTTGGAGCCACATGTTGTAATCCTGGGGGAGGTTGTATTTTAGCATGCTGTCGCTACACTGCCCTGCAGACAGGAAGCCCGTCATGTTCTGGCACACACAGGGTGCCTCTAGAGGGGGATACAAATCCGATCTAAGGCCATTCGAGACTGGATCGTCCCCTACAACCAGTGAAGTGAAACCAGTACCCTAACTGCCATAGTCCTTTAGGAATAGAAACCAAGCCTTTTAAAATGCAACTGATTAGTGCAACAGCTTTCTCCCATGTGCCTTAATGTCATCTTAATGTCATAATTCCATTGAGGGATCCCTGTAGAGAAAAAAAAGAGGAAGGAGTGCACCCATCCTCCCATTAGATCCAGAGATGGAAGTACAGCATTAAAGACTTCCTGTCACGTTGGTGGGTAGTATGTGTATCTGTGGGTGTAATCCCTTTCCTGTAATGCAATACTCCATACACTCTTTGCTATTTTACTGTTTTGTCCCTGTTATTGATAGCTGTCCATTTAGTGGAGTCTGAGAGGCCTGTCCGTTCTGTTTCAGTGCTGTAAATATCAACATGCTATCAGGATACGTTTTAGAAGGACATAGATAATCTGCAGAATACCAAACAGTGAAACTGGTCATCAAAGGGACGTTTTGCTTATTCGAGGTGCCTCGGTCATTTGGCAGCTTTTACTGTGTACAGCAAGGCGGTTAAACGTCTGGGACCGCCAACAGTCAGCAAAGATTATATAAAAAAAAAAAGAAGTAAAATAAATATGGAAAAAAAACTTGAAGAAAAAGCAAAAACTGTAACCTCGTAAATCAATTGCTGATTAAAGCGTGTGTCTTATTTTTGCGTCCGGCAAAGCAGCGCGCGCATCACACCACCCCTTTCCAGTCACTAAGCCACTCGGCGCGACTCTTTTTTTCTGTCTTATTTTGAAAGTGATATAAACATGGCTCTCTCTACTCTGGTTATTAAGAAGAGTGAAAATCGTACCAAGGAATACTTCTTTATTTTGTACCGAACTGTGTTTATTGTGCAATGGATGTGTGTCCGTAGTTAAGGGATACAATGTGACAAGGCATTTTGAAACCAAACCAAGAGCTTTTGGAAATGTGTATCCAGAGGGCTCAGCAGTTATAAGCTCAAAAGTAGAGGCGCTCATCTCTTCCTACCAACATGCTTGTGCAACTCTTGTGCGATCTTGCAGTCCTCCATTTTTTTGTTTAAGATTCATTAAAAAGTATACGATACAAAGGAGATCAACAGTTTGATAATTTGGGGAAATTAACCAAACCATAGAAACATGATTCCATTGATTTCCCATATGCTGCTGTTATCCTTTTCCATGGGACGAATCTGTTTGTTTCTAACTTATTCACACTTTTCTTTTTGAGTCCGCGATGGAATAGAAACAGAAGTTTATTTGTTTTAAGTGGCGCACTCACATATTGTGTGATGAAAGTTTGTGTGCATTTTTTTTTGTCAGTAACTTCATTACCGTGTATTATAACAGTTATACTATTATGTCACATACATTTTAAAATGTTTGTAATTATCTGTTAAATGTTCACACTGTTCTATTATTAAAGTACTATTCATATGATAAAATGTGTCTTGTTCAATATACTAACATTACGGTGTATTGCTTAATGTGCAGAGTAAAATGCTTCTGGCCAGCCTACTCCTAACTTTTTTCCAATCTGACTCCCTAGTTGAAGTGAGTGAGCACCTGCAATAGAGAAACACACCAGTTCAACAAGCTGTTTCTTTATTGGCCTCGTGTAGCCCTGCCGCTGGATACAGTGACTGCCCATTCCCTTAGATCCTGACCCACTGCCTGCTGACCGCTGTCCTGGTCTGTCTGTCTGCATACAGCGCTATCTCTGTGCTGGCTGCTCCTCCATTTTGTGGATCACAACCTGCCTTTGTCCCACTTTGGAATTTTCAAGAGAAGTTCTAGCCTGCTCTGACCTGCTGGCTAATGTTCCACCCCTCTGGAGCATGCATTGCTGTACAGTCTTGTTTATTCAACATCCTGACTTGTTGTATTCTAGTGGGAAACATACTTACAAGGTGGTATAATTGTGACGTCTCTTTGAAGGTATTTTAGAAGTTTGTCTGCTTATTGCAGCGTGCAAGACTTTTAGCACAGAGTTTATAATTTTTTTTTTTAAATGTTATGTATAAACACAAGCTTTTGCCATATAAAGTAATGCATTCTTTTTGCAGTCTTTGGGAGTTGTTTATCATTTGTGGAGTTGAAGGAATTGATTATTTTGCAAATAGCATTCGTTTAGTAAAATAAGGTTTGAATCAAATCTTTAGATCTTGTGCAATTAAATTCAGTAAACCCTGGGCCTCTGAACAAACTGACTGACACTTTTCTCTTCTTATTGCAGTTGCCTGTATCCAGGGAAGTCCCGCCCCTTTGAGAAAATGCCTACTTGTCCTTGTTCGGGGCCACAGATGCTGTGGTAACATGCTGTTCTTGGTTACACCTCTGTCTGGAGAAGCCTGGCTCAGTTGATGTTTGTGTCTGTATCCGTGAGGGAAAAAGCTCAAGAAATTCCCAGAATTCCTTGCGAAGGGCAGGGACTAGGCATACTTCCTGTTGCCTGAAGTTTTGAACATTTTGGGGTAGGAGGAGGTGGAGTAAGAAGAAAGAAATAACGTTTGTATCATAAAAACAAAACTGTTTGTTTATTTGAACATTCTGAATACTATTATATTGATCTTTTAAAAAAACGGGTTTAAAAAAAAAGAAAAAACGTAAAAACAAACAGAAGACAATCCCAACATTCGAGTAAGAATGGCAAACAACACGGTGGACCACCCCCCTGGGAACTCAGTTGCCGAGGGTAACCATGAAGGCGAGTTTGGCTGCTCGGTTGCTGACCTGCGTGGATTGATGGAACTGCGGAGCGGCGAGGCAGTCGCCAATATCAGGGACAGATTTGACGACGTACAGGGCATCTGCCGCAAGCTGAAGACCTCGCCCATTGAAGGTAAGACTCTGCACACACACACAGGGTTTTGTCATGCTTTTCTACTGGTATCCCAAATGTATTTGTCAAACGCTTCTGTAAAGGCAAGAAAAGAGGAAAGACAGCAGATCTAAATTAATCCACAGATCGGATCTAGTGATTTTTATCCTGTGTTTTGTAAGAGATCCTCCTCTAGTCAGGACAGATCATGCATGTGCACTGGTATTGTTTTCTTCTCCTTTGCAAAACCATCATGCTTAACAAAGGCTTATTTGTGTCAGATGCCTGTAGGAAAAAAAATTATAAAAAATTGGCTAGCTACCCTGCATTCATGTGATGAGATCTAAACATTCTCCCTGATGAACCGCAGATCAGAAATTATACATAAAGGCCATGAAACAACTTTTGGAAGCAACTGTTTGTTGCTGGCAATTTTTTCTCATGTAAGCAAATGAATTGCAGCATGGTTTTAAGTTGTTTTTTCTGGTGAAGCATTCCATTCCAGTTGCTTAACGGCTGCATTGGTCACACTTGGTGCAATACATTTGCCCTCGTACAGTGAGCTGCAGTTGGCCGAGTACTCGGTAACTCAGTAGTTCTGCTGTCCTGTAGTCCGGTAGGAGCTAATATTGCCTGCCTTCTCCCAGCACGACTATCCTTGGTTTAAGCCTCAGTGTCTTCTGCAAATAAACTCTTTAAAACTACTGGTCAGGGCAATAAAATAGCAAACCGATTGAAGTTCACGGCTCTCCATAATCCCCCAGGGGAGTCACAGAGATCACTGCACTAGATCATGCAAAATAGCATGATCTAGAAGAGGATGTGTTATGTATCCTACAGGAGGAATGTCAATTTAGTAGACACAATGTTATAAATATGAGGACCCTTAAAACAAATTTCTAGAGGATATAGCAACTTTTATATACAGTATATATATATAAAAAAAAAAATAAACATGCTTTTTTAAAAACACTACATTTAGTTGCTGTGGTTCTGTTATTTGATTTTTATTTTTTAAACGGAAAACAGTGTAAGATAATCTCATGATGATAGAAAAAATGTGTTCAAAGCGCCCGGAAGAGTTCACGCAGCGAGTTGGTCTGAGTTACAAGCCTCTGCTTGCAGAGATCAACAGAGTAGGACCCATTGCATTTCATACTGTCTTTTACTTGCGTTGGTTGCAGTACACACCATATTTAAGGGGCAGTGCTTGCATGGCAGCACTATGAAACCCTGTGCAACTACAGCTACCAAACGCAGACAAGTATAACACCCAGTTGTCATGGATCTGTGGGGTGCAGCACAGTGTTGTTCAGTGCAGTTCACTGTGTATAGGGTTGGAAGAGCGTGGCCCTGGCATGGCTGAGATGGCAGGTTAATCTCTTAAGATGATTGAGGCAGTGGCACTGGGGTTAAAGCCGAGTAATTGGTTTGAATTTGCTGCAGAACAGACACTGTAGAGCTGGTACTGGGGGAGGAAGATCCCTGGGTGCCCTTGTGTTTCTCACAGTAAAAGTGTAGAAAGTGTAATAAAGCACAGTGGTAAAGCATAATAAAGAATAGCAAGGTATGGTAAAGCATGTTAATAAATATGGCAAACCAGGGTGAATTATGGTAAATGCATAGTACAACCATGGGAAAACTGGAGAAATGCCATGCTTAAATACAGTAGTAAACTTTTATAAGGGTGGTAATTGTGGGATAACAATGAGAGATAACACTGTGTGTGATGCAGGATTGCACAATTCACTCTTAACCGCCCTTGTTGTTTTGCAATAAACTTGCAATACATTTTGAAAACAAATGTAAGTAAACCCTACAGGGTTAAACTCTAGTAGCACTTAAGCCATTTCAAATTTAAAAAAAACAAGAGTCAATATCACTGAGTCTGCATGGAAACACCTGGGCACAAGGTCTGGCTTGCTTCTATAGTCCCTGCATGTTCTAAAGCTATTGCACGAGAAAAAAATGCTGTAATGACTAAAATGCTGGTGCTGTGATTTAGAGCTGTTGTCTTCTCATATTGTGCTCTACTCAAGCCATAAGCAATGCGCTCGTGTGTGGAGGTGCTGCTGTGGCTCCTCTCGCTGCAGGGCTGGAGTTGTTCTGTTTTAGTGGAGTGGCATGTGAGGAAGGGAAGGTGGCCTTTTTTTAGCCCACATGGTAGCAGCAGTGATGCACGACTGGCTAGCTGACTGAGGGAAATACAGAGACTTGGCTGCGCTCCAGCTGGGCCGCTGTGGCAATTAGGACAGAGAGCATGATGGGAAGAGGGATTCCTCCATCGGTGGGTGTGTCTTTTAAGGTGGACTTTTTTTTTTTTTTTTTTTAGGTAGTTCCAAGCTGGAGTTTATTTATTACAACAAAAAAATCAGTCCATGTGAAATGTGTTTTAGCCTACCCATTCTGTTCACACGTCTCATGCACTGTCACAACTGTGCAGTTTGTATGCGAGTGCCCCTCTTTTTTAAGGAGTATTTAAAAGTAAACGCGCGTCTGTTCAGATGGAGTCAAAGCAAATAAGGCTGTGCTTTTAATAAATTAACTCCGACTCTCCGGTTTGTCAAATAGGATTGCTGCAGATTAAAGTCATCCCACCAGCAGCTGCCAAACAGAGAGGGGTTCTCTGATTGGCCCCTTGTGAGCAGCGGCGTTGTGAGCCCAGTCTTTCCATCCCCGGCTTGGATCTCTGATTTTGAGCAGCTTTATCGGTTCAGTGTAGATTTGAGAAGCTTTCTAGGAAAGCACCCAGTGAATGTGGTGCACTGAGATTCCAAGTGCTCTTTGGGGTTGAGCAAACCCTTGTAATATTTAATTGAACTGTTACAAAAGGCAGAACTTTGTTTTTACCCGGCCAGTGGATATTTCCCACTCCATGCTGGGTGGGTATTGGGCCACAGGCTATTAAGATGAAGCTTTTTAGTTATTTATTCAAACAAACAACGAGGTAATGCAGGACTGATCAGACCCCACCCTTCAGAGCTTCTAACATCTGAGCATACCCCAGGCAGAGGTAGCATGTAATTCTGACGTAATTCTGACATTACAAAGTCTCGGTGACTTTTGAGCACAGCCGAGCTTGTTTGTATCTGAGACACCAACAGTCCTAATGGCACTTTGCCACTCAGCTCCTCCATGACGTCATGGTATCAATGATCAGAGAGCGCCTGCTGTGTGCTTTATTAAACTTCAGCGCCTGAGCAACCATGTTGTTGACAAGTCTGCATGAGAAACTGGGGGGGGGGGTGTGAGTTGCTGTTTTGCTTCTGAAAGCTGGAATCTCCTTGAATTGTTCCCACACTTCTCGCCCACTTGTGTGGCAGTATGTTAGACCAGATGGCTTTTGTGTGCCTATTGATTTATATCCGCTGTTCCCCAGGTTTTGCACTCCTGTAAGCCTGTCCTGCTTTTCAACTTCATAGATCCTGCATTGTCTGTTTAATTGAATGATCACTCCTAGCATTTTGACGTTTTGATACAAGCAGACGAACAATCTTATCAAATGACATCAAATAAACAAATAGACATTTCTGTCACCTTGGATTAGGTAACGTTATAAATGGACTGATGGGTGGAAAATCTGAATTTATACTGTGCATTAACTGAGCTGCTTGTTTATAATAGTATTAAACGCTTTGGCTCAGGTGACTAAAGTAGGGTCTATTGACCAAAAAATGTGTGCTGTTGACCAAAAACTGCCTCGCTATTGCTGAGTGGTCAATAGTGGCCTCTGATTTCACCCCCCAATAAACCAAAAAGGCAGATTAGCCACATCATTAATTATTTTTAGTAAGAGAAACATTTTTTAGTTAAGAGAAAAATATCAGTTTAAAGGGGCTGACAGTGGGCAATAAAACACAAAGCCGAAAGCCACCCCCAGTGGATATTTTTATAATAATGAACCGTGAAGGCCTGCCTAAGTGCTGCACAGGTTGAGTAAAATCTGCAACAGTTTTGTCTCTATTTTCTGTAGAGCCTGTGATGTACAGTGCTTCTGATAAACAAACTGAACCTGCAAATATACAGAGAAAGAAGTAAAAATAAAAAAAACTGCAGAAAGCTTTATAAGAAACTGAATTTAAAATGAATGTATGCTTACAGTCTGACTGCAGTGTTAGGGCAAGCGTGCTGGGGGTTTAGGGACGTCAGGGTCATTGGAGGTCATGTCTATTTGTGACAGATTTAGCATGTGTGGCTGCCATAGCCACCTGTCGGGGTGCCTTCACATAGGGGTCAGTTGGGGGGAGGATCTTGTGTTTTTTTGTTATTTTGTTCGCCAAAGAACAGTCCCTGAACATATATTAAATAAAGCAGCAAGATGCATTGAGTTCCTTCCATAGAGCTGCACTGTCAGATGGATGTAAGAGGTTTTAAATCTCCTGTTATCGCTTCTGAAACCAGTTCAGCAAATGCAAACAGAAAGAAGGGTTGAATGAGGAAATAATACATAGAAGAAGTGTGCTTTGGGGGGGAAATAAATACAGGAAGTAATATAAAATGTACTTTCCTTTCTTAATGAGTATGGACCCTCATTTCAGACCTGTCCTTAATGGAATTGTGTCCCTCCGCAGGCCTCTCCGGTAACCCTGTGGACCTGGAGAAGAGGCACCTGGAGTTTGGCCAGAACTTCATCCCTCCGAAGAAAGCCAAGACCTTCCTGCAGTTAGTGTGGGAGGCGCTGCAGGACGTGACCCTCATCATCCTGGAAGTGGCAGCCATCATCTCTCTGGGGCTGTCTTTCTACCACCCTCCAGGGGGAAACAGCGAGCGTGAGTGCCTCAGTGGAGTCTCGCTGATTTTTAACTTCCTTTTAAAGCTCATGAAAGGCAGCTTTCAGGGCAATTTTTCTTGCAACTTATGAAGCAACTTGTTGGCAGGGACATTGCTAAGCAACTGTCACCACATGGATCGTTCACTCTGCAATATCCGAACAGTAGGATTGTTGCTTTAGATGTCCCCAAAAAAGTTGGCAGGAAGTTTTGTTTTTTTAAAGTTGCATGATTAGTTCCCTGGTGTCCAAGGCATAATTTACATGAGGGGGCACGTCCCCTTCAGTTTTTCAACGACGGGGAAATGCCCCCCCTCACATTGCAACAGTACTAAAACATTTATTTCTCAGTAATTTTATAATATAATCACCAGTCAGTATAGAGTCTTCACTAGGACCCAGCGGAAACGCTAATCAACTGAGGCAGTGTTGGTGCACAGTGCATTATGGATGATCTCAAGCTGAGAGGAGGAAGCAGAGCTCCGTAGTAAAGAACTGTTTGTAAGAGGTTGTTTTTTTCCTCTTTTTCATTGTGAAATTTCTGAATCGTGATACAATTTCCGTTGTCAATTGTCTCAATACTATAAAAACATGTTCTGTTTGAACATTGGGATCATATTGCCGTAAAGTGGCTGTGATATACCCACCCTCCAAAGTGGGAGTTCACAACCTCAAAGGCGCCAATCTGAATTAAATGTACGTTTATTTTTAATGTTATTGCTATATGCCCCAGGTACAGAAACTATCCCCTCCACTTTTGAAACCACAGTTACGCCATTGACTGGTGTTACTATTATAAATTGTCATTGGGCCTCCACGTGAGGCTTTTAGATTAGCTCATGCCTCATTAACCATTTGAGATGGAGCAGGTTCAGAGGGGTTCCATCAGGGTTGGACCATCGTTGAGTGCTGTGCTTTTGTTCCTCAGAATGCGGTCAGGTAAGCGGGGGAATAGAGGACGAGGGCGAGGCCCAGGCTGGCTGGATCGAGGGGGCTGCAATTCTCTTCTCTGTCATTATCGTAGTCCTGGTAACAGCCTTTAACGACTGGAGCAAAGAGAAGCAGTTCAGGGGGCTGCAGAGCCGCATCGAGCAGGAGCAGAAATTCACCGTCATTCGCAAGGGCCAGGTCATCCAGATTCCTGTGGCTGAGATTGTGGTGGGGGACATCGCCCAGATCAAATACGGTAGGTATCGCACAAGAGTTTGAGTGAGCATGAAGGGGGTGGAAGATCATCAAAATCATTTTTGATTGAATACACTGGGGACCTATTAATTTAATTTTATTTACAAGTTATAATCAAACTAAACATTTGGGTATAGCAGGGAGTAGGCTATAGCACATACAATGAGGGGATTTCTGAAGACATGCCCAGTCAGTAACTCTCCCCCCTCCCCCCTCCCCTCTTCAGGTGATCTGTTGCCAGCAGATGGCGTTCTCATTCAGTGCAACGACCTGAAGATTGATGAGAGCTCCCTGACCGGCGAGTCGGATCATGTCAAGAAGTCAGTTGAAAATGATCCCATGCTGCTGTCCGGTGAGAACGCCCGCTTGCTTTTCAAGACTTTTCTTTTTCAGTGCTTCCTCCCTTCCAGTCCTGGCCTCTAACTTGGGCGTGGGTTTCTCTCTCTCTCAGGGACTCACGTGATGGAGGGCTCCGGTCGCATGGTGGTGACAGCAGTCGGCTTGAACTCTCAGACTGGCATCATCTTCACCCTGCTCGGGGCTGGAGGGGATGAGGAGGAGAAGAAGTTGAAGAAAGGTAATGAGCAAACCCCAGAATATGGATCTATTTATCAATCTATATAATTACTGTGTATTGTATATTTGATTGAGCTTTGATGCAATGTTAAACAGTATAGTATCTTTTAAATCGCTTGCATACCCACACACGTATTCTTGACTAAACCTGAATGTGATGTAATGTCCGCTAAGGTCGTTTCAACTGTGGGATGCAGAACGACACTGCAAATATACAGCTGGCTTAAAACCGAAACGAAAAAAATAAACTAAATTAAAAAGTTAAATGAGAAGGCTGAATGCAGTTCTTACAGGTCTTGGAGAGCCTGAGAGATACGCCTGACAAGTACTTAATGACGTGCACGTTTGCAGGGTTCGTTTGTCTGCTTGGTAGATTGATTCTTTGAGGAAAGCCTATTGAAGAGCCCACATTGCTAGTATTTCAGGATTTGGAAAAGGCAGAGACCACTGTCCAAACATGGCTCACAATTCCAATGCTGTGTTGTTTTTTTTCCTTTTTAAAAGCCCCTGCTTTTTTTGTGGCTTTTATCAGTCTCTGGGCAATAAAGTCCAAATCCATACATATGCATATCTCCTGACAAAAATGACTACAACTCCCAGAATACACCACCTCCTCGTCAACACAAGCATACCACTGCATTGTGGGTTCTGTAGTCCGATTCACATTCATACTTCTGCATTCCCTTTCTAGTCACTGCTGCATCTCTCGCCATCCCCTACGCACTGAGCACATTTCCAGATTCTCCCAGAAACCGTTTAAAATATTGTAGATCTGTCTATAGACTTGAAAATCAGCAACGTCACCGAGGCCCCAAAGAACAGAACACACGTTTTAATTCATTGACCATTTTAATTGTAAATCATGTCTAATTTTGCAGGCAGTCGTCACGTAGTAAACAAAATGGTATGCGACATTTTAGTTTTCTGTCAAGAACAATCTCCACAAAAGAAGCCTCTTGATTTGGCTAGGAGGAGCTTACTGGATTATAGTTAGTTTCTCAAGATTGGTCAGTTACAGATATTCCAGACTCATTTTTGTATTTTTTTTTTTTAAATCATCCTTCTTAATAAGCATTTACTAATCATTTTATTTCAGTTTATTTATTTGAATTACATTTTTTTGCATTTCATTCCCAGACTCCAGCACTCAATTAACGTCTCTTCCCCACCCTTCTTTCTCGCTCCAATGTTTATTACAGTCATGAAATAGTCTTTCACATTCCCACATGTCTCTGCCTGTGGCTGTATTGTAAAGGGTTTGGTAAAGTCTAAGGGAAGGTTCTCTAAGCTCACCTAAGGCCTGCAAGCCTTACTGAATATTGAATTCAAGTATTTATAGGAACAATGCAACCCTGACCTTTGTCATATAAACCGATGCGTGTAACTCACTCAAAAGTGAGGTGGTTTGTCCATCTTGCATGGGTTTTTCTTTTGCCCAGCCCTATTTAGCAGGCTCACCTTGTGAATGTGGGGATGTCATAAAGATCTCGGTTCAATTAACCCTTTTAGCTGGAGGGAGGTTGTCATTTTATGAATACATGCAGTGAATGTGGAGCAATGTTTATTTAGATTGAATGAATGTGTAAATGCTACTCCACATACACCACTTTGTAACATAAAAAAATGTTTTCCAAAATGATCTTCCCAGTTAAACAGCGAACTGGATTGGACCCAGCGTGTCATTTCAAATGGGAAAGGCCAGGAAAGAAATAACCTGCCCTGAAAAAACTTCCAATAATTGGCCTTCAAGTGGCATATCTTCCATTAATACTAAGTTATATTTGGGGTTTATTTGGACATGCTTTAACCTCCAAATTTCTTGACACACACTCCCCCTTACCAAGATGGAGGAGGGACATTTGGTTCACAATGTGTTTGGTATTGTACAAAGCCCCGGTCTTTGCCAACAGAATATGACACTTGCAATCTGTTGTTTCATGCTTGTGACGAGTAGTAGTTCTTTTTATTTTATTTTTTTAATCATGTGATCAGCGCTCCACCCTCTTTCTCTGTTTAAACAGGCAAAAAACAAGGACCTGCAGAAAATCGCAACAAAGGTAACCCTCCCCTCCTCCCCTCCCATCCAGAAGCACAGTTTTGGAGTCACGTCTTTCTTTCTCTCTCTCTTTCTTTCTCTCCTCACTCTGTCGCTCTTCTGCAATGCTGCAGGAGATACTTGCCCAGCTTTCTTGTAAAAGGGTGCAACTCGTATCTGTAATAAAGAAATGAAACCTTTGTTTTTCAAAGGGCTTATACACATGGCTCTTGGTGTTTTTGGATGTTTTACTAAGTTGACTGAGAATTTTACAGTCTGTATTTGTTAGAGAGATGGGTCTGCAAATCAATCATCCAAAATGCTAAGTATTTGGTTTAAGTTTATTGTTTGTGGACAAGAGTATGTTAAGTCTTAAAAATAAGATGTTTTTTTTTTTTCCATCAGTCATCCATGAGCAATGGATGTTAAATATATTGTTATATATTAGCTGGCCAAAATGGAAATAAGCTTTCTGAACTGTAGGCAATATGTAATTAAAAAGCTAGAAGAGACAAAAGATCTCTGCTATGCTTTGCTTATTCAGTAATAAAAATGCTGTAAGCTTTGCTAATTAGGCTTTAATTAGGAGCTTGCTCAGGTTGTTTACAGATCTCCAAGGCATTGCGTGCATTAGGCTGAGTGCCACTAAGTGAGAAAGCCACGCACTCTTTAATGGCAGGTGTGATCTGTGTGGCCTCAGAGTGTTTACCATATTATAAAAGCCAAGTTCTTCCTCCCTGTTCCTATGGTGCTGTCATCCCCCAAGGATTGAGCAGCTGTAGAAGTCGGTGGCTCAAAGATAATATCTGAAATTAGATTTTGCTGCGTCACCCACCCCACCCCCATCCTCTACCGACACTTCAGAAGTAGCATGTGGCCCCATCCCTTGTGGAAATGGAAGCAACTGTTTCTGGTGGAACACAGTACTGTTTTCTTTCCAGAAACATTTGCAGCGGATTCACTGTTGATAATGTATCCATAACTTAAACACTCAATTATAAAACACAACAGCTTATTTTTCAGCGACAACCAAAGGGCTCAAAAGTCTATTTTTAAAAGCAGGATAGTAGGAGTTGCACCCTTCCTGTTCCATGGGCTGTGAATCTCCATTCTGGTTGTGATTTTCAATGTGGTCTCTTCTTTCAGGGTGTGCCGAGGATCTCATCACGTTTGTTTATCACCTCTCTGTATCACTCCCTCCTCACGCTTTTTTTTTCTTTCTTTTCGGCAGTTTCAGCTTGCTTTGTCGTCCAGCCTGTGATGCGCTCGCCCTTCCTTTCCGTGCGTGCGTTTGTCCGTGCGTCCGTCAGTCAGTCCGTCAGTCCGTGTGTCGCTGTTTGTCAGTCTCGTGACTCTCTTTGATCGGTTCTGTGTTGAAGCAAACAAACTCTGTATAGAAACCACTGGACTTGCCTGTGTTTTTCTGTTGCATGAAAGCAGTCAATGGAAAACGTAGGTAAGCAAGGAGAGAGCTTATCAGTGGGAGAGTTGTCATGGTCACAACCTCACTCCAGAGTTTGGCATTCCAGTCAGGCCTTAAAGAACCAATGACAGTCCAATTCTTTGTCATCAAGATGCTAAAAAAAAAAAAAAAAGATTACAACACATTTTGTACATTGCTGCAGCACATAGTACCCTGTCTAAAGTGACCACTGTATGCAGGTGTTGGTGTAGCGGGCTGAGTGCCCATTAACAATTAGGGATTTTGTGGGAATGCTTACACAGCATAGAATAGCTCCTGCCACACAGTATGCCTGTGCAGTTATCCCTTTCTTCTCATGAGCACTAAATAGACATACTTATCTCTCTCTCCCCCCACAATCTTTTCTCTCTCTCTCCCACTTCCTCCTCTCTGTGCAGCGAAAGCCCAGGATGGAGTGGCCCTGGAGATACAGCCTCTGAAAAGTGAGGAAGGAGTGGAGTGTGAGGAGAAGGAGGTGAAGAAAGTTAACGTCACCAAGAAGGAAAAATCAGTGCTTCAGGGCAAGCTTACCAAACTAGCAGTACAGATCGGCAAAGCGGGTGAGCACTCCACTTATTTTATAAATTAAAAAAAAAAAAAAAAAAAAAGTCAAATTAATTTCACTGAGAAGTTTTAGGGGGAGACATTTTTTTAGAAAGTCTTGCATACTGGTCAGGTTTGGAAGTTTTGAACTGGTGTTTCAGTAAGTCATGACTACAACTTGAGTACTATTGAAGAAAGAGCTGTCAAAAGAGTGGAATAATTTTTCAGGCTGCTGCACAACCCTAGCCGCAGCTTAATCTTGACCGTGTGTGTGTCTCTCCAGGCCTGATCATGTCGGCTGTGACGGTGATTATCCTGATCCTGTACTTTGTCATCGACACCTTTGGGGTTCGTGGATATGCGTGGACGAAGGAATGCACCCCAATCTACATCCAGTTCTTCGTGAAGTTCTTCATCATCGGAGTGACCGTGCTTGTGGTGGCCGTTCCCGAGGGGCTGCCCTTGGCTGTCACCATCTCGCTTGCATACTCCGTCAAGGTAACGCACCTCAGCACAAATACTGCTGCCAAATCAGGGATGCCTTCAGCTATGCAATTGCAAACAGTCCTGAACTTTTCTTTTCTTGTAGTTGCCTGTTGATATAAGCTAACACAGAAGAGGTAGTTGCTTAGTTCGACACATTGCAGACCATACCTCGCACACTGTACTGCTTAGTTGAATGTAGCTCTGCTTATAAAGCACCAAGAAGTGGTCTTTATGGATGTTTAATGCCTGATAATTTCAAGCACATTGTGTATTTATTTTATTTTAAATGCTTGGAATTGGTGAAACACTTCTAGAAAGTAACACCTATTCCCACCCTACTGTTCACTCCTGTAGAAAATGATGAAGGACAACAACCTGGTGCGTCACCTGGACGCTTGCGAGACCATGGGCAATGCCACGGCAATCTGCTCAGACAAGACGGGCACGCTGACCATGAACCGCATGACGGTGGTGGAGGCCTACATCGGGGACACCCACTTCCCGCAGGTCCCAGACCCGGAAGCACTACAACCCGAAACACTGGAGCTCTTGGTCAATGGGATCGCCGTCAACTCCGCCTACACTACAAAGATACTGGTGAGTGTGTGTGATTTCACCCCCCCCCCCCCCCCCCCCCCATATCAACACCTTCAAAATACACAAATATACCAACACCTTCAAATGACTTGCAGGAGTAGGGCTTAATATACCAACCCCTCCAAGATACTGGTGAGTGTTTGGAGCCCAATATACAGCGAACTTCAATACTTGTCTAAATACCAACACCTCCAAACTATCCAATATGCCACCCTTGTCTTTCTGACTAGTCTATTCTCTGTAATTCCCTAGCCTCCTGAGAAGGAAGGTGGTTTGCCCCGTCAAGTGGGAAACAAGACAGAGTGCTCCCTGCTGGGGCTGGTCCTAGATCTGAAGAAGGACTACCAAGCAGTGAGAGACGAGGTTCCAGAAGAGAAGCTGCACAAGGTCTATACCTTCAACTCTTCACGCAAGAGCATGAGCACTGTGCTGAAGAACCCTGTGGGAACAGGCTTCCGCATGTACAGCAAGGGAGCCTCTGAGATCATACTGCGCAAGTGAGAGCTCTACCTCCTAATATACACCGACACGTTCACTGCTCCACACACATACTCCCTTCCTCTACCTTTCGACTTTCCTACGTTTAAGATTTCACTAAGTTGCTCTGCAGTATTGAAGGAATGTCTGTGGTTGTAAAATCCCTGTGTGCTTCTCTCTTAGTTACTGAGGTAAATGAAATAATTAATTAAAGCAATTAAAATACAGCAAACCTTCTCTATTTTCTACTAAGAAGATTGTTTGTCGCCTTTCATTAATAAACTACTGCTCTACGGTTTCAGCCAGAAAATATCATTAAACTCTGTTTTGTACGGTGAAGAATAAAATATGTCCCAGTTTTGGTTAGAGTTGGGCATTGCTGGTTTAGCTTCAGCCTGTTTCTCTGTTTTGTTCTTGTTTGTGCTCACCCCCCTCACTGTGTGTGTGTTTGTCAGGTGCACTCGGATCCTGGGTAGGACTGGTGAATCTCGGATCTTCAAGGCGCAGGATCGGGATGACATGGTGTGCAAGGTTATCGAACCCATGGCCTGCAACGGCCTGCGCACCATCTGCCTGGCCATGCGGGACTTTGAGACGGAGCCCGACTGGGACAACGAGAATGAAATCCTGTCCAACCTGACCTGCATCGCTGTGGTGGGCATTGAGGACCCCGTCCGGCCGGAGGTAACTCACTTAGGATGAATTGGGTAATCGATGGATCCAGTTGTCTGGACAGCTTGAGGTAACAGGACAAGACACGTAGACTCGGAACTTAGAGTGGAAGCTAGGAGGTTAAAAGTAACCAGTAGTGTTCTAGGGGCATGCAAAAAAAGAATGCTGTGACAATAAAGTCTCCCAATACAACCACATTGCTCTATGTTTAATCCTGTTGATGCAGTGACTCTGTTTTTTAATTATTATTTTTATATAAGCATGTGTTTGGACTGCAAATGCGATATAAGTTCTGGAGTATTCTTGAGTATAGGATTAAAATTTCAACCTGATTGCAGTCGTGTATTGCAAGAAATCGAAGCTAGAAGTCATGCTTTATTGTAGAAAATCCAGTCTTGTGTACCAGCTTTTGAAGTGATGGAGATGGAGAGCGTGCTGTGTGGCGAGCTGTTCTCCCAGTGTCTGTGCATTCGGAGGTTTCTAATTCTATAAATAAGCAAGCTGATTTGGGTTTAATGAGTGGTGTGGGGTGATTCATCACAGCTCCCAATGTGGATAATTACAGAGGATTGCGTTGTGAGCCCCCCTCCCATTGGCTTAGGCTGCCACGCCACAGCCCGCTCAGAACATAGGGGCACAACAGAGCATCCAGGTTTGCATGGGAACAGCAACAGTTATGCTTAACAATACACACTGTCATTATCAGAATGTTATCTTAATGATGATGGGACAGTATGGTGCCAGGCAATGCAGTAACACTTGCAGGCATCCTCTATAAAGTCAACATCCATGTGACCAAGTGTATCCCTTGACCCTTCTCTCTCTCTCTCTCTCTGCACCAGGTACCGGACGCCATCACCAGGTGCCAGCGGGCTGGAATCACAGTGCGCATGGTGACGGGAGACAACATCAACACGGCGCGGGCGATCGCCACCAAGTGCGGCATCCTGCTGCCTGGCGAGGACTTCCTGTGCCTAGAGGGCAAAGAGTTCAACACGTTGATCCGCAATGAGAAGGGCGAGGTGAGAGCACTGGACACATTGCCTGCACCACACAGCACAGCCACCAAGTTCATTCACTTTAAACGACCTGTCAAACTGTGATCTCTTTTTCTGAAGCATGTGTCACGAAATGTAGCAATTGTTTGGTGGTTCAGTGTCCGGCAGTGGACGCATGACACTGCTCTGCAATGAATAGATGGTCGCACTGCAGACCACACCTCACACACTGTACTGCTTAACACAGCACTGAACTGCCTGCCTCTGTCTCTCTGACTCTTCCTTCTCCCGTTTTCAGGTTGAACAAGAACGTCTTGATAAAGTCTGGCCTAAGCTGCGAGTCCTGGCTCGTTCATCTCCAACAGACAAGCACACCCTCGTCAAAGGTATGACACTGGGCAGAATTAGAGGTTTTCTACACAGTGGCACTACCAGTCCTGGTTTATGTTTCACACAGAACATTTGTTTGTGTGCCAAGGTTATGAAAAACAACACCTATGGCTTTTTTAATCCTGTTATTCAGCTACTGTTTATATCAATTGAATAGACTCTGTTGTAAATAAATATATTAAAGCAAACAGCTGTTCGGCCTGATTGAGCAGAAATTCCCTTTGGTTCGTATTGAATTAGGGACCAGGAGGCAATCTGACCTCTGACCACTGGCATTTATTTCGTGAGCCTTCAGATCATTTCTCGTCTCCTCCAGAAAATGTTTTATCTGTTGTGCCTTTCATGTGTCTGTGTGTGGTGGGGAGTGGGGGTGGTTCAAAGACGATATTCGGAGGCTAGCAAATGCATCAGAAACTGGAGCTGTTGACAGGAATGTGCCCAACAAAAGTTTTATAGCAAAGATAATCCTTTGCAGGGAGAGAGTCTTTGTTAATAACATGCGTCAGATAGATGAAGTTACTCAACAGCAGGGGGTAACTGAAGTAATTCCTGCAGGAATCATCGACAGCATGGTTGGAGAAACGCGACAGGTGGTGGCTGTGACGGGAGATGGCACCAACGATGGCCCCGCCCTCAAGAAGGCTGACGTCGGCTTTGCTATGGTAACCTTATATAGGATATAGTGGACCCTGATAGATGTGACACAGACATCTGAAATACAGTAGATAGTTCTCTTGTATCAGAGCAAGGTGCACTCTAATGCACACCATTGCAAGACGCACTGTGTGGAATGTTGGGAAATGTGCAAGGCTCGTGTGTTACAGCAAAGCTACGTCTTGGGTGGTCCCCACCACTGCTATCTCATTTTATCTTTGCGAAAGCCAAGTCCAATGTTAGCATGAAGTAAATAACAGCTAATCTCATGTAATAAAAATCTTGGCATGCCTTTTGTTTTTTTTTCTTTGCAAAAATTTTGCAGCATCTCTAACCCTGCACAGGTGCTCCCCTGGCTGTGTGTTGGCCTCTCTCTGACGGGTGTCCTCTTCTCCCCTCTCCTCTCAGGGTATCGCAGGGACGGACGTTGCAAAGGAAGCCTCTGACATCATCCTGACAGATGATAACTTCACCAGCATCGTGAAGGCGGTGATGTGGGGCCGCAACGTCTACGACAGCATCTCCAAATTCCTGCAGTTCCAGCTCACTGTCAACGTGGTGGCCGTCATCGTGGCTTTCACCGGGGCCTGCATCACACAGGTAGGACAGGGACTCCCGCTGTGTGTTTTGTGAGGAGCTTGTTTTTCGCTAGTAGTGAGTAACATTGTAGTGCCGCACCATGTGGTTCAGTCTCCACTTCTTATGGCTATGGACAGCCATGCTGTAGAGTTTGGAAGATTACATTCAATTCGACTTTGTGAATGGTTATTATACGTTGTAGAATTGTAAGTGTTTTTTTCCTCTCAGTCCTTTAAGAATGTGTGCTAATGGAATAAATACCTTTCAGATTCTGTCTCTGTATGTGTTCTGATGCTCTGATTTATGATCTTCACATTCCTCTCTCTCTCTCTGTCTGGCTTCTGCCTCTCAGTCTCACTGTATCACACTATTTCTCTCCCCCAGGACTCTCCTCTCAAAGCTGTCCAGATGCTGTGGGTCAATCTGATTATGGACACCTTGGCATCTCTGGCCTTGGCCACAGAGCCCCCCACCGAGTCCCTGCTGCTGCGCAGACCGTACGGGAGGAATAAGCCGCTCATCTCCCGGACCATGATGAAGAACATCCTGGGCCACGCTGTCTACCAGCTCACCATCATCTTCACGCTGCTGTTCGCAGGTACGGGTAGCAAAACACATTCACACTTTCCATCCTGCTGCCTGTGCCTAGAGAGCAAAGAGTTCAATACGCTAATCTGCAATGAGAGAGAGAGACCCTAGTACTGAACACACTGCTTTTCACCACACAGCACAGCCATCAAGTTCATTCATGTGGGCGTTAAGCGACCTGTCAAACGGTGATTCCATTTTCTGAAGCATGTATCTGTCACAAGATTCTTTACCTTGGTATAGCCACCAGTTCACCAAAATCGAAAGGGCGCTCTGGTTCTGTAGTCAGAAATCATCACAGGACTGGTGATAACCCCTGGATTTTGTTGTTATATGTAATACTGCATAGACAACGAAACTTGACTCGGTAAAACAAAACCACACAATACTGAAATCCACTGAGGTATGCTATGTAAAAAATCACTCACTGGTAAACAGTAAAATTAATTATCCTAATGATCATTTTGTAAAGACACAGTCTAGTTAAGCACAATAGAAGCAAGTTAAAGTATTACAATTTTCTTCTTTAATTAAATAAGGAGTAGCCACCAGACTTGCATTTCCTGCACATCTGTACGGGTGCAATCGATTAATTTGAATGAATTGGACCCGTTCCCAGGAGAGAAGTTCTTTGACATCGACAGCGGTCGGAACGCACCCCTGCATTCCCCGCCCTCGGAACACTACACCATCGTCTTCAACACCTTCGTCATGATGCAGCTCTTCAATGAGATCAACGCGCGCAAGATCCATGGGGAGAGGAATGTCTTTGAGAGCATCTACAAGAACCCCATCTTCTGTGGAGTGGTGCTTGGCACCTTCGTCTTCCAGGTACTGTCCATTACACCTCATTGATTAAATATCAATAACACCACATTGCTGTCACTAGCTCCCCATCAGTACAGGGCCTGTGCCTGTCAATAACCACATCAGTACAATAGAGGTGGTGTTAACATGTAGCCTGTCAATACAGTAGATCTACTGCAGAAATAAAGTTGGTCAGTCTACTCGACAGAGTCGACGATCCGAGTAACTGGAACTAGCGTGGGTACAGCTGCATGCTTCTCAGTCTGTCATCTCCCCTTCCTCAGATTATCATTGTGGAGTTGGGAGGAAAACCCTTCTCCTGCTCTGGCCTCACCATTGACCAGTGGCTGTGGTGTGTCTTCATTGGGGTGGGAGAGCTTCTCTGGGGTCAGGTGAGAGGAACATTTAATTTGGAAATTAAAGCCGGAAATTCAACCCTCCCTGATCACGGTTTCAGGGCATGCTTTATTAACACGGCACGTATCGTTCACAGCTGATCTCCGCGATCCCGACAAACCGCCTGACGTTCCTGAAGGAGGCAGGCCACGGGACCACGAAGGAGGACATCCACGAGGAGGAGTACACAGAGGGAACAGATGAGATTGACCATGCCGAGATGGAGATGCGTCGAGGGCAGATCCTTTGGTTCCGGGGGCTGAACCGCATTCAGACACAGGTACGACCCCCCCTGGCGGACCCTGACAACACACAGGCCTGCTGCACTGCTTGCTGCAATTTCAGCGGCTCGCTCTGCTAGCACTGCAGCCTGATTCCTGTTTCAGCTGGAACGCAGCCTGGAGCCTTCTCACCCAATCCCCTTTCCTAGCTTGTCTTATAGCACTGAGAGAGTTTTTTTTTTTGCATAAGCACGGTTTATCCAGGGCACCCTTGCAAAGGAGAAGCTACTGTCTTGGCAAGTTCTTCATGGTTTAAATGTTTTCACAGAGGCACAATTGATTTCCTAAATGTTTTGTAGAACAGGATTGAAACCAATGGGTTCATCCGCTGCAGGAGATAGGGCTGGCGCTTGAGTGGCTAGTTCTTTCTTTTCTCTGCCCCAGGCGTGGGTTTGTAGAAGAGTCACCAGTGTGGTACCCCGAAGTGTACTGGATAAAAGCCCACTCCCTGCAGGCAGTGTTGGTCCCACCATATGAGAGGCACAGCCTGGCATGCAAGGGGTGTCAGCACTACTTTAATGACCAAGTGTGGTCTGCTTCCTGACTACAACTGCTGCAGCAGACCTTTTTAATGTATAAAAGAATGATCCTGTGCAGAACTTCTCCTCTGCCCCTTTTTTGGTTAGCTTTCCTCGATATTGCTGTATAAGGTTTTTGCTTCTGTAGAAGAGAAAAGATTTAATGGTGTTTATCTTTATCTGAAATGGGCTCTGCCTCCAAGGGCTTTTTTCATTGGTGTTCTTTTCTGATTTCAGTTATTACTGTATAATAATATATTCTGATTTGCAGCTTAGACCACAAAGTAAAATGATACCCACTCACCTCCCAGGACAGAACTGTATCTATTTTAATGATCTAAATAGCCACAGACTTTGATAGTGCCACAAAACCTGCTTCTTCGTGAACCTATTGCAATCATTTTGATGGTGCACTCAGGAGACTGGGTAATGCCAGCAAGGTTATCAGTTAAATGGTGGCAGTATTTGGAGCCGTCCCTGTTTTTAGGTCATTAAAAAAGACCCAGGTGTCTCCTATCCTTCTTGGAGAGACCAGGAACGGCTTGTATTCAGTCTACCAGCTGGGTGGAGCAGTCCTGAAGATAATACAATTTCTGGTTCAAGTTATGGGGGATGCTTTTCAGTGCCTAGCTGTCTGTTTATGGGTGGTATCCCTGAAATCATTTCATGCATCCAGCCAAGAAGCATATACCTTTTAGATCTATTTCCATAACCTTTAATTCCACCCTGCCTTCCAGCAAAGGAGAGTTTTTTTTTTTGTTTTTTTTTTTCTTGGGTTTAATTTAAAAAACATCATGTTGGTGAACTTACACATGTGGGTTACTGTTTTATAGGGAAGTTTTAACGTTGAATTTCTAGTAAACAGATGGTACAAAATGCATTTTTATTTTTTTTATTTTTTTTACTTCAGTTGCAGCATTGTTTTCTTACTTGGTTTTTGAATTTTTTTTGTTGGTTTTCTTCTGTTTGACCTCAAAACAGTGCCTTTCGTTTTCTCCTCATGATTGTTTTTGAGTGATTTCATCTTCAGCTCCAGTGCCAAAGCAACACCGTGGGGATCAGAAAAAAAACCCCTAACCTTGCCCTCCCTGTACGCAAACTCCACAGACTCTCCCCATCCCACCCAGATTTCTCTAGACTACAGCGTTCAAGCATATAGCAACACGCTAAAAAAACAAGCCCATTATGTAAGATCCCCAGTTGTGTGGAAAACCATTTGAAATACATTGCAATTACTACCCTGCATGGGGGCCAATTTCACATGAATGTATGGTACTCCAGTGTTGCATTTGCATAATATTTCGAAATAGAAAGAAGAAAAAACTGAATTATTTATTGTCTTGTTTTCCCACCAGTTTGCACAATTTTGCTATTTCTTTTGCTTAATTTGTAGCATTGGCATTTGTTTTTCCACCTTTTTACAAAAAAATATATATATTAAAATCATTCTGTGTAATGAATTATCCTAATGATCGTTTTGTAAAGGTGCAGTCTAGTTAAGCACAATAGAAGCAAGTTAAAGCATTGCAATTTTTTGTTACAAATGCAACATGCATAGGCAATCTAGCCCATTGTTTGTTTGTGATAGTCCAGGAATACCTAAATTCATCACTCAGCTGTGTCATGAATGTAACAGTCCAGCATCTTTTAAGTGCTGATTGCTGTTGCGCATAGAATGAAAAGCAAGGATGTCTCAACTGAGCTCCTGGGTCATTCATTATTGGATTAATGCAATGAGCATCATATCCCACAACGTACACACACTCGCATTATTATTCTGAAGCAGTATCGTCTTAAATCAAGGCTGTTCTTGGTCGGCTGCAGTTAGCAATAGAAAAAAATCCAATAGCTCAGAAACGTGACAGAGAAGCATAGCACTTAAACACACGCACACTGTCGCTCACTGAGTTCTGTATTCACACCCAGTGAGCAGCTTGGTAGAGAAAAGTTCCAACTCATTCTGTAAACATGCCCGGTCACAGACAAGATAAACAGACACCGTTCTGTGAGAGCTGTCCTGCTTGGGTCTCTGTTCTTCAGCAGACCGCTCTCTTGAAGCTCCTATTCTTGCATTTATTAATTTATGTATATTAATGTACTTATTTTGCAAGGCTTTTTGTTATTGAGTGCCTTCTTGTTTTTAAAGGGTTTTGCTGTTTTTTGTTTTCGGTTTGTATTTGTTTTATTTGGCAGCGTTTGCTTCATTCTCAGTAGCGGTTGACTCCCGTTCGGATATCCTTTGGGTACCAGCGTTCCAGATTACAACCTTGGACAGTTCCGACCCTTTTGTTCTGGGTTTTCTGTGTTCCTCTTCCCTTCTCCATTTCATAGGGATCCATTTCCTTCCCGTTTCCAAGCTCCTCCTTGTTTCTGTCCCATAAACCCTCCCTTTCCTGTCATTTTCACACAAATGTGCACAGGGCATGAAATGCTACAGTACTATCAGTGTTTGAATAGGTATTTCACATAGGCAAGCCCTGAACCAACCTGCACCAGAGAAGAAAATTGACCAATACTGTACAGGGCATTTACTATATTGGGTATGTCCTGCCCATATTGTCAAATATAGACGTCAAAGATACAAATGTTAGTCTATCCTCCCCCTTCAAACATTTCCCCTTGCCTCTCCCATTTACAAAACCCCTGCCCCTTTTCCTGCACTCCGCCACTTCCTGTCTGTGAGACCCTCCCCTTCCTGTCTTATGCCCTCCCTCTCACTTCCTATGACTCCTTGATAAATAAAAGCAGCAGGCTTTCTTATTCTCTGACTATGAATATGGTTTCTCTCTCTCTCTCTCTCTCTCTCTCTCTCTCTCTCTCTCTCTCTCTCTCTCTCTCTGCGGCTCTGTCTCTTATGCTCTGGTTCTTTGCAGATGGACGTTGTTTCTACATTCCAGACGGGCTCGACGGCGGTGCCGGGGGCTCTGCGTCGGCAGCCCTCAGTGGTCAGCCAGAACCACGACGCAAAAACTGTTTCTAGCCCCACCCATGTAGTGATTTCTACTTCCTCCTTGTCCGCTAATCCTGCTGCAGCCGCTAGCGCTAGCCCTCCTGTCGCCGCCTTCGCTTCCTCCTCTACTGCAGGCAGTGAGTGTGCAGTCTCTCTAGCAACCAAACTGCATGACCTAATAACCGTGATGGCCATCATAATGATGAGAATAATCACCATCTCTCTTGGAGGGTGCCTGCATATATCTCTCTCTTTCTCTTTTTCTTTCTCTCTCTCTCTCTCTCTCTCTCTCTCTCTCTCTCTCTCTCTCTCTCTCTCTCTCTCTCCTCCTCCATGCCCTTCTTTCTCTCTACAAAACTGCATGACTTAATGCCAGTAATAATGTTAATAATAACCATCACCTCTCTCTCTCTCTTATGCACCGAGGCTGCCTGCATCTTGAATCTCTATCTGTCTTGCTCCATGCCTTTCTTCTGTCTGTTGACTAGTACAGGGGTTGCCACCTATCCAGATGTTAACTAGAGTGGTCTGACAAATCCTGCGTTCAGTGTACAAGTTACAGTATTTTTACTTTGTAATGTTGCAAATACACAGTGTGTTTCTGTGTGGTTTTGAGAACAAGGCAAGACTACTGATCCCATGGTGTTTATATATGAAATACCATATTATATTTCCACGTTCCTGCAGGGGATTTGAATGACGTCCCCAATCAGACCAAAAGAATCCACTTTGGGGGAAGTTTCAGTGAGCCTCAGTCCTGGTCTGGACAGACAGAATGGTTATAATGTCAGTACCCCACTTTGTCAAATAATTGAAGGTCTCTAAAGCACTCTGGAGTTGTGTCAATGTGTAACATTTAAAGAGTAAATTACAGACTGTAGAAAACACTTTTAAAAAGCGCCCCATTGTGCTAAATGTATTGATTATTATCCAGTCATTAAAAAGTGCTTTGGACCTTCAGCTCTCCCTGTCTCTCCAGGTTTGAACCGTCAAGGGTGGCAGCCCTATTAGCAAGAAAACTGCATGAGACAATAATGAGAATGGCAAACCGCCTGCACCGATCTTCTGCTGTTGTTATTTTTCACTTTGCTGCTGGCCTGTTTAATTCCATTCACTTAACCAAACGTCTTTTCCGTCTTTGCTTCTCTTTCAAATCACTGAGACTGCTTGAATCTTGTATCTCTTTCAATCTGTCCCTTGCCATGCCTCTATCTCACAGGGTTTATAAATCTATTTCTGTCCTTCTGCACAGGTAACTCAAACAGTGTACAGTGTCCTCCCTTCTTATTGATGTCCACAGTCTGTGAACGTGGGTTTGGGGGCTGGTTTCTAAGTGGTGTTCTTCACATTGTGATTTGTTTTCTCAGTTGCACATGGGCTGGGACATTACAATGCCTGAAATAGAAAACAATGCAAGACATTCAAAAAAAACACCCTACTCAAGCTTCTTCACCCACTGTGAACATCATATGCCTTGTTTTTGCTGCTTGATCTTTTAAAAGGACATTGTGTCAACCTATTGTTAGCTGCTGCTGAAATTAGGCACTGTATTCTAGGGTTAGGGTGGAGAAATTCTTCCCATCTGTAAATTGACTGTCTAGTGTGCAGTTGTCTTCGTATTGGTGCGTCCAGTGCTTGAGGCCATGGCATTGAGCCAGGCTGGTCCCATAGAGCACGCAGGGAGGGATGCTCCTGTTATCTGTCTCTGTGTATCTGTCTGTCTGTCCATCTGTCTATCTGTCTGTTTGCCTGTCTTTTGTGCAGGGGGCACAACACCATGGCCATATAATTAGAGAACGTTACCCTTTGTTCTGACTCCACCCCCCTCAATTTGATTTGGTAGGGGCTTTAAATTGGAACCTATTTGTGCCCTCATAATGGAGCCCCAGTAGGTCAGATGTCACGAAAGAGGGGTTCCTTTCCCCCCTGCAGTGGGGTAGAATTTGGGGTGAAGTTCTTTTGATCTCTGTCAAGCTGGGGGCAGGGATTGAAATCTGTAGAATTGTCTGTGCCGGCATAACTCTCCACTGACAAGTAGTTAAAATACGGCCTAGGGAACACATTTATTTGACTCCTTAACAGTCTCTTCAAAGTAAAAGACCCTTCTCAACCTGTGGTGTTGCTGGTCTGTGCAGCATTAGTGGTGGCGCTAGGTCACTTCTCCTTTGATAAAGGAGAGGAAACCTTGACCACTCCAACATGCAGAGTATGTCAAACCTGCAAAACAGTAATATGAATGAATGAATTATCCACAAACATACTAACATGGGGAATTGGTGAATTAGTGGAGTAACACGATGATGAATATACCGAGCATCAAAAGAAACGTATCACTATTATAACATAAGGTATGTAAATCATGGACATTGATGAAATGTTTTTGGTTTCTTTTTAATCACTCAATCATTCATCCTTGACCATGACACGCTTGAGTGACTATGACTGAAGCACTTAATCACCTAATTAGTGAGGCAGTTGATTGGACACTGGATATGGAGTGATTTCAGCTGTTGAATTGCAAGCTTGAATAAAAGCAATAAAAAAACACAATATGCCACGTCTGTCAAGAGAGCAGCACCTTCATACAATCGGCATGTTGGAGGCTAGACTAGGGCAGCGTACTGTGGCTTGCCCTCTTGGGTGCTCACAGCCAGCAATTTCAAACCTGGCGAGACGGTATAACCAGACACACTCTGTCAATGACAGGCCACCAACTGGGAGACAGAGAGTCACAACACCTGCCCAAGGTCGACAGATCAATTTACAGCATCTGTGATGTCGATTGTTAATCAGCACAATAAAAAGTCACTGCACCTGCAGTTTGTCATTTTTCGATCACATCTAGTGAATTTTATCCAAATATCAGTGATAAGTTTCTTTTGATGCTCAGTACTTGTTTGTGCATGGATATGAAATCCTTCCTGCACTGATTCCTGTATTAGTCCTAATCGAAGTCTTTCAGGTTCCCTTAATTGCTCATCAGATTTCGGTCCCTCCCCCATTGCTCTGCATGGGAGACGCATCACTGCTTGTTTCCAGTAGGTGGCGCTCTATTCATTTTGACTCAACAACCTGTTTAATTCCTTAGCCCTGCCGCAGCACATCGGGCATGACAGGAGGGATTTTAAAGGCAATCGCTAACTGCGCTGGCTCAGTGCATGTGTCACAGTAACCCCCTGGTCCAGGAGATGTTGCCTTTAAACCTGAACCTGCATCACACGCATGCCTGCCTGGAATGTATTGTGTGTCGTGATCTGTGTGCTGTGGAGTTATGTCTGGAAACCTCAATGAGCTTGTGTTACAGTGGATTTCCTAATCAATGTGTTTGTGTTCTTTTGTGGCTCTAGTGATTTAAAATCCCATACTCCATCTCCAAAATGCCATTATTATTATTATTATTATTATTATTATTACTATTATTTTGCATAATAAGGCTGTAATGCTATCTCAGGGTTCTGATGACAGAAACCCGAGAGTGCTCTTGTGATTTATGTAACCAGAAACCCTTAATGGAATTACAGCCTTATTATGCAAACTTGGCTTTACATTTTTATATTTTATTCTTGCAGATAAATCCATAACTTCACCAACCAACATCACTAAAGCAAAAAAATAAAGAAATAAACTCACCATTGCCCCTAACTAACTTTGTTTTTTTCTTTTCATTTGCTCTTCCTATCCTATTCTCTTCTCCCTCTGCTGCAGATTAAAGTGGTGAATGCATTCCGTAGCTCCCTTTACGAGAAGCCAGAGTCAAGGACCTCCATCCATAACTTCATGTCCCATCCTGAATTTGGTCCATCTACAGAGGACGAGCCTAGGATCCCCACCATACAGGAAAACAGCATTGAGATTGAGGGTCTCTCCGAGTCCCCAAAAGCAAAAGGGGGTCCAAGGGCACACTCCCCCAACCGCAACAATAACGCGCTGGACATCGTTGTGGCCCCTTCCCAAGGCAACACATCCCCGGGGAGCCCCCTGCACAGCCATGAGACATCCGTCTGATGACCCTTGAACTGTGACCCTCAAATCTCCCATGCAAACGCACTACTCCAGATGCACGGTTTTGCCATGTGCATGCTTGCCTGCGTCTTGCCTGCAAGCAAGCAAAATCAGCTGTTGGGCAGGAGAGCTCAGGTCTACTCTGACTTCTTCAGTTACTCTCTCTCTCTCTCTCTCTCTCTCTCTCTCTCTCTCTCTCTCTCTCTCTCTCTCTCTCTCTCTCTCTCTCTCTCTCTCTCTCTCTCTCTCTCTCTCTCTCTCTCTCTCTCTCTCTCTCTCTCTCTCTCTCTCTCTCTCTCTCTCTCTCTCTCTCTCTGGTTTTGCTACATGTTTATAAATGTCAGTACTATGTGGGTTCTAGTTTTAAAGTTATATCCAATGATCAAAAAAACATACTTTTATACTGTATGTGAACTTCAAATTCAAACAAAAGTGAAACCACAAAAATCTACAAATATTCAAATTAGCCCAGCCATTTTTGTTTCCCAGCTCACGCTATGGTGATCCTACTGAATTATACAGTTTCCCAAATAAAATCTGTGGCATAAGGAATGGATTTAGATACTTTTAAGCTCTCTGTTGAGATGGTACAAAGTTAAATCCACCCTGGTCTTATTTTTAAATTTTGCAACACTGCCAAAACTAAGAGCCTGCCTTTCTTTCTTTCTTTCTTTCTTTCTTTCTTTCTTTGTGTGTGTGTATAGATATATATTTTACACACACGCCTCATTGAATTAATTGTTCTGTACATACAGTACTCACACCGTAAGAGTACTGTATGCAGAAGGGAGTCAATGAGTGCCCCCTGTCTGCAGCTAGGTGTCACAGTCCCTCCTCCAGTGCCATTAGAAAATAGTTTAACAAAACATTAAGGAGAAAATTAATTATCAACTATAATACATATTTTCTTTTAGATAAACCATCTCTTATATATAAAATTAATTTAAATCCGTTTGCTTTTTTTCTGGGGATGGGCGTTGTTGTTTTTTTATAATTGAATTATCTGTGAGTGTGTTTGGGGTGGGGGGGTGGGGTTGAATAACCAAAACTATGTCGCAATTAAGCGCACAACACCGCCAGATCCTTTTTTTTCTTTGTTTTACAAATTTTTTGAAAAGACAAAAAAAAAAATCTCTGTATAAAGTCAGCTGTAATTGTATTGCCGTTTATTTGGATTTTTTAAATGACAGAAGTTCCATTTCGTTTTCTAACCTTTTTTCGCTGTGAAATTTCGCAGCGACGACACCACGAGACCCGTTCAAGCCCATCCTTCCTTGAGACGATTAGTTTTAGTTCAAAGGTTCTTTCCTGCTAGAGTAGCGAAATAGCAAGACCGTGTATGTTTAAATACTTATCCAGTAACGGTTTCAACACTGTCCTTGAGTCGAGTGTGTAAGCTGTAAAATTAACATGGACTGCTGTTTTTGTGCCAGTTAGGTTGGGGGGATGTTTCCTTTACTTTATAAAAAAGACTATACTATTGCAAGGGAAATCAAGCTACAGTGCACATGCAACAGTGAGTTGGTAATGGGAATCTGATTTGAAGTTAAGGGTAGCTCCAATTCAGAATTGATTTCAGTTTGAAATGCCCCCAGTTTACTGCTCTCCTTTTACATATGGATCAGCCCTTGACCATCTTACCAATATTTAAAGGTCAAAATCTTTATTGGTGTTGCATCACTAATGGCTGTGTGGTCCAGTGGTTAAAGAAAAGGGCTTGTAACCAGGAGCTCCCCGGTTCAAATCCCACCTCAGCCACTGACTCATTGTGTGACCCTGAGCAAGTCACTTAACCTCCTTGTGCTCTGTCTTTCGGGTGAGACGTAGTTGTAAGTGACTCTGCAGCTGATGCATAGTTCACACACCCTAGTCTCTGTACGTTGCCTTGGATAAAGGCGTCTGCTAAATAATAATAATAATAATAATAATAATAATAATACCATTCTGTGATACCTGGGTCCCCAAGTACTCCCAGACTTGAGTTGTTTCTCACTATAAAAGATATAGGTTTGATCGTATTTTAAAATTACCCCCTAAAAAAATCTGCTAAGTTGAAATCACGGCTGTCTCATTCTTGAACATGAACAGCAACTTGATTGGGCGAATTGTTCGCCGTTTAATTCTAATCAGCCAATCAAAGCCTCCCCTCAGCCTGCAGTCCTGTTCACATGCTCCCTGTTGGCTGACAGCCATCCTACATCCCTGAAGGCTGATTTCTCAAAAGAGGAGAGGAAATCGGAAAAGTTTTATGAATTTTATAAAAATAATTATCATTTTTGTAAGGTATGTCAGTAGTACTAACCCCCCCCCCAAAAAAAAAAAACTGTTCAAAAAGTCAAGCGATGTTTCGGAATTATATTTTTTTCTATATATATATATATATATATATATATATTTTCTATATCGTTTCCGTTCTAACTGGGTGACACAACAGCACGTTTAATTTATTGAGAGGAAGAGGAATATTCCTTTAGATTATCTAGTTTTAATAAAATGGCTTTCAAGTAATATTGAAGAAAAACAGTAAAGGAAGAAAAAAAACAAAAGAAGCTGGACATTTTTGCATTGAGGCACCTTGGAAAGGTGAAGGTGTATAACTGCCATCTAAAAAAAGGAAGTACTGCCTGGAGCGAACAGGAAGTGATGCGTTTACTGCTAAGAGACACCCGGTTGCCTTGTCATAGCTAGTGTTAAAAAAAAAAAAAAAAGAGATTTTGATCTAAAATCAGACAACCCTTATCAGCTGTAGCGTTATAAATTACAGAAACACTTCTGCAAATCCTTCACCTGTTAGCACTGACTAGCTCAATCTTGTATGTGCCTCTGCTTACATGACACAACCAAAACAAGGCTTTACAAATCCACAATGAAGCGAGCATTCAAGAAGGTGTATGCGACCCTATTGCTGAAGCAGTCTGAACTATTTCTTCAAATAGTTCACTGAAAGCACTTGCTTGAAATTCTGCGCACGCAACCTTTAGCATTGGCACCTCCACCAAGCCACTGGTTCAAGGAGTTTTTTTTTTTTTTTTTTTAATCATTGACCTATGTCTCTTAGTGAGCATTAAAGTATTTGCCTAAGCGTTTTGTCGTTTATGACCGCACTGCAGGTGAAAAAATGTCAGCGTTCGTATGCAGTGGATAAAAAAAACAATTGGAATAAGTGAAACCAAAGCCATAGCCTCACTTCCTGCCTGCCCAGGCCACTTCTTTAACTTAACTGACGTGATTAGTTTTATTGCACAGGCATAATAAATATTGATATGTACATTGTAATATATATATATGTTAATAAATCAATGTTGTGCAGTAACTTTAATAAATACTGTCAACAGAAGGGAACTAAATATAACTTCATAAAATAGGGTTGGTATTTCCAAAGTTTGGGAATTTATGTTGAGTATATTGGTTGAGAGCGAAGTGGCTGAATTTAGATTGGGGTAGCAGCTGGTGAAATATGCCAGTTCCACACCCTTTGACGCAAACACAGTGTACAGAAGTTACATTTAGTAATAATGAAGTTACATTTAGTAGCCCTTTTGGATTGATTAAAATAAACTTTCTTTAAAAAAAAGAATTCAGAGATGTTCAGAACTTAATGTAATATAATAAGCACTGGTATTATTTTTGTATAAAAATATGGTTGAATTATACTTGTGGCATGCATGACTTATAAACATTTTGGTGGTTCAAAGCAGTATGTATCTCCTGTGTGAGTGCCATTCGTAGTGTTCTGTGTAGCATCAGCCATGCTGTACCTTGAGACTAGCTTTTGGAAATCAAAACTGTTCAGTAGTTGTGTTTAGTGTTCTGCATGTTTATGGAATGAATCATCCAGAATGTTTACTTGCTTCCAGGATTCCCGACACACTTGCATGCACACGCTTACAGACTTGTAAGTGCGTACGCACCAAATAGGTATACACGCACACTCGCGCAGGCACACAAGCATTCAACCAGGCACGCTCACACACACTGATCAGATGCTGTTTCGGGGGGAAACGGTCAAAAAAAAAAGGATATATAATCCAATGTGCTTTAATTAGGAAAGGGGTTCTTATTATAACAGCATGTTTGATGTATCTGCTTATTTATATGGTTATATATATATATATATATATATATATATATATATATATAATTTAATGTTACATTTACTGTGTCACAGTCAGCCCTGTTCGTAAAACCTGTCTATAAAAGTCTATAAATACAATGTATGTTTTGTGAATAGCTTGACTATCTCACCTCAGCCGTATTGCAGCCAGAGAGAAATGCGCAGATGTATGGCAGCCTTGTTCTATGGCGGGAGGGGAACACACTGTGTAAACCCAGTACGGGTCAAATCTGTGTGGATTGGGGGTGTTCAAACATTAGACTGAAGTGTATTGTTTCATTTCCCCTTATCGTTTTTGTTTGGTTACTATAATATAACTTCATGCATTCGGGTAATACTGGAATCGGAATGCTTTCTGGTATTTAATGATCAGTTTTACTACAGTGTTACCTGAAAAACAAGTTCAAATCAAGTGCAATTAACATAGCCGAGGCCATGGTCGCTACGTTAGTGGGATAGATGAAAAAAAAAATACTGAACTGATTGCGGTTCCTGGAACCTGATTTGCAGACTGCAAAAAAATCTGAAGGCGGCTTTTATATAAACAGACTGCACAACACACTTCCTAAGCTGTGCAGTATCAGTCAAATTGCGGGCGGTACTATTTAGGCAGGGCAACTTCTCCAGTCGTTTTTCAGTCCCTGTTTGGGAGATGTTTAGTTTAATTTCTTAGAAACTGCAGCAGTGAGTTAAGCGCTAAAGCACGACTAGACACGACCTGCGTGTGCTGATAGCAGGCGGGAAGGGTGAGTGAGGAAGGCAAGATTTTGTTCTGCAATGCACACGGGAGGGGAGCTCTGATCCATGTTTATTTTATTTTTTTGTGCGCTCGGAGAATTAATTAGAACCAACGCGACTGATCGAGAGAACGAGCAGTGCCAGGATAAGCATACTGTACTGTCTTTATGCTTCAAGGACTCACCAACTAGGCGGTTGCCAAAAAAAGAAATTGCACTTTTTAAATAAATCAGGTGCATACAATTTTGTTACTGTTTTTTTCTGTTGAGGTACCTAAAATCATTCTTTTTTTTTTTTTTTTTTAACCTATTTTGGTTTTCCAAAAGTTGCACATTAATTAAACACAAAGGATCAGATTTTGACACTTTTCAGGCTGATTTTCAAAAGGCGCAAAATAAGAACCAGGTCACAGGCTCAGGTCACAGTAAACAGACTCCGGTCAATAGAAGAACCTGAATTAGGAAGTCTGTATGTAGGGTTAGAATGCGTTTTTCGTAGTTGTTGTAATCTAGTTTTAGCAGAACACAGATGACGCTTAAACTTCAGGAATTGTCAGATGTTAATCTGTAAAGAACAGGCAAGATTCACACAGTCATTCACCCCTATTTGTTTAGTTTTTGCATGATCAACATTATCCATACGAAAAGAAAGTTAATACATTCAATGACAAGGTTTCGACCAGAAGCCGCCTTCAGTATATCTTTCTAAACGATTGTCATTTAATTTATTAAGCTTCTTTTAGTATTTCAAATTTAAATTCAATGTCCGAGTATTTATCGTTGGTTTACAGACTTCTGTTCGGTGCATTTCTCCTTTCAGAAAAGGGTTGAAGCGACTCCTGTGCGCAGAAATATTTAATATGCTGTGAAAAAAAAAAAAGGCTTCAAATTTAATTATATGGACTGTTGGCGACACCTAGTGGACAGACTGTTCTAACAGGCAGGGATTTCTGCTTGTCTATTGAGTCGTCTTGGCATCATCCAACATCGTTTTAATAGTTGAAAGTAAATGAACTCATCCGACATTCAGAATAGTCACCCCTTTCCGTTGCATTGTCCTCGGCCAGCATCATAATCCCACTATGCTTCCTTGATTGAAGGAATACAAACATCAAATATTACATGAGATTAACTGAAAGAGCATTGGGGGACTCTGATATCTAATGAATTCAAAGACATAACGTGAATGAGAGGTAACGAAATGCATTAACATTGTTTCATCTTGGCATGTACCATTCCAAGATGTAGCTTGGTGCGCTGCAGGATCGCTAACGAAGAGCTCCTTGCCGAATGACTGAGCAACAATGTTCCCCTTTTAAACTGCTACATTGTTACTGCTCTGTGTTTATTTAGCTTTTTATTAACTGCTAATAACTAGCTTATAACATGTTAACAAAACTGATTAGTTTGTCAATGGCTAGCTCATGTTAGTATGCAGTACAGACAGGCAAACTTATTCCAGTATAGGGATCCATGCTTGTCCTTATCCCTGGGATAGTCATATTATTAAGCTTGCTTGTTTTGAGAAAGAAAGGACGCAGGAAATCTGCTTTTTTATAACACAAAGACTGGGTTACGTTTGAAATAAGTGCCTGATGAATTAAGTGTTATTGAATTCAAATGAAGTCGCCATCTATTCAAGATAAGTTCCACACAGCCTTATTCAAACACTTAGAAACTGCCACATACTCACTGTAATTTTATATGAAGTGTGGAATGTGTCATGGACAGATGCTAGCTTGATTTGGAGTTCTCATACATTTACTGTATTACATTCCAGTTGCTGATGTTTATTACAGTGGTGCTACAGAAAGGCTTCCTCAGATCTTTTTAATAGATTCTTTGTTGGCCTATTGACTGGAAAGTTGCTCCTTTTTAAATAGCTTGATCCGGGTCACTTAACTTTGGTTAAAACATTCTCAAAGATGGCAGACAGGATTAGCAGATTTCTCACCCACAGGGTTTCCTGCAAGGAAATGTAATTTAACTGAGAAAGGCTCACAAACTGTTAGGCTACTGTTATTCCAATACGCTGCATATATTAAAAAAAAAAAAAAACAGTGAACCTGCACACTAATTAGTGTTTGTATAACATTAAAACATTATTGCTAATACGATATCCTCTTCAGTCACTGTGTGCACAATTGTACCATGGTAGGAATCTATATTGTAATGCATGTGTTTTTTTTTTTCTTTTTTCCCCAAAGTTATGGCAAGGCAACTTCTCAAACTCCGTAGAGTTCACACAAACTGTTTTTTAAAATTTCTAAAAAAAATTTAAAACGTTGGAGATGGAAATAACTTACGGATCACATAGAGGCGGTCAGAACCATTCAGCAGTCAAACACAGAAAAAGAAAAAGCATTCATTAATGTTCTATATACCTAATGACAGTGCCAGCTGTGGAATGCATGTTTCAGGATTGCACATTTAAGCAAACATTTAACATTTAAGCAAAGGGAAGGCTGTAAATTTTGCTCTGTTTCAATTTAACCTGTAGTACCTTCATCACTTCATCTGATCAGATTGTATTAACTATGGTTCAGGGCATACAGACTCCTCAAGAGGACGCGATTTGTATTTTTAAAAAGTTCTGAAATTGTACTTGAAATGAATTGCCAGCAATCCTCTTAATTCTGGGGAAGAACTTGCAGGCAGTGCCTGGATTACAGGAGGTTGGAAAACTTTACTTACAGCATCAACCGAAAAAGGGGTCCTCATTGTGCAACAGCATCCTGATTCAGTGTGCGTGTCACTGCGGCGTGTGTGAATGACTCCCCCCTCCCCCTCTCTGTGTCCTTTTGTAAATACGATCCACAGCACAGACAAAAGGGCACTCCTGTTTGCTTTGAACTATGCAAGGATCTGCAGGAGTTGTTCTTTCCGATGCTCTCTCTGATCTCTGTTTGTGTGTTTTGTCTTTCGGTGGAATGTGCTTGTTCCTGTTTTTTTTTTTTTTACTTTCTTTCCACTTTAAATAAATAAGTGGTCCTTTTTTTTTGTTCTTGTTTGGTAATATATGGCGGTGTGGAATGCATTGTTCTCTTTGTCCTGTCGTTTCAAATAAAAAGAAGGAAAAAATTATAAACCACAAGCATATATATACAAAATAAAGTCACTGGGGTTGGATTACCTGCTGTTTCTAGAGTTCTTTTATTTCACTGACATATCCCAGCACACAGGTACTTTTGTTATCAGTAAGAAAAATGTCTTCAAAGTGAGCAAAATTGCACAAGTGAGCTGCATTGGATTCAATGCAATGAATTCATAAAATGTGGCAATAGACAAGTTCATGTCTGTAAATACACACCACGGTCGTTCCATTAAAGGCGAGGCAACTCCCATTGTAAATATAACATGTTTGGCTGTCGCTTGTAAGCAAGATTTCCATCCCCTACACCCTTGCTTTGCACTGTAATTTTGCAGTTTGCCATGCTTTATACTTGAATGCATTAGGGTATTTTGTCTTGGTTAACCACTTTCTTGCTTTGGCATACTTATCTGAGATGTGCCCAGCTTGCAAGTGGTTTGCCATTCTTTAGCATGCTTTTACAATACTTGCTATTACTTTGCTTTTATCATAATACACCACAGCAAATAAGAGCTGCAGCACTTTGAAAACAAACCAACCCTTTGAGAGGTTTAACCCAGCTCACACAATGCAGTCTCTTCTGAGGAGGTGCGATACAAATAAAGAAACATTCAGGCTACTTCATTGACCACCCCGTGCAGAGCTGGTGTTCGACTCGCAGAGGCTAAGGCGTGGGCCCCTCCCTCATCCCTCCTCCAACCTGCACATTGGATAACTTCCACTGCTGCCTTGCTTGGAAAAGGACTCGCATAACAAATAAATGGGGTAATGATACCATTTATATTAACAATTAAACTGGACTAGGCTATGCCACAATAAGGTGGCATATGCAGTACTATTATAATTTTTTGTGTTAAAGTTGTTTTTCACAACTATGTAGATATGACCTAACTAGCCTAGTGGGGGCCTCCCATGGGCTGGGGCCCTGGACAATTGCCCCAGTTGCTAGCCCCTAAAACGGGCTCTGACCCCACGCACGCTCCCCTCTTTATAATAATAATAATAATAATACATGTTATCTTCATAACTAGGAAATTCATTACAAAATGACTCAGGTGTTGCCCCTGTGAAATCCTATGAAATTATATTTCATTAAGTTGCTATACATATGTGAATTTGTGGCCATTATTTCAAAAAGTAACGGCTCAAACGTATGGCCCCAATGTTCACATTGAGGAAACCACCTGCTCTTAACCACAGAATATTTTAGTATGAACAGCAGTGCAGATTTCAGTCACGTCTGTTCGTGGTCGTGTAAGGATAGCATTGTAAAGCAATAGGAAGATAATATAAACGTTAGCATTGGAATGTACACACGATCTCGGAAATACGGAAAAATAAGTGCTTACATCGGTACGTGCGGATATCAGGTCAAATAAATTCATTGTGTTAATTCCACAAAACCTTTGTTTGACAAAAAAAAAAAAACATTTTTTTTACTGGTAGGGCTATATAATAATATATTATTATTTGTATTTACAGCCTCCTTTTTAAAGTTGAAGGCACGTTGTTAACCTTTTATACATGGTGGTGATACATGTATTTTGAATTATAACTATGGTTAAACATTCTGCCAGCTCTTTATATTTTCTTTGTTTTATTTTTTTTTAAGATAGTTTATGTTGTCTTGTGAAGTGAAACAACCTCGCCAGTCTCATCATGTCCGCAAACGGCAATACAATCTCTAGCCTGGACATCGCCTACATCGTGCTTGAAGTGGTCATCGCATTGGCATCTCTTTCAGGCAACGTTCTTGTGGTGTGGGCAGTCAAACTGAACAAGGCACTCAGAGATACTACCTTCTATTTAATCGTGTCGTTGGCAGTGGCTGATATCGCGGTTGGAGCAGTCGCTATCCCGATAGCCATTCTCATTAGCCTGAAAGTCAAGATGCACTTCTATTGCTGTCTGTTCGCCTGCTGTCTTCTGTGTATCCTGACACAAAACTCCATACTGTCCCTGCTGGCTATCGCGATAGACAGGTACCTCAGGGTAAAGATACCTGTCAAGTAAGGATGTTTATTTATTTATTTATTTATTCCATTTTTCAGTTGTGTGCAGTCTGGTAGTTAACGTACAAATGTAATATTTCTGTTTGCATTAATGATTAGTAAATGAATTAATGAAGTATTCTTTGGCAGTTACAGACCATATCAATGTAAATATTTGTTTATAAAAATAATTGAAAATATTGGGGGCAGACATTACCAACACAAATAAAATGATTAAAAAAAAACATATTCTACAACTATAAGAAACTATAATTAGTATACACAATCCATTAAATATGCATCCTTGTTTGTTTGTTTGTTTTTTTCTTTGTATTTATTTATTTATTTATTTATTTATTTATTTATTTAACAATGACAGGTGCAATCCGTTTAACCAAATCTTTAAATCCGCTCTGCCAGCATATCTGAGAAACTGGCGCGCTTTTTTTTTTTTTTTTTTTTTACAAGACAAAAGAAAGTGATATTGAAATATGGGAGAACATTTACCTGTGTTCTTTGGGGAGAAGAGCACCTAGATGCAATAATCGAGGCCCTCTACTTTTAGGCCTAATTGCGACTCTTTAGAGGAGGTCTGAAATGGTTTAATGATGAACGACTTATTTAACATTGCGTGTAAAGATTCAATTTGGCACAAATTAAGTTAAAAAGGGAATATTTTAATATTTTAAATGCTTTTAGGATTTACTCATAAAGCACTACATTATAACGGCTGACAGACAAGTTTTATCCATATTCAAAGCCTACAACACACTGACACACTAAATCAATATTTGGAAGTAGCCTGCTTTTTTGAGAGCTTTAATAATCTATAATCTCAGAAGCTTTTTATTAGTGACATTTCTGTTAAGTGATTAATTAGTACATGGAATATTAATTAAAAATAATAACATATTTACTGTAAAAAAAAGTTGTTCTGACTTATTAAGGTGTTTGCTGCAAAATAATATCTGCCTTTTTATATTGTAGTGTGTAATATTTAATGCAACTCAAAATATATTGATTGAAAATGTTGCATGCAAATTATTTAATAGATTGAAACCTCAAATTAAATAAACACTATTTATATATCTGGCTAGACAAATATGCCTACTTATGAGAATTATTATTATTATTATTATTATTATTATTATTATTATTATTATTATTACAGTCCATGTTCTTTATCATAAATTAAAATAAATGAAGAAAAGGTTTACTGTATAGTGAATGAATTGGAACCATAAAAACATTATTTAAACTGACAGGGTTTCAAATAATCAATATCAATAATATTATTCAGGGTTTTTTTTTAATTCACTTCTACTCCTGTATTTGAGTAAGTTGCAGTATATAGTGAATATTTTGCAGTAATGCTGCAAGGTTACTGCTATTTTTGTTCTGGAGTAATCATCAAGCTGCCATGCATTCCTGATGTAGTCATGTAATCCGCCTTTGGCTAATCCATATTCATATAAAGTAGTGTTCTTAACAATATCCCGAATACATTTTAAAAACAGGCTTTCTCGTTTTGTAAGATTTAGCTGTGAACAAATGCTTTTGTGTTTCTGCTCCCCTTTAAGGTGGTGTTATTTGCTTTTGATCTAGGTGGGCTTGTTCCTCTGTAAAAGTAAAATTGAACAAAGAGATAACAACCTTCAGTTTGTTATGAGATAATGTGAGGCTCGTATTGGAAAAGATCAAGGATGGAGTGAAGGCACTTTAAATAATTAAGGTCATTAATATCACCTCAAAGGGGAGAATACAATCTCATCTTGGTCTCTTTCCCTTCTCTGAGAAATGCCTGAGAATCTTGTTTCCTTCTTATTTAAATATATATCAAATGAGACATATTTAAAAATAAATAAACAAACAGGAGCTGCACATATGAAACAAACGAGACCTAAAAGTTGATTTATCATGATTTTAAAACAGGGAAAGTAAATATTCAGTACAAAAAATATTCGTACAAAATGTAAAATATAACATTTATGAAAATAATATGTATATTTTGTAACTCATTATTCATATATGATTGCCACAGTAGTGTATAATTGTTTTTGTAAATACATAATAGCAGAAAATGATTGAGCTTTGAAAACATCAGCTGTGGCTTCCTCTCGTCTCAGATAAGCCCCATAAATATTCAGTCTCTCACCTCCCTTCCCGCAAAGACTTATGTTGCCCAAGCTTACAGTTTGAGTACACTGCAGTAGAGATTGAGGGTTTTCACAGAATTTTAAATACACACCATTCTAGGTATATACAGCTATGGCCAAAAGTTTTGCATCACCCTATAGAATTAACTAATTTGCTTTATAAAGTCAAATGAAACCTGCCAAATAATGTTGAATTACATACCACTTTGTAGTTTTCCTATACACTTAACGAAAAACTGATAAAATTGAAAAATGTTCCATTTCAAAGTCAAACATGAAATACTATACTACGATTATGGCTTGTGGTAGACTTTTGCGATATCATTTTGTAGTTTCTTAAGTTCATGTAGTTTATTTGTTTTAAATTATGTCTAACAGCCTTGCAAACAATCATTAAAATAAGTTTTGCAACCACTCCAGCCAAACAAAGTATTACAAATGTATTTAACAAAACTATACAGTGAAAATAATAATGTTTAATATCTATATATATATATATATATATATATATACATATACACTAGATGGAGGAATTGTCTGTCTGCCTGTATGTGAGACTTAAAAATTAACATGTGCATTTTTCAAGTTACCAATAACTATAGATTTTATATTCCCTGCTGTGGTGGGGAATGAATGTCACTGACATGCGGGCAACTAGGTACCCTAGAAACAACAATAAAATGTGAGCAATTTTCTTGTATCCTTAAAAGTCTCCCTTCTTCCTATTTTCGTAGGTACAGAGCAGTAATGACCCACCGCCGCGCCTGGGTGGCTGTTGGAGTCTGTTGGCTGGTGCCCACCATTCTGGGTCTGCTGCCCATGTTGGGTTGGCACCGAGGAGACAGCTTGGGGGCTGCTGCAGAGCGCAACAGCAGCAGCAGCAACAGTGAGGGAAGGTACAAGGCGTGCAGTTTCCCTGCGGTGATGAGCATGGACTACGTGGTCTACTTCAACTTCTTTGGGCTCATCCTGGCCCCCTTACTGCTGATGCTGGGGCTGTACGTGCTGGTTTTCACCACCATCAAGAAACAGCTGCATAACTCCCAGGGAGTCTGCAAAGCCTCCAGGCTCCAGAAGGAACTGAAGCTCGCAAACGCTTTGGCTTTGGTCCTGGCTCTGTTTGCCTTGTGTTGGCTACCTCTGCCCATCATGAACTCAGTGGGGTTCTTCTGCCCCACCTGCCATGTGTCCAAGGCCATTCTCTACTGTGGCATTCTACTGAGTCACGCCAACTCTGCTATGAACCCTGTGGTGTACGCCTTCAAAATCAAGAAGTTCAGGGTCACCTTCATGAGGATCTGGCACCATTACTATACTGGATCAGAGTGGAACGAGTCGACTTTTCACTCCAACACCTTGCAGTCACAGAGGGCAGATAAATCTGATAGTGTTTGAGGCTCAGGGTATCAACCCTGTCTTTCCAGAACCAAGCAATGAGAAATGGCCATTAATCTGCAAAGCATCTACCCTCTGTGTCCACTGTATACTGGACATTAACGATGGTGTCCATTAGTTGTAGTATTTTAAAAGGCCAGTAGTGTGGGCACTGTTACATTTCTGCCTCTATATTATGTCCATGTTTTGTTACAGTATTCTCAACACTGTGTTATGTTGTCCAGCTGTTGTACTGAATTTTAATGAAAGTATCTTAAAAAAAGATGCACTATTTTTATATGTTTGATTGCATGCTTTTTACCAGTATACTGGACATTTCAACTGGATACATTTTAAAAAGTTTGATAAATGTTGATACTTTTTTCAGTTTTGGTTTCCTTGCATGCAACAGAGGGTTAGTACCAATGTGACTGTGTGTGCAGTTATGAACAATGATATCTGCCAATTCAAAATAACTTCTACACAGTGCCTTTGATGACAAAAAAAAACATTAAAAACATGAGAGGCATTAGCGCCACTAAGAGAGATGTTGATCAAAACATAAACAGAGAGTGGCACTGAAGCAGTCTTTCTTAACTTCAAAAAGATACTAATCAGACACATTTATTTATAACAGAACTACAATGTTAATTACCAGATGTGCCACTTTTCTGTTTCTTTGGGCTAGTTTTCATTATGACACAGATGTTAGTAATAACTCTTCTTTCTAATGCAACACACAATCACACAAATCAGAGAAAAACCCCAAACCAATTGAGGTCAGGCAGTCTCACGCAACTATGTAGGTTTATATTTAAATACATTTATAGTTAAATACATTTAGGAGGCAATTTGATTGACCGAATATACTGTATTTTAAAGTTGGTGTACCTTCAAATGTTTGATATGTTTACAATAACTACAATGACTGTTTCTTATTGCAAATACTCAAATACATTTTTTTAAAGTCTGTGTTAATGGGATTTGACCATCAGTTAATTTACTGTAAATATTTTATTTAAAAAGAAAAGGCTTTGTTATGTATCAATGGGTCCTATTCACCTAGCTTTAACTATGTTTCAGTATGTCATTGCTCCATGAGGACTGGTGTCTTCCTAGAACTCTAGAAACAGGTTAGTATCATGTAAAGCATTTCTTAATGTTGTTTCCTTTGACTAATGTTTTTTTTTCAAGAAGTGAGAGCCAGCGCCATCTAGTGTTGTGTTATGCCAGCAATACAAATGGAAACAGAATTCTTCTTTCCTGTTCATTAAAGGGGGTTGGCTCTTCTATATAAACACCTGGCAAATATAGGGTTACCATATGGCTCCAGATTAACCGGACGCTTTGAGATTTCAAAATTCCCCCTAAACTGAAAGTAATTCACTTATAAATGAGCTCCACCTTTGCTGAGATTAATCCTGCAGCAAACAAGTCACACAGATCAGCTGCTTCTGATCAGATCTTAATGAACGAATAGCTAATCTATCGACAGAGCAACGAGATGATGATGCGATTGTATTTGCAGAATAATATGGGCGATTGAATTTTAACAAACAGAAAAAAATAGCGACTGGCTGCAATTCATTCTTAGTACAATACAATTATTTGACGCGCATGTGGGTATTTAAGCACCATTATTAATTGTAGCTAAGGATGGTTCATTTACACATTCATTTATTTCAATTTAGGGGCAAGTTTGAAATCCCGTTCTGTCTCACAGCGTCCTGTTAATCTGGAGCCAGATGGTAACCCTAGGCAAATAGAACTGAAGAACTGAAATACAATATCAGAATGATAAAAAATAAATAAATAAACACAATGGCAATAACAACTATAGAGAATGACTGCAAACCTAATAATAAAAAAATTATGTTCTATTAAACAAGAGCCCCCAAGTAAGGGCAAACGGTGTGCTAAGAATCTGTTACGTGCATAAGCTCTGCTGCTGTATGCAGTTACCTTTGCTGTTCATGTGCAGTATGCATGGACCAGGAGGTCTCCCCATTCTTTTTCCTGGAGGGAAAGGCCATTGTTAATTCCCTCAATGATGTACAAGTGACTTACAGGAGCGGGAGGGCTCTCTCAGGTGGGGGATAAATCTGTTATTAAATTGATTATGTTACGGCTTGCTAATAAAAGTTTTGGCCAGGGAACTGATTGTGTGGCCTGTTCTTTTAAACTCCAGTCTACATACACACATAAAACACAAGCGCCGCTTAAGCATTGCTGAAGGTTTTGTTACTCAACAGCCCAAAACATTGCGGCCTAGAGCGGGATTTATACTGCAGACTTGCCCAAAATATTAACCCGGATTTCAAAATTCCCCCTAAACTGAAAGTAATTCACTTATAAATGAGCTCCACCTTTGCTGAGATTAATCCTGCAGCAAACAAGTCACACAGATCAGCTGCTTCTGATCAGATCTTAATGAACGAATAGCTAATCTATCGACAGAGCAACGAGATGATGATGCGATTGTATTTGCAGAATAATATGGGCGATTGAATTTTAACAAACAGAAAAAAATAGCGACTGGCTGCAATTCATTCTTAGTACAATACAATTATTTGACGCGCATGTGGGTATTTAAGCACCATTATTAATTGTAGCTAAGGATGGTTCATTTACACATTCATTTATTTCAATTTAGGGGCAAGTTTGAAATCCCGTTCTGTCTCACAGCGTCCTGTTAATCTGGAGCCAGATGGTAACCCTAGGCAAATAGAACTGAAGAACTGAAATACAATATCAGAATGATAAAAAATAAATAAATAAACACAATGGCAATAACAACTATAGAGAATGACTGCAAACCTAATAATAAAAAAATTATGTTCTATTAAACAAGAGCCCCCAAGTAAGGGCAAACGGTGTGCTAAGAATCTGTTACGTGCATAAGCTCTGCTGCTGTATGCAGTTACCTTTGCTGTTCATGTGCAGTATGCATGGACCAGGAGGTCTCCCCATTCTTTTTCCTGGAGGGAAAGGCCATTGTTAATTCCCTCAATGATGTACAAGTGACTTACAGGAGCGGGAGGGCTCTCTCAGGTGGGGGATAAATCTGTTATTAAATTGATTATGTTACGGCTTGCTAATAAAAGTTTTGGCCAGGGAACTGATTGTGTGGCCTGTTCTTTTAAACTCCAGTCTACATACACACATAAAACACAAGCGCCGCTTAAGCATTGCTGAAGGTTTTGTTACTCAACAGCCCAAAACATTGCGGCCTAGAGCGGGATTTATACTGCAGACTTGCCCAAAATATTAACCCGGAAGTTGTCTCGTCGCCATGTTGGACTCGACCTCCGTGAAGATGCTCCGGCCTGCAGCAATCGCTCGGGGAAAGAGCGAATAAACTTAAATCTTTAAATTGTTATCCTTTTTAAAGTAAGACGAAACCATGGCAGATTAGAAGGGCTGCACAAGGATTTGAGCTACCATGTAGGAGCGAGTAGAAAGAAGAAATTAAAGGCGAGTTTCGCTGTATTTACGGTGTGACACCACTGCCAAACACAACGAAACAATCGTATGAAATGTTTATTATTATTACGATAACTTGCTTCAGTGTTTCAGATTTGGTATGTTTTTTTTGTGATTTTATGATGTTGGTTTTAAGATTGAGGTTGTTACACAATGCAGGAGATTGTGAGTGTCTAGATAGGTATGCTGCAAGGTCAGGCCTATGTGTGTGTGTGAGACGAGACGTGAAAATGATAAACGTACATTACTAGCGCCCTTACTATCTCGCAAACTGTTTTCAGAATTAAGAAGAAAAAAACACGGCACCATACAAGTAATATACTTTTGTCTGTGATTCATGAAGATATTGGTTTATTGGGTTTAATCTTAACGTGGTAACGACGTAGGCCCCGTATTACAAAATTCTGGTATTTATTTTGTGTTACTACTTATAAAACTATCGGAATGGGTTACGGACTGTCACAAATCAAAATAACGTAATTTACAAAAAATATGTCCATGTCTTTTTTTTCAAAAATAATGTTACAATGTTTTGATATTCGTGTCTGGCGGGAAAATGTATTACCAATTAAATAAAATACAATGCAAATTAAAATAAATATTGCTTTTCGTATAGTAACTGCTCTAAATATTTAGGAGTTTGTGCATGCAAATTGATTGTTAGCTCGTGTTTAGGGGTTCTCATTGTGCTACAGCCGTGCCAGTCAATCAAACGGCCTATTGAAGTAAGTGCAAATTAAAGCTGAAACTGAAACTGTGTGTACAACATGATGACCTTTTCTCAAAGGTCAGTTAATTTGCACAGAAGTTTAATATTTTTTGTCATTCCGTTTTGAGTCGTGCTTACATAATTTGCATACAGAAAGGTGTACTAACCATTCTTGCAGAACCCTAAATGAACCTGCAGAGAGAAGTGAGGACCAGGACTATTACTACAAATGATTTATATTAATGGAGCTAGGGCAATGGAAATTACTGTGCATAAGTAAGATTAAAAAAAGTGTATCAAACTGCCCAAGCACCTACTTTTTAAGGCAACTGATTAAATAGTAGAAGCAGAGCACTAGTAAAGCCTGTCATCTTTTGGGATGGTCATAGCGATACATTCGAGTCATGCATAAGAACAAGCATTGTGTAACTCCACAGTACAATTGTGAAGAGTTAGTATCCCACTTTCCAGAAAAAGCATGCTTTAAATTATTATGAATGTATGCTAAGTCTGCACAAGTGCATGCGTAAATTAGTTCATATAAAGCTAAATGTATTTATTTAATTACTCTTAACTTGTTTAAGATTTATTATAGTGTCTGTGCAACTAGCTGCCTGTATTCAGCTCTGCCACCTGGAATCTCTGAAATATATCCTCCTTCCCTTTAAAAAAAAAAAACTCCCAAGAGCTGACTCTGTCTTTCTGATATTTTAATTGGACCATCCCCTTCCATGTTTATCTCCCTGGATTTCCCTGCTGATTTGCAGTTGACTCAGCTGTCCGTGTCACTTTTTTTCTGTCTGACGTGTCATTATGGGCAGCCCAGCATGCCCCGACATGTCAGGACAGGACCTATGGTGTTTAAAAATGAGTTCTGTAGGCACGCTACCCTCATTGAGGAAGCTGGCTGCCTGGCACACATACACACAACTCTGCCAAGGTTCTGTAAGTTGCATGTCGTTTGCACAGTGCGGCACCTTTTTGCTTGTATGACCTAATGGCTAATATCTTAAACTGATCTTGCTTGTCTGTCATCTTTTTTTTTCCCTTCAATTTGTATCATTTCTCTTTTTCCACTGCCATCTGATCCTTTATTCCGTTCTGTAATCCTAGCCATTGTCATGTTTTTAATATTACAGTGAGTTCTTAAATGCACTTCTTACCTTAATAGGCACTAGATGTGTAGCGATGCACAAGGCCAGATATTGTCGTCTTTTGATTTGTAATGTTTTTATTGATAATGTTGTTTTAACAGCTGTTTCACTGCCAAAAATGACCACAGCTACCACCTCAACACAGTACCCAGCATCAGACCTGACATGCAGGCTTTTACCAGGGGAGATGAGCCAGGTGAGTCCAGTCTGTATTGGCTCTGCATTTGGATGGTGGGTGGGGGTTGTGCCCGAGAACAAAGTATTATAGAACTCAACACCACTTGTTGACATGACGTTGCAGTTCCCTGTTGACATTTCAACTCTTGTGTATATTCAGATTAACACCAAAAGGACAACAGTATATGTCAAGGCTCTGTAAATGAAGACACATTTTCAGTGCTAACCTGTGTTCAGTTGACATGTTTAACCCTATTTTGTAAGGGGTAGTCTTTGCTGGGAGTGTCTGAGACGTGTTTGCTGTTCTGTGCAGGTTCAACCCAAGCCTCCCCTGCTGCAGATCCTCTGTGAGGCCGGTGCTCAAGAAGATACCTTCACCTTAAAGGAGGTAAGGAAAGGCTGATTAACACCCCAGGAGGGCCGTTGAGCTAAATGTATCAGGTTCATTAGCGTGCTTGTGAGAGAGCTGTGTACTGTGCTGTATTGCAATGAAACCAAACACTGCTAGAAGGAAGATAAAAAGCACCCCATCTCCTCAGATCAATTTGTTTTCTGTTTTCTTAGAGAATTTATATAGTGCCATTAATTTAACACCAACGTCTGAAGTTATTGCTTTTCTGACGAATGTGTCTCTGCCATAGGTCATGCATTACCTGGGACAGTACATCATGCTGAAGCAGCTGTATGACAAGCAGAGGCAGCACATGGTGCACTGCGAGGAGGACCCGCTAGGAGAACTGCTGGAAGTCAAGAGCTTCTCCGTCAAAAACCCCAGGTAAGTTCCTTGAGTTTGTTCAGTTCAGGAGGCCCCTGGCGTGGAGTGCCTCTGAAACTGGTCCCAACTTAAGCCACTTTGTAGAAGCAATCGCTCTGTTCATATTTCCTGTGCTTGGCTGCATGTGGGGCAGTTTTAAATAGCTGACACCCTGGGTAACGACAAATCTGGAATGGGACATGCTCCAACTAGGTCTTAATAGATGTTATTGTTTTGTGTGAGAAAAGAAAATTAGCATCTAAACTCTTAACTGTAAGTACTAGCTTCATCGTTTGACAGTGCTTAAATAAAAATATTCCTTTTATGTTTACAGCCCAATCTATAAGATGCTGAGAAATAATCTGATTGTCTTAAATTGTACAGGTAAGCACTGCCTCCAACTATATATGAAATTTCAGTTTTGATGATTTATTTTTATTTATTTATTTTAAATCTGGTGTTTCCGTTTCACTGGCAAAGTCTGATTTCTGAAAACTCAAAACTCCTCACTGGTGAAGTGTTTTCCCTTTGAAATTCAAACAGGAAAATTGCAAAATGCCTTTGGGAGCGAGTTAGAAGTGTCTTATCATTTCATTTTTTTTTTTTTTTTTTTACGGTTGTGTGTGCTGTCATTAGTGAGGGTGCCTTTGTGTGCATGAGAACGTGAAGTTCATGTGTCGGTACCTTGAATTTAATATTTGTTATGTCTATATTGCGTTTTTGCATTCTTATTGTGTCAAGTACGCTCTTTCCTTTAAGGCCACCACTCTTCTGGTTAATAAATAACATCCCTACCCACACAAAAAAATAGAAATACTAAGGAAACATTTTGTATTTGTAGCCTGTTTGTTTCACTCTCTGTCTATCCATCTTTGTCTTTCTACTTCTACTACATTTAAAAATCAGTTTCTTGTGAAAAGTGCTAGATTGGCAGCACTGGAGACTGAAATCCTCTATGTATCCACAGAGTGCAAATGGTTCAAAGAGTGGCAATATTGATCTTACCCAGCACTGCCTAGCAAGCATGCCTAAAGATTTGGGGAGGGAGCCCACTGTGAAAGTTGCCCATTGCTGAATTGTGTATTGGTTTTGAGATGTGGATTGCTGAAGGTGAGACGTGAATGTTGAAGTGAATGAGTGCTTGGTAAGTGTGTGAGTTCATGCGTGCTGTGAGATTGGGAAGGAGAGGGTATAGTCTCATGGTGATCTGCGGACAGAATGTGGTGGTGGATCTGTTACTGTGTGATGTTTTGACGGTCTGTGTTGTGAGATGAGTAATTATGGGGAAGGTTTTTTTTTTTTTCTTTGTTTCCATGTCCTATCTGAAATTCAGGTGCTGCAAAGACTCTTTCTGTCGCCAAGGATTCAAATCATGAAGCAACAAAAGAAGATCCCGGTCAGGTAAAACCCCAGCATGGTGCTTCGGATGGGCAGCGTTTACTCTTTCTCATGGGCACACAGCTGCTTGGCATTTTCCCCTCTGACAGTCTGCTGTAAATGCACCTTTGTAGCAATGCAGACACAGAATGCTTTTTTTTTTTTTTTGTTACTTGAATCGCTGTATTCCCAAAGACAGTTGTTGGTTATAAAACGCTGCATTGTATTTCTATCATTGCTGTCACTCCTCCCCCATTTTTCTCTTGGACATGATCCAGCAACCCCACTGCCAAGATTGAGGGCTGTTTGCCATGAAAAAAGAAACGCTGCCTCTTAGTTTTCCTGTACAGAGGGGCACCGTCTCTGTACCTGCCCATCTCGGGGCCTTCCTGGTGGTTTCAATGGAATCTGCAGTTTCTTCAGGAAGCCACCAGGTGGCCCCCATAGATGGGGGACAGAGTCCCTGTCTCTGTTTGTGTTTCTCAGAGTTCTCTTCTCTGCCTCGCTGTCTCTCCAAGGGTGAAGTAGGTTCTCTTCCTCTCGCTGACTCCCAACCCTCCTCCCCATCCGTCCTTAAGATTCAAAAGAAAATCCCATATACTTCTCTGATTCCTCTTGGGCAGTAGAGTCCAGCCATCACATTATTTACTTACTGCAACAGAAACTAAAATATTGTACGGTTACTAGAAGCGACAGTGAATAAGGGGTTCACATATCCTTGGAATGCCCTTTAAAATGCAATACCATCCTGAAAAATGGTTAGTCCACAGGAAAAAGAAGCCAATTGATCAGGTGCTGGGTTTAGGCTTGGTTTAGGCTGTCTTTGCATCTCGGTCAGTTGCTGTCCTCTTGAACTACATTTTCTCCTTTCTCAACAAAGATGGGAGCTCAAATTAGAGATGCTTTTGATCATAGTATTTAAATGTGGCAAGAGAAGTTGGTTGAAAGGATCAGTATGGGAAGTTTAAGTGTTCTGGTGAGAGAACTGGTCTATTGTCAATACTGCAAACCAACCCATGCAGTATTACAGTAACAACACTCCCTGAGCCCCCCCCCCCCAACCCCCTCTCGCAGCCTCTGTGACCCCTTGCTGCCACACTCTGGGGGGGTCAGTGACCTGGAGATGAATTGCTTCATCCTCTCAACACAGACATACCTGTGTGTTAACATGCTCTCTCTCCATCCTTGTCCAGAGAGGTACGGGGCTATGTGAAGAGACCCCAGGATTAGAGGCAGCTAGCGGATCCCACAAACCACCTACCGTGCATCGTAGACACAGGGAGCCTGACCAAGGTAACTTCCAATCGCAAGACACATGCAGGAGTACTCCTGTGCACACCCAGGTTGTTTCTTTATTGTTTAACAGCATCTAGGCTAGTTGTTTGGATTAATGTGGTACAACCACTCTCTAACTAGTAAGGGCAAATTGTGGGGTAATGAAAGACGGGCCTTGATGGGCTAAACGGCATTGTCTCATTCCCAGACTTGCCTTATGTTCTCTCTTTATTTTCAGACTCTGAAGACGGCCAGCCTTCTAAACGGAAAAAGCTGGATGTCCTGTTGGAGGACTGGGACTTGTCCGGTCTGCCCTGGTGGTTCCTTGGGAACCTGCGCAGTAACTACAGCCACAAGGGCAACGGCTCCACAGATATTCACACAAATCAGGTACGGGGGTCCTAGTGCTACAAAGCGCAGAGTTAGTTACTTGTTGTTGGCAGATGTTTTAATTATACTTTACTACAATAATATTTAAATCTCACTAGATCTTACTATGTGTTGTCCTGATTAGTCGTGTGTTTCCCTTCAAACATTTCTCCTGCCAGCCAAACACAGTGAATAAATATATGTATGTGACTTCACAGAAAGAAAGCAAAGTGTATTTGCTTGTAGGAGTCTGGAACACATTTTATTATTAAATGACCTCTAGCAGTGACCTAATATAATTAGATTACAGCAAGCTCAGCTCCCAATTTAGTGGTTAAAGAAGTAGAAGATTTTTTCACACAACTGAGCAGATAGTTTTCCCCTGGCCAGGATCAAGACACTGCCATTGTGTCAGACACCACAGATGACCTGTGGTTCCTGAATGAGGGAGAGAACGAGCGAGTCAGCATCGAGATGAAGGAAGCAGCCCTCGAGTCAGACAGGGGCAGCGAGAGAGAGGAGGGGGGAGAGAAAGAGGTGAGTGTCTTGTGGTGCTACTTCAGTTGCTAAAATGATCAATAGCCAGCAATCTAAGCAATCGGGCTTCTGATAGTTAGATTGTTACCCTGAAGAAGGGAAAACCCTTAATGATCTTTCAGGAACACGTTTCGGTCGCCGGGGGGTTTTGGCAGCAGTGAACCGGGATTAATAATACAATTGGCGATTCTAAATTGGGGAGAAAACTGGGTAAAAATCGTTGGCAACAACAAAATTTTATAAAAAAAATAATCGGGTATTTCAGATTTACATTCTAAACTAAACTCCTCAATGCCCTTCTAAAGAGAAAAAAAATACAACTCTATGTATTTGCCCCCATCTCACACATCCCTTCTCATGTGCAGATGCTGGAGTGTTCTCTCTTTGAGAAGGAACCTGAAGAAAACTCTCCGTGTCAGAGTGATGACACTGACACCGAGGTCTCCATACAGGTCAGTGACCTGTCTTTGCTGCAAACTTGAAGATCTTTTTCAGAGTAATTATTTTTTCATGTTTGTGTTGTTTTTTTTTTTACTCCACTCCAATTTGACGTTGTATTTTCATAGGATGCCTGGCAGTGCACAGAGTGCCGCAAGTACAACTCACCGCTGCAGCGTTACTGCATCCGCTGCTGGGCCCTTCGCAAAGACTGGTACAAGGACTGCCCACGACTGGTACACTCCATCTCTGTACCGGACATCCCTGCCAGTGTGGTGGGGCAAGAGGCTGAACAAGATGATGGGATTGATATCCCTGACTGCCGCAGAACCGTGTCTGACCCAATCATCCTACCCTCTCATCTCTCCGACAGACCAGAGCCCCCCAGCAAAGCCCTAACCCTAAAAGCAGCTCTGCTCATCCCTTCAGATGTCTCTGAGGGGCTTGAGAGCTCCCAGGGGGACAGTCTGGATCTGCTGGATTTAGGGCAGGGGATGAACGAGAGGTCGGAAGCCATCCTGGAGCCCTGCAGCCTGTGCCATGTTCGTCCCCGCAATGGAAACATCATCCATGGGCGAACAGCACACCTGATCACCTGCTTCTCCTGCGCTAGGAAGTTGCACAAATTCCGCTCTCCGTGCCCGGGCTGCGGCCAGATCATCCAGAGAGTCATCAAAACCTTTGTCGCTTAGCTTTGAACGAAACTCCTCTGAGTTTGTCTAACACGCCTCTTGTTTAACACCTCTGTCTTTCTCTCTCATTCTCTGCTTGAAATACATCAGCACCCCACCCTTCTATCCCGCTGTCCTGTATCTGTGCCTGCTTACCAGCTCTCCCTTGGTTGTCTGTGCCGATGATTCTCTTTCCTGCTCTCTTCGGGACCACTAACAGCATTGTATTTTTTTTTTTTTTATAAGAAACTAAATATTATTTATTTTCAAAGCTGCAAGGCTTTCCAGTTCATGTAAAATGTCATACAGCTGCCGATTTCAGAACAAAATGAAGCAAAAATCTGAACTGCTTGTGGGCCCACAAGCACCAGGATTGGGAAAGCTTCTCCACTGCCAATGTTCTGTGTCAAATAATGCTTGGATTTCTGTGCCCCTTCATATTGATGGAGCCACATACTGGTAATTGGGTGGGGGTTACTTTTGAACTGTGTATACCTAGTTAGTATTTTACTTGAGAAGCAAAATGTATTCCAGATCAGAATTTTCTGAGGCTCACAGCATAGAGACTTCCAATCTCGTCCTCTCAACAAAACTAGAAGACATTTCTTTTCCAGTTAATAGCCTTTTGCATCCTGAAGCTGCATGCCATCAGTTAGCTATAGGCTCTTTTTCTACTGCCCCAAACCCTGTTCTTTGTAAGCATGCTGCAGTTCAAGCGAGTTTGTTCAGGTCTCAGTAATGGAAGTAAAGGAAGGGTGCTATACAGAAAGTTGTCCGCAGCTCCACAACATGTTCTGTAATGTATTTTGCCTTACAGAGCACAGGTTTCTAATTCAAAGCAGCAAGTTGCTACTAAAGTGAAGGACTTCGTTCTTTTTGAGGTACTTGGTTACAGTAGTCCAGGCAGTAGAAACACCTGCCCTTGTCCTCAACATTGACAGCTTTTTGTTTTGTTTTTTAAATATAGTTGTGTATTATAACATTATTATTATTATTATTAATCAAAGGCTGACTGGTGTATTTTTGTACAGAAGGTTTTAATTTATAGTAAAATCTTGTTTGCCCAGTGTAATTGACCATGCTGTAGTACTATGTAAAGAATATGTGAAAGAAGTTTATTTTTCTGGCTTATGATAACTGCTGTTGTAATTTATTGGTTATCACAGTTTATTTATAGTGGCTTTAACCCCGGCAGTTTTAAAAGGGTTTTTTTGGGTTTTTTTTTTTTAAATTTCTCACTGCCAGACAGAATAGACTAAGATGTTCTATGCATTCATTTGAAGCAGATGTTCTGTATCTATTTTTCATGTCCAAAAAAACCCAGTAATAATTCTATTTGTAGAAGCTGCCAATTATATAAATGCAAAATACCAAGTACATTTGAAGCATAAACTTTAACTCTTCATATCTTTATATTGATGACAACAATTTGTTCGTTCCAGGCTTTTCATGTGGGCACCATTCCCTAAGAGTAATTAAAAGGGTATTAATGGCATGGTTATGTTCATTTGAGTGTGGGGCTTTAATACTTAATTTTACTGCCATCTCTTTTTGCCTTTATAAGGGGTAGAATTGTTGATTTTGTTTGTGTGTTTTGTTTTTCTTGAAAGCACTTGAATTAACTTTTTTTTTTTTAAGTAAAAATGTTTGAGCAGCACTGTAGTTACCTGCCATTAAGTAGTTTTCAGTGCAAAGGGAAACCTTGTGAAGACTGCTTGTTCATTGTGTGCATAATAATATAAAAAGGAGACTTAAAACCGAACCTAAAACTGGCACCACCTTCACCCCTTTTACCTTTAAAACTCTTTGTGATGTCTTCCAGTGGTGAGTCCCTCAGTGTGTACCTAACACACCCCATTGTTAATAGTCACAGGATGCGTTCCTACAAGGGGACTTTGAAGACTGGTCATTCATTGTTTCTTGTTTCTGTAAAGAGAACCTTGTTAAACGTTAGAAGGTTTAAGTTTTGTGGGTACGAGGGAGATGGCAATGCTAGAATCGGGCTTTACTGTCAGCTACCCTGTCACGGCTGTGAAACTGGTGGGTTTGTTATAGTTGTATTTGAACCCATGATTCCCCCCCCGCACTGCAGTCTGACAGCATTGTTTTCCAAGAACCTTCAATGCCATTTGTTAGAGAAATTGTTTACATGCAATTTTTTTTTTCAAGTGTTGGACAGAATCTTCACGTTAAATAAAGAAGGTCGCTGTTCAAGATTGAAGTCTTCTTTTCCACTTTGTTATTAGAGGTATTGTAAGGTTTAGTAAGATCAGAAAAAGCAAACCATAGAGAGGTTTCTGAAGAGGGTCTGCTTCAGGCTTTACAGTATGCATGTGCAGGTGGTGCTTTAGTTTTAGCCACCAGATGGTAGCAAAGTTCCAAACAACACTGCAGGAGTAACCATTCAAATCTGAATACATCTTGTATCCTAGTCCTGGTTTTAGAACTCTTGTTTGGTACACTATAGATATTCTAAATGGATTGATTAATCACACCTGTGGGCTTTGATCAATTCATCTTGTCTACCTAAGTGCGGTATCAAAAAAACAGTGCGTGAAAAATAAATCTTAAACGGTGGAGGCTACTTCTAAAGATCTTGGTAAACGGGCAACTGGAAGGCATACCCAATATTTCTCCATATCTCAGAATGAAGAAAAGACGACTTCAAGAATTACTGATCGGTGCTTTCCTTTCACAGCAGTACTACACGTTAATCATATCGTCTTAGCCCCAAGTAAACAGTTCTTTTTATTCAGCATCTTTCTTTCAAACGGTAGCAGAAAGTTAACAGCTATATAATACTTTTTCTTCAGCTAACTAAAATAAAATTCCACTCAGTGAATTACATTTCTCTTCAGCTAACCTAAGTTACCCTTGTTAGTTTGTAGTAGTATGTGAAGTGTTTTTTTCTCACTGCCAGACATAATAAACTAAGATTGTTCTATGCATTCATTTGAAGCAGATGTGTATTATCTATTACACTATGTAACACAATTTTTGTTCCTGGGTAGTAAGTGTTATTTCCTAATTGCTTATGCCTCAAAAGTATAGAAAATGGCTATTATTCCCCACAAACTTTGCTTTTGTGACCAGGACAGTGATATTTTGAAATTTACCTATTTCCAATGAGAAAACGGGCGAATTTGTGTCTTTTCGTTCACATAAAGTCAGAAAAAAACAACATATGAATCCAAATTAACATGTATTTATACTAAAGTAATACAAAAATGACTACAAAAGATTTAGAAGTGAGTAGTTTTTCGAGATTTACGATTATACTGTAAATCACTTTCACGAATCAGCCCCCAAATGTAGTCTCCCATCATGTTCTCGTTGTACTGTCCTTGGTAGCGGCGTTCAAAGTCCAGTATATCCTGGTGGAAGCGCTCGCCTTGCTCCTCCGAGTACGCTCCCATGTTTTCCTTGAATTTATCAAGATGAGCATCAAGGATATGGACTTTGAGGGACATCCTACAGCCCATTGTGCCGTAGTTCTTCACCAGAGTCTCAACCAGCTCCACATAGTTTTCGGCCTTGTGATTGCCCAGGAAGCCCCGAACCACTGCGACAAAGCTGTTTCAAGCCGCTTTCTCCTTACTAGTGAGCTTCTTGGGGAATTCATTGCACTCCAGGATCTTCTTTATCTGTGGTCCGATGAAGACACCGGCTTTGACCTTTGCCTCAGACAGCTTAGGGAAGAAGTCTTGAAGGTACTTGAAGGCTGCCGACTCCTTATCTAGAGCTCTGCCAAGTCCCAATTTGATGTGCAGCGGTGGCATCAGCACCTTCCAGAGGTCCCAGCCGTACTCATCATACTTCAAGGCGTCCAGCAATGTCTTGATGCTGTTGTAATCCTCTTTAAGGTGCACCGAGTGAGCCAGGGGAAGAGACGGGTACTTGCTACCATTATGGAGCAGCACGGCTTTGAGGCTCCTGGATGAGCTGTCAATGAAGGACAGTATAACGAGAACATGATGGGAGACTACATTTGGGGGCTGATTCGTGAAAGTGATTTACAGTACAATCGTAAATCTCGAAAAACTACTCACTTCTAAATCTTTTGTAGTCATTTTTGTATTACTTTAGTATAAATACATGTTCATTTGGATTCATATGTTGTTTTTTTCTGACTTTATGTGAACGAAAAGACACAAATTCGCCCGTTTTCTCATTGGAAGTAGGTAAATTTCAAAATATCACTGTCCTGGTCACAAAAGCAAAGTTTGTGGGGAATAATAGCCATTTTCTATACTTTTGAGGCATAAGCAATTAGGAAATAACACTTACTACCCAGGAACAAAAAAAAAAAAAAAAAAATTTGTTACACAGTGTTATTGATGTCGGAAAAAAAAGTCATAATTCTATTTGTTGTAGCTGCCAATTGTAAAAATGCAAAACACCAAAGCAGATTGCACGTGCAGTACAGGTCTGTAAATTTAAAGCATGAACTTCTTTACATCTTTACATTGAAAACGATTTGTTTGTTCCAGACATTACATGTGGGCACCATTCCCTAAGAGTGTAATTAAAAGGGTGTTAATGGCACTGGTCATGTTGATGTGAGTGTGGGGCTTTAAAATTATAAAGGGTAGAATTGATTTTTTTTGTGTGTGTGTTTTATTTCTCTTGAAAGCACTTCATTTTGACATTTGGTTTTTTTTTTGTTAAAATGTATTAGCAGTACTGTAGTTTCTTGCTATTAAGTACTTTTCAGAGCAAATTGAAACTTGTGAAAAGGCCAAGACCACTATTAAACTTGAAAGCTTGCTGTAGACGAAAAACCGATCTGTTAAATACAGTATTCCAGGTTGTAGTGCAGCTGGTAATTTACAGTAATATAGATGGTCGATGTATATTTAATCTTTTTTTTTTTAGACATGGCATTTCGCTGAAGGAAACACAAATGGCAGTCCAGCTCAAAAGAAAATGTCAGATTACATCACTAAAAGTGATTACTTGTAATTGTCTTTCAATGCAATTTCATATCACTAGCAAACAGGTGTGATTAATCGATCAATAGAAAATGTCAAAATTAAAACCCCTAGTATATTATTAAAATGAGCAGATTACAGGGATTTGAGCAATCTGGTGTAAAATTCGCTCTGAATTGATCGCACTTATCACAGCAAGAAGTCTCACCTACAATCTGTAAGATTACAGATTATTCCCAAACCGTCCTTGCAATATTTGCACAGATATGCAGAGCCTGCTGTGCCTAATTGTCATCTGTCTGAATTTGCAGTAGGGTGGCGATGCCATCTTATTTTTGCATTCCGAGATGCTTTTTTTCTTTATCTGTAAGAATGCCTTTCATTTGCCTTCCTGCTCCCCCTCCTCCTGTGTTTCAAATCCCCCAGCCCCAGCTACTGTAGTACTAAGCTATTCTCCTGTGTCTTAGTGCTGTTTCATACAATCCCCGGCTCCTGTAATGTGGGATCAGCTCTTTATTACTGGCTGTCAGCTCTGGTTATGTCACCTGATGGTCCCCCATTAGCGCACTGACCTGGAATGGAAAGGGATTAACAAACGATTAGAGATTGGAAGCGGTTTCATTCCTGGAAACGTGTCTGTTGGAGATCCTGCATATCCTCACCAGACTCATACCTCTGCCTCTTCGAACAATTGACCCATGTTTGGAGGTAGAGGGACATGGCAATGTAAAAATGACCAACCAGAGTATTAAAGCAACGCATGCAAATACTGCTCACTGCTTCTTCCTTGCACTCACCTTTTTTGGTTTTGTTTGAAATAAAACTGTTTGAGCGGGTATGTTACAGTTCTTAGGTTAAAATACACAAATAAATGCTCTTTCCCCGCACACCTGAATGGGTGTTGGCTATAAAAAAATATATGCGCTAAATGCTAAAATGGTAATGTTTGTTGCTTTTATATGGGAATAAAGGATTTGTTAGTTCTTACAGTAACTCCCGCATCATGGTGTCAATAAGACCTGGCTCTTGACCCTTAAATACAAATTAAAAAAATAAATAAGATGAGCTGTAAAGCTAATGTACAAAAGAAAGTGTAGTTCGAGGGGGCACTATTATATTTTCAAAGGGCAAAGGAGCTTTATATGAAAAAAAGGGGTCATTCCAGGCATGATTGTGAAGTTTGATCAAATATTTAATCTGGAGCGATGCTTTTGATCGATTGGACTGTTGTATTGTTCTGCAGTAAGAAGCAGTTTCCTTTGTACTGAAGGTGGTGCGCTGTGTGAAATACTGTAGCAAACCTCACAGTTCTGCCCAAACAGCCTTTTCACGAAAAGCACTTTTGGCAGTCATGTGATGGTCACACAAGTGGCAGTACCTCGGACTTAAGCATTACAGTCATGGGAATATTCAGAGTGCAGAAGTACACTGGTCCCTTATACCCATAACGTCATTAACCTGTTCAATACTTGCTGACTTGCATAGTGAAATGTTCTGAGGTTAAGGGGGTTCCTGCATTAGCCTTATCCCGGGTCCGTGTCCCCCATGTGATTTAAATATTTAAACCTCGCTTGGAGCCTTTCCCAGCTGCACTGTCGACAGCACAGCGAAGCAGCTTGACACTTGTGTAAAGTTTTCAGAAATAATTGCAAGGAGACGGCTGAAAGCCCTGCTACACTCTCTGTATGCCCAAGTACTCTACCTTGCAAATTAGTTTGTATAGGGAGGGCTGAGCGGGTAAGGAGAATCCAGAGCTGGAACTGCAGCAACGACCTCTACAATAAAGAGGCCTGGCCGTGCGTCAGTAGTGGAAGCCGTGAGGCCTGGTGGTTAAGCTGGGGGACTGGGAAGTAATCAGTTTGTCCTCATTTGTTAAAGGTGAGGATCTAGGGAGAGGCCATGCGGCTTAGCGGTTTGAAATGGGACACTAAGGTGGTGCAGTGTGCCCTAGTAGGTAGAGCTGAGGGGCTGTTTCTTTCTCATATCCCCCTGACTCTGCCCAGTTCCAGTCCATTAGACAGTGTCAGATCCCATTTCTCTCTGCTTTCCATTTCATATTCTATTACTGCACATGCACACCCGGTCTGGTCTCCTATGAGAAAATCAATAGCCAGGCTAAATAGATTTCACAATCAATTTTTCTATCATTATCCTATACAAGCTTTCCGGGTTTAAAAACAGGAGGAAGAAAAACAAGAAAAAGGGAGCCTTGTGTTATTACATTTTTTTTTTTTCCATGTATTTTGGAATATAGATTTTTATAGGTCAAATTTGACTGTTCAGACAACTTTATCAGCATTACGAGATTCTAGTCTTTAGCAGGTTGCATCGTGGAAGGAAGTGGGTTTGAGTAGCTCTGGATAAAGCACTGGGCTGTGTATGCGGATTGTGAGTTTGATTGCTTTGTTTGTGAGAAGCAATCTCAGAGTATATCTAGAGAAGGCTCAGGGGAAAAGAATTTCTTTCAGCTCTCTTGGTGCTCATTAATCACTCTTTGATAGCTCCCGATTTCTCCATTTAGATAAACTATTTCTAGTGGTAATTGCCATTTAGTTGTGCAGAACCATGAATAAGCTCAACAGGGGAAGGGTTAAGGTCACCATCTGCTCCTGAAACACAGACAGCTGCTCCTCTGCTCATGTCCTTTTCTACTGGCCGTTTTTTTCAGGGGGAAGACACGCACATGTGAGATGTCTCACTCTGGGGTCTGCAAATCCTTATCTTGCATCCAAAACTGATTTTGAGTTAGGATCCAGTTCCCATCAGGCGCAAAAAGACAAGGTGCAGTAAAACACATAGCTAGTGTTGTGTGATGCAGTGCCGTTACGGATTCTTCCCCTGTCGGTGAGATGGAATGAGAGTAAAAGCTCTAAACTCACAAATGCAGAAGAGCCTGTCTCTCTTCTATTGTGGCTAAGATGCTCACTGTTGCGCCCAGCCTCTGTTCAGGTACACTAAGGTTTCAGAGACCCAGATTAGCACTAAAATTGTACTACTTAAGGTTACTTTAGGTAAGGCAGTCCAAGGTTAGTCCTAATCGGTGTCTGTGAAACCTTAGGTATTACTGCACTTTGCATTGTGGGATAGTGGTTATATGTGAGATTCTGGGTTTGATTACCAGTTTAACCACTATAGACTGTAAACGGGAGGCAATGCAGGGGGAGATCCAGGTAGGTAAACCAAGTCCTTAACTACTTACTCTTTTAAGGGGTTAGAGCAGAGGATAATGTAATGCTTCCACCTGCACTGAAACTACTGTAGATGAAAACGCAGATTGCATCTTGTTCCATTTTCAAATTGGGACTGCTGCCGGTTCTGTCTGCAGTATCCAAACCAATCTGCAACTAAGCTTTTCACTCTCTTTAGTAGACATGTATAGAGGTTTAGGAAAAATAACTCCTGCAGAACAGTTAACTGGTCCTGGTCCTGGTTCTGGTTTCTGTTCATTTGTGTTTCATTTCTGTGGTCTGACACTTGCCTATTTTTGGGGTAGCAGTCTGGCTATGGAGTTTCATACAAGACATGATCACAAGAAAACTATTATCAACCTGTTTTCATTCCAAAAAGTTTTAATAATTGCTCAAAATAGAATTTAACACACAATCATCATCTACATTCTCATCGTAATAAGAGCAGCACATAGAGTAGGAAATTCAGAACATTTTATTTACAGTCACAGGTAGAAAAAAACTAAAATGAGGAGGGAGAGGGTTTCTGAATCTAGGGGGACACGCTGACCACTTCATTTACAAAATCAAACAAAGCAGAGACATCTTGTTAATGGGAACCTCAACAAGCACCGCTTCAAAGGAAAGTGTGGATCCAGGTTAATCCTCTGTTGATCTCTGGTTTAACCCAGCACTAACTCTTGATTGGCTATTGGATCTCTTTGTATGTTTGTGATTGGTTGTGATACCGCAGTCCTCCCAGCAGTAGCTCTCTGATTGGTTGGAGAAACCTTTTTGGGGTTTCTTTTTGGATCTGGTTCCGCCCTTCCCTCTGTGTTTTTGGCAATGGTAGACTACCTCCACCCCTCAAGAGTGTGATTTACAGAACAAGCACAGTATCTGAAGAGTACAGTGAATTGGGGAAAACAACATGACAATAATATTACCTAGTGTTGATATTTAATCTTATCCCTTATCCCCCTAAATAAACTCCAGATCAGATCACGAGAGATCACTCTCTGTAATCAGTCAATGTTCTTCAATAGAAAGACATTTAGACCTAATGGGATATACAATACAAGATACCAGTAAGGGGGAATTTTTTTGGGCTATTGTATTCCGTTGTGCAGTATATATTGGGGAATACTCCATTGTTATAGTCATGGTTGGAAGTAGACTAAGTGGAGATGCTTTAGTCTTTTAGCGTGAGCAGTTACACTCAGTGTTTTGAACTTTTCAAATGTCATTTTAAGTGCCAATGTATAGTAAATGGAGCAGAGATGGGACTTCTGGGAACTCACTGTGTGATAATTGTCTGCATCATTGACTGGGAATTGTCCAGACACTGTGGGTGCGTGTGTGTGTTGAATATCTTCACTAAGCAGTATGCTGTAAGGAATCTGATTATCATTATTCTCTAGTCACTGCCCTGACAGTACCCAATCCAGACAAGGAATAGGATTGAGAGGATCCTCTCAAACTATATCACAGAACTGATGGTACTTATCAAGTTTGGGTATAGTGCTAAGAGAAACCAACTGGTGCAGCACTGACACAGATAACTTAAAACATGTCTCCTTTTAGCCTACATACTTATTTAATTCTATATATTAAAGAAAACATCTTGAGTAATATATTTCTTCCACCCCAATCCCTCATTTTAAAAACCATACAAATCATATTGTCTTCCTTTTAAAACACTGTACTGGTAAAGTGTTCCTTTTGCTGTTTCTAATGCAAAGCTACATCCATCTGGTATAGTTTCAATCCGTTCTTTTTTGTTCAGAAGGAGAGGGGGTCGTTGAGACCGTTGTTGGTGTAGCATCACAGCTGCGGTCTGCCCAACTCAGCACGATTGTGGCTGAATGTTCTGAACATTGTCACTAGTGCTGCTGGCATTGTCAACACTGCTGCAGTCTTTAGCCGAGTTCTGCTTCTGAGACTGCTGGATGTCCAGATGGCACTCTCCTGCTGTGGGCACTGGGGGGCAGATGCTTGGCTTCTCCGATTGTTCCTGCCCTGGGCACTCCTCTTCTTTCAGGCTGGAAGAGGGCCCTCCTTGGCAAGCTTTGACTGCCAGCAGCAGGAGCAAAGCAGAGGTTGCAAGAAGAGCTGCAGGGGTCAGGTCGGGAGATACAGCAGTGGCTGCGGCTTCTTTAGTCCTGAAATGAAGGCAGGAGGTATCGTTTGGACCAAGGTGCAGGCACACCCTGTACTCGGTGTTGGGCTTCAGGTGTGTCAGGTTAAAGCCTCTGGTTCCTGCTAGCAGTCGGGCACTGTGTTGGTCTTCAGCACTTCTGTTAGCCAACCAGGAGAGCCATGCTGAAGGGACGTTTTGTCTGGATGGCCAGGTAACCAGAGCATATTGTGTTGAGACTTCCCGTGCCTGCAGAATTATGCTATTACCGCCTCTCTTGATGCTACTTATCAAAGACTTCCCAACCCCGATAACTTTCACAGCAACGCTGCGGGTGTCGGCCCCAACCAAATTCTGTGCCACACAAGTGTAAAGTCCTGCCTCTTCTAGGGTAACCCGAAAGACCTCCAGAGTACCCTCAGATCCAACCTTGTATCGTCCATAACTTTCAGATGGGGAAAGTTTTTGGCCTGTGGGAGAGACCCAATAGATGCTGGGTTCTGGTTCTGCTAAGGCCCGACAATGTAGAGCCAGATTCTCACCAAGCCTGACCCGTGCATGAGAAGGAAAAGTTCCTGGGGCAATTAAAGGCAAGCAGCTGTTGGCCATCTCTCTAAAAGAGACCTCCTTCACCCTTCTTGCCTTGAGCTCCGGTGGTTCTGAGCAGAACGTGGATTGAGGCTCAATGAAACGGACAGGCCTATCGTCTTCAGCACCCACCCAACGGATCAGACAGTCGCAACGGATAGGGTTGGTGTGCAGACTGATCTCTTGGAGACCAGGTAAGGAACGTATGGTCTGTCTGTGTAGAGCGCTCAAGGCATTGCTATTAAGCATCAGACTCTCCATGCTGGACAGGCGCTGGAAAGCTTGTGGGTGGACGTAAGATAGTCGTGGATTGTTTGTGATCTCCAGTTTGGTTAGCTCAGGCAGATTCTCTAGAGCTGACTGCTCTATGGAAACTAACTCCTCCATGTTATTCAGTCCTAACTCCTTCAGATGAAGCATATCCCTGAAGTCTCCAGGCAGAACCAGCTGGATGGGGTTCTTGTTCAGGTCCAGGAACTTCAACCCGGGTACCTTCTGCAGGGCCTCTTTGGGCACCTTGGTCAGACGGTTATCATAGAATGAAACACTCTCTAGACTGGCTAATCCTTCGAACGCCCACTCCGAGAGCTCTCTCAGGCCCATGCCAGCCAGGACCAGGCTGCGTAAGGACCCCAATGGCTTGAAATTTAGGTCTTGGATGACTTCCACAGGGTTATCTCCGATCATCAGGACCTCCAGATGAGGTAAGGCATGGAACCAGCGGCGGTCGACCGCACAAAGGCGGTTGGAGTTAAGATGAAGTCGGAGAAGGTTGTCCAAGCCAGTGAAAGCTCCAGGGGAGATGTTCCTTAGTTGGTTGTGATTGAGATACAGCTCCTGCAAGCCTGGGAAACCTGAGAAGGCAGCCTCTGGGAGGTGCCGGAACTGGTTCTCTTCCAGATGCAGACAGAGGAGTCCGGGCATTCCCGTGATGCGCAGGTGTCGTGCGCTGGTGAAGCTGTTCTGAGAGAGATCCAGTTCGGTCAGGTTTGCTAGCCCCTGGAGCTCTGTTTGGTCGAGGGAGCTGATCAGATTGCTCTGCAGCCGAAGAGTTTGGGTCTCGGCGGGCAGGGAATCGGGCAAACGAGAGAGCAGGAGGTCATTGCAGTCCACGGTGGGGGCTTCTTTGTAAACCGAGCGAGGAGAATACCAGGGCTTGATCTGGCACACACACTGCCGAGGACAGGGGACCTTCCAGGGCACAGACTGGATGACCAGAGCGCTGGTGACTCCGAGGAGCAGGTGGACTTGCAGAAATCTCATTGCAATGTATTTAATTTTTAATGGTATCTTTTTTTATTGTTTAGTTTTTCTCGACCTATGAGAAGTCACAGTCTCTAGGTATATTTGTAGTGTGGTATAGGATTTTGTTATAATATATATTTTTCTTTTCTTTGTTGCAGTTCTGGTGGTTCTTTCTGTTCACTTGGATGTCTATCGTTTTCTATTGTTTTTGTATTCCCTTGAAGTTCATTAACACAAATGACATATAGTAACATATAGTGGAACCTTCCGTGGTCTTGTCTCAATGATTCTACTGGTCTTCTTTTGTGATGTTGTGACGAGGTTTGTAAAAAGTTTCCAGACAGTTCCAGTTGCTATGGAAATCCAACAGAGCAACCTGGTGTGTCACGCACACACCTTCCTGCAGCTTGCGCTCTCTCTCTCTCGCTCTGTGTGTTTACATCCTGGGGTCGACAAGACAGAAGACGAGGCAAACTTCATTCAGGAGCACATCTTGAAAGGAAGAGACAGAAAAAATGTGGTTAGAACTTGGCAAGTAAGGATTTTCTAAGCATTTGAGGCATGCGTTGACAAAACTGAATGCAAACCGTCGACAGCGCCAGTACTTCAAATGAAACAGCACTTGCACAGTATTTTAGAGCTAATGAAATGTTGAATGAACACAATCATGTCTTTTGGTACACTAGAGCATAACCCTATTAACCTCTCCCCTTGCAGCACACTGCTCCCTGTGGAGAAAAGAAATACCACATTTGTTCTATGAGGTATTCCTTATTGATGTTATTTTTACATCCACCAGAGGTAGACTGTTGCTGGCTACACTCTGGTGTACTAAATCTACTTGGAGGTTAGACATGATTCAGAAAGCTATATTTAATGTAGGTTACTGGGGAGCTTTAAAAAGTCACCAGGATGTGACAAAAGAATTAACAAAAGTGAAACCAAACAAAAAGACGACATCTGTTGTCTTCGTCCGTACTTTAAATCACTACACTTCCACTGGTTGCTGAAGGGCTTGGAGACTCAGTAGCTTTATAGCACAGCCTTTTAACTCAGAAGTCCTGATTGTGAATCTGGTTTAGGTCACCAAGTCTCAACTTGACCCTTTCTGGACAGTAGTTAGTCCACATTACAGTACCAAACACGGTTTAATACAACTGTAAGAACATAACAACAGAACATTTACGAACAAGAGGAGGCCATTCAGCCCATCTATGCTCGTCCAGTTCCTAGTAGCTGATTGATCTCAAAACTTTGTCAAGTTTGGCTTTAACAGGATCCCAGTGATTTAGCATCAACAACATGACTATGTAATCCATTCCTGGAAAACAGTGGATACATGGTTTTGTTCTGTTAGAAATGAATCCAAGGACATCAAAGTTAAACCTCCACAAGTTTATCCCAGCTGTAGCAAACAATCTGAGTAAAGTAGCTGTAATGTTGCAGAACTAATTCCACGCATTAAAGACAGCTCTGCAAACATCTACCAGACCAGATAACGCATGATCAGCCAAGAAAATCTCCCTTGACTGCAGACAAAAATATGACAAATTATATTTTTTATTTATTTATTTATTTATTTAAATAAGATTAGAAATTCGAAGTTGAATTTGAATTGATGCCAAGAATATGTAGTTTGGATGAAATATGTGAAGTTGTGTGAAGCGTATTTATCCCGTTAGTAATAACAATCGTTGCTTTCATCATGACCCCCTCTCCTATTTAAGACCTTCACAAGAGCATGTCTAATAACACTGTGTAACAAATTTTTTTTTGGTCCTGGGTAGTAAGTGTTATTTCCTAATTGCTTATGCCTCAAAAGTATAGAAAATGGCTATTATTCCCCACAAACTTTGCTTTTGTGACCAGGACAGTGATATTTTGAAATTTACCTATTTCCAATGAGAAAACGGGCGAATTTGTGTCTTTTCGTTCAAATAAAGTCAGAAAAAAACAACATATGAATCCAAATTAACATGTATTTATACTAAAGTAATACAAAAATGACTACAAAAGATTTAGAAGTGAGTAGTTTTTCGAGATTTACGATTATACTGTAAATCACTTTCACGAATCAGCCCCCAAATGTAGTCTCCCATCATGTTCTCGTTATACTGTCCTTGGTAGCGGCGTTCGAAGTCCAGTATATCCTGGTGGAAGCACTCGCTTTGCTCCTCCGAGTACGCTCCCATGTTCTCCTTGAATTTATCAAGATGAGCATCAAGGATATGGACTTTGAGGGACATCCTACAGCCCATTGTGCCGTAGTTCTTCACCAGAGTCTCAACCAGCTAGACATAGTTTTCGGCCTTGTGATTGCCCAGGAAGCCCCGAACCACTGCGACAAAGCTGTTCCAAGCCGCTTTCTCCTTACTAGTGAGCTTCTTGGGGAATTCATTGCACTCCAGGATCTTCTTTATCTGTGGTACAACGAAGACACCGGCTTTGACCTTTGCCTCAGACAGCTTAGGGAAGAAGTCTTGAAGGTACTTGAAGGCTGCCGACTCCTTATCTAGAGCTCTGACAAATTGTTTCATAAGGCCCAATTTGATGTGCAGTGGTGGCATCAGCACCTTCCGGGGGTCCCAGCCGTACTCATCATACTTCAAGGCGTCCAGCAAGGTCTTGATGCTGTTGTAATCCTCTTTGAGGTGCACCGAGTGAGCCAGGGGAAGAGACGGGTACTTGTTACCATTATGGAGCAGCACGGCTTTGAGGCACGTGGATGAGCTGTCAATGAAGGACAGTATAACGAGAACATGATGGGAGACTACATTTGGGGGCTGATTCGTGAAAGTGATTTACAGTATAATCATAAATCTCGAAAAACTACTCACTTCTAAATCTTTTGTAGTCATTTTTGTATTACTTTAGTATAAATACATGTTAATTTGGATTCACATGTTGTTTTTTCTGACTTTATGTGAATGAAAAGACACAAATTTGCCCGTTTTCTCATTGGAAATAGGTAAATTTCAAAATATCACTCCTGGTCACAAAAGCAAAGTTTGTGGGGAATAATAGCCATTTTCTATACTTTTGAGGCATAAGCAATTAGGAAATAACACTTACTACCCAGGAACAAAAATTGTGTTACATAGTGTAATTTACAAGTGGAGCTTATCTGTTGTTCATTTGTTGCAGTAATAGATACATTGAGTAGACCTACTGAACACTTTTACTTGCTATTGCTGGTGGACATAATATTGTCAATAAGCTAGTGTTAAATGATTGAATGCATCTTTTAAATGGAGGGTAAAACGCAAACTGTCTGCACGTATAAAATCTAGATGCGAATATATAAATAAACAAAGACAGATTGAGAAGTTCGATGTTAGAGCTACATATTTATATGTAGACTTGCCAAATTCCAATGTATAATTCAACATGCGGAGACGGGATATATACATAGATAGAAATACAATGTGTTTTCCTATTAGTTGAACCCCTTTGCCTTTTGTGAAGCACATCCTACCTGCTGTGAGTATAATGAATGTTCAGTTCTCACCTCGTAGATTTTGATCACAAGTGACAGCCGATTTTAAATATTGACGGGCTGAATATGCTTGAAATTGTTTCCCTTGCTGTCGGAGGTGAAAACTCTGCTTCCAGCCTCATTTACAAAGTGCCATATTTCCATCTGATTTCTGACATCCATCAAACACTTCCCGGACAGCCTACGCCATTCTATTGTATAACCTCACCAGCCTATAAGAGGTTCCCTGGAATAATTTCACGAGCTGTTAGGATGAGACACAGAGGTGTTATGAGCAGCTTTAAACACAAAGTGACTAGAAATGTGTCACCAAGAGCTGTGCTTCGTGTGTTAAATAATGTATTTCCCACCCAGCACCCACTAATCTCTGTGTCCTGCTGTTCTTTATGGCTGGATAGACAGGGAAGTGCTCTTCAAGAATGTGTTCTAACTGTTCTGTCAAAGAATATTTGTCCTATGCATTATTTCGCACTCGGTTGCAAATGCATGTTGATCAGTCCTGGAGACCTGAGAATGGAGTGTCTCTTATTGAAGTGGCAGGTAGAAAAATACAGTACACTGTTGTGGCTCACAGTCACAATCCAGGTCTGAATACTTCTGCGTTTGATGTTTTTAACAAACATTGCTTAATTAATTTGTCAGTTTTGGAGCAGCTAGACGTTAAGGCCCGATCAGAGCTGAGGAGCCGAGAGAGGCGTCTTCACTTGAATGGTGATGGATTTTTTTTTTTTCTTCTCCCATCCCAGCGAGGTCACCGGATCCGATTTAGAATTCCTCCCCATGCCTCTGTCCCTAATTAAATGTGTTCGTTATAGCTCATGCTCTTTCCTTGCAGATTCCATAAAGCACACAGATAAAATGGATAGTTTTAAATGCCTCCTGGGTCATCAGAGCATTTAGGAAATAAAAAGAAAGGGCCATTTGTACTGTTACTGCCTATATTGCTGTTTATACAAAACAACCAATGCTTGTTTGCCTGTTATCGTTAATCACTTCATCAGGCTTTATTCCATTAATCAGTGATACATTTATTATTGAACGAAGTAATGAACACATCATTATGCAGGGTTTTAGGTCAAAAATATGCCGTGATAAATGTTTCATGGGAGTCAGGAATCGACTTGCTATTTATATTTTATGAGCCATGTTATAGCAGGTTATGAAATGCATGGGGTTTTGAGGTCCTGTGGGTGAAGTGCTGTGAAATACTTCAATTACTATGGCCAACGTTGAACCGCATTCACCACCCCCTGAGCTTTCAGATGAAAATCCAGTAATTGTTGTAGTGAACACCTTCACCCTTGCACGTCTCAGCTGTGCTTCGTTCTTGGGCAGCTAGCATCTTCATATCTAGAAACTGGATGCTTGCAATGGACGTTATGTCGAGCCTCTGTCGAGCTTTCTAACTTTATGGTGTGTTTGTAATTCAAATATACTTGCATATAAAAATGCATATGTTTTACTATCCCATTTAAATGAAGTAGTAATTAGGTCTGACACAGCTGTATAGACTGACAACCCCTATATCTAAAATTCATGATGAATAAGCACATTTTAATAATATCACCAATATAAATAGTGATGGTTTCTTGAGTTGATGCTTTCATTATATCAATTCAATAGGAACTGGGTTGGTTCTGACACAGCTGTAGTTGAATTACTGACAATGTTACCCAAATATGTTTTACATTTTTTTATTAAGGTTTGTTTATAGTATTTACAGGGACCTAGCTAGGAATAGATTTTTACTGAAAACCCTGCATATCCTGTTCATGAAGCCTGCAGGCTATTAATGCAAACTGCAAAGCAATATAAGTTGCTAACTCTTTACCCAGTGACTCACCTTCATGACACATATTTTTTTAAATAAATCTCCCAGCAGAAACAACACCAACCTAAAATCACTCTATTCACACTGCTAGAAATATGTGATATTAAAAGGACAAAAAGAATAGAACTTATAAATATGAATAAGCAGATGGGGTTATACCTTCATTGGTTCACTGCTACTGAAGTTAGTGCTGAGACTGGTGACACTGATGCTACAACTGGAACTGGTAAGACTGGTGCTGACACTGCTGGGACTGGTAAGACTGGTCCTGACACTGCTGGGACTGGTAAGACTGGTGCTGACACTGCTGAGACTGGTAAGGTTGCTGATACTAGGCTAAGACTGATCGGACTGCTGAGACTGTATGGCTTTACTCTAAATAGAGTTTGCCAATCCTCCGATAGCCTGATCTATCGAAACACTGTAACACTTCCTCCTGGGACATATAGCAGGGCAAGGCCATTCAGTCTATTTTTACCCATACTGCTGCGAGAGCAATCAAACATATCAAAAGGATGCACTCAGTTAAACTCTTTCTCGTCATGAACAGGGATCCTAGGAATCCGTTTGCTGAGAAAAACATGGATTGTCCATATGCTGTCGGAGAATTCTTAGTTTTACACTTGGGGTGGGGCAAAAAACATGCAAGGCTTTTTTTTGTTTGTTTGATAACCAAACCAATACATTTATCATATATAATCAACACAAACAATGCTGCTTTAAATTTACATAAATATACTTTAAACTGTTTCTGGTGTACAGAGGTCAAGGTTGAAAGAGGCGCCGCGCTGTCACATTCATGCTGGAACGTAGCTGTAGGTTACTTCAGTATCCAGTGCGTTGTTACCACTGAACAAGCTTTTAAAGATGCCCAAAACTATTTTTTTTTAAATCACCACTATTAAAACAGTACTTCCTTTGATTTTTTTCTCAATCCACCCTTTTCTGGTCAATATGTCACAGTGTCGGTTGAGTTCCACATTCATGAAACCAGATGAGACAAATTAGCAATTGATTGGCATCTGTTCAAGGAAAGGAAAATTCATTTTTTTAATTGGCCCAGGTGGAAAAGGAACCTTTTGTTTAAAATCTATAGTAATGATTACAACTTTGACACAGAGTATTGACAAGGAAGCCCTTCAAAGCTATAAATACAGTGTGCATTAGGTGAGCACTCTTTTGTTCAACAATGCTAATTATCTTTCAAGAAGTATTGAGATGCCCCCTTCTCACAATAGTAGAGTTGCAAAAACTGGTACCTACACATTAAAAACCCATAAAGAACAGTTGTAACCATAATAAACATGTACTGTATGGTATGCATACTGTTTAAAGAACAGAAATTTCTACCCCAGTGCTAAGTTTGAAGAGTAATTGTGCAGTTTCTCAAGCTTCTACTATTTTTTCATTATGCTTTACTATGCTTGTACTATAGCACTGTTTTTTTGTAGCACTTTAAATAGGGTATACATAACCATGTAAAAACATGGTAATAACTAGGTACATAAGTGTGTAATTATATGGAAATGATCTATATGATGTTGTTACAAGTAAAATCCCATTCAATTAGACAGTAGTTGCAGTGTGAAAGCAAGAGAGCATTTGGTAATTACACATTTATTACATGCTTGTTCCTGCTCTGTAGTGTGAAGTGCTACTTGTGGTTTTAATTTTGCCTATACCACACTACGCACTTAGCAAAGCCAGCATACAAGTTCTATTAAATCAAACTTAATGAGCTATAGACCATGGCTAAAGGGTGTTACTCCACTTACAGGCTGAAGTGATGCAGGACAGCTTGTAATGAACAACACATGTAAAGAGCTATTTAAGCATCATACCATTGACTGCTATCCAGTGCAGTAGCATCTCAGGGGGCTTTTACACTTTCTACAATCAAATCCAGTGCTTTAAGTTTAGTCATGAACATGATTTAAATAGGCTGATACCTTTTATGACCAGCCCCAAACACACACCCTCATTACATTTAGTAGCAGCCCTCTGGAAAACTTATTAAGCAATAGAAAATAATAGTGCTGTTGTGGGGTTTCTTTTTTTATTATTCAATGATCTTTTATGCAAGATTTAGAAATTAACATTATTAATCATATATATATACATATATATATATATATATAGATATCGTTGGTCAAATACATTTTGGTATATTTAAATTAGACTCTGCTATTATTATTATTATTTATTTCTTAGCAGACGCCCTTATCCAGGGCGACTTACAATTGTTACAAGATATCACATTATTTTTTACATACAATTACCCATTTATACAGTTGGGTTTTTACTGGAGCAATCTAGGTAAAGTACCTTGCTCAAGGGTACAGCAGCAGTGTCCCCACCGGGGATTGAACCCACAACCTTCCGGTCAAGAGTCCAGAGCCCTAACCACTACTCCACACTGCTGCCCATATGCTATGCTCTGTCTGTATCTTCTCATTTAATTTGTGTGATCTTATGTTGGTGCTGTAACTGTAATTAAATCAGATAAATAACATGCTGCATGTAGAGGACAAGCAAATTATAAGAAATGATTTCTATTACTGAGCAACTCAATACAAGTAATGTAGAGACCTCTGGAGTGAATCAATTAATATGTGATTTAAATCCCCAGTAGTTCCAGGAAACAAGAGGCAGATAAGGAATGACTAACTAGGTTATATTAACAAACTACTAATTGCAGTGATACAGTATAGCAGTCATTTCTCACTCCTCTACTGGTGTTTTGTGGCGAGCTGGTGCTTAGCAGTATTAAAATACAGTCTTCCAGGCTGGGTGTAGCACATTAGGATCCAGGGAAAATCACTACACTGGTCCTGATTTTTACATGAGGAAATAGCAAGAACAAGGTAGCATGCAACCTTGCTTTAAGATTTTCAAAACACGACAGGAGAGCAAATGGCATTTGAACTTAAAGCAATCTAGTTAATATGTAGCCTAAACTGAGGTTGCCTAATGTGAGTTTGGAGACATGATTCCTACATATTAAGCTAGAATTTTGCATGTGGTATCGAACAACATTATTTCAATGACGCATTAAATTTGAACAAAATCTGAGACAGTCAAGCAGGGGGGCGGCACTGGTTAATCCGACATGAAACGACTCCTGTATAAATCAATATAGTGCAGCATTTTGCTGTACTGGATTTCATAGCGCGAAGTCTGCAAGATAATTTTCAGACGGTCCCTTGAGCAGTCAATAAGCAGCTTTCACTCTGTATTGAGGTACAGTGACAACATGTGACAACATGAGGATTCCACTGGGATCCTAGATAGTAAGACCAGGTTTAGACAGTGTCGTCGTCCCCCAACGCCCCCCCCCCCCCCCCCCCCCCCCCGGGAAAGTATGTTCAGACTTGTGAACTGGCTCTTGTTTTTGTCAATGCTAATGGTTTGCTAAATCGGGAGCAGTTTGTATTCAAGATGAACGTGGCTGAAATATGAACTGAAATATCTATATATAAGCAAACACTTAATGTGAAGCTCAACATAGCATAAATTAGATTGTGTTGCATTATATTAGTTTTCCCTCTGCAGATCTATCTAGATGCATAAATCTTCATTGTTGGCGTGAGAAAAATGATGTTTCTGAACAAGTATAATGTGGCACACCAGAGAAAATGGAGGCCACCTGAGACCAAAAATGTGCCGCTAAGAGGTATTCCCAATAGTTAAATAAGATCTGGCCTGAATTAAACTCTACCAGTTATTATACTTTATAATGGCTATAGCGTTGCCCTAATCTTCATTTAGGTCTCTCTTGCCAGTAGTACAGCAGGTTTTTTTTCCTTCGTTTTTTTTTTTTTTAATGGGGTCACTTTGCACTAATGCATGAACTTATTTTTCGTGCACTTTCTTTTTTTCTTACATAAAATGTCCTTCAATAAAAGGTAGAATGGCTTCTAATGGTATAGAAACTGAAATTCTATTTAGGTAATGTGCCCTCTGGTCTGTATTTGGATCGAACAAAGACTTACAGAGAATGGGAGGCTTTTTCATTGCTTTAACATAGTGTGTGATTTCAAGTGAGCTGGTGTCTTTGAGACAGGATGCAGCAATTCCAGCACCATTGCTTGGGGGGGCAGTTTCCATTAGCAGCCCATCACAGCTAAGCTGATTACAGGGCTTACTGGGATTAAAGGGAATGAAAAAGCAAACCTGATGATCTGCACAAAAAAAATAGTTTCAGGATGAATTTGGGATGCAAGACATGTGATGTTCATTGAAACCCTCAAGGAGATTTGTGTTTGATCACCTCAATCTGTCTAAAACTCACCTTCTTCCTTCTCTTTCTCCCTGTTTAATTGTGTGTGGGATACATCTGCAGTACTGTTTGATTCAGCCCACATTTGTTTTTGGGTGTGTGTAATTGTGTGTGTTATTGTTTACCGCCCATGCTGGGAGAAGGGAATGAACACGCCCACACAGTGATTAGAGCATGTTTGAGGAACACAAGTCTTTGTTTTTGCAATGATCGCACTTGCTGAGCAGAAGATAGTAAATCGTTATTATATAATGTTTCTTGACAAGAACTTGAGATGCTCAGATTACATATTCAATTGAAACACCTGTTTGTACAGTATATGTAACAGGTTAGTTGTTAGATGGAGCATTTCCAGTATCGATAATACTGTGGGGAGAGGTAGTATTAAGCACTATTAATTAATTATGCAAGGTCTGAAATTAAGACACTTGCTTTAGGATTGAGAGGAAACCTGTTCATGCATGTTCATCATGTAGCAGTTAGGAGTGGATTTGCTACAATCACCATAGCTTTTAGTGTCTGTGTATCTCTGTTATATAAGTGAGGACATTTTTCTTACCAACAAAGTGAGGACAGAAACTGTATTTTTTTTTCTCTTTCCAAAAAATATACACATTAACTAAGTACCTTTTGTGTATTTTATAGAGGTTAAGAGGCATTAGTTATACTATAATATGTGTCAAAACAGTGACTTGATTAAGAGTTAACGTGTGTTTGTGTGTGTGCAGCTCTCCTCTCCTCTTATCCTTTGTGATCAACATTGCTGTCAATAGGAGTGAGGGTGGGTGCAGCCCTCTCTCCTCTCGCCCTGCTCTCAGTGTGTGTGGGAGGGTGCATCCCTCTCACCCTGCTCTCAGTGTGTGTGTGGGAGGGTGCATCCCTCTCTCCTCTCGCCCTGCTCTCAGTGTGTGTGGGAGGGTGCATCCCTCTCTCCTTTCACCCTGCTCTCAGTGTGTGTGTGTGGATGGGTGCATCCCTCTCTCCTCTCGCCCTGCTCTCAGTGTGTGTGTGTGGATGGGTGCATCCCTCTCTCCTCTCGCCCTGCTCTCAGTGTGTGTGTGTGGATGGGTGCATCCCTCTCTCCTCTCACCCTGCTCTCACTGTGTGTGGGTGGGTGCATCCCTCTCTCCTCTCGCCCTGCTCTCAGTGTGTGTGGGTGGGTGCAGCCCTGCTCTCAGTGTGTATGCTTGTGCTCATTAATCTCCTGAGCGCGGTGGCTGATGGATGACTGCAGGCTCTGCCGGTGCCCTCTGCAGTAAACACTCGCTTTTCCCTGGCACCAGCTGCTTTCGATCTCATTAAACAGACACTCTCCGGCATAGACATGTCCTGCAGAGACAAGTAAAGCTGGGATAGAGAGCACCTGTTTCAGACCAGTTACCTTCAGAACAGATTCAGGCAATAGCACTTTACATTAATTTAAACCACACTTGGTGCCAAGCCTGCTCCATTGCAAAGTTCTGAAGGGATACAAATAAAATATATAACTCAGTTGTTGATGCCTCTTTAGTGCCCATGAGTTCAAATAAAAAAATGGGAGTTGAGGCCACTGATTAACTGCCTTCTGGCCCCCAGAAAGTCTAGGGCATTGAAACTCACTCTGGACAGGGGGATTAGTGATTATAGCACAACCTGCTGGATACAATGTGAATGTGGCAGCAACGGCATGCATTCTAATGTATTTATTTACGCCCTTATCCAGGGCAACTTACAATTGTTACAAATGAGCTACATACCTTTGCTTACTCCAATAATACCACAGAGACACCATAAGGCTGGAGCAAACCCAGGCCATACCTATTCTGAACAGTAATGCATCTAGAAAACGGCTTGGTGCATTCTGTAGGTTTTTTAATTCTTACCAATTGTTCCTGTGATCCAATGAGATCTTTGAGGATCTCAACGTAAAATCACACACAGATGCAAAGTAACAAGTGTCCCTGCAATTTTCTTTTTAACAAAATACGTTTATAAGATTTTGCAGTCATTGAAACGCCAGCCACCTGCTCCTTTTATTAGGGGGCCAGAGTATTGATTTGTGTGGACTTGATGGATCACCAGGCCCCTCCAATATGCTGACTGATACACTAAACCTGCTTCTTGCGCTCAATCTGAACCAGGAAACGTAAGGCTCTGGCGATGGAGTTTAACTTTGATTAAATAATACCGCCTGTTGGCTATAGCAGATTGCAATCCGATCGAGAATCTCCCTGCAACAAGCCGTTTACTGCCTCCTACCAATCTTTCAGCTCTAGCCACGAGCCAGCCCTGTCTCCTCATAGCCTTTCAGCTCAAAGTACAAATCCACCCTGCCTCCTCCCAGTCTCTCACCTCTCACCTCTAACTATTAAACCTCATTGCCTCCTCCCAGTCCCTCTGCAGAGATTAGAAAATGCATTTTACAAAATGTGTCAAAACCTGTATTACTTCTCATTCCAATTCCTTTGAATTGAACTGCCCATGTGGAATGCGAGAGCATGGCATATATTGTATTGCATGAGAAGCTTTGCTAATGACTTCATATAAAGCTATATACCTGATGCATAGATACTTATATTCCACATATACTGGTTTTCCACATGGATGAGGAAGAAGGGAGAAGCAAGAGTAAAGTGGAGAGGTATTGAAAAATGCAGGCCTGACAAGAAGCTGGAGAAACCCTTGCGGAGATACGAATTCATCTGGCTGATGTCTTGGTGGGTTTGTGTTATATGTGTTATATGTGTTTGCTGAGGCTTCACAGATCTGAGGCTTTCTTACTAGCACATCCCCCCCCCCGACAGCCCCTAGATATCCTGCAGACAATGGTGGCTGCTCTCAATAGGGTAATTAACAGAGCTAGATAATAAGACATGGCATGGTTGCACTAAACCAACTCAGCACCCACCCCCGGGCATCAAGCAGAATGGATAGCCATTGGTGCTAATTACCTTTTAATTAAAGCAATCATCATCATCATCCCTACAGCCAAACAATTACAGTACTGCAGTCTCTTTTCAATGGGTGTGGAGTATCTCCCTCTCCCTCACAATTTCTCTGTTTTTCTTTCTCCCTCTCTCCTCCTGAAGGCAATAACTGACACAGATGGGTCTTTTTCTCAGCTTCTCTTTCACTCCCTCCCACTCGCTGAGCTAAATTAAATTTCCATCCAACCCAACTTGGAATAGACCTATTTTTTCCTCCCAATTTTACAAAACAGACAAGGGGTTGCTGCCAATTTTGAGAACAGTATTGCAAAAACTGCTCTTGGACACTAAACAAATGACAAATTTGTTCTATGAAATTCTGACAGAAATTAAGACTTGTATTCCGGTAGACTGTAAGTCGGTTCTGGATTGAGGAAGTGACTGACTGACTAGCAAGTTTTGCAAGGGTCCTTGACTTGATGCATAGTGGTTTATCCAGATGAAGTAATTATGGCATCCTTAAGTACATCCTTGAGTAGACTGCTTGGAAAAATTGCAGGTGATGAATAGAAACCGTGAAATCACAAGCAATTGCTGACATCTATGCCTTCCTCAACAGGAGTAGGGAACATATTTTCATATGTAACACCTCCTTAGACAAGTGTGGCCAGTCAAATAAGTATTTGTCATTTGACTACGCCAATTTTAATAATTAATTTTAATGAATTGATTCAATGGTTCTCTCTCATGTGTGTGGTACATGTTGACAGTAGTCTTGGGTCTTCCTTAAATCTAAATAAATGAGTCCTAATCCGTTATTCTAGAACATATCTCCAATTCAATATGATGGTGGTGTAGTAAGTGAAACAAAAACATCAGTCAAGCAGGTTGAGATATGACTCCCTAGAGCCAAGAACCCCATTAGAACATTCAGTATTAACAAAGCGCACAGGACATTACCACATGACGTACTCCTTCTTAAAAGCTGTGTCCCTAATTAAAAGGTCCTGTACTGTCCTGTTTTGCCCATTCCCTGGTTCAGCCCATCTGCTGATATCTCTCTCTCTCTCTCTCTCTCTCTCTCTCTCTCTCTCTCTCTCTCTCTCTCTCTCTCTCTCTCTCTCTCTCTCTCTCTCTCTCTCTCTCTCTCTCTCTCTCTCTCTCTCTCTCTCTCTCTCTCTCTCTCTCCTCCTCTCCTCTGATCTCCCCGGGCCAGATCTCAGCTGTGGGAACCAGTAAGCCAAAACTCTTCCAGCTAAGCACATCTAAAAAAGGAAACAGCACTGTCGTTGTTAGGGGGAAGGGCTGTGATTGTTAGCCTCTTACACACTCCAGTGTTATTTTAATGCTGTCGCTCATGGAATCCATCAGTATTAGGATTCAATACTAACAATTGGAATGTTTAAGCGCTTATTATGATACCGTATAACGGGACATTTTGTCTATATTGGTGGTTTTGATTGGATCGCCATTAATTCTTCCACCAATCAGAGTGTAGCATACAGTGAGTAATCCTGGCCTTTGACAGACTGGTATGCAACAAAGGTTAAAGAAGCACTGGGCAAGGGAAAGAATGTGTCAAACGTCAAAGTGAATATGAAAATGGCAGTGTGATGAAGCCAATTTGCTTGAAAAAATTAAAAGCTGGCCGGACATTTACATCAATGGATTTAGAAAATCTGGAATTCATGATGCGATCAGGAACTCTGAGGCAGTGTAAACTGCGCCTGCTACTGTTGTACCTGTACGACTGCTTTTTTTTTTTTTTTTACAAGGGGTTAATTAAGTATTGTAACAGCCAAAATAGTTTATTCCAGAAAGTCTGTAGCAAAAGCAAATTTGCTTTGGATTGTTATTGTCAATTCGTTGTAGATACTACTGTTAAGACACCCACCGTGCAGGTATCGCAACGTCTCTAAAAAATATGTTAAAATAAATTGCTAGTCTATTAATTAGTTTAAAATTTAAAGCATTTTTGCTTCGGCTTTATTGTTAAAGTTTGCACACGTGCAATACTGTCTTATCGTTAAAGTGAACTGCAGCTAATCCTTTCCAATTACTGGTATCTTACAATGAAGGACTATATAACGATAAATATTGTAACTCATCTTTAGAAGACCTTCTTTGTTATTCTCCAAGTTGCTGCAGTGACATTGTAGATGCTATAACAAGTTACTGTAAATGAGATACTGTTTTAGAAGACAGATTTCATTAAGTAAACATGCATTTGAATGTTTTTGAAATTTAAAAATAGAATTCAAAAAACAATTCAATTCAAAAACTGTCAAAATCTACCAAGATAGCAAATCCGCCAAATTTAATACCAGCCAAAATTTCCTGTTATACAGTATTAAAATCCATGGTGAAGGAGAGCTGGGAGTGGTGTGTTTAGACTGGTGCTCGTTATTAAAGTGTAGGGGAGCCGGGCATGGAGATTTTCACAATATTAAAGTGCAGGGTGATGACTGATTGCTGTAATGACTTGAGAATAGACTGCACTGCACAGGGATAGAGACAGAAGGGTTAATTCAATATCATCTTCTGATTGTTCTTGCACAGGAAGTGTCGAAGATAAATAACCTCAGCGCACTGCATATAGCTTCGATCTGCCTCCTGACGGATCACTGAGGAAGCAGAGGCTGCAGTCTGCATTAATTAAACAGCAAGTGTGGCATGATGACCTTTCACCCCCAGAAGCAGAGGTTACTGCACTCTGCAAGAGGCCAGTGTTTTACAAAAGGCAAGTGACCATGATGATAATGCTATATGAATGGCACATAGCAAAATGAATGTGGTACCTGCTGATACCTGCTGTTCTCAAATTCAAACTCTGATACAAGGGATGACAAAAGGAGCCTGGCATAGAAACCGTAGAGATGGGAAAAACAAATTGTTTCTCTAATAGCCCTTCTATGGTTCAATGCACTCAACCCATTGCTTTGATACTGTGGTGGAAAACAGCCTTGATTCGGTCCCCAGGATATAGCACACCTGAACACTACAGTTTCATTCAAGGAAAATCAATCTCACTGACATGGTTCTCCAGGGTATCAAATAAATAAGCGAGGAAGCACTTTAAATATCCACTGACACCTTAAAAACATTGGGGCCAACCAATGTCAATACTCCAGCAGCCAATGAGAGCACTCCCAGTCCCTGAGCTCTAACTACAAGATCACACTGAACTCCCGGTTCCTCCACTCTAACCACCAGGTCATGCTTTGTCCCTACAAGTTTCTCAGCACAAAGCACATAGTCTCCTGCTTCCCAGTCCCAAAACCTCCCAAAAAAGTGTTGCTTTTATTGTTAATGCAGTAAGCGTTTACAAAACCCAGTGACTACTGCTCATAAATAATTTATGGCCTAATGTCGATTTAAAAAGGACAAGGGAGAATTTCTGGATGTTGAGTTGTGCTATTAATCACACCCTGGTTACCAGAGCAGGGAGTACGGAGTAGGACAGTATTTGACAGCTCAAATTGGTAGTTTAATGCAGAAATTGTCCCGTTATTGTCATGGGCTGGGCCTTTGAAGACAAAGCCAGGCTAGCTAACCAGAGATTAGTGCAGAACATGCACTCCATACAGAGCTGAACAGATACGCAGTCTGAAACCACCAGGGGTGCTGTCCTTCATTCTCATGCTTGGGCAAAATCGCAAGATCCTGATGGCAAACGTGTACCAACCCTCACATTTTGTCCTGGGACACCCCAGCTGAGCTAATTTGGAGGGGGGCAGGGCAGTTGATGGGATCCTGAAAGTTAAATAAAAGTACAGAACAGTATAGCAAATTTAGTGCATCACTGTAAGTCCATTCTTGAACCATTAAATGAAATTCAGTATAGTACAGGGAAGTGAGGAATTACTGGGTATCTGAGAACCAGCAAATTCCTCTGCACACAAAATGCAATGTTGTATTAGGTTGTCTTTTAATCTATGAGTTCCCAGGAAAGTTGAGTGTGTGTGTGAGTGCTAGCGTTAGACTAGATGCAGCTTTTCATCCCCTTTACTTGGCGAGAGAATATTTTTTATGTTGAGAATCAGCTGATGGCAGCATAATTAAGGCGTCCCCATCAATCTTGCCATATTTAAGTGCCACTGCCTGTGTTTGAAATGCAATGGGATGTGGAATATATATGAGTGTTTATCCACCCTTTAACAATGCACACAGCCTCCTTCCAGCAGTAGACTGCTTCTCAGCACTGTCGGTGGAGGTTTATAACTGGAAGGTATTGAGCTCACATTCACCGTGTTTCTTATGAAGAATAGCTGGGATTCGGGGACTATTTTTCATTTTCATGGTCTGAATATAAAGCAACATTTCTTTATGTTTTCAAAAGCTACCCTGTTTCAACAACAGACACTGCGTTGTGCAAATTTGAGCGTTCAGTGCCACAGCATTTAATAATAGACAGCTCACTGGGTCTAGTTACTCGTACCAAGCAGTTTTTTTTTTTTTTTTTGCATTTGTTATATGAAGTAGTTGTGTTGTAGTCCAACACATGCCACCGGCTTTTTAAATTAAAAAAAGGTATATTAATATATTAAAAAGCAGAAGGATTCCAACTTGAAAAGGCTTTATTTTTATATTCATTTATGTTTTTTTTGTTTTTTTTTTGCAGATACACAACTTTCTTTTAAATTTAGCAGATGTGCAAATACGTCCTTGTGTTTGCTTTAATAGATATACCTACATCAAGGTATAGCAGCTCATTGAGGACATGGGAAAAGAAAAGAAAATGTATCTCATGCTCTCGACATCACGGTTGAAAATGTCGAGTTTCTGAGATAATTTAACCCATGTTCTTGACATAACGCATTTCTGTTTTTCCACTGTCTATTAAGGGATTAGTCAGATAAAATTAAAAAAATCTCTCAGTGCTGTAGTGACTGACAATACATCAAATGCCCTGTATTGAAATCTACTCCAGTTGTGGCAAAAGCACTTTTGGGGGATTAAAGAACACTTGTAATGCTTTTAAGTTGAAACTCCTATTGCTCCAGTGCTACGAGTGACTAGTTTTGCTGTGTGATTTTATACAGTACAATATGCTGCTCGCCAGACAAACACTGGCTGTAACTTTAATGACATCACCTCTTAGATTTAATGCTGCTTGACATTTATGGGTCACACTTTAGCGAGAGGCCTGCAGTTTGGCAGCATGGGACTGAAGGTTACCATGGAGTGGAGAGAAGTTCTGCAATCAAATTGCCTGCCTCTATGTCAGACTCCAGAGAGTTGCAGTGAGAAACTTATCACAGCTCCCTACAGGGTTCAAACAGTTATTTAAGACTCACTCTTAAACTACAGGACACTTGGATTTATTCTGTCTTGAGCAGAGGGACTCGGGGGTTAGCAGTGTGGCATAGCGATTAGAGCTGTGGGACTGGGAGGAAAGCATTATGGTATAGCGGTTAGAGCCTTGTGACTAGGAGGTAGGCACTGCGGTATCGTGCTTTAAGCTGAGTGTAAGCGATATTTGAGGGGCGTGCAAGTGGGGAGGTTTAAATGATCAAGTGTTTCCTATAAATCAATCTGCTCCCTGTAAAATGAAACTAAAGCACGCCCCCATTCATTTATAGAGGCTATAGAAGGCTACACATTGATGGGTTATTTTGCTTGCAGACGTCCAGAATGATGTTCTCACGTCCAGTAAACAAACCCGGATGCAGCCAAAACCCCCAATTCAAAGACCCAAACGGAAAAGGAGTGAATAAGCCAGCAGTTTATTTCTATTGTCATTCCCAGCACAGTGAGTGGCTGAAGGAGCGAGATGTGCTGCAGTAAAACCGCGTTGCTCAGCTGCAGTCATTTGTCTCTCCGACTACAAGACTATTAGCGAGATGACAAAACTCCCACGTCTGGCCAGGGTGAAACCAATCTCCTCCTGCTTGTGATTTAGCACCAGGGAGGCTGACCCCTCTGCTTCTTAACCCTTCACCCCCACCCAGCCCACTCTGACAGCAGAGCTGCAGGGCGCTGTGGTTCAGCTGCAGCTGGAACCACTGCAACAATGGACTTAGATTAATAGTTTCATATATATCTTCTAAAGATTTTTTTTTGGGGGGGTGGGCGTAGGTCTGTGGCAATGCAAGCTTCCCCACACTAGCTCAGTCTCTTCTATGTTTGAAGCTTGTCCTGGAGAGATCCCCCTTTCTGTTAAGGGTTGAGAGACTATGTTCACGGCCCATGCCCATCCAATCATTGGCCTCTTGTTATGATACTGTCCACTGAAGGCTTATTATCTAAACAAGATTGAAGGCATATTCAGGCCCGGGGCCTCCAGAGGTTAAAAGCTGGTGCCTGACCAACAACGCCACTCAGCTCCTATTTGTGTCTGTTGCACTACATTTACAATGAGATGCATGTCAAAGCAGTTTAATAAAACCCACTTGGCAAAGACTATAATGTGTCTCTATAATGTGTCTCAAAACTGTCTCGAAAGAGTTGGTTTTAACCTGAACCACTCACCATCTGTCCTGGTTTCAGTTTCTGAAACAGTGCCAAAATCCCCCTGCTCCCCCTCTTCTTTCTCTGTCTATCCATCTGGCTATCACACGGGACCTTTTTGTTCAAATGAACAAAACATGATATGGTTTCAAGAGCAAGTGGCCTTGGTGCCAAACATGACGGCAAATTACAATTTTAACTTTGGTATTTTTAAATGAATTTAGCACTTAACCATGAAGCGGAATTTGGAAAACAAAAAAATAAAGAGTCAGGCAGGTAGTTAGCATTCCATAGTAGCAAAGAATTTATCTGTAAGACAGTTTTGCAGGGCTGGGCGTGATGAAGTCTCAATATTGGGGCAGCATTCCTTAGAGCTAGTCTGCACTTTACAGTCAATATAAATGTAATTTAAAGAAAGCTATTCCTCTATTAAGGATCCAGATGCAGTATGACTCCCAAGCCACCGATCCCTGACCCCTGTTCTTTCAAATACTCACCTCTCTGTCGGGCTTGCTGTCTATCAGTGTGCTGTATTTGACAGTGATCTGTCTGCTGCTGTGTCTCTAAGTCTCTATCAATCTGAAGATTCCCTTCTCCCGGTCTTCCAGTTTGTCTCTATAATCATTGCGTTTATCATTCATTGTTAGAGGTCTGCAGCCAGCGAAGCAGCGCGGCTGTCAATTCTTATTTCCGCTAATCCTCCCGTTCGGGCAGGACTATTTAAAGAAAAAAAAATCTATCCAATTCATCTATAGAGCTATCTGTAAGAAATGATAGGCACCTATATGAATAATAAGTGTCGTTAAGGGTTGACTCCCCTGCTGGTTTAGCAATAAACACTTCATTTTGTTTTCGATTCATTGCTGTAGTTCTGTTTTGCAAGCGCCCTCTCCTATGTGATAGACATCCCAGACTGTCTTAGCCAATTGGGTATCAAGTAAAGCAGTTCTTATCCAGCAGTAGATGGGATACACAATTGCCATTTCTGTCAAAGATTTTCATCAGTGCGTTGGTTGATAGAGGATATGAAGCCATTCGAAATGGTAACAGGGTCTCTGTGAATGGTGCAACGGGGCAGAGGCTGGGCGTGAACTGGTGACCCCGCACACAGCAAGCAAGCGCCTTAACCGCAATGCAAAAGAGGCAGGCTGGTCTGCATTCACACTCTTGTCTGTTCTGACCGTAACAGCAGTGCAGCACACATCACTTGCCCGTTATACTGGATTCTATTTGTGTCAGTCTTAAAGGAAAGCAGGCAAAAGTATAAATTACTGTTACATTGCTGTACATGCCTTCCATGAATCAAAGCCAGGAAACCTGGCCTCTGGGATTTGTTGGCTGTTTATAGAAATAGTCTGATCAGACGGGCAATCTGTGCATGTATCAAAATAGTGATTGCTGCTGCATTAAAAGACTGCACTATTGCATTCGATTTTGATGAATGTGTGTCTAAGAGCTGTTCCTTTTATTTCAGATAGGACATCCTCTCTAAATTCAATTGCCAATTCAGAACCACTGCTGGAAAAAAATAACACAACAATAATAGCAAACAAATAAAAAAATAAAAGAAAAGTTTGGTGACGTCTGCCTCGATATTGGTGTGGATGTTGCTTGAGAGTGAAAAATAGCAAGCCTGGCATTTATTGAGTACGGAATTAAATGAGAAAAGGTTGTATTAGGCACTAATGCCACCCATCACACGAGGCATTCTGATGGAGGACCCCCACCCAGTGAATCCACAGAAATATGGAATTAGGTCATCCTTACAATCATCCACGTATGTGTTATACAGGTCCATACTGTTAGAGCCGATGAACATTATACATGTAAGATAAAGCTGATGCCGAGGCAGCAAGTGTCACATTCAACACATTCAAAATAACCCCAACAGCAGCAATAGCAAATTGGACTTTTCTAAATACACAGTACAGTTTATGTGTGAAAAAAATGCTTGGCCAACAGCAAAATGACTGTGTATATTCATCATGATAAACTTCATATGAGCGCAGATTCTTGGATTACGCTGGAATCGCACACAAAGCATTTCAATGGGCTTGAAGGTGACATGAATGTGAAGTATGGCACTCTGGGGTTGCTTTAAATGTTCCCAATTTTACACACACACACACACACACACACACACACACACACACACACAGTGCATTCTACATAATTGCATGAGTGAACATTTCACAAGCCTGATAAATGTGCAAAGAGATTTCTTATTCAAATTTGCTTCTGAAGATCGTACATTCCTGTTAATTGCACAGAAGTGTAAGGAAAATGAGCATGTCAATTACCATTAATCCACTTAGAATGTGTGTGTGTGTGTGTGTGTGTGTGTGTGTGTGTGTGTGTGTGTGTGTGATACTACATTTCTACTACATTACTACATTACATTTCATTTCTCTTTCTCCATGTGGTTTGGATTTTTTTCCCCCTATCGTATTGGTTTGCACAGGGAGCTGTGTTAGAAATTGGAATGGGGTGGAATCTTAAACCTCATGCCCCCTTCCATCACCAAGCCCTCCTCATGCTGATTCTTTTCTCCTTCCATCCTGGCAGGAGTCAAGTCGGCAGCAACGGCAGTCGCTTATTATTTCCGACGCTAATTAAAAGCAGCGCCCCTTTAAGGGACACAATGAGCTTCTCTGCAGGATGCCCGCTCTCAGCCTGCAATCTCAGCTAATCAGGCAACAGTCGCACAGTGCCCCCCCCCCCACCCCCTCCACCACCTGCCAGCCTGCCAATCCCCTAATCAGACCCTCGGAGATACCCAGGTGAGCGTTACAGAGCGAGCGGCAGCACCTCGAAATCAGGGCCCACGCACCTGTCATGTTTACAACTGCTCTGGATAGCTTTTGACACAGTCTTGCAGCTCTGTGTGTATCTGTTGTTTAGATTGGTAGTGCTCGCTTGTAAAAGTCATAGGATTTCTGAAAACAGATCTGGAAAAAGCTAAAGCCATTCTGTAATTAGATCAATCCTACATTGTTGTTTTTTATTAATATTACAAAAATAAAGGTTGAGTCAAATACTAATATTCAAAAAGATGTTCTTGACATACCACAAAACTATGTCTGACATCACAATAAAATGAAACAATGTAGACTCACACATATTCTATATATATATATATAGATAGATAGATATAGATAGATAGATAGATAGATAGATAGATAGATAGATAGATAGATAGATAGATAGATAGATAGATATGAATGAAGGACTGGCACCATTACCTTGCTGTACAGCTACTGCACTGCACACTTTTCTGAATGTGCTTGCAGTGAGAGAGATGAGGCTAGGGAGAAATCAGATGCCTGCTTTATGCAGCCCTGATATTTGGCTGCTGGCCCTCAGAAGGAGAGTAATCAGTTGATTAAATCTAGTAACCTGATTTTACTGGATACTAACCAGTAATTATCCAGCAGGAGCCTGCTCTGAAATACAGTTAGATAGCATTAGCATGCCCGGATATATAATACCTCCCAAACTGGAGTGAGCAGGTTGCTCTAGTAATTGAAGGTCTCACAGCTACCTGACAGTGCTGCAGGCAAAGCAGATTTATTCTACTGGTCAGGTGTCTGGAAATCCACATCCAGTATATCTCAGATAATATACAGGATGTGGCTAAAAGTTTTGCATCACCTAGAATTTTAGGATTGAGACATAATTAAAAAAAAACTAAAAAAAAAACTGTAGGAACATAATTTCAATAATTTATTTAACATCATGTAATCAAAGAGACTACTAGATGATATCATAATAGTAGTACAGTATTTCTTGTTAGATTCTGAAATGTCACATTTTTTTCTCATCAGTTATTTGTTAAGTATACGGAAAACTACAAAGCAGGATTTATTCAATATGTTAATGTGTTCAGCAGGTTTCATTCGACTTTATGAAGCAAAATGAGTTAATTGTATAGGGTGATGTAAAGCTTTTGGCCATAGCTGTACAGTGCTGATCTGCCTTAAACATAAGAACATAGTGCAATATTGAAAGATCTAAACACTGGTTTAGACAAACACAGAATTTAATGCAGGTAGAGAATACCACTCTGATCAAATGCTATAAACGTCAATGTACAGCAATCTCTTAAGACCATCATATTGAACATGTTTTCATTGTGACCTGCCAATCATTGCTCCACTGACATGATTTACTAATTCTGAAGTGGCTACGCTACCCATTTTAGTATGTAAATATGTGTACGGTATATGTTAACTTTGCAGATGGGTTTCCTAGTGGTACTGTATAAAATGGAGGTCACTTTGAGGGATGCTAACCTCATTTACAATCATTCTTGTTGCATTAAAAGAGAGATTTCCAAAGATATCCAATATTATGCAACAGAGATGCAGCAAGAACTATAGTGGTTAACTGTAAATTAGTAAGTAAAATTGATAGAAATGAGAGAAGATTTTGAAAGGAGCAACCAATTCTTCAAGTAATGGAAAACATCCCAGAACCCAACTACTTAACGATAACATGACAGGTGCCACCAACAAATATGAAAATAAAACAATACCAATTTGTACTGTAGCGGTGCAATTTTGAAATTGTGTTAATTGCAAAAGGGACGGACTAGTGATGCTTGTAATGTTGTTTTCAGATCATTTGCTTTCACGGTTTTGTTTTCTTTAGTTCCACGGCTTCATTTCCCTCTGCCTTGACCCATCAAACAGCAGCATTTCAATGTGCCACTGGCTGGTAGGTTTTGGCACTTTTAATGTTTGATAAAATTCCTTGTTGAAGAAATCCCTTCATGCATATTTTTCATAAATGGGCATTTTAATAAAGAAGTTCAGAATTTAATGAATGTTCTGCCTCTGGTCTGATATGCCCATGCCTTGTAAGTAAATCTAATTAGAAAACCATATCACTTATCAGCAGGTTTCACAATGCCACGATTAGCACTAATCTTGGACTACTTTGCGTTATCTTAAGGTAGTCAGTACAGATCGGGGTCTGTGAATCCACCTTCTGCACAATAAACATATTGTATCATTGGAATCATTTGGCTTGAGTTCAATCACCAGACCATGTGCATGCACATTAATTCTGAAATCTTCAAACATCAGGATTAGCACATACAGTATGACTTGAACTAGGTACGCATTGGGAGAAGGGTACATACTTATTCTGGTGCCAGCAATGTCACAGAAAGTGTTTGTAAAACATCTAATACCCAATAACAGTGCGGTAAATCCAATACAAATAACAGAGATTACAGTCAAGCATGGAACTCTGGCTTACTTGAGGTCTGTCCAATTACCCTGTAACCTTGCACAGGGAGGTATAAAAGTCAAATTAACGACCTACATCACTGAGAGCAATAGTAATGGTGATTAATCCTCTGGCTAGATGCATGAATCGCTGACAGTGGCTTCATCTGATCATTGCCCTGACTGAGCTTCTGCTGCACTGGAATCCTCTTCGATCCAGTGCAGTTTTTGAAGGCTCATGCAGTATGGATGCTCTTTTAATGGTATTTCATGACGGGGTACTGAATGTGGCATGCAAGGTTAATGAACTGGCTCTTGCTTTCTCTATGTGTCAGTTCGAGCACAATCTGCACACACACAGATATGCGACATGTTTAACCCATAGGAACACACAGTACATATATACATGCTTTGTAGTCTTGCACATAGATCATGTATACTTTAGGGGTTTGGGAATATTTGGCTGACTGGGGATTGTTCATGTTTAATAGTATCACTCACAAATGTTTTTTTTGTTTTTTTTTTACCACGTATGATTCAATGTTTCACTGCTCCGTGCTGGCAGGGACCAGCGTTGAAACAGATTTTGTGTGTGCAAAAACTGGTTAGGGGGAATGGGAGTGAGAACAAGTTGATTGCTGGTTGTGTGCTTTTACCAGTTGAACCAAATGGACAAATAAAAACACACACATGGCTCACGCGCGACACATGCACACATACAGAACACCTACACACATGCAGTATGCACACACACACACACACACACACACAAACACACACATGATCATGGATACCCACACACTTTGGCACAAACGGAGAGCACCAGGCTCTGTGCTGTATTATGTATGTGCATTCATAAGCCTTAGATAAATAGATCCAGCCCCCTCCTAATGCGCTGTGCTTCCCATCACTGAGTTAAGGGAAGCAGGCTGAGAATCTGAACCAAAGCAAGCAACAGGAGAACTGTTCTATGCTCTCTGTATATTTATATATGCATATGTACGGTATGGAGATGGATAATACAACATCATACATGTACTGCACACAGTCCAGCTGATACCGACACCAATCTCACCAAGACAACAGACATAAGAAATATAATATTGATCAATCGTTACATAAATACATGGCCAAACCAATATTGCAATATGCCAAAACGCCACGGTCTTGTCTTTCCCATCCTTTTAGGTGAAGCATTAGCATTTTCAAAAGCCAGTCTGTAGCCAGTCACAAAAAAATCTGGCAAAGACTTGGGCAGAGATGACAATCCCGAGGCATGTCGGAAATGTATTCATCAATTTTGTTTTGGATATTGACTGGCCAGCAGCTCTTTTGTACATATATAGTTTATAAGACCACACACCATCATTTATTCAAATAAATAAATTAACTTACTATGTGAGGAGGCAGGGTGCTACAGCATCTTTGGGTCCCTCTCTCTCTCTCTCTCTCTCTCTCTGTATCTATCACTTCTTTCTTGTTGTTTTTCCGCTCTGCTCACCAGTGCATCAGTACATCTTCCAGCCTTGCTAGAGACCAAGAAAAAAAATCCTTTTTTCTAGAAGCTGTGTAGGCGAACGATGGATGGTTGATCTTGTTGCTTCAATCCCTCACTCAGTTTCTCTCTCTCTCTCTCTCTCTCTCTCTCTCTCTCTCTCTCTCTCTCTCTCTGCTGTTCTCGACTAGCGTTGTTGAGCAGGAGAGACAGAGTGGGGAAGAATTCAGCGGACAGTTTTTTTTCCTCCTGAGTCTCCTCCCTCCCACTCCCCCCCTTTCTCTCTCTCCCCCTCACTCTGTTAGAAGTGTAGCCTGCAATCTGGCTGTCACTCAGTCCCTCCACGGTTGTAATTGCAGCCTGTTGGTAACACTACAGAGCAGTACATTTGTGGCACCCTGTCCCTATGCCTGCCTAGTCTAATGGGCAGTGTTGTGTGATACACTGCCATTACAGATTCTGTCCCTGTCAGTGAGTTAAGATGAGGTTAAAAGCTCTAAAACCACGAATGCAGATGAGCCTGGCTCTTTAGCATTGTAGTTAGGATGCTTGTGTGGTGTGCAGAGTTTCCGGTTTGTGCCCAGTCCTGTTACACAAGCAAGTTACCAAGCTGCACCATGCTCAAGTCACAGGCCACAGCTAAAGTCCTTTGTGTGTTTGTCTGTGGCCTTTTTTTAATGAAAAAACATGGAAACAAAGAGGTTGCAGTATTGTTTTATTAAAGTAATAGACCTTATTTCACTATTAATACACGCTACCTAAATAGTGCACAGTCATCACGTGTTAAAAAACCACCGTTCTCCCTCAACTACATGTCAGGAGTGCTCTCATTACTGTTTCCTTCACATCCGCACACCAGGTGTGGTTGATGGCTCTGCAGTAACTGAAGATGCGTTCATTCATAATAATGAGCCTGATTAGTTTATCGCGTGCATCGGGAATGGTGATGTTAAGAAAAAGCAAGTATAGTAATCTGCATCCCAGATATGGAGCCTAGGGGGAAATATGTGCAATCAGAGGGATCTGTTTCAGATGGCTGGTGCATTATCAGTCACAAGACCTGAGTTGGAAATGGTTGCAAAAATAATACGATCGCATTAAAAAGGTGTGTTGGTGCTAAAACTAAACACAGTGGTTATAGTTTTAAATGTCTTTCTAAATTTATGAATTGGACACAATAGTATACTGAAAAAACTAAACTTTATAGTGAGAGCTTGAGGATTGCTTATTAATAGAAGCACCTGGAAAAAAAAAGTGCATCAAATAATCATGTGCAGAAGCATATGTGGATGCACGAACACGTGTGTGCTGTATCTGCGTGCGTGCGTGGGGCCTGTATCTGTAGCAATGCTATGTCACACAAGGTAATGTGACTCAGTCAGATATCCAATGACCCACAGAAGCTCTGCTTTTGTTTCCGATTCAGTGCTTCTCTATAGAAACCACTCATTGCATCACCCATAGACACGGTGTAACTGCAGCTGAGCACACCGGAAGGCTTCAGCCTCATCGCTTTGTTGAACTTTTCGTTTTTATTTGAACGTGCTGCTGTGGGGAGTATTTTAGCATTGAATTGTGAAACTTCCAGGCTTGTTGTGGTTTGTTTCCAGATCAGCAGGTCTATTTTTTATTAATTTCAATTCAGGAATGCTCAATAATCAAGCTTTGAGGACATCAGCAGGATTTTTTTTTTTTTTTTTTGGGGGGGGGGGGGGGGGCTCTACTAACTCTGTAGATTCCTATTTGTTCCTTGAGATCAGAAAATGCCTAATTTTTATTTGTTCCAAAAAAACATCTTAAATCAGAGCTTTTTACTGTTGTGCTCCACTCTTCTGGTTGACATTAGGCAGATTGAAACATTGGAAACATCCTTTTTTAATGTGCTTTTATATAACTAATTATATCTAGAGTGTATGGTACATATGAGCTCTCTTGTTTTGTTTTTAACTTTGTACAGCACTCTGGGATACCATGGCGTGAAGGGCGCTATATAAAAATGCATTTGTATTGTATTGGACTTTTCTCCAAGTCCCCTCAGCTCTAACCATTACACCACACTGCTTACCTCTCAGTCCCTCAGCTGTGAGCACTAGGCCGGAATGAATCCTCCTGTTGCCTTTGCTTGTGTCGCCAGAAGATTTAGATAAACTGGGTGCGCTGACCCACAGCTACCCTGCGCTTTATTATCAGGATGTAGCCAAGCAAAATGGAGGAGAAGAACACAGGGATGCTTCAGACAGGATGTTCTCTGCAAAACATTTAAATGTCACCCTATCGCTGGGGTCAAAAGACGTCAAGTGGATTCGATCAAAATGGTATTTCAGTAGCCCCGTCTGACACTGAAACCCAGTAGAATTACAGCAACTACCAGCAATGTTCATTTACAAGTCCTCAATCAATCTAGCCCGATGTTTTACACCTCTGGTCAGGTTTGTGTTTCAACACAGGAACTTCGTATTTGCTTTAAATCATTTATTCATTTTTATAAAATTGCTATTGATTCTCCAGTTGGATAAAAGGGTGTAAGATAAAAGGCTGAAAATTACATTGAAGTCAACCAACCAAATACTCATTTTAAAAAGCTTACGAGACTGCTGGCATTTGCAAAGAACGCTCGGAAAGGTTTCATGAGCATCAAACTCATAACCAGTCTTTACAAAAAGCAGTCTTTAAATAGCATGTACAGCTATGGTCAAAAGTTTTGCATCACCCTATAGAATTAACTCATTATGCTTCATACAGTCAAATGAAACCTGCTGGATAATGTTACGTTAACATATTGAATTACATGCTGTGTTGTAGTTTTCCATATAACTGACACGAATTGAAAAATGTGACATTTCGAAATCTAACATGAAATACTGTACTACTATTATGGCATCCGCTTAGTCTAAATCAGTGGTGCACAACTCAGGTCATGGAGGGCCGGTGTCCCTCCTGTTTTTTGTTCTAACCATACCCTAAATTAGTTGGACCAATCAAGCTTCTAATAAGGTCCAATAAAGTACTTTAGGGTGCAGTTGGAATAAAAACCTGCAGGGACACCAGCCCTCCAGGACCGAGTTGTGCACCACTGCTCTAAATAATAACAGGGGTCAAAATACTATTTCCAGTTATGTACCTCCTTCCCTCACTGGTAAGATCATCATTCTCAGATTGTTCAGAGGGACTCTCTTCCCTGGACCTTTTCGAAGAGTAATGAGTGTAATATCCCAGTCCCTGGCCCCACGCAGTCTGCTGGTTAATTGTGTGTGATTTTAGCTGAGGCGGCTTTAATTTGCACTGTGTGTGTGTGCTGCCCTCTCAGTAAGAACCTCATTCTTGTACTGTGCTGATGATAAATAACCTCAAGCTGTTTTATCATTATAAGCACAGCGATCGTTTCTATAAAGTATATGTTTGAGTATGTGCAATTTTATAGAGACTGTATTGTGAGCTTGTCCTGTTATAACAGTTTGCATGGAATAGACTAAGCATGGCAACCTTCAACACTTATTCATACTAAATACAATGAATTCCCTTTGAACTGGTACAGCATGGATACTGGATAACTAGTATGAGTGTGGTGAATGTATAAAAAGGTAGATTTTTGCATGATAATAATTCAGTGTGAGTTAAGGCTTTTGATTTGACGTCGTTTTTAGTTTGTACGCTACTAAATTGTTAATGACATTATTAAAACAAAGGTAGTCGTATATGTTTTTAGATTATGGATGTCAGCAATCTGTGCATCTCTGTCTCTAGCACATCGCCTGCCTCCTGCCTTCCCAGCCAAATATAGAAACAAATCACACTTTCAAATTAAAGTCTGGCTGTTTGAAGTTTTCTAAATTATATCCACAGGATATGTCTTTATTTTCAGCTATTTTGTACGCACTAAATGACAAATGATTCCTTCTCTTTTTTTTTTTCTTTGACGCCTCAGGGGTTGTAAATTCCTTTAAGTTTCAGAAGAGATAAACGTTACAAGCTGTGACCAAAGGTTTAATTTATTTTGAGGCAGTGAGGCTTTCTGTTTAGAGGGACTGAGAAGTAGACAGTGAGGATCAGTAGGTGCTGTACAACTGAATGGCTTAGACACAATGTGCCCTACAGTTTGGAGCTGAAGGACTATGGATGGAGGCAGTGCAATCCGAGTGGCTAAAGCTGAAGGCCAGAGAAGCTTCAGCCTAGTCTACAGAGCTAAGGGACTGTGAGCTGAATGAACTAGAGGTAAGTAGAGTGACCTATTGGTTAGGGCTGAGGGACAGGAAGGTTAACAGTGTGGTCTAATCGTTATATCTCTGGGATTTAAAAGCAGAAAGTTCAATTAGATATATCTTTTAAATTAAATCCCCCCTAGTAGGGGAGAATGGTCTGCTAACAAGGGCCGAACAGCCTCTTCTCATTCCCAAACCTTTCTTACGTTCTTATGTTCTAAGTAGACAGACAGACAAATGAGATAAGCATTGTCTCTCAAGCACAGTCTAAGGAAGGTTTTCAATCAGAATTGTAATTGTTTCAGATTAACAGAGGGAAATGTGATCATTTTAATGTGGATGCCTATCTGATTGGGCATGACTAGATTGCATTAGAACTTGTAATTGCGGAGCTGTGCTGCAACCGAGATAAATAATTACTTTGCTACAACAATGGAAAATGTTTTCAGCAAACAGAACAAGCTCCAGGGTGCAGGCGGAGTGGCAATATATCCCAGTTTCACCTGCTCATCTCAGTTCCACTGCTCTTCAGAAGCACCAGTAACCGGGCGTCCTATCTGAATGATCAAAATGATATGCAGGTCTCATATATGCCTCTGTTTAGATCATTAAAACACAACACATTTTAATGAAACAGGGTTATGGAAACTGTCAACCTGAACAGAGCTTGGGAGTCTGAGGAGTAGATGTACTAAGATGGGCCAGTTGCAGCGCAATTTGCATTTTCATTCTTACAATTTGCAAAGTATACTTTTTTTTTTTTTTTTTTTTAATAGTCGCAAATTGATTTTACCCTGTTTTTCTCCCAATTTGAAATGTCCAAATGTATTTTAGGCTCAGCTCACCGCTACCACCCCTGCGCTGACTCAGGCACCACTCGGGAGCTCCCTCTTAGTCTATACAACAAAATGTACGTACTAACATATATAAGAGAAAATATGTTAATGAAGAGAGCCACAATCTACTAATTTCAATATTTGTTGTGTCCTCTTAATGAGATCTCTAGCATTGCGAGAGCCGTGCGACATTTTTCGAATAAATAATGAAAGGCAGTTTAATCCCATCAGATTCTATAGTGGGGCCCCCACCTGCACCCCCAAATAAAAAATGTGTTTCTATCAAAAAAAAATTCATAATCATACAGTATCCCCTCGCTAAAATGGATAAACACACATTTATAGTGCTCAATGCATTACAGGAACCCGCAACCCGCTGCAGCATTGTCTTCTTACCTGCAACCCGACCCGACCCGACCTACTGCCTGGGTAGACTGACTGTCACGCTCTCACATTCACACACAGATATCTCTACCATTCTCCACAGATTGAGTTTACACAATAGGCTATACAGCGTGGTAGCTTCCTCTAGTGGCCTGGATATAGTTTAACACTGTAACATATTAACTATCTCTACTTACTTTACTATAAAATACCTGTCTATTCCTTTCGTGCCACCAGTTGAAAGGGAGCTACACCTGTGCTTTCACAGATATGTACCAGTTTTGTGGCTGTCGTGCACAAAAACATAATGACAGGTTTTACAAGCAACGAATCCAGTCACATGTTCATTATTTTCATTCGTTATTCGCTAGTTTTTGTATTTTCACATGCTTGACAGGGTTCAAATTGGAATCGAATGTTGTTAAAAACGACCTACCGCAATTGTAAAAACCCAGGAATGTTATCAATAAAAACTGAAAAGGTCCTTGATTATACTGTATACTCCTAGTCTCCTGTTTCAGTTCGCTTTCGCTGGCTATGTACTCCCACGACAGTCTCTGTTCTTGAGTTTCCTTCAGCATCCATCAGCATACTGCCAGTCATTTATAGTGTTGAGCTTAATACCAGTGTTCAGAGCCCTGACTATTGACCCAGCAAGTTTCTTCTCGTTGCTTGGCTTATTCCTCTCAAGAATGCGTTTTTCCAGTGAGAGACTAGGAAGGGTTTAAATCAGGTGCCTTATTTTCTGGCCAGTCATTCGTTCATCGAACATCTTTCTGAACTGACCAAGCCTGGCTAACCCTTCACTTGTAACTGGGTGCACCCTCATCCATATTGCATAGATGTCATGACATCACCACCAAACAGAAATCCAATTTTCTCCACCTATCTATTCTTATTCATCCTGTGATTCTATTTCAAGAAATTCAGATATTGGAAAAAGGATGGTTCTTAACTGGGCATGCAAAAATAGAGGGGAATAAGCTTTTCATCCCAAGGTCAAATCTGTTCAGTGTTTCAATATCTGTACTCTACTCACAAATGAGTCTTTTTTTTAATCCTCTTTGGAAATTAGACAAAGGCTTGTCAAAAACCATTGTCTTTGTTTTTTCATTGTTTTTAATTTATAACAGCTTATTATAAACTGGCCGCAATTGCGTGTTCGTGACGAACGCAGTTTACTCCAGTCTCGCGTTTATTTCTGAAAGGACATTTTATGAAAGACAATCACTATTTCCGATTCACTGGGACAAATAGGATTGTCTGCTGGTCTAACAAATGCATCTGGAAAAATACTGCATTTTGAATGGTTGTGTGAACCCCTTACAGGCAATTTGAATAGCATGGAAAACTCAAGAGTGGGACCAATTAAGACAGATAGATAGCCAAGCAGACTGAATAATAAATATAAAGTTGCAGTTCTTTGATTAGGCTGTTTTTTGATTGAAAAGTTTTTCTGTTTCTCATTATCGTGCACCTTCGATGAATCCATCAGAATCCATACCCGGCAGTGCACATCCATCCTCAGCTGTGTATTAAGCTGTCTTAGTGTGTCTCTCGCTGTCTTCAGTAGGGCTTCTTTGAAGTATTTTAAGAGCATACAGAGCTGTTTTCCTGTGTGTCCCCAAGGTGCTTAAGATGTCATTCAATCTCCAAGGAACAGAGCTTTACAAGTGAGACTGAGTTATTCCCCACAACACATCGACATTTCAACTTCTCTCTTTTTAACTATCACTTAGAAAGAAATGTTGCAAAGCTCAAACCTAGAAAATGCATAATACATATAGATATATATGTCTATATTTTAAATGAACCTGTTCACCTCCACTTTTTGACACAGTTGTCTATCCAGAACCAAGCAACAACAGAATATCAATGATTCTCTGCTGTAACTTCGTTAGTGGTATGTGCTGTGGGGATTGTATACACACTTTAACTGGTTTCAGTAGTTTGTATATAATCTGGCTTGTTGAGGTTCTGGCTAAATCAATAGAAAGAGAGACCCTCATTGTTTTAATCTAAAAGATTCAATCCTCCTGGAATTCTCTATCTGTTGATTTGAGATCTGCATCGTCCATTGTATCGTTACATCTTTAGCTAACTTGTTAAATAAGTTGGTGACAGATGACATGAAGTGTCCCTAATCGATGTGTATGTGTTTTGTGTACAATATGTTGGGATTAATTTCCCATGGCATTGTTTAGCTTAGGAATCCAATGTGACTTTCTCTTTTAGGGAATATACTTTTTTAAGAAGGGCCTAGCTGCAGTAGACTTAGCAGAAATGATGCAAAACTTTTGGCCACAGCTCATTAAAAATAAAAGCACTGTTCAGACATTGTCTGTGTTGCATTCACTGATGTTATCCACAATACTTTTTGTACATCTGTACTAGCAACTGGGTAATAGATGTGTGATGATGTGTTTCAGAGCTATAATTCATTGAAGTGTGAGGTTTTGTGCATTCCTCAGTTAGCACAGTTATGAAACTGACACAAATACCAATTCCTGTCATTTGTTATTTTGAAGTGTGAAAGATTTTGACACTATTGTTTATTTCTTTTGCAGATGTTATTCTGTTATTGACAGTTAAAGAAGGCAAAAAGAAAATCGTTGGAGACATATTAAACACATTGTAACTATGCATGTGTAAGTACACACGTATTTACTAAATAACTACTATGTAACTACACAGTCATTAGAGACACTTACTGTAAAGTGTTACCCAATATTCTTTGTATAATGCCATATGCACTAATTGGCATCCTTGATGAACTCACAAGCATATGCATTACTGGTACGGAGTCACTATATTTAATAAAGAGGCTGAACAGGACCCATCTCTCTGGGCTGGGATACAGCTCATTATTGGCTAGAAAGGAAGCCACGTTTGCCCTCGCCTGCAGCAGCAATATGAAAGGTGTGTGAAGGGGTTTATTAAAAAAGTGAATTTTTCATAAGTTCATTTAGGGATCGGAGAGCTTTCGCATGTGTGCAGTGATAGCGGAGAGTATAAATAACACAGGTTGCTCCTGGATTTTCCTCAAGCTAAGAGAGGACCCCAACTTAAAGACTTAAAGCTAATAAATGAATTCTGTAAATCTAACCTTTAAATGCAGTGCTATCGCCCTGCTTGAATCAGATTCTTAGTTAAGAAAAGTCTGAGATGTTGACTTCACACACCTTTGCTGGTAGTTAATTGCTGATTAAGGCCTTTATGCTGTTCATAATAAACCAAGACGTCACTTGAAATCACAGCCCTGAATTTAATGCATGAGAATATGTATGTTTCTGTGAAATTCCATTATGGTTGAGCATAACTAAGAAATGCAGACCCCTGCAGCTAACTTTGGTAAACTGTAGATGTGAATGGTTTTAGCTGTGCACAGAACAGCTCAGCAGAACTTTGCTGTGTTGTGACCCAGGCAATGTGACAACACTATAAAACATATTAACTGATATGAATTATAATATATACCAAAGCCTTATCACTATATAAACAAATCAAAGTAAAAAATAACTACACATTTTCCCAGATTATTACATGGATTTATATTTCCTAAAACACTTTTTGTATCAACTAAAAGTTAATCTAATGAATCCTTGTGTTCCCTCCAAGCTACTGTGTTGTGTGTAAATACACATTTTATGAGGGATAAAACATTTTCAGTGCAATAAAACCAGCTGTAAAACCTTAGTTGCAGAAAGAACACACTTACATAACTGCTCAAGTAGCTTCTTGTTCTTTTGATACCATTGAAACGGTCTGAACATTTGTCTTTGCTTCAGCAGTTTATATTGCACTCCGTAATATTTGTATTATATTTGCTTACTATTGATCTATGTGCCCCTTTCTCATTTCTTATTGCAAGTTTTGTCAAGCTTATGATTTTTTATAGTAATACATAGGGGGGCTAATGCTGGCAAAATAGGCCACTGTGACATCATCATTTGGTAAACCTGTACTGTAGAGGTACAGAGTTTAGGAAAATTCCTGTCTTTCTAATTCTTTTCATTGGGCACCATTTTCTCTTCAGTTGTGTGTCTGAGCGTGCAAGCTGTCAACTGAGCCAAACTAGTGCACACAAAAACTATTAACTCTTTAAAACTTGTATAGGGGTGTCCAATCACGGACCTGGAGGGTCATTCCACTCCAGGTATAATGAGATTAACTACTTCAGGGTCTGGGTGGAGGCTGAATTGGTTCAATTAAACAATTTAGAACAGGGTTTGAACAAAGAGCAGGAGTGGCCACCCCTGTGGACGCGGGGGGGGAGGGGGATTGGGGTATTCTTCCTCCGTGGGTAGTATACAAAGTTTGTGTTCTCTTCTTCTCTCCCGGTTGTACTACAAACCCTGCTGCCCTTAATCGGAATTGGCTGGTTCGCTGGTCTGTGGGATTTCAGAATAGATTGCTGCTTCGCTTAGCGCCCCTAATGACTTCTTCCTTCATTAGACTAATTAATGCAGATTGGCTGCCTCACTCCTAGCGACAGGCAAGTCAGCCAAGCGGCCCGGCTGCTGGAGCAAGGGACGCATCACCATGGCAACGCCAGGAGAGCATTCTTTCATATCAAAAAAAGGAAGTTTTTAAAAAAAAATATGATTTTACTTTTTTGGTGCTGAATTATTAAGTCTTTTCTGAGTAACACCCATGTACTGAGATTCTGTGGGGCTACAGATACTTTATATAAATGTCTCCCATTTATTAATATTCTGACCTCTGTGTAATAGCTAAACATAAGCAAGATACATCTGAACCTTGCCATTGTAACTAGCATGTAGCATTACAACAGTGAACTTGTATTATTCTTTGTCTTGTCGATACATTATTAACCAATAATAAATAAAAAAAAACATTGTGAGCTAATTAAAGACTTTTTTTTTAATTGCATTTTTTTATAAAGTTTTAGAATTGTAATTGATGTTTGTTCCTCACATAAAAATGTGTACTTAATAGCTTTGGAAATGTAGTACAATGTCTGTTAAGAAGTTATGGATAAACAAACAAACAAGGGTAACACTTTACATTCAGTGTCTCTAATTACTGTGTATTTGCACAGTAGTTACTTAGTAAATACATGTGTACTTACACATAATTACAATTCTATTATGCATAGTTACAATGTACGTAATGTGTAATTTTTCCATGAAATAATCCTAACCAGAGCCCTAACTCTAAACCTAACTTTAAACCTAACCCTATGTCCCCCCAACCTGAACTCTAACCCTAACCCTAACCCTAAGCCTTTTCTGATACAATTGTGCACTTACAAAAGATGCTACATATTTTTTGGGGTTGTACAACTCAGATAGATAGATAGATAGATAGATAGATAGATAGATAGATAGATAGATAGATAGATAGAGAAACCACGTGCATTTACACCCGTTTGCTTCAGCACACTGTGACAGGACACCATTGTTTTGACAGGACTATGTTTGTTAATTTATTTTCAACACATAGAAAGTCATCAACGAGATACCAGGTGAACAGGCTTATCCGTCTACCTGGCTGCTCCCAATGTCTTCAAAGCCGTCCAGAATCATTCTCCTTATCAGGGAGAATTTTAATGAAACATTTCCTACCCATTAAGAACGTAGGGAGCTGACAGCAGTGTTATTAAGTTGGACAGCTGATGGGATTTGCATAGGGTAAGCTTTGAGCAAACATGTCCTTTGTATTCTCTACATTTGTATTCTCTACATTTGTGTGAAGAATACTGGCTGTTACAATTACTAGTTTCAGTCGTGTAAGCCCAAGACTTTGTTCAGGAATATTCAGAGTTATTCCTGATATTCTGCATCTAATATCAGCCCAGAAAGAGAGAGAGCGACCCCTACTGAGCCACTTCTTGCACTACAGCAGCTGGTTTGCCTTGGTGGTTGCCCATCCAAGCAAGCCCAAACTTGCTCAGCTTCTGACGAGAAAAGGTGGTAGGGTGTCTGGTCATGGGTTAATAAACAGAGACTCAGTCCTGTCTGGGAATAAAGAGAGCAAGCACTAGCGTATCAATCGAAGTCTCGCTAGCTCTGAAGTGCCTTCTCTATACTCCTAGACAGATTGTGGGTTTTATTGTTACAACCAGCATTGTGGCTTTCACAACACAGAAAGATTCAGCGTAACTCTGTTAGCTCAGCTAGGCCTGGGAGCATTGTAAACGTTATCTTAGCAGTGTGAAGAAGTCTCTGTATTGTTTAATTCCAGAATGACTGCAATGCATTTCCTCTGCAGTGATGCTGCTGCTGCTGTCATTGACCGTGCTTTGTATAGTATACGCTAAGAGAACATAGAGAGTTTGAAATGGAACTTCTTCTAACAAACTCAGACTCGCTGTCAGTCCAGCCAATGTCGAGAGGGATTGATGAAAAGAAAAGGTAGCAAAGTAAACAAACAGGAGAAACACTTGTGTAGTGCTTTAGTGAAACACAACACAACATAATTCTCTTCTCCAAAGAGAGGCTGCAGTCGCGTTTGTAGGTTTCTTGTGCAATCATATCTACAGTAAAACCTTTTATATCTGCAGTGTCTTCTTTAGTGATTTCCAAGAAACATCTCGTTTAAAAAGACAATCAAACACACACTACAATCAGCACACTAGTATTCCATTCCAATTGAAACAGTTTCTGGACCTGTGTCATGGAGAAAAATACATTTAAACCCCAATACAGTACATTATCTGACTGGGGCCAGAGATCAGGGTAATGTTAGTCATGTCCTTGTTGCACTGCCCTTCACCTCGCTACCTGTCTGTGTTCTTTATATATCAAACAGGGATCTTACGCTTACCCTTTCAGTGCAGATGACTGTACCTCCTGAAAGAACACTCTGTACAGCACGGCTCATTAATGACTTCTCCCTCTCTGCTCAGGCTGCTGTAAACCAGGCTGAAGTACAAAGACAGAGTGCTGTGAGGCAGAGGCAGCTTGAGAGCATTTCTCACAGACCACCATTTACTCCACGTAATATCGCAACAGTCTACGGAAGCCATAATAGGGGTACAGTAGTATTTCATGTCAGATTTCAAAATGTCACATTTTTTAAGTGTTGTCAGTTTTTTGTTAAGTATATGGAGAACCACAAAGCGGTATGTAATTCAATGTGTTTTCGGGACATTATTCAACAGCTTTCATTCGACTTTTCATTCGACATTATGAATCCAAATTAGTTCATTCTATAGGGTGATGCAAAACTTTTGACCATAGCTGTGACCATAGCTGTGACCATAGCTGTGTAAAATACTGCTGCATTATATATATATATATATATATATATATATATATATAGTACAATAATGCAGCAGTATTTTGGGTACAGTAAATATGTAGTATGTAGATTTCACACGCAATGCTTGTACATCCATAGATAACTTGACTATAAAACGATGTTGCAAGACACCACGTGATTCTCCTTTAGTGTAATTTGAATGTGACTGCCTCACCTAAGTACGGTTTTATAAATGTTATGCTTTTATCTATGCCAAACATATTTTATTAAACCTCCATATGTCGTGCTTTGTTCTGTGGAGTACCTAAGGGCTGTTTGTCAGATAAACAATGCATGATCAGCTTACAGGGGGAAGCAAACTGCCCCCCTTTTGTTTTGTTTTCCCTTCGTTTCTCTCCGTGGTGCTTTCAGAAGGTTGTGGAGTTTAACTGGAACAGAAAGCTTGCTGTAAATTATTGAACATTCTGTTCTTATTGTCTCGGAACTGAGAGATGGAAAGAACCCAAGAACCCAAACAGCATTATTAATGAGGAAGGAACTGCACTACAAATACAACCATTGTGCTGGCTCTCTAGCTCCAGTCTGAGCACTCCACTCTCAGCTCTCCAGCACTGTTACCTTGATCTGAGTAATGATTACTAGCCTGAGCTCTCCACTCTCAGATCTCCAACACTATTACCTTGATCTGAGTAATGATTACTAGCCTGATCTCTCCACTCTCAGATCTCCAGCACCCATCATCTGTAATCACCAAACTGATTGAGAGGATTCCCCATTCCCTAGAAAGGGTGCAGGGAGAACCCTTTGAGATTAATATTTAATAACCCATGAACTGATGACAGCTTTTACCTTGCAGTCATCGAGTTCGTTGTGAGTCCTGAACCATGTAACAAGCACAATACTTTACTACCAAAACTAAGATGCAAAAAATGTCAATCTTGCTAAACAACAGAGATTCAAAAACTGTTTCTGTTTTCGGATGCTAAAAAAAGTAACTACATGTTGTATAGTACTGTAACTACATGTTGTATAGTACTGTAACTACATGTTGTATAGTACTGTAACTACATGTTGTATAGTACTGTAACTACATGTTGTATAGTACTGGTATGCTCCAGTTACATTTCCAAATGAAAGTGTTTTTAAATGAAGAGTGGTTTTAGCTTTTCGACTAATGCTATAATCGCTGTTATGAAATGAAATTGTTCTGTCTTTATTCTTTGTCAAAACTGGCTGGCTGAGTGGATTCATTTTCATAATCATTATGTACCTCTGGAAATTCGAAGTACAGCTGAACTGGGTTGAACTGCTTGGCTACGTTAACATCAGAGAAATAAGGGATTTTTTAATTGATGACTTTTAAAAGAACGACAAGCAGTAAACAACAGTCTACGGCCCCAGTCTCTTGTTTTCTTACAATTACACACATTTATTGATTCATTGTTTTTATTGTATCCTGCTAGACCTGCAGCAGATGCAGTGTCTGTTTATTTTTCTAGTTTTAATTTGATCCTGAAAGGTAAAATCTGCTGAAACTGCAGGAGCAGGATCGGACAGGCTGGCAGGTAGGTAGTGTTAGAGGGAGAAGGCAAAAAGCTGCCAGCTTGCTGATCAGAATGCTGATCGCACTTGTCTCTGCCTGTTGACTGCAGGTGGGCGGATTACTGGAGCAAACAACAGTAGCATACCACCAACACACAGCAGAGACTGAAACACACTGCCTCAGAGACTCACTGCAGGGATGGAGAAATGGAGCCAATCAGCTCTTTGAGTTCCCCCAGAACTTCCCTGACCCTGAGATAATAGAATTCACACCACCCCCAGACAACTTGCATGAGAGAGAAAGGAGGTGGTACAGCACAGGCATATGAATACAAGTAACTCTAAAGAAAAACAGTTGGTTGTACATGTTTATTGAATTGGGTTCATATTTATTATGAGAAAAAGTTATAATCCAATTATTTTAATATGACACATGTTGGGTTAGATATCTTGTATAATTCACACCTCAATATTAATAGAGGTGTGTATACTATTTTAATAAAAACGTATACTATCAATCACTGCCCAGATTGTATGCAACACAAAACCTGCATGCTGTATTCTGACAAGTACGATATGTAAAATGGGTTGTATATGCATTTCTGCAATTTGGTGGTCCTCCCAATTGCACAACTGCATGTTACGTATGTGTAGGAATAGAACATTGTAACTATCAATTCATGAAACATTTTAAATTGCTTATTTCTGAAGGATTGACATGAGGTTTAAAGTTCCACAGGAGTCGATGATTAACAATAAATAAATAAATCATTTACAATTGTTCTGTACCTCTGAAACGTTGGCACCAACCTTGCTTGAACCAATGAATATTGCATAGTAATTGATCCACTGGTCACCCTCCTCCTCCTCCTCCTCCTTCCCTGTATTGTCTATATTTATAGTTCCACCAATGGGCTGCAGCAAGGACGGAGACAGGGGGAGGTGTAGGCTTGCCATTGAAAGCAATTGCAAGTAAAAGTTAATTAAAAGTGTCACGTGTTGGGCTTTTCTCGCCTTCTGTCGCTTAGGGTTTGTGTATAGTTAGCCTCAGGTTGCCATTCATAAAACATGACAGTCTTAAAATAACATTGCTGTACGATGCAGATTGTATAGGCCATTCATAACCAACGCCTCTGGCTTTAGAAATTATACCCAGCCTTAAACCACTTTATGCCACTTTTTGTTTCTCCTTTAGTTTTTTCAGATCAGAAGAAAAAATGAAATGCAGCAAGTGAAGAACTGCTGCCATGGTGACCAGCCTAGCAGTATCTATTGGCAACGGGTTGCTATGGAGCTTGGTTAGTATCAGGAGGAGAGCGTGTAGGAGTGCTTTCTCTGCTGCTGCTGCTGTTGCTGTGAGAGAGAGAGAGAGAGAGAGCTCTGAGCCATGCAGTCCTCACCGACCCATACCTACAAATATGCAAGTTGCGGGAGGCAAGTCCCACACAGGAAAACAAAGCAAAGTAAAGGTTTCTGAAAGGCATGCATAAATCCTGACTTGTTCTGTTATCATGGCTTATCTTGCACTTGTGGTCTTGTGTTCCTTGCATATCTATATAAAAATAAAATGACAAATAACAATAAATGTATATATACATACATAATCCATACATACATAGAGCATGCAACCGGTACAAATGGTATTTCACTCATGCCTCTCACAAAAAAACATAAATGCAAAGTAATGCCACTAGGAAATCGTCTTAAAATATATAGTAGGGTATAAGCTATGGCCCTGTAGCTCTAGCTACGAGGTTAGAGATGAGGGACTGGGAGAGAAGTAGTGTATCCTAGTGGCTAGAGCAGTGGGATTAGGCAAAATGGAAAAAGAGGTGTTGACGGAGGTTTGCGGTACGGTGGTTGATTGCGTATAAATAAATTACAAAAAAAAGCCAGTTTTTAGTCAAAGATAATTTTTGGCCTTGTGTATGAATCAGATATTTTCCTTTAAAACGAGATGCAACATATGGAAGAGGCAGGCATACTTTCTACTACCTTCCTTTCCAAATGCTGGGAGTGTGAGAACAAGACCCAGAGGTCCCTAGTGAGAGAGATATAGGGAGTGTAAGAACATCACTTCACTCTATGCTAACCTTACCGTCAAAATCAAGCAAGGCTGTGACCTTAGTTTAAAAAAGGGAATCCTTCCTCCTTCCTCTTCTTCAAAAGAACAGAAGAGTGGCTTTAATAAGACTTTACATAACAAGATAATTAAAGAGTCGTCAATCTGGGTGGGAGATGAGGCCTCTAATTACTGTTCCTATAAATACTCTGGGATCTCACCGAAGCCATTATCCGGGCTCTAAACAGCATTGAGGAGAACATTTAAATAACGTTAATTAAATGCCATTTAGGGTCGCTAAATTTGGCAGAGCGTTTCCGCAATCCCTTTTGTCTGCAGTGCCAGCCTGTTCCCAGAGTGTGCCAAGGGGTGGGGGAGCCCAGGAGAGGTCTGTCGAAGTCGGAAAGAGAACGGGGACGTGAGTCCGAACGAAAACACTGGCTGCCATCTCTGAAGCTCCCAGTGGTTCAAAATCAGCATGGTCTTAAAGAGGTCCACAGCAACAGTTATTAAACAGAGACAAGATACAATTACATAAGGTAATCCCTGTTATTTATTTCCTCTTTTTTGTTGTAGCAGTTTGGAAATATAGACTGGTTTTGTCTTTTTTTCAACAGAATTTTGCATTTTCGAGCACTGCGTGACATAGTTACTGAAATCATCTGTCTTCCACACTGCAGCCTGGCACTCTAACCACTGAGCTCCTCAAACCCACTACCTTCTACACTGCAGCTTTTCACTGTAACCACTGAGCTCCTCAAAACCACTGAGCTCCTGAAACCCACTGCCTTCCACATTGCAGCCCAGCACTCTAACCACTGATCTCCTCAAAACCACTGAGCTCCTGAAACCCATTGCCTTCCACACTGCAGCCCAGCACTCTAACCACAGAGCTCCTGAAACCCACTGCCTTCCACACTGCAGCCTGGCACTCTAACCACTGAGTTCCTCAAACCCACTGCCTCCACACCACAGCCAAGAACATTCTCTAACCACTGAGATACTCGGACACACAGCTTTCCACACTGCAGCCCAGCAGTATTAGCATGGAGCAGTTTCCTCACTGAGCTCTTGTAATCCCTGTTCCACACTGGCTCTCCACACAGCTCTCATCTGCTGTGTCTAGTCTGCCATTCCTGTCTCGAGGTGGTTACGATTCTCTTCATGCACTCAGCAGTCCTTTATATCTTGCATTGATTTTTTTTTTATTAGCAGGGTTAGGTTAAATATACCCGCTTTTGCATTATTGAAAGCGGAAAGCATATTGCAGAAAGGGAGTGCTTTTCTGTTTGAACAAGCTAAAACAAACGCGGTACACACTATTAGAAATCTTACGTGTTTCTTCAACCAGACAGAATCTGACTCCTAGCCTGCTCTTCTGAACTTAGAATCAGGGATGTTTCCCATAGGCACTCATAGTCTTTGCTATGCGGAAAGGTGGTTACAATGTTTAAAGGCCGCGAAAGGTGTGGATTCAGTCTAATGAATATAGATCCCAGGGCTTGGTGTGTGTGTGTGTGCACGTACAGAATGAGTTTAGTAATTCATTTTGTTATTATAACATTTTTAGAGGGTACCAGCTCTGATACACTGTGTTCCTTTTTATCTTTCAATGAACAAGGCAAAAGTGTTTGGGTGCAGAGATTGGCAGTATTTTCAATCCATTCACGCCTTCTTACCCCTGTGAAAAAGCACAAGCCTGCATTGAATCCGAGCGTCTGTATTAAAAGCAGGGGGAGTGTGCCTTTCAAGAGTTACCTTTCAAGGCACAGTTATGGACACCTCATTATTAATTTAGTGGAATAATTGCAAGGCCCTGTCTGATCCTGGGCTGCTTTCCAAAAACAAGTCAGCTTCTAATAACAGGAAATCTGCTCAATGATCAGCAGAGCTAATTTCTCTCTTGTGCTACTACAGTACCGTACCCTGTGCTCTGCAGCCAGCACACCACTGCACTCCTCAAATCCACCCCTTTAAGACAGCCCACATTCCCTTTAAGCCCAGACTGTCCCCTTGGCAGGCTAGATAAAAGACTGTGAAATACAGCCAGTCACGCTTTATGGTCCTATAAAAGTTTATGTAGCGCAACAGTGGACGTGAATAGGTCAGCTTATTCATTCACAGCTTACATCTTTTGCAGTTTTACAAGGTTGCCATTAGATTCATCTTTATTCGTTATTGCCACCGCAAGGCAAAAAGAAACCAAACTAGCTGCAAATGCTGTGCCTATTTTTGCTAGCCTGCTACCCTATGCCAAACAGCCAAGTGGGAGGGGGCTTACCAGACATTACTGGATGTGCAGGTGCATGGGGTATACAAGACAATGGTTGAAGGCCTGGGTTCGAATCCAGTCCAATTCACTGCTGAAAGGAATACAGTGTTTTCTGAATTATTGGACTACTTTAATTTAATCCACCAAAAAAAAAATACTCGCACAGTTCAGTTAAAATGGGAAACAGGGTGACCAAAGCTAACTAGGCCTGTGTGACGTGTAACTCCAAAGAGTACGAAGTTAGACTAATTCCACCCAAAAAAGCTAGGGCAGGGGTGTCCAATCACAGTCCTGGAGAGCCATTCCACTCCATGTTTAACAGGTGAAATTATATAATGAACCACCTCAGTGTCTGGATGCAAGTTTAATTGGTTCAAGATCCAGCGTGAAAGGGACAACTTTGGCCACCGCTGGGCTAAGGCATTAACCCCCACCCCCACCTTATTTTTGCTTTTACTAAATCAGAGTCAGAACAGGAATCTACTTCCCATAAGGCCAGGTAAGATGGGGTTGCCTGGAGACATACTAGCAAACAGAGAGAGACTGAATACAAATTGAGGAACAATGGATAGAGGGGAGGGAGTGAGGGGATGGGAGGGGAAGAGACCACTATTATTAGACAGTTATTGTTAATATTAACAGGCTATAGCAATACAGTGTACTGAGCTACTCAAACCCACTATCTTTTGCACTGCAGCCCAGCGCTTTTTCCATTACTCGAACCCATTACCTTCCACACCGAAGCCCACCACTTTTTATACTCAAACCAGCCCAGCACTATTTATAACCACTAAGCTACTCTAACAAGTGCCTTCCATGCACAACGTATTAGCATTGGAAATGCAATTGATTCTGGTAAACTCTTATTATAGGTGTCTTTATCAAGGACATGTCTCCTGATTCCTGTCTCCTTTCTCCATTCCCTCTGCAGCTGCTTATTAGCTGCACAAGTTACGCACACAGCTATCTGTGTCCCTCTCATTACTAGGACTGTAAATGGTGACAAATCCGTCTGCATTATTCAAGAGGGCAATTTGTGGTTGATATTATCAGTGTAAATAATGCAGGAGCATATCAACTTCAATTAGGACACAATGAGGTGCAGGCACAGCCAGGAGCAGCCAGGGGATGGAAAGAGTCTTGTTTTTCTCCTTGTTTTCCTGGGGCTAATCGATAGAGCCTCACGCTACATTGCCTCCCAATAAACCAGACAGACATGAACTACAGGCTGATGTACTCCTGCAACCCCCCTTCCATTTAATTGCTTCTTCTTTGTTCTCTATTCATTGTGCGTTTGTGAAAGGTGTTGGGTTGGCAGCTCTAGAGAACAAAATCATTCCCTCTGATTCACAAAGCAGGGAAAGCACATGGCAGACAGCCTGGCCTCCCCCATTACCCCCTAGCAAGCCTGCCTGTGTTGAATACAGTTACCATGCCTGTCCAATCTTACAGTCTGCCATTGCTTGCAAAGTTGCCCACTCCCAATACCAAATAGTGTTGCGGTTTCTGTAAGGTGGTTTACTGTCTGCTTGGGGCTAAGCTGAGACCCGTAAACCTTTTTCCACTTCTGATCTAACCTGGATTGAAACACATTTCTCTGAAAGTTAATCTACTGTGCAACGTAGTTTGCCCCTTAATAAGAAATAGGGTTAGGGTTGGGGCCAAGGTTGGGGTTGGACTTAGGGATAGGGTAAGGGTTAGAGTTTGTCTTCTCCTTTTGTTATTAAATATTATTTTGATCTGGTATCTGTTGGGGGGCTTGTGTGAACTAAATTCTGCTGTTGGACAGGTGTCTAACATTTCCAACAGTGCCACATACTGAGGCTTTGGATGACAAGAGGAACAATTGAGCACCCCCTATTGATAGCACAATGTCATACACACTGCAACACCTGATTGTCATTGAAGGTCTGCCATGCAAGTAGTGACCAAGGCCAGCCTTGCTTAGCTATTACAAACTGACAGGACCATAACCCAAGGCGGTATGACTAGAGGCTGCAACGGTACCATACTGTACTCAACAGCAGGACCCTGTGGCTATGGCATACTTAAACTAATGAGAAGCTGTTATAGTCAGATAGAGTTAATCAGTGGCATTAACAAAGGGATCTGAAATCCCTTGGATTTTAACTTTCCAGTCACAGCGCCTTACATAAAGTAATGAGCACATTAAAAACCCTTATATAACATCATGCGTACATTTAAAGTGACTTAATTACGTAGGTTCAGTCTCTTCTTTTCTTCTGCCTAGAAACGAGAGCATGCCTCTCTCTCTCTTTCTCTCTCTCTCTCTCTCTCTCTCTCTCTCTCTCTCTCGCTCGCTCGCTCGCTCTCTCTCTATGCCCTTCATGTTCTCTCTCCTCCTCCTCTGCCCCTCTGACTTTCTCTCTCTCTATAGCCCTCTTAATTGTTGCTAGGTTACTGTGTGTCGAACCCAGAGCAGCCCACCCTAGATAGAAGTGTTTGTTTTTTGCAGGCAATTATCAGAGCTCCCAACCAGCTCTGATTACAGTCGGGATGGAGGGATCAAAGGATGGCACTGACACAGCTTTCAGTGGACTCAAATTCTTATTGAACCATACAAGACAGTCCCACACGCTCGCTTCCAAAGCAGAAAGGCAGACATTGACCTACAATCTGTAATGAAATCAGTCTTACTCCCAAACCGCATGCCTCGTCACTTCTCGCTGGAAAAAAATGAGTAATTTAGATCTTATTTACCATGACACCAAAATCATCAATCTGTTACACCTGGAATTATCTATTTCCGGAACCTTTGTATAGAATTTCAATAACACTCGCATTACAGCATCATTACATAAAGAAATACAAACTAATATTATTTATAGAGACCCTGCAGCAAAACAACATGCCTAAAATACATGCAAACTTCATCCCTGCAGCACAATTTCTCCAACGCCTCCATCCCTCAGATCTCACCCAGCCTCCCGTGTCACTTCGTCTCCCACTTCAGCTTCTCTCCTCGCGCTCTGAACAGTTTTTTTTTTTTTATATGGTGCCAAGCAATGCTTTTAATTGTCGTGTGTTTGAAGAGGGGAAAAAAACGTCCTTTAGTGCTCTCTCTCCAGGAAGCGTCTCGCAAATTGAACATTAAAAATCAATTATTGCTTTGCGTTAAGTGCTACTTTATTTGTGTTTTAGTGTCTCTCTGTTCTTACATTAAACCTTTCCACCTTTTTTTTTCAAGAGCGCACTTCATTTGAATTGGTGAGCAGTATGTTGGTAACCACCATCACGCAAGCTGTGCTACAGACCAGGCCTTTTCACTGAGGTCTAATCATTTATTGACTGTTTTTCGACAAGGCTTTAAATTAAAAACAAAATTTGTATATATTTATTTCTTTGTTTCTACAATACTGAGTGTTGATGAAATGTAGCGAAAACGGCCCTCAGTTCATCAGTTCCGACCTTAACATTGCCTTTCTCAAACAAGTTGCCAAGTGTACAAAACATTGTGGAACTGTTTGGTGGTTATGTGATAGACTGAGACCACTAAACCCATTTCACTTGACAGAGAATTTGTTTATTTCTACTTCTGTTAAGGAAGCTGGGACTCTTACTGTTTTTAAATCAAGATTGAAAACATATTTTTACAAAATAGCTTTTTTTTTAATCTTAGTTGTCATATTTTACAATGAAAACTGCATTTACTTTTTGTAAATGTTTTTCTTTTTCCAATTTTACTATTTTTTTTTTTTTTTTTTTTTTTAATAGACTTTTTTTAATTGTTCTATTTTTCAACCTGGCTTTTTATCTTAGTTTTTCTAATTTTACAATTAATCTTTTTTTTTTTTTTAATTCCAATGTTATTGCATTTTTATTTTACTCTTTTAATTGTTCTATTTCTACAAATTAGCCTTTTTATCTTAGTTTTGCTAACTTAGTTTAGATTATCTCCTTTTTAGTTTATGTTTTATCCGACTGTTAATTGAATGGTTTAATTGTGCATTTTTTGTGTGTGTGTGAAGTGCTTTGGGATACTTGTGATGAAAAGCACTATAGAAATGTGAATTGTTATTTTTTTTCTTCCATATTAAATACTAAATTATCCATACCAAAAAAAAAAAATCACACTGAGATTTGATTCACATGTATACTTTACAATATTAAATTCAGCCTGATGTAGAGTTTTCTTCATTTCGCAAAAAAACATCAGCGCCAAATTAATATTCATAATGTATGAAGCAGCGGTCAAGTAAAGTTCAATGTGTTTCACTGCAGGCTACCAACCTGATCATTTCTACATGCACACTATAGTGCTGTGCCGACAGAATTTTGTACTGATCGCTGGACCGAACACAACTGAGTGGGATGCCAAACTCAGCATGGCTGAGTTTTTATGTCAGCCAAAACCAAAACTGTGATTCATTTCAAATAAATAAATGTGTGTATTTTGGACACAGTAACTGCATAGTGGAGATGGATATTTCGCAGTACTTCAGCGTGCAATATATTGCCTTGTTAGTGCTTTTTTGTAGGGTTGAAGCTGAACATAATATATTTATTTAAGGAAAAATAATGCTTTCCCACAACACTGCGTACTTTCTCTTGGTTTGTCTGGCTCTCTGGATAGTCACATGGCAGCCCCTTTCTGTGCCGATCTCCACATGTCGTATCCCCTCCTTACATACACAGCGAGTGTTTAAGGATGGGCTTCTTGGGATACCCCACTGTCAATCAGCTTAGCCCATTCAACTGGGGCAATCTGAATGCCAATCAGCAAGCTCCTGATTGCATGACCCACCCTGCACAACACGGTAGAGGTCCAGGCTGTAGTGCTAGAGGCTGCTAAAATCTCACAGCAAGGAGTTCCACTTGTTTGGACCCAGCTAAGCAAAAGCACTCAGCCCTTTTCTGTTCTCTTCTGGAGTGGGTGGAATCTTCTGTCGATCACTTAGCCGGGGTTCAGGGTGACCGCAGCACTATTGTTCAGTGCAGCTGTAGGTTGACCACCGCATTGTTAGCAATGGCATAGTAACAGTGATCCTGATTGATAACACACTGCTACTGATACAAGATGATAACAGCAACTGCCATGGATAACCAACCAATGTTAATTGATTTAACCACTGTGATACAGGTTTGTCACTGCTATTATCATTGTACATGGCCATTTCAGTTGCTCTTGTGCTTCCATTGCCACTTAGCTAAGGGCGCTGGAACTCGGGGTGCTGGGGGTGCGACTTTGCATGGCTTCCATCATATACAAGGTTTTGTTCAATGGCTTTCAGCACCCCCACTTTAAAAATGGTTCCAGTACCACTGCACTTAGCACAAAAGGCATTGACAACCATGGTCTTGTCTTCTTTGAATATGTACTACTACAAGCAATCTTCTTAATCACAATGCTAAAGAGGTGGGCTCCTCTGCATTCATGGTTTTAGAGCTCTGAAACCTAGTATCGCAAAACACTGGCCATTACACTTCCCCCACTTAACCTTGGCGATCAACTGCTGCCAATCTATGACATCTGGGTCATGGCACATTTAGTAATATCTTGGTAACACTGTCATTACAAGTGTTATTGCATAGTAATTACTTCGTAACTACACAACCACTTGTGTAATTGCAAATAAACATCAGCAACAGCCAGCATTTTTCATTCTGTAATTTAACATGTTGGTGTATTGTTACTACACTACCATAAGTGTGATTATTGTGTTATTACAATGCTATTTCAATGCAGTTAGGGACTGTGTAGCTATTTGTGGCAACAATACAAAGCTCATACAGACATAGTTGTGAATTATTAATTTCATAGTACAGCACTTTCTCTACAGGCGCTGAGCACTAAGACAATGTCAGAAGCTGTGTTTTGTAGATTACAAGCAGCCTTGGGATAAAGACAAGTTTGTTTTATGAATTTATTTCTTTGGATCCTGAGCACCCTTCTTGGTTGTCAGGGAAGGCTTGCGTTTTGTGAAGAAGTTGCGATGGCCAGTGCCACAGCTCTACTGACAAGACATTCAGCTGCAATTAAGTCGCTGTTTTATTTGTTGTTTGTTTTTTTTTTGGTTGGTTTTTTACTTTTTATTCGCCCCCCAACGATCTCAAAGACACGCTGCAAAGCTTCAGGAGACGAGAGAAGCGACGCGGAGGAGTAAAAAGAGGAGCAAACAGCAGCGGGGGCGAGATGCACAGAGGAGGAGGGAGGAGGGGGATCAGAACTCAGGTAAACAAGACTCATATTTCAGGGTGTTTTTTTTTTTTTTGGTTTGATCATTCTATTCACAGAGGAAAGAGAAATGTAATATAATATAACATCCCGACAACCAAGTTAAAACAGCCCACACAAATAATATTTCTATTGTCTTCCATTACAGCAGTTTACAATTGCCCTTGTAAAAATGTACAGAGGCACAGAGAGCTCTGGTGAAAAAAAACAAAAATAGATAAAAGTGTGCAAGTAATGGGAAAGCATGATTAAGTGCATATCACGTGACGCAAGAGAAAAATATTGCCTCTTAAACTGCAAAAATAATATATTTTAAAGTTGAAGTGCGCTTTATGTGGGATCAATCCATTACACTGGATATGTGTATGCAATCCCCCAAAAATTTTTGACAGCATAGTGCTGCCTGTTATCTGAAATATTGAAACAATGAATTATTGAAGGAATGCTTCTATTTGAATATAGTGCTACTGCTCTTTCTCATTAAACTAACACATTGTGACTCTAATTACTGTGTATTTACATAGTAGTTACTTAGTAAATAAATGTGTACTTACACGCAGTTACAATGTTATTATGCATAGTTGCAATGAACTTAATGTGTAAATCTTTTTTTACCAGATATAACCCTAACCCTAACCCTAATTATTTTCTGATACAATTGTGTACTTACCTATATTGTGCAAAAATATTTGCATATAAGTACATTGTAACTAAGCACAATAACATTGTAATTATGTATAGGTACACATGCATTTACTAAGTTCCTACTATGTAGATACACAGTATTTAGAGACAATGTAAAGTGTTTCCCAAAAAACAACAGCCACTTCAGCTTTCCGTTCCAATTCGGGGCCTCGTTTAACTACTAGCTGTATGTATTGATATTCTTTCTCCTTAATTTCTATCATTTTGCATACTTTTAATTGAGGGTAGTTCACTGATATGAACAATATTATTCTGGAACCATATTTCAATATGATTAGATATTGTTCAGGTAATTTATACATAGCAGCCATATAGGAGGCTGTGTGATCCAGTGGTTAAAGAAAAGGGTTTGTAACCTGTAGGTCCCTGGTTCAAATCCCGGCTCACTCACTGACTCACTGTGTGACCCTGAGCAAGTCACTTAACCTCCTTGTGATTCTGCAGCTGATGCATAGTTCACACACCCTAGTCTCTGTAAGTCGCCTTGGATAAAGGCGTCTGCCAAATAAACAAATAATCATAAATGGAATATTCAGAAGCTGTGAAACATTTCAACAGGAAAAATGCTTTTTTTAGTATAAATGTAGGCAGATTAAACAATTTCTTAAAGTATTGCTCACACTTTAATATATTGGTAATTGTTTTCGGGAGCCTTCACTGATTACATTTTTGCTTGAGTTGAAATCATTGCAGGGGAGAAGGTCTTTTTTAAATGATTTTATTTAACATTAAGAATAATCATGCAGTAGAATGTAAGTTTGTACAGCATCTAGCTTGGGTCACTGAGTTTATTCACTGAGTGTGTGTGTGTGTGTGTGTGTGTTGGTTTGCTGTGTAGCTGCTGGATCTGAATACCGATGGTTAAAGTTTGATTTTGTTTGTACTCGCTTTCACAGGAGGTCACTGCTCCCGTTTTCTTTTGTTGTGCTTTTCATTGCTTGCTGTGTCATTTTTTTGATCGCTGCATGTGTGTTAGATTAATACCACTCTGACTCATTTTAATAAGCTTAACCACTCGTAAATATATGTATGAATTTCAGAATAACTTGTCAAAATCATATATATTTTTTAATGCTTTTGTGTCTCCTTCCACCTTTCCTTATTTTTGGCTGTTCATCTGGGCTAAATATATTTTAAAAAATACTTCTACTAATAATAATAAATTAATTCATAAGGGAGTTACTTTTTAAATCAAAACTCAGTTTGAAAAATGAAAGCTCCTTTTGGGATTTTCAAAAGGAATGACAAAGACTGAATAAACAGGCCATGATGCATGCAAAACCGTGATTCATTAGTGCAGATTACATGCCCAATCAAACTACAGTCATTATATTGAAAGTGGCTGTGTTACAAGCCTAACTGCATTGAGCCCAACAATGAAAAGATAATTGAGCAGAATTTGCATTCTCTGAATGTCATAGCTCTTGTTTTTTTTATATATACAGTGTGATGGAAGGCTGCATTGTGAAGCCTGCAGAAACTCAGGACTGTGCTTTCATCCACAGCATGTCAACAGTTATCAGTGCAGTTTGGTATCTCGCAACACCAAACGCTATGAAGCAGAGGAGAGGGAATAAGGGACGTCTCTATATATCGAAAGATGAAATGGAAATTTATTCCACTTTATGTACTGTAACTTTTTTTTAATCGTCGAGGGACTTACTTTCTGCAAATATACAGTCACTTTCTACAAAGGCCCTTTTATGCATGCATATATATATATATATATATATATATATATATATATATATATATATATATATATATATATATATATATATATATATATATATTGTGCAGGAATCTATAAACGAGGAAAGTAAATCCCTAAGGTTCTTAAAGAAAGGTTGAAAGAGCCCTGTCTCTTGGGGGATAGGGCCAAAGAGCTGCTCCACTAAAGAAAACTCACAGTGGTGCTCAATTTCAACTCAATGCGCTCTGTGAACCCTGCATTCACTCTGTTCCACCAAGCCAATTCAATAAAACGAATGTATTTAACATTCATTCCAGCTAACTTGCGTATGTTGTTTCAAAAGCATCCTTTCAACATTGATTTCCTATCCAGTTTCAATGCTTTTCAAATCTTTTTTGACTGCCGATGTTGCTGTGAAGAACATAGATATTGGTATATATCTCTAAGGGTGATTCAGACTGGTGCAATACTTGTTTTGTTTAGTACATTATGTGCTGGCTTCAGATCCATACAGTGTCTCACCCCAGAATGGACCTGGGATTGTTTGAAACCTGAATGCTGCAGACAGTAGAGCATTTCTGCTAAGGCGTTTCCATGGCAATGCTCAACAGGAGGAATGCTCTTTGTTTCTCTCCTGCAGTTGAATTTGTTTTGAAAAGCAGTGCTGTCGACACAAGGAAAGCCCTTTGAAGACTGAAACCCAGGAACAGATTATATTTATTTTTTAAGCAGTCCGATTTTTTCTGTTCTTGACCGCATTTATTTTATATTCTCTTGGCAAATAAATTCAACAACAACAAAAAAAGCTTAGTAACGTATCTGATCATTTTAAACAACTGCATTGGTTCTGGAGAATGACAGGGTGACAGTGCTGCTAGAGAGCTGAGAATGGACTGCTTCAGGAACGTGACGCTGCTGGAACAAAACATTTCCTACGACAGACTTACTGGCCCAGATATTTATTTTTTAATTGTTATTAGCAGAATTTCCATTTGCAATTTTTTGGTAACTATATTGGGCACAGCCTTGCTAATGATAATCTAGCCCAGTACCACTATACCTGACATAGTGCTGGAATTGAAAAAATATATATTGATCTTTGCCAGGTAAGTAAAAAGAAAATAGTATCTTAAATAAAACCTACGCACACACCAGTTTAAGTGCTAACCCAGAAAAATGCCACGTGACTGATTGATGGGGTTGACCTGACTTGTGTAAGACTGCCATCTAGCAAGCCTGCCATCGTACTGCAGGTAAATCAGAATCGATGGCCTAAGTTGTTTCATTCTATTTTTTACTGGTGAGTTTTCATAATTGCACCCTGGAGTCAAAAGAAATAAATAAATACAATTTAGAGAGAAGGTAGGCAGGTCCACCTTCTTAAAGCACATAAGTAAAAATCTGAACCAGGTACAGTTTGCAAATGCCACCTCGTTAAATTCATATCAATCATACAGACGTCAATAGCCGTCAATACTGTGCTAACAGCGAACAGTATTGCATATAACTAATTTAATGTGAGTACCAGTGCATTCACCATAACACTTCTGAAATCAATAGCAGCAAAGCAGGGTCCAAAAAAGGATTCAAAAGATAAAACTAACTCACCGCTTTGCTTCTTTTGTTCTGCACAATGTTTTTTACGGTACTGTACCTTCTACCCTGCTGGGAAGGGAATAACTATAAATAAAGAGATGTATACGATTAAAACCTCCCACTTGTCATATTTGACTTTTCATTTGTTTCTGAAAACAAAATGCTTAGAAACGGCTAAAAAATGTTTAACAAAAGTGTTTCAAGCTCTGACTTTGATAGGTACACTAGTCTAATGAGCATCTGCCAGTGTGTGTGTGTGTGTGTGTGTGCGCGCGTGTGTGTGTGTGTGTGTGTGTGTGTGTGTGTGTGTGTGTGTGTGTGAGAGTGTGTGTGTGTGTGTGTGAGAGTGTGTGTGTGTGTGTGTGTGTGTGAGAGTGTGTGTGTGTGTGTGTGTTTGTGTGCGTGTGTGTGTGTGTGCGTGTGTGTGTGTGTGTGTGTGAGAGTGTGTGTGTGTGTGTGTGTGTGTGTGTGAGAGTGTGTGTGTGTGTGTGTGTGTGCGTGCGTGCGTCTGTGTGTGTGTGAGAGTGTGCCTTAGGGTTTCAATATTCTCCACATGTCATTTCCTCCAGTGTGATGCTGGTTTTTTCATCGGCTGGTTGGCCTTTTCTCAGCTTGCAACTGCATTATTATCTTTTCTTATTAATATTCAGGCCTTCTGAAAAATGGCATGAACAGAGTCATCAGACCCACTCCTGGCAGTAATAATAAATGTAAAGAAATTGCTTTTGTTTCTCATGAGTGACTTTCTTAGGCAAAGAGCCATCCATTCCGTTTGCTGCATTGCTTTCTATTCTGCATACTGTCCTGTATATATGTAAGTACAAATGCAGCAGTCATTTTGAGTGAAAAATTATACCTTGTTATATTTTTATAATATGAAAAAAAACAAATTTCATAAGCCTGCGTCAAATTACCTGCTTTTTTCTATAACCACAGCCTTCCACACTGCAGCCCAGCACCTTCTCTAACCACTGAGCTATTTAAAACCCATTGCCTTCCACACTGTAGACCAGCACTTCCTGTAACCACTGCACTGGTCAGTTTCACTGTTTTACACACTGCAGCCCAGCATTCTAACCATTGAGCTACTTAAACCCACTGCCTTCCACACTACGGATGAGTCTAAAGAAAGGATAATTCCAGTCATGTGAAAATCTCCCAATGTCACTTTAAAACAGTGTTACCCCACCATGTGTATTTTGTTTAGAGGTATATTTCACTTGGCACACAAAGCTATTTTAGAAAATGCTATTTCTGCCCCCGGCTGGCTGGTTTATGACAGTGATTTACACCTCTGATGAGACAAGGAGCTGGAGGTCATTTCATTTCAGCCGGGAGTGCTTCTCATCCCCTCTCGCTCAGCCTAATAACCGCCCCACTACTAATGGGCACATTAGAGATGAAAAATCACACTGGAAAACCTTTTCTGATTCTTTTTTTTTTTTCTTTTTTCACCTTCAAAACCAATAACGTTTTGATCTATTCAGTTCAGTTTTGTCTGGATTTTTCTCCATTGCTTGAATTTTAAACCTCTAGCGAACAGAAAAAGAAAGGTCCTCCACTGTGCTTGTTGTACTAAAAACAGGGTTCAAAATATGAGGGACTGGAGGTGCCCTGTTTAAAAGAAGAGCACCTGGTTAAATAGTGAGTTTTTTTGGCTGTTGCTGTAAAAAAACAGTTGGAAGTGAAGGGGTTAATTCTGTCTCATTGATAGCTCATTGCTGGTGAATCTGAAGGAAGATAAACCACAATTATGGTCCCGAGACAGTCCAGTGAAACATGATCAGCAAAGACCATAAATACTGCAAACTGTCACAACACCAGTTATTTAGGAGCGAAGATGTCCTGTTTATTAGAAGAGCCTGGGGATTGACTTGCAGACCTTGACTGGCTGAAGAGACCTTCACTAACTCAAGGCCACCATGATATATTGGTAGTTTTCTTTTGTTTTGAAATTTTAAGTCCAAGGTGCAGGAGATGCAGGATTTGAATCCCTGCTCATCCTCTTCTGTCTCACAGACTGTAGCCTGGAGGCAAAGTGGCTTAGTGGTTAGAGTAGATGACTAGGAGAACCAGGGTTTAAATCCCAGTTCACATCTTCTTGCTCACTGACTTTTGTACACAGTCTTGTGGTTAGACTTCTATTTTATGAGTCAAGATTATAATTTCTTTCTTTCTTTCTTTCTTTCTTTCTTTCTTTCTTTCTTTCTTTCTTTCTTTCTTTCTTCCCTGTCTGTCAGTGCTGGACATGCTCAGACTCAAGTGACGTAGTCTCTTCAGACACGCAGATCATCTCCAGCGAATCGCTGAGACGAAACAAGGTGACTCCCAGAAGGACGCAGATTGCCTGGGGCTGTGCGCATTGCCGTAACGGGAACAGTATGTTTAAAAATCGCTTAAGCAGGAATGTTGAACCCATTTTCAGTGTTGTGCTTTGCTGCAGTTCTGTGATACACCCCTTGGCTCCAGAGGGCAAAGCAAAATTATTGTTATATGCAATATCTTATGATGCACCTTTTCATTCTAGCTGCTGAGGTGTTTTCTTTTTTATTTATCTTTTTGTATTTAATAGTAAAATGGCTACATGAAAGTCGTTCACATTTAGCCTCGCTTTGCCAGTTTTTATTACGTATGTATCTTTTCAGCAAGGTGCTTCTCTGCAGCCCATCACTCCCAAAAGAAGGGGTCTGAAATTTCTTTGGAAGCAATCCTCCAGTTGAATAATCACGCCGGCTAGCTGCTAGTGTTTTGAAGAAGATGAAGAAGAGCTCTTTGTGCCGCCTGTGTTCTGTTTCACAGTAAGTTAGTTCACTGAGACAGCACAGTCGGGGCTTGGCTCCAACACCCATGTTTCACTGCTGACTTCCACTGACTGACATTCTGAAATATAAAGTCCTGAAAATGTATTAAGGTGAGAACATGAGCCCCACATGGCAGTGAGCTGGAACATAATACTAACAGGTGGCTCTTGTCAGTGGTTCTGTGTCAATGTGTTTTTGTGGATCACATGTCTGCGTTTACTATCTCTGAGAGGCTGCATGTTTATGTTCTGTATTCTTAGATGTGAAAGCCTTGCACTAGTCAGCTCTGATTTTCAGCTGCTCAAAGTTGGTAGTGTATGGATGTCTTCAGGAGAGTTGCTCTGCCCTACCCAGTTCAACATTCCTCTCCTCTGCAGGTATAAACAGAATGGTTATCAAGGACAATGTGCGCCCATTGGAATTCCAACTGCACCGGCTACTGGCTTAGAAACGGCTAATGCTCTTTTCAAACAGCCAATAGGATTGCATTCCTTTGGAAGGGGGTGGGGTTAGGTCAGATATCACAACAGCTAAGAAAGGACATGGCTATTTTGGCCGGTCATGCAGGGCTGTTTATTTTGGTAAAAGGCTACACTGAGCAGAAAGAAAACAGAAGCACAGAAGGGGGAGTGAGCTGTGTCCCTCTGTGACAGGTAAACTAGATATGCTTTAACTAACTGCTAGTAGTGAAATAATGACAGTTTAGTGTCTATGTAAATTTAGCCAAGGTTATTGTGCACTTTGTTGAGGGCTTCTGAGGTACAACGACAAGCCCTGCTGGTGAGCTGGTAACCTGCAGGAGCTGAGAATGGGAATGCACTTTTACTGGTTTGCAGTTGAGACGACGATGCTCTTTAACCCTTTCAGTCCTGAATTATTTTTGTTGAGATGAAGCATGCGAAATTCAGTTATACAGTTTAAAAAACTCTTTTATTGAGTATACATGAGAACAGGACAAACATTATTTTTTTTTTTTGCATATATTGCACTTTAAGAACTCTAAGATAAGATGGGGCCTTGAGGTCCCACCAAGACTGAAAGGGTTAAAACCCTAGCACCTGTTTAATTGTATTTATTTAAGAGCGTAGGCATAGATTATCTGACTTTAACAGTAAAGTTGAGTGTTTGTTTATCTAGAACCAGCATGAAAAGCTTTTCAATCTACCAGCTCTCCCAGCCAGGCTACTCTTCAATGGATTTCCCAATAGAGATCGGCTATTAATAGGTTATTACACAGTATACAGTATACAGTAGTAGCCTGCTTATGCATGAATACAAAAGCTTGGTCCTCCTCCACTTGCACTCATGTCATTTGGAAAAGGGTTGCATGTAAAATGCTATTGGCAGATTGTTACAACACCCATACAACACCTCCAATCACTGTGAGTATTATGGGGTTATAAATAATGCATGTCTAAATAGTGCATTCACTGCAATACTCAGCTAAACACACAAGAGATTAAAATGTTATTAAAACACTGAATGCATTGTTACAGTATATAAAAGCAAGTGGATTACCACTGGGCTACAGGTTAACTCACATGACAGTCGTCTGTTTATACACAAGATGAATGAAAGGAGACCTGCCAGTGTTTTTGTGAGGCACTTATGTCCCGGTACATAGTTTACATATTGAACATGCTGCCTCCAGTGCTGGTATTGAATTCCCAGTACTGTGTTGTATTTATAACATACTGAATTTACTGACTGTGTTCAGCTTCCTGGCTTTCAGATACTCAATGGCATTGTACCGAACAGCTACTCTGTGCTGTCATTTGCTTTTGTTTCTACTTCTAGTGAGACAAATTGTGCACGAGTATTACAAATTGCCATGACTGTCATTTATTTTCCGTGCTTTAGGAGGTAATATTCTTAAGTGAAGCTAGATCACAGCACAGAGCAGGAACAGGAATGATCGCTAACCAGCACTAGCGGTCTGTAGTCTGTATTCAGAATCGTTCTCCTGTTTTTCAATGTTCAAGGTGAACTAACCAGATGATCCTTCTGCTGAAATCCAAGCCCAGCCACCATTCCCTTGCTGTCCTGCCAGGTTTGATCCCCACCTCTGCTGGATGTGCCCAGGCCCACAATGAGCCTCTACCTTAACACCTACCTCTACCTGACTCTGCTGGGGGGGAGGACAGCGAGGCTCTACCACAGGATCAGGTACCTCTTGACTGTCTTCAGGGTTACAGCCCATAGACTCCCCTCTTCAGGAATTAACTGTGCTGTCGGAAGAATCCCTCCCAGATCCCGTGGCTCAGTGCTCCAGCTTGGGGGCTCATCCGGGATAGATTCACAGTCCGTTATTGGTTCTAGTTCCGGCATCTTTATTTCAGGATTGCGCTCAGGAAATGTTAGAATGGACGGTAACCACTCTGGCCTTGGTTTGTTCAAGCCAGGTCCTGGGTCTGTCATGGCAAGCCTGAGTAGTCTTCGTCTTAGTGCCAAAGCATACTCCTCATCCAATAGCAGTAGAAATAGCAGCAAAGGGGAGGCACCGATTGGTGTCTGCCAAGAAGACAAAGCATCTTTCCAGTTGAGCAACCTAGGGGCCAGCTTTGGGGAGTCCTTCCAGCACCTATCCCAACACATCAATGTCTACTTTGGGGGTAAGAGACTGGAGGGAGAGGGGAGTCATAAAACTGCAGATGGGCGAGTGATAGAGATTTGGGAGGTCAGGGACCAGGAGCCACATTTGAGGATGGCAAGAGGTACCCAACACTACTCTGGCTACAGGAAAGGGAGGCTTGTTAAGGAGGAGCATGGGCCTTTGCAAGTTGATTCGGAGGCAGAGAACCAGATACCATCTAAAGTGCAGCTTTTTCACATCAGTGGCCTTGCTACCAAGTTTGGTGAGAGTTACAGCTATGTGGCCAGCCACATCAACACCCTTTTCTCTCGAGGCCAGTCCCGAGGAGAACAGCCTCCTGAGTCTGATTTCAGCAGGGTGGCAGGGAGAAGCTGGAGGGGAGCAAGACAGAGGAAACACGCTGGATCTGAGAGCAGGATTGGAAGGAATACCGCTGAAACACAACCACATGGGTCTGTCCAATCTAGTGGGCAGGATCCTGTTGCAGGAGTAGACCCACTCCAAGACTCAGAATACAGAGATAGTTATTATCAGTACTTGGCCCAGTATATAAACCAGTACTTTGGTTCCAATGAACCTGCCATAAAACCAATAGAGTCTGCAAGATCTATTGACGTGAACCATGTGGAGACTGGGAACACTGCCAAACCAAATGTCTCTGCTCCGGTAAATCTAAAAAGAGAGGCTGTCTGCAAAACTGCAGAACAAAAGTCCATCCAAGATCACAAAGCTCCGGCCTCCGTACCCAAAACTCCAGGTCTCTTTCACATCAGTAGCCTAGCAACCAGTTTCGGGGCGAGCTACTCACAAATGGCCAATCACGTCAACTGTTATTTCAAAGGTGAAGGAGTCTGGGAGGAGGAGACAGAGGAAGAGGAAGGAGAGTGCACCGAGGAGGTCCTGTATGAAAGCACAGCACCCCCGCAGGTGAAGAAGCGCACCTTTCTCCAGTACCTCACTCAGCCCACTGGCACTGTGCAGGATCTGCTGGGGAGTTATCTTGGAATGAGACCAAGAAGCCAAGTGGCTCAGCCAAGCTCTGGGGTAACAGCGTCAGGAGATGGGATAAATAGAAGGGTGAGTGCAGAAAGGGGCACGGTTGGGGCAAGTACCCTTTACTGGCAAAACAATTGGGTATAGCAGCCCAGCTGATGGAGCTTCTTTAGCTTAATCAATGCCTGTGGTGAGAATTACTTAATTCCTTAACTCAGCCATGAGCAAACAGTAGTATTTTGGTTTATTACTATATGCCCTATATCAACAATTATATACGACTGGTTCTAATGACAAATCAATCAATAATTCGACCATCTAAAGATGTGGTCTGGAAATCTCAGAAGTACAAAAACATTATAATCAACATTTGACCAGCGTAAAAGAATAGCTTTTTGTATACGTTTTGTAGAGATGTGTTTTAGTCTCCATATTGCAGACTGTTCTCCATTAACGTGCACTTGTTTCACAAGCAGTTGAGGTAATCTTCCTTCTCTGCCCCCCTCAAGGTGTTTGGTAAGAGGCAGGCTGAGGTTGCAACCCGGGTTCTGATCCAGAAGATCCATACTGCCTCCGGGTCACACTCCATGACAGCCAGAATCGAGGAACTGAACCGCCACCTGACCCGCCACCCAGAGTGCCGAGCGGTGGCATGGCAGGTAACTAGCCAACCACAAATATCCATTAATCCACCAGTGATCACTGGCTGGAGGTCTCTATCTCCTCTCACCAACAACAGTGCTTCTACTGGCCAGGGGCTAATACTCACTTTCTAATGGGGGTTATACTTGAATCCTTGCTTTCTGTGTTTTTTTTTAAATAAATGCACTTTGAATTGCAGGAGAAGGTGTTGGTCCTCCTGCTGCGCCAAAGACGTTGCCATAGTGACGACCAAGAGCTCCAGGGAGCAATCAGGGAGGCCCTGGCTCTGATTGGCTATGCAGACCCGGTCAAAGGTCAAGGGATAAGAGTTCTTTCCATCGACGGAGGTGGTACAAGGTAGGGATTCTTTAGATAGAAGTTCATATAGTGTATGAATGCATACAACATATATGAACTGACATATTTTGCAATACAAATGTTGTCTATATAGATATGAACAGTGTCTTTGAACCAGTGACAACCTTGCCTCTCTCTCTCTCCTACTCCACAGAGGGCTAGTGGCTCTGCAGGTGCTGAAACAGCTGGAGGAGGAGAGTGGCAAGCCAGTCCACCAGATGTTTGATTATGTGTGTGGCGTGAGCACAGGTACGTGAGAGCATGTGGCACGCTGGCGAGACTATCAGCAAGGGGCACAAGTGCAGATATTGTTTTCCAAAAATCGAAGGCTTTTTTTCTACTAAAGTAGAAACGTTTCTAAAGTAACAGGAGCATCCAATCTGTTTGCGACCAGCATTTCACTGTCCATTTTTAGTTGGCTGTGCTGTGCACCACGCAGTAATCTTTTCCAGTTCTGATATCTTGTGGTGCGCGTGTCGTTGTTTCAGGAGCAGTGCTGGCCTTCACGCTGGGTCTGGGTCAGATCTCGGTGGGGGAGTGTGAGGAGATGTACCGCCGCTTCGGCTCCGACGTGTTTCGGCAGAACCCGCTGGTGGGAACGGTCAAGATGGGCTGGAGTCACGCCTACTACAACTCTGCCACCTGGGAGGGCATCCTGAGGTAAGGGAGGATCCAGCCTCTATGGATTGGCTAATGAGTGTCTATTAGGGCACTGCTGTTAGTCTTACTGTTTTAGTAGGAAGAGTTATTCTAACTGACTAATTGAATTCTGACAGGGAGAAGATGGGGAGTGAGATGCTTATTAAAACAGCCAGGACACCCTCCTGTCCCAAGGTATGCCATCAAAGTACTATTCTTTTTTTTTTATTACTATTTTTTTAACTTCTTTACTAGAGTAACATCTATTAACTGTAATATTGAAATATTTTACCTGGTAATCCCTATTTTTTTTTTCCTTGTGTTGTGTTTTTGATATTTTCTTTGGACCTCCCTCCTCTAGGTGGCAGCAGTCAGTGCAGTGGTGAACTGGGGGACGAGCCCCAAGCCCTTCATCTTTCGGAACTACACCCACGCACCGGGCAGTGTGAGCCGCTATGCAGGCGGGACAGGGCACCGGCTGTGGCAGGCTGTCAGGGCATCCTCGGCAGCACCTGGGTACTTCCAGGAGTTCAGACTTCACAACGACATACACCAGGTACAGCGCAGTGCTGCTCTACACCAGCAGAGGGCGTGAGAGCATCACCCACCAAATACATGAAGCCTGGTTCTGAATTCAACATGCATTCTTTTTGCAGTCTTTGTGAGTTCTTCCTCTAAATTCATTTGAGAATCCAAATTGATTATTGTGAAAAAAAAATTACATTCGTAAAAAAATCAACTTAAATATTATGTAAATACTGTATATGGCAGTACTAAAAATACAAATATACTGCTGACTGACATCTGTGTTGTTGAGTTTTGTGTTTTAGTTCTTTGATTGTGTTTGATGTTGTTTTCTGTGGTGTTTGTGAGCCTCTTGCCAGGTCGTCATTGGAAATGAAAATTTGACTGGATGAATAAAGGTTTTGATTGATTGATTGATTGATTGATTGATTGATTGATCTATAATAACGATGTCTTCTTCTATCTCTTGTAATATTGTGTTCCCCTGGTTCTCTGTCTGCAGGACGGAGGGCTGCTGCTCAATAACCCCTGTGCGCTGGCTGTCCACGAGTGCCGGCTGCTCTGGCCGGGATCGCCTTTCCAGTGCGTGGTGTCGCTAGGCACCGGTCGCTATGACAGCGGCAAGAAGAGCGCGGCAACATCGACCAGCCTGCGATCCAAGATCAGCAACGTGATCAGCAGTGCCACAGACACTGAGGGTCAGGAACTAATTACTGCTGGGACTGCTCTCAACATTTTGCAATTATGTTCATCGTGTCACCCATGACCAGTTTCTGCCCTCTCTGCCCCCCAGGGGTCCACACTCTCCTGGATGATCTCCTGCCTGTCGACGTGTATTTCCGTTTCAACCCCTTGATCAGCGCATACGTCCCCCTGGACGAGAGCCGGGCGGAGTGCCTGGACCAGCTCCGAGACGACACCGAGCTGTACCTGCAACGCAACCGTCCCAAACTGCAGCGGCTGTCCGGTATCCTGCGAGCGGAGCGGGGCGCCCTGCGGACAGCGGGGGACTGGCTGCGGGAGAGCACCTGGCTGCTGAGGCACCGCTGGAGCTAGAGAGCGTGCAGTTCAGTCACAAGGTGCTCATGTTAAATACTGTTACATGCATCTATTGCAATGCAGTGGACATGACCCTTATTACACATGCATCTTTAAAATGACTGCAAAGTGACCTTATGCAATTCTAGTGCATTGAGCATTCATTCATTCTAATAGTGGGCTACAGTTGTACTTTTAGTACTTTTTTATGAGCTATAATTTTATATATCTTTTTTTTTTTCAGTAATGTCAATAAGAAGTGCACGGTGTTGTACTTTTCAGAGAATAGACATATGTTTGTAGACGTGTATTTTTATGTAAATAATATTTTTGGAAGAGTAACAATATTGTTGGCATTTGTGTAAAATGTATTACCTTGAACTATGTTTGTAACAATAGGTCCTGTTCACAAAACCGTCAATGAAATATAAGATGTATTTATTACTTTCTTAATAACAGTGTGTTCTATGAAATAAAAATGTCTAAGATTTACCTTGTGCTTATGGATTGTGTACTCCCTCTAGTGCCCCTTACTGGTACTGCATGGATTGCATTTCACAGTTATTTTCAATATGCCAGCACACATTTTGATGTAAAACTAAGAAATTAAGCACACTGATATATTCACCAGTTAACAGCGAGGTGTATAAAAACAGTTTAAAATCAGCAAGCATGGTAAAGCACTATGGAAAAGCCAGCTACTGCAGCTGGATCCACAGACACAAAGAAAGAATGGTAGGCTGCTAAACTGCAATACATTTTATCAAGGGAAACTTTTCCAAGAGATGCCGTTACATGCTGCAGTGTGAGGCTGTATTTCTAGCCCTGCTTACAGGGAATCACACACTTTAATACACTTGCTCTGACAGGATCTTGTTTGTGGCAGGAAATGAGATCAAGTGGTGAGATATGTATAGCTCTGAAGGGGAGACGACGTCAAGGGCTCAGTTCAGAAGATGAGGCTCGCTTGGCTGTTGTTTGGGTGTCTGATCTCAGGTAGGAGAGAGGGAAGGAGAAGAGGGAGCGGGAGAGGGGGAGGACAGGGAGAACGAGAGGGGGAAAGGGCGGTTGGGAAAGAGACCCAATTGTTGCTTTGAAATTGACAGAATATTAAGTATATCATCCAGCGACCATATTTAAAATGTGTAGATGCACTGGTAAAACTGATTGTGAGCCTATATGTTTCTACTTGAGATACCTCTTTATACTTGATGAACTTAACTTATACAACATTACAAAGTATATCTTAGGACGCTGGAATTGAATTTAACTTAAATGTCATTTAAAAACATAGATTTAGTCTACTTTTCTAAATAATTTCAAAATGTAAGTTTTATTTTGCTTGGGCATTGCTTTGGTGAATCAACTCTTTACACACTTATTCAGGGATAGATACTACACACAGTAAGCCTGTCTGGTTCGGTTTACGTTACAAGTATATATATAGTTACATTGTAAACTTTTTATTAATTACTGTGCCGTTACTGTGTAGTTTAGTGTCATTTCTGCCACTTAAAGACATTTAAGTTACTTAGTTTATCGCAGTAAAGAGAATGAGTCAGTTGGAAATACAGTCAGAATGAAAAAGAAAGTGGAGTGGAGCATGTATTTTCTTTTTATCTTCCTCCCCCTCCCTCCCTCCCTCCCTCTCTCTCTCTCTTTCTTCACTCTGCGTTCCCACTCCTCCAGTCTGCCTCTCCCACAAGGTGGCGCTGCAGGCTGGAACTTCGCTGTCAGTGCGCTGTCACTACAAGGGGTTTGGGCAGCAGTGGGCCAAGGTGTGGTGCAGACAAAGCTCCCCGCAATACTGCAGCGTCGTGGCTGCCACAGACCAGCCTGACCACGAAGGGAGGCAGCAGATTCAAGACAACGTGACTCACGGCTTCATCACCATCACCATGAGTGACCTGCAGAGTAGCGACTCAGGAGTCTACTACTGCGGGGTGCACTGCAAGAGGCAGGCCTACCTGCTGGGGGCGATAGAGATACAGGTGTCAAAAGGTAGGACAGCAGGGCCAACAGTGAAGATGTTCTCACATAGCTAAAGACCCAAGAGGGTCGAGTATAGAAAAAGCATTTCTAAAGAAAGTAACCAAAGTAAAATAAATTGTGCTTAGTGCAGCTGAAAATTGAAAAAAATATGTTTATTTTCTAGCTGAAAAAAACCCCACAATGGTTATTTTTATTGTGTATGTATAGATATACATCTGTATATATATATATATATATATATATATATATATATATATATATATATATATATATATATATATATACATTAGTAACAAGCTTGGTTTTCTTCACAGAGTCCATGACTCAGAGACGTGTCTCTTATCCACTGACCACCACCTCCGTGAGAAGGACCTCCATCACCACCCTGTCCATCCCCAGAGCCATCAAGCCTGAGGAGAACCTAAAGTGAGAGCTCCTGGAAGCTAAACCCCAGGGTCCACCATTTGACTAAATACTTAATATCTCCATGTCTGTTTACTGGTGAAGCTATCCACTGATTCACTGTAGCCTCTCTCTCTCTCTCCCCAGTGCTCTGCAGGACAGGGAGACGAACCTGAGCTATTCTGCATTGGCCACCCTCCTCGCCTGTCTGCTGCTGGTTTCGTTGGCAGTCTTTATTAAAGGGAGAATGCGCTACAAGACTGGTAGGGATTGAATATTCCTCTCCGAGCCTGCACTCACTTTAGTAAATCTGTTTAGAATGTAATTTGGACACAAGTATATCTTCCTGTATTTGAGCTGGCTGCTGTTATGCCTAAAACACTTTCTTTCTTTCATTCACATTGTTTACGTTGCTATGAGCTGCTTTATGTATATTTCGTGTAACAGTTTTATCATTAATGATAATTAGTGTCATTGATTGAAAGTGGAAGTCTCTAATACTGTAAATGGCTTGCTTTAAAAAAGCATTGCTCCTGTTTGTATTTTTGTTCACTGTTCTCTTAGTTTCCCCTCAAACTATTCACAGTAAGGGGATTGGGAAAAAGTCTTGTGTAAGGCTTTTCAGAGACACTCAAGACCATTGCAGATATCGTTTTGGACAAGGTGACATTAATGAGGGTCCAACGATACAGATTTTCAGCATTAAGTCACTCTGTCTGCTCGCTGCACAAACATGAGCACAGACAACAAGCCTCTGGCTTTCTTACTGAGGCTGGGACTGTGTTACTACAAATACATTCCCTCCAGGAAACACTATCTCACTAACTCTTGTGTTGATTTCAGTACGTTCAAAAGTTCCTATACGTTTATATATGAAGCACCCAGTAAGAATGTCCTCTTAATATACTATTAAACATTGTACTTAGTTTCATTTCCAGTTGTTATCAATAAATGTTATTTAAATTGTCTGATTAGTTTAACTTCTACCCCTTGCTTAACCATTTAAATATGACCTATACATGCTACAGATGCATTTTGTTTTATTAATAAACGTCAGTTTATGAGGGACTTTTTTTTTCTTTTAACACCTCCACAGCTGTGACATTTTTGAAAAACAAAATATTGATCTCCAAAAAGCAGGTGTTTATTTTCATGACATGATATCTCAGCCAAATCTTTGAGGTTTCTGTATATTTGCTTTCAGACGTGCCCACATGCACCCACTCTTACACTGTCAGGAAGGAAGAGCTAACCTTTCAAAACTGCTGCAGGCTTGATAATTAACACAGATAACCACTCAGGCACATACTGTATCAGCTCACATTATTTGCAATAAAGCTCTTAAAAATACTGATTCTGATGTTCTTGGGTTTGAACCCAGATCTCCAAAGGAGAAAAGCCTAGTCTGGCGCACTAGCCCGCTTCTTTAAGATTACTATTTCTATTCATTACAGATCTGATAAGGCTTAAAAAAACATCTTTTGTCGTGGCCAGATTTGCCCGTCCTAAAAAACAGGAAAATGTGTATGGAGCAACACCCCGCCGAGATCAAGTGACCTTCTACAGCGGTGAGTAAAGTCTGTGTGCTGTACAGGAGTTAGTAGCATTGGGGTTTGAGTAGCACTGATAGCACTGAGTTGTAGGCTAGAAGGAGTAGCTAACCAGCTCAAGCACTGGACTGCAGCGTGGAAGGTAGTGGGTTTGAGTAGCTCAGTGGTTAGAGTGCTGGACTACAGCGTGGAAGGTAGTGGGTTTGAGTAGCTCAGTGGTTAGAGTGCTGGACTACAGCGTGGAAGGTAGTGGGTTTGAGTACCTCAGTGGTTAGAGTGCTGGGCTGCAGTGTGGACTTATTCATGTCAACTATGAAACTGAGTAAAAGCTTTTCAATTCACAACACAATAGAGTAGAGCAGTTTTTTTCCTGAAAGCCAGCACACAACAAGGCAGTCTGAATGAAGGGTTTCTATCCTATTTTCCAGTTAAACCCAGAGAACAGCCAGAGAACCTGCAATCTTCCCAGAGTCAGTCTTTCAACATTCCTGGAGGACCTTTCAACATTCCCAAGGTGAGATACCAGGCACCTCGCAAATCAAATCAACGCTCAAATGCGGAAAGTAAAGAAACAGTTACTGCTATAATGCAATCAGTTCTAGCTTCATAAATTAAAAAATAAATAAATAAATACATAAAAACATTTGCACTGCAGCAAAAAATAGCAAATCTGGCCCAAATAAATTAGTATCTTTAATTGTAATGATATGACAGAGAAATACAACCTAGTGCAATCTTTGAGATGGTTGTAAAACCTGACCTGTCTTAACAGTTAACTCCCACACGAGGGCGCAGTACAACACTCTTTAAACAGTCTCCCTGCAAATACATTGTCAACCCTGACAGCCAATTCTATTCTTCTTCTTCTTCTTCTTCTTCTTCTACCTGTAACTGTGCTGTACATATTGTAAAAATAACTGCAAGGTCACTGTCTTTTCCAATGTAGGTAGAAGATACTGTAGAGTACACAACAGTGCATTTCTCTGGAGAGACTGGGCAGGGAGAGCGGAATGTCGGGGCTCCTGAAGACTACACCATAGTGGAGTGGAGAGAGGGAGCTGGGTCAGTCAGCTTTCACAGCACCCCTCAGAACCCCGAGGCTGTAGTTTATTCCAGGGTTTTTTAGGGACAACGCATTCTGCATTGAGTCGATCTTTTAATATGAACAGCTCTGCATCGTCATTGACATGCTTACTAATATATTAATTCCTGTGTTTCAGCTTGATAATGGTTAGTAACAAAATACACAAGCTTTGTAGTAGGAATAACAAATGCGTATGTATTGCAGATTATGAGTTTTGTTAAGGTATCAATTATTTATTGAAATAATAAATCATTATACCCAAGTCTTATACACAGTAGAAATGCCTAGGGCTTTGATGCCAAAATATGGTACTGATCCAAAAGGAGGAAGGAGGCTGAAACCGCATTAAAAGCTGCATTAAACTGTAGAAATATGTGCTTAATCCTTCAGGAGCATAATTGTGTCTAATCTACAAAAAATGATATATCATAAGGATTAATGGCTAGGAGTCACAGGCATGCACTTGGAATGTTCTATCAATGCGTGCTGTGTCGGTTTTCAGAGTGATTATGAAGGATTGTGCACAGAATTCTACATTATAATGTACAGCAGCTTTAATGAAGGTGTTAAGAATTGTATTCAATTCAAACAAAGCATTGGGGTGCAAAGGGCATCTCCAATTTAAAACAGTTTGAAAAGCACGCTTTTTTCTAGCAGCAAAAGAAATATAATTTGCTGAAAGCGCGCTCCTGCACTCTCTCTCTCTCATAAAGCATGCCTTTAACGTGGCGTTAATTAATTTTCAACCATCTGGGGTTCTTAATTCAAATGAAAAGAACCCAGTTAATTGCAAAAGGAAGATTTGGGCGCCTTTATTTGATCATAAAGCAATAATGTGCACGTTTCTGAAAAGTCTTCCCGGGAATTAGAAAATATTTTATGACGTTTTACCATTGTAATATATTCTAATTAGCACGTCTGTTTTGCAGTGTTCATTTGTTCGCTTTTTGTTGATGGCTGAAATTTGGTATTTACTGAGGCGTTTTTTTTGTTGTTGTTCTTTAATAATGTCTGAGAACTGTGTTTATCAAGTTCTGATGTGTTGAGGCATCCTGTGATCTGTTCAAATTGAATAACAGCACATCTGGGATCCACAGTGTGTGCTGTACCTCTGTTACAACGAAATACATTAAACTGCACCACGGAGCACCACTGAGTGAACACAGCACCAGCATGAACACTGTTTTCATTTAGTTTTCTTTCAGGTTGTTTCATTTTACAAGATACATAATTACATAATGTACAACATACAATAATACATAGACAACAAGACTCAATCCTATGATGACTGAAGGTTTAAATACAGAGGAATAGTAGATTGTTACATCATTAACTCAATGACATCACAAACACATTCATAGATTTGAATAGAAATAAAAGGGTGTATTTACTGTGGCATCAAAAACCTATAAGTACCTCCACTGTTTGTTTTCAAACACACTTTCCCTTGACAAAGGTATGTTAAAAATATCGAAACGTTGGGAAGTTGATCTTTCGAGCAAAAGCTTATATATATATAATCAATACAGTGAAGTGTTTCGCATTTGTTGTGTTTTTAAATATTGAAGAATAAACCATTGTATTAAATGATGGCTTTGATTTATTTACTTTACAAAGCAACTAATACTGTAGAAACAACTGCATCACCTATCAGTCCTGCCGGCTACTGTGGAAAACAAAACCACAAATCTAATGGCGAGAGTGCGCCACTGTCATAGATGTAATAGGAAACAACATTTCTATCTATCTGAGAAGTCACGGCAGCCAGTGAAGCTGATCTTAATCTCCGGAGCGCTCTTTAGCCAGGCTCAGTATCACAAATCCATAAATCAAGCATGCTGCTGACCTATCCATGGCATTTATCTATCAGAGGCCCCCTCGAAAATCACTCTGCATTTCAGTCACGCCGAGACTGTGTCCCTGCAGAAAAGCAACGACTGTCACAGCTTCTCTAACCACTAAGCCACTGTGTCTCAGAGTCTCTAAGCTCAACCTCAACGCTGTAGTTATTCTTTCCCTGAGACAGTTCAGTTCCTCAGCTGAAACACCAAGCCACACTGCCTCCCTGCAGTCTCTCAGCTCTAACTTTTCCTTTCCCAGTATATAATATATATTGTGGGGTTTTATAGCCACAGTTTGCTCGGATCACAGCCTTGTCACAACCCTGGCATAGACTCCACAAGGTGTTGGAAGGTGTCTTCAAGAATGTTAATCCATTCTGTCATTAATATACTTTTAAAATATTCGGTTCAGTTGCCAGAGGATTGTGAATACGACTGCGTCATTCAAGTTCATCCCAGACGTGTTCAATTGGATGGGAAAGGTGCCTGGGGGGTCTCTGTCGTGATGTGCTATATCGTTATCTGTCAGCAGGGGGTCACTTCTGAGCAGCAGAGGGTTTTAGCCAAAGAGGAATATTGTTCACCAATTTGTATGAGAGGCTGCCTTTGTGACAGAGTGCTTATTGTGGGTCTATTGCTATGGCAGTGTCATCCAGTGATACACATCTCTCTGAGTTCACCACAGGAATATTAAACAGCAGCTCCCAGCACTCACAGTGATGGGGAGGTGACTCCAGCTTGTCTTCTTGTGCATATAGTTTTCACTGTGCAGTGACCAAAAATGTTGCTAAACCTTTTTTAACCATCTTTTCCATCAATAAATTATATAGACGACTAGGGGGTCAGATTGCCTCCTCTCTCTGCTACATTTTTGTATGTTCTGTAATCTTTAATACAAATCTGCCTTTTATTTCAGAAATCTAACTAGTGTACAGTACTGGCCCAACAGTATACATATACATAGGTTATTTCAATGAGAATATAAAACAGTAACTTCACTACCACGCGTGTGTATATGATTGGTTATTTATACTAGGTAGATATTGTAATTATTTATACCTTACACATGTGAAAACAATATGTGTAGATAGTATGCAAATACCATCATAAAAATTATTATTATTATTATTATTATTATTATTATTATTATTATTATTATTATTATTATTATTATTATTATTATTAATGTGATAATTAATAATAGTTTTTTTTTATATATATACTCGAATTTCTAGACTTTTGGGAGGTTATTATATACTTTCAAATCACATGGATTTTTCTATAGTAGTTTATTTAAAGTTAGTGAACTGCACATTTAAAATCCATATGCAGTTCGATTGGAAAATGCATGTCTTTATGCCGACCTTGCATTCTGAGCACAGCAGGATACAAGAATGTACTTCACTTCATGTGATGGCACGGGAGCGCGCTCGCGTCATGAAACACCTGCCCAGAGGCCGCCGGGAACGCACCTTGCCCTGTCGACACACATACAGCAGTAGAACGAGAACGCGCAGATGTGGGTACCGTGTGCTGTCGGGAGCGCGCTCGGCCGAAGCTGTGCTCTGCTCCACTGCGGATTCATGTATAGAGCGATGAGCGAGAGAGAGAGAATTAAACTGAGGACGACATAGCATAAACTGAGTCATATGTACATGCAAAAAAACAGAAAGCACAAAGAGGAAACACAGACCACTCAAACGAAGAGGAGGTGGCGGAAAGACACCACAGGTAAGTCATAATTTGCTTTGGAATGTCATGGATGATGTTGAAATACAGGATTTGGGAATTTAAAACAAACAGGAAATCGTGAGATTACTGCATGCATCACAGAATGGAAAATGGTAGTAAAGGTCTGTTTGTAATGCCACGATGTTATCCTTGCTTTGGTTGTCCCCGGGTGCTGGGATAGACTCGTCTCTGCGCATCTTTCCACTGCGTCGATTTTTTGCTGCTCTGCGCAAATTAGAAGCACCGCGGGTCCGAAGTGGTGTAACACTGAGATGCGCGGTTGTGTGCATCGTTACTGGGAGATTACTGTTAAAATATGACTTGCAGTAATCAAGCACAGTGAACAGGTTTAGCAGAAGAAAACTCAAATGTAGCACTCGCGCATCCCACTGCAGCTGACTCGTTACTGGATGTTGCAATGCTTGTTTTAATGCACAACCTAAAAGACTACAGAGTGCTAATATAGTTTGTCCAAAATACTACTGGTAAGCAGGCCATGGGTTATGTTGACAAGTGCATTACTTTGTATGGAAGTGGTACCAATTGCATAATCTGCATGGGACAGATAGGCCTGTAGCCGGTATAGGGTGGGTACACAGATCATTTGAAAGACACGGTGCACTGCACTGTAGGCCTCTTTTTCAAGAACTCGGGAGCTGCGTGTTTTACTTTGGCGATGTGTTTATTTATTTATTTATTTATTTATTTATTTAATTTATTTGTGGTGTTTCAACTTTTAAAATAAACAAATAATAATAAATACAGACGTGTGTACCCAATTATAAGGAATGTGAGGTGGGAGGGGGGACATTTAAATAAGTAGAGGGGGCAGGCATGAAAAAATGAAGTGACGTTAAACTTGGGATAGGTGACTGAAATATAAGATTATTTTTTTTTCACCTTAGTGTTGCAAAGTCCCAATATTTAAACCAGCATTTCTAACCCAGAATATCTTCCATTCAGCCCTCTGTTTGGCAAGTAGTCTTATAGCATATAGCGATTCGCTTGACTATAAACCTGGACTGGATAGAACCACAGGAACTCTAATATTGTTATTGTTATATCAATAATCATCCATATTAAACAAGTGGTTCTATTTATTGTCTCCAATAGAACCACTTGATCCAACCAAACCACAATTTCAGGTTAAAATTTTGAAACTTAGCATAGAATTAAGGAGTGGCCAATGGTTCTGTTATAAGAATGGCTCTTTATGGAACTAAAACAAAGGGTTCCAGAGCAAAGCCCAAAAGAACCCAGATCTCTGTTTAGAATGTCCAGGGTGCCCTCGTTTTAAAGCATGACCAGTTTATTTATTTATTTATTTATTTATTTATTTATTTATTTATTATTATTAGAGTCCTCACTAAGCATAACTATTATTGCACCAATATGGCGAGTTGTTTCCAGGTTTTTTAAAAGCTGTCAGGGGTCCTGGCACAATTCAGCTTCCCTGTTCTAATTACTGATCTTTAATTAAAATGGAATTAACACAAGCCAGCTCACAGTACCTGGACTAGCTAGGGTCTGGCTAAAGGAAAGACACTATTTCTATGTCTTTATAACTGCATCATTTTGTTCCGTTGCACAAGCTGTATATATACAATTGAATACTAGTGGAAAGGTGTAGGGCTATTAAAACAGGGTGTAATGTGTTTAGTGACCAGCAGGTGTCTAGATCTAAGATGCAACTCAAGTTCTGTAGATTTAAACACTGGCGGGAGGTGAAGCTGCTGGCACGAGTGGGGTAAAATATGTCTATTGGAGTATTTTATGCACGGTCGGCCCTGTCTCATACAGTATCAGATGTGAAGAGAAGGAGCAGGAGCAGCACCGAGTGTAGCTGACTGATTCTGTCACCCACAGATAGACCGTAAAGGAGAGGTGAAGTGTATAAGACGTTCACTTTCTCATAATAATGCACACTGCATTGCTGCTTTGAACTCTCTTATTCAAAGTCGTCCTGATTGGTAAGTGTGGTGAAGTACTGAGATGACATTCCAATTGGGTGTAAAAAACGAAAGAAATGAAATGAAATCCTGTCCAGCCCCTCTTCTGTCTTCTGAATTAATGAACAACCGTTCCCTTTCCTCCTGTTCCCCGCCTCCTCTCCCACAACAGTGCTTTAATGTTGGGAACTGTGTCTTGAAGTGCATTTGTGAAAGTGTTTGATGCTGCCTCTTAATGTGTAAATCAATCCCGGACTAGGGTTTAGTCATTCTAACAGGCTAACCAATATTGCAGCTGTGCTAAAAGCATAGAAAAGCGAAGTAAAGACAAGCATGGTTAAAGAATGAACAGAAAAGTGATCACTGAAACAGTTTTACAAATCTCTTGCTCAGCTTCTTGCTCCCCATTTGCAGAGACAATCGGCCCTCTCTAACGCCTCTCCCTGTCTTCGTAGACTGCGCTCTCTGTGTAAAGCACTCAAAAGCGGGAGCCCTGAGGTTCAGTGACAGCCTGTCCCTTTCACTCTAGACCCGAGTCACAGCCGGCTTGCTTGAGCATTTCGAACTCCGGACAGACGAGACGAGAACTGTGGATGTGACAGGAGTGTGAGGCAGTCGCAGTCAGCGAGAAAGAGGTTTCAGAAACAAAACCAAATGAAAAACGCACCTCTCTCTATCTCTATCACATGTCTCGGTGTATAATATATATCCTTGACAATATACATGGGATAACTACTTTCCATATTAGTCCTAGACACCTGCTGGGTACTAAATACATTACACCATTTTACTGTGGGGTCGTGTGGCGTTCCCCTGGTGCCTTTATTCATTCTTCACACATGAGTCCACAAATAACAGCTGTCTGCAGTGCAGGCAGACACTGAGAACTTGTTTTTTTGTTTAATTTTTTATTTTTTTTGCTCCCCAGCTGACACAGAGAGAGAGAGGAATCTATTCTTAATAAAATAAAATAAAATAAAATAAAGGAGAAACAGAAATTGTGTCTGGCACTTCTGGACACATATCTTTTTTTTTACATTTTTTTTTTGTATCAGCAGATGGACAATAGCAACTAGTGAAAGAGCCACTCTGGTGCTAAACAGCACAGACAGACTCTCAATAGAGGCTTTGATATTTAAACTCTGTGCATCGCCCTCGGGGAAACCCTTGTCTCTATTGTTTGAAAAAGTGGGGCCAAGAGAACTGAAAGAAAGAAAGAAAGAAAGAAAGAAAGATATGTAAGTTAGTGGAGCAGATCTTGGAACGGTGTTACTGTCTACTCGTTCCAGTAACACGAAAAAAAACCCACAAAGTTTACTTTTAAAAAAAAGGATGCAGAGTTCATGTTTTTTAACTGGAACAGCTTGTGGACTGCCAATAAAACCACAATCATATGTAAACCGCATGAAAGCAGTTTTGAAACAGCAGACGCACGTCTGATTGAATAAGACAGATTTCCTTGGGAAGGACACACTGACTTCGAGTTCATTAGCATTTTGGCTTAACACCCTTATGTTCGGTCAGGAAAGCAGAAAGAGCTCAGCCTTGGTTTGGGAGAAAGTAGAGCACATGCAGATTGGAGGTTTGAGGCATGCTGCAGCTCAGAGACAGGAAAGCATAAATCTCAATCAATAACTTCTCAAATAAATCAATCCTGCTGCATTAAACACAGTCCGCTATGACAGACAGACTTGAACGGTGCATTGTAGAATTGTCTGTCCAGGCCAGAGGGTAATGAGATTAAATAGAACCTGCTTTGATGCCAATAGGCCTTCTCAGAAAAGGGGAGCAGTAAATCTGAAGGCAATTTGTATCAAACCAATAACAGGGCTGGCTATGGGCTCCTAATTGGGTATAAATGGCAGAGTAGCAAATCTGCTTTCTATCAACATGTAAGGATCATAAAGGTTTTTTTTTTAATTCATTTTTTTAATTATCCTAAAGGTCAGAGTTCGCAAATGTGTTTGGAAAATGGGCTTGTTTATAGCAGGGGTAGAAGTAACTGTGTTTACATATCTAAATGTTAATGATCCATTTGCAGAACCTCTTTGAAAAGTCATGTCGTTTACCGGAGAAAGCAAACTACTAAAATGCTAATATAAATGCAATCGTATCTGGCAGGAAGGCAAACTACGTGCACATATTTTATTTTGTATTAAAATTTATTGCTGACTTTTTTTTTTAATTAATAGTTATGGGGCCACATTCCCAAAAATATATAATAAAAACACAACAGTCTGCCAAGCAAAACTGTCCTGGGGATATCTTCATTTTGCACCTGATTAACGTCACAGCAGTTCCAGTGTAAATAGTTACAGCCGGATCAATAGTGGTTAATGGAAAAATAAATGATGTTTTCTGATATGCATCCAAGGTAAGGTCTTGCTCCTCTTTGTGTCCACAAGTGCAGTGCAAGCTGTGTGGAACACAAATATATTTTTTTTAAAGTTGTTTAATTTGTAAAGGCAAGTCAGTATAAGCATGTTCTCATTAACTGCGCTGTAACTCACTATGAGTCATTTCAGCAAGCCCGGAAACTTGGGCATTAATCTTTCATAACCTCAGGGGAGCATCCTAATGTTTCAGGTCCCTGTCTTAAGAGAGCAGACCCAGTTATGGCTAAATTAGTCGTTTTTGTTGTTAATTAGGAAGTCTGCATTGAACCGGTAATAATTAGAATCCGTAACCTATCTCTGTTCACCAGGTAATAAAACCAGCTGGAGTTTTTGGAGCATTTTACAGAACAGTAATCCCCTTTTACCCACCTATGTGGAGAAACAACAGAAGTTGCATCTGTGTGCAAAATGCGATGCAGTAGCATAGATTGTTATTGATTGTTAGTGACGACTTGCCCAGTCAAGCCCAGTGCATTTAAAGCTCAGTTCTGGAGCTGTGCTTGAAAACATTAGGGTATCCTGTAGGATTGCGGTCTCCATTGAAGCTCATAATAAAATGAAGGAGAAGCCAGTGAGCTTGAACGAGTAGCCCTGCAGTGTTGAACTCACCATGAATGCATGTGTGTGAGCGGTACTGTGTGAGTGTGAGGGTGTGTGCGTGTGTGTGTGTGTGTGTGTGTGTGTGTCAGTGTGTGTGTGTGTGTGTGTGTGTGTGTGAGAGAGAGAGAGAGAGAGAGAGAGAGAGAGAGAGAGAGAGAGAGAGAGAGAGAGAGAGAGAGAGAGAGAAGGGCTGTTAGTTTGGTATTGATTTTAGGCAGATGTTGTGACACCCAGGCTGCAGATGGTTAGTTCAGCCAGTAATTGGAGTGCATTACCTCTCTACAGTACCCCACAGCACTGCCCTCCAGCTGCTGGCTATTGTGATGGAGAATCAGCACACAATGGCCAAGAGTGGGGAAGAACTATTCCGTTACTAGGATAAGACAATAGTTACTACAGCACCTCCTGTTGGCTAGAGGGGGTACTGTAATCGGAGAGCAGGGCAGGTGCAGACACAGTAGAGTCGGGCTGAACTTTTAAAACTAGAAAAATCTTAGTATTGTGCTATTTATTTATATACACCTCAAGAACCACTTATCCAACTGCGATCAAACTAGGGCATTGTTTTAGTCATTGATACTATCATAAAAAAGGGTCATATTCAACTGTACTGTTATTCAAGTAATCCCAGACCAGCTTCCTGAATAACAGCCTTTAGGAATTGCATCGAGCATGGGATCGGCTGGAAATTGATTCACATTGACAAAAACAACACAACCACAGGAAGTGTAACAGAACGGGTTTGCAGCGTGCTCCTGTGCCAGGCTGTAACGCACTGCCCTCTGCAGCATGTGGAGTTCTGCTGAACCTCTCATAGCAGCCCACCTTGCTCTGTCGCTCCCCTGCTTCGTTAAGCCCTCGGGGATGCTTCCGTGCGTGAAAAAGTTCTTTAGAAATGTAAGATTATAATTTGTGCTGGGAAGCTATCTATTGTGCCTTGTTCTAGCACTGCTAGAGATCCTGTTTCCAGACCCCAGATGGCTGCCTGCACCTATCCAGGTTGTGTTGAGGAGTGCTGCATACTTAAGGGATGAGATCTCCAGCTGTATATTAGTAGACCCTGTTATTGAAATATTCTTTTTAATGCTAACATGGGTTTGCTATTCGTTTTTCGGAACCACTGAAGAGTTGCTGATGAACTTATAAACGACTTCTTTTTTGAAAACACATTTCTATACTTCTGGATCTTCATAAAACAGCTTTAGACTGCTGTCTAGTTTTTACACATGTACGTTACTACACTCAAAAGAAAAAACAGGCAAGCATGTACTTTAGTGAATGTCTTTCAGCCAAGCGCGTGTTACTATAATAAAAACTGGAAGAACAACTTGTAATCAAATGTACCATCAGCTGCAGAGTTAAATATTCAGCGCGAGTATTTGGGCAGTCTGTTTGTGAAGAGCAAAACAGAAGTTCTGATAGTGTGATTAGGGTCCATGCCCAGATCCCCTGTTGCCAGGAGCCTGTCCTCTCTCCCAGGCGCTGTTAACCCCAACCCTGCTGGGCGGATTCCCTGAAACAGCAGTCACTGGCAGGCAAGCTTGAGGCTTGTTGCCCATTGTCCAATATCTTTGACACTGAAAAAATAGGCATTAAATAGTTATGGAAACATACCCAGGGCAGTAAAGGGTTAATATTATACCAACGGCAGTGAAAGTGCCAATACATGTGACTGCAGATTATTGAGGGATCTTAACCCATATTCAAAATGCTAAACTATACTATCAAATCAGTGACAAACGTTTCCACTAAAAATCTTTTTCAGTGCCGTCAGTGTGATATGGCATTCAAATGTTGGTCATTGAATTTATAATGTTTCTTTTAGTATTTCTAAACTATGCTATTTTTTTTAGCATTTATTGTAGTATACAGTATGAAACTACTGTATAATGTGAAAGATGCAGGGTCCCACAATCATGCTAATGTGACATTAAGCTGGAGGGATGCAAACTTTCTCTCTCGTAAAATGCAGCTTTCTTCAGAGTCAAAAAGGCATGCTCCTGCGTGGTTCTTCCGTGTTTGTTTTTCTTTCAATGGTGCGCCAAGAATGCCATAAATTGGCGCATAAACCAAAAGCATTTGCTGAGTTAGTATTAGATGAATGAATCATTCACAGATCAGGTCACAGACTAGAAAGCAGAATATACTGCAATATCGCAATCAATGATAATTTCTTTGAAATATACAAAGCAAGCAGGTGTTAGCGGGGGGGTGCCGGGCGGGGCGAAGCAGTTAAAGGGTTAATGCTGTCAGCAGCCCTTGGTAAATGTAAAGGCTCTTTTGGCTGGTCTGCTCCTATTCACTGTCCAATCTCCTATAGCAGGTTGGCACACATCTGCTGCAGTGACCGTGTCATCACCACAGGACTGCAGAGGCACAGAGCGGATCCCTACAGCAGACCCTCCGCCCCTCCATTCACTGTCTAATCCTGCTATTCAACCTACAGCTGGTCCCAATCGGCACATTCCAATCTCTTTCACTTGATTTAACTCTGTTTGTTAGTGGCGTACAATCGGGACATTGTGAACAATATGTGCGTGTGTGAGTGGAGGTGTCTGTAAAGCAAGTCAACAAGCTATTGTGTCGTTTTTATCAGTGGTCCAAGGCTGCTTTTCTTTTGAATCAGATGTAACCGCGACAGTACTCATTCAACCTCTCCACCCCCACAAACAAACATGTGTATACTTCATACTTACAGCTCGACTGTCTATATAGAACGTCTCGCACCTTCTGCTGCCTGTGCTAGTCTCTGCTTTATGTGGCTTGTTGATACACTGCTGTGGGAAGGCTCCTGTTTAAATTTGTAAGCACTCTCTGGCAGCTGCGCACCTGAAGCACTGCCGTATAACAATGGCCCATTGTATGAAGGGTTCTTGTGCTTGAGTGGAATTTCTTACCCTTAGTGATGCCTACACGCCAGCCCTCAGCACTGGGTAAAGGAGTCTTCTCTGTCCTCTGCTATGAAAAGCAAGTCTGTGTTGAAGAGTCACCCACAGGCCCTTTCCCCCCAGCTGCAGCATGACAGCCGCCGGTTGCACGTGCGCCTAGCCTTAGCTGAAATAAAGCACCTCTGTCAGGGGCTGCTGGCATGCTGGCGTGGTGTTATCTGGAGGGTGGTACAGACTCACTGCGCAGTACCTTGTAAAAAAAAAAGAAAAACTATTGAGATTTCAAGAGATGCGTTGGGTTGGAGGAACTGTTCATTTTGATCCTCACTTTTTTTTTTCTTTTTCGCTTGCATTGTGATGGCTGGCATTCCTCAGTTATTGTTAGTGCACAGTGAAAGTAATTCCCTCAAAATGATTACAATAATAATTAACCTAATTTGATTTGATCTGCTACTGGTAAAAATGGACCCCAGCGACTGCTGTGGATTTTAAAGTTCTGATCATCCCAATCTCCTATATTCCTTCCCCCTGTCCTCGGTCACAAAGTCAAGGACCAGAAAACAATTCAAGTGTCTGAGAACACACTGTCATGGTCTAATCTTCTTTTGGTACCATTTTAGAGTGCTTTCTTTCAGCTTTTGAGATTCTGTGTTTTTCAATGGTTTATTACTGTAAATTTAAACGTCATGCACAATTCAATGTAGCTGCGCCTAGCACATCGTAAAACACTTCAGAGTTAGTGAGCTGTGGAGGGATGGTCTGGACCTGCTCTTGTTTTTTGTTGTGTGAGTCTGTTTGATTATGTATTTTGTAATACTGCATGTCTTGATAGTTTTCTCCATGGAACATGAATTCCTTTAAACCCACGTCTGCCAGTGCAATGCTTCGAGGATCGGGGCTGCATTTGTTTCCCACACACTCTGTCTCTCTGTGGTATGTGCGTTTATCATAAAAGAGAGGCACTTACGGGAAAACACTCTGCTTAGCCCTTTTACTATACCTCTGGTATCAGCTGCTTCCAAGACAGCACAGTGCGATGGGATTTGAAAGAGTATTAATCAATGTAAAACTTTCAGTTTGCAAATAAAATATCTTAAATGAGTGCTTGCCAATAGCTACCCACATGTTGTGGCTGCTGTACTACCGGAGCGAAGAAGCCAGGAGGCTGCATTGAAAAGTCAACAGGAAGTTGTTTTCTTTGTTTCCTGTGTGGATGTTTGAACTATAACTGAAACAACTCACTTCATGTAATTTAGTTCCCTTCTCATGAATTCAACCGGTGTGAAGATTTTTAAATGCTGCGACTTGGTCATTTTACTCTATGGGGGAGAGGTCAAAAACGACTTGTTTCATCGACGTTAACATCCCTGTCTTGAATTCGGGCCAGGTTTGGTGTACCTATTGTATGATGCACATATTTAGAGGAACTCTTGACCGCACTATGATGATGTTCTGATTCTGAATATGAGCAGCATACGGCTCAGGGAAGTGAATAGTTAAGTTATTCATAAAAAAAACAAAACAATGGAGGGGCTTTAGGGTTAAAGCCAACAGTGTAATTATATTCCCCTGACTTTTGGGGTAGTAATGTTGCCCCCCTCCAAAATGGCTAATGGTTTAACCCCTCACTGCGTTTGCCACAAAGAAATAACAGTAACTCGTTGGCCTGTACCAGTGGCATAGGGGGCGTTGTTTTTCTCACTGCAGGCTTGTATTAAAGAAAAAAAGAAAACAAGCATTTCATTCATGCTGAGTTGTAGGGTTGAGTTGTTGCCAGCGAAAAAACCCACATTCTGGATGTCAGAGGCATCAAAAATTTGAGACACGCTAAATAAATAGTGGATGGTCAGTTTGTTAATCAACAGGAGTGAGGGAATGGGAGGAAGGCAGTGTGGCCATGTGGTCAGAGGTGAGGGACTTGGGAGACAGTGTAGGCTTGTGGTAAAAACTGAAGGCCTGAGAGGCAGACAGTCTATCATTTTAGACTCATGCCAGTCAGGATTTGACCACTTCACTCCTTTCTGAGACAGGAAGTGCAAATCACCCCCATTTAAACCGTCATTTTAAGAATCATCTCCACTATTTCTCACACTTCCAGTCTGCCCTTCCCTGTGCATCAGGAATCACGGTTTCAATAATGCAATACACTTCCCCCTTTGAAATAGTCCCTAATGCATAATTGTCATTAGTCATGACAAGCTTATACAGAAAGTGCGGATGGTAGACGCACCAGGCTCGTCAGATTGATGATATGCAATTGATTTTTATTGTGGCAGCTTTGTTCTGGATAGACACCAACCTCAAGAAAATGGTTGGAGGTGAAGGGGTCAAGCCAGGTGCTGTGACATGCCCTGTGCTATTGAAGGACTAAGAGAAGCAGTGTGATCCTCCAGGCATCTTGCTTCCTTCATGGAACTGGGGAGGGGCCAGTGTCTGCATGCTCTGCCTTTGTGTGCGGAAGGCTGGAGCTCATTCATTATTCATGAGGTGGTGGGGAGGGACAGAGGGACAGAGAACCGGAGAGAGAGAGAGACAGTGTTGGTGTATGTGTGTAATGTAACAGAGAGTCACAGAGGTGATAGATAAAACAAGATATAGTCCCACTGACAGACAGCATCTTCTAGATTCGAACAATCAGGGTCCAGCCCAATACCTGGATTCTGAGTCATCTGAAGAATTGTTAAGGACAATTATTACTGCCGTTTCAGTACATTTGGAAGGATTTCTCCAGTTGAAGATGGTTCAACCCTGGGGAGAAATGTTTTTAACCTAAAACGAACAAGCGGTATATTTCAATTTTTTTTTCTTCACTCGTATGGAATGGCTTGTGTTAATATTAATACAAAGTTTGTTGTTGGCGAGAGATGTGGTTCATATGGGGAGTGTTTGTTTCCTTGTGTGTGAGACAGTGTGTCTGTTTATATGTGCAAGTCCCTTTGTAACACATCATTTTGTATCGTGTGGCAGACGGAGAGATCAGATATCAAAAACCGCCACTGTTATTGATGCATCTATTGAGGTGTTTTGAAATGCTAACATTAAACATGATTGATGTTTGTTAGACATTTAAAATAAAAAGGTCTGGTATTTACTTTTAAAGTATGTGGATATTATTATTCGTCCATTCATTATTATTATTATTATTATTATTATTATTATTATTATTATTATTATTATTATTATTAATCAGAAATTAAATATTACGTACAGTTTTTGTTGTTAAAAAGATCACATTTCTATACTGTCTGTGCCATGTTTTTGTTTGGAAAGGAATGGTTGTATTTTTTGTCAGTTGTTCTTTGTTGAAACACCAGTATTCTACTGGGACATCTTTTTTCTTATGGTGCTAAGAGACGGTTACATGACAGATCTTAAAGGTTATCTCAACGGTAAAGTGCTCACTAATTGTAAATGTTGGTTAGTTGAGTCTAGTAACCAGCACTGTTGATTGGTGCAGTGTGTTGTTGTCCATTGTCATCAATGTATTGTTCGATCACCAACATCTGTCTGTTAATCCTTGAAGAGGATTGCATTTAATGTCTTACTCTCCAGTATCCATTAATAACACGGGAAAGGCAGTTGATCTCCCGAAGTCTGTCCTCCAGTCTGTCCAGACAAAATGACAATAACTCTTTGGGGTTGCCCAGCTTCAAGTGCCTCCAGCCTTGGGCCATTTGAATTTATTTCATTATAATTTTCTATGTAGCTTCAAATTACATTTTCTTTTTATCTCTAAGGTATCATTTTTGTTTTATGTTTGCAATGATTTCTAATGTTTTTATTGCAGTGATTAGTCTGAGTTACAGTGCTTTGACAAGGAGATCAGGAGCTGCTCTTTGGTTCTAGATGTCTATCATAGACATATGTAACTTACTTACACTTAGGCAGAGCTAGCCGAGGTTACATCAATCAATGGCCGGCAATTTAACTCAAGATCAGCTCCTGAACTCAGGTTTAAGCACCTTAACACAGGTAAGAAATGTGATGTCCTGGTCCCAGTGTCTTAGGGTTATAATCTGATAGCCAGGTGATGGACTGGGCCAGTGCTACGTGTTATCTTCTGTTTGTGTTCTTGCTGTCATTTGCACACAGTGTACGCCTGTACTTCTGCAGAGTGCAAAGCTGAGGCTGCATGTATTTTTAGTAAGACTCAGTAAGGAGAGAGCTTTCTCTCTGTGTAGAGATGAATCTTCACTGATATGACAAGCCCGAAAGCTAGACAGTGGTTCTGATGTGGCTCGACTTCCTTTGCACGGAGCTGGTTAAGAGGAGATGGGAGATTTAATGTGTGTGTGTAGTGGAAAAATAGTGCCTGTTTTTGGAAGCATTAAGCAGTGTTACAGGGAATTATTACACAGTCCTGGTAATTGTTTATCTAATGTGCCTCTTTATGGAGACATTCAGACAAGTTTTCCTCAGGATCATTTTAGCGCACATTTTGGAATCACCTGAAGAAAAACGGATTTGAACACACCACCCTTTGGTTAGTTCATGTTTTCTGATTCAGAGCTGAAGTTCGTTACTGACTTGCGCAATTAAATATGTGATTTATCAGTTTGAAACCACATTTTGTAGCTTATACATCTGCCTTCAGCATTCAGTCATGAGGAGGCTGACACATCATTTCTCAGTCAAGCATAAAACACTTGTACCCCCATGTTGATAAATGAATGTCTTTCACTAGTACTGCCTCGTTGTGCAGTTATATATTTCACTGACAAGATGGATTTTGTGGCTTAGACTTTTGCTTTCAATATCCAGCCGTGATCCAGGTGAGACAGCAATTCTGGAAAGAGAAACTTCCATCATTCCGGGTTCAAACCCAGCTAGTTCAAGAACCCTTCTCCGAGTCTATTAATCGATTGTTACTTCATGTGTTAATTCATACCTATCAATTAAACTCAAGGTAAAACGTGAAGTGGCTGAAACTGCTAAGCAATGGGAGTTTTATTTCCATCCCGGTAACTGTAAGGTACATTTTATAAGGGTCTGATTAACCCATTTGTCACAGCATAGCCATCCCCTCTCAAAGCCCAGAGGGAATGTGTTACTGTTAATCTCCACCTCTTGTTCGTGGCTCTTCACCAATTATGGCTCGCATCCCTTTGTCTTTGTAAAGCTGGCTACCGCCTAGGGGGGGGCAGCTTGCCAAGAGCTGATGGGAGCCACGGAATGTTGTTAATCACCATGGAAACCACAGGCAGGTGGACTGAGCCAGACAAATGAGGCCCAGCAACAGTTCCTGTGTCTACTGGAGACTCTGCGTGACAAAGGGGTTAACTAGCCTTCGACAAATCACCATCGTCTGCATTTGTAACCGACTGCTTCTTTTTAATTTGCAGTACACAGCGCTGAGCTTGCCACATCCTCCTATCTGGACTGTATATATTTTTTATTCTAATAATAATAATGACGATAAGAAGGAAAATGATTAAAACATTTTTTTTTTAAGACAAAAAAAGAACTTGACTGTCACCCAGAGTATCACCTGGTAATAAAAACACTTCCGTTTCAAAAAACTCTTCGGCATTGATTTAAACGAAGTCACATTTAGCCGCTCCCTTCCCCTTATCTCTGTTTAATTTTGTCTCTGATTCCCCCGAGACAGGTATTTCTATATCTCCCTAGGGTCTTGTCTTGTAGGCTGAACAATAATGTTTTATCTCCTCAGCTGTATGATATGCAGCTGTATCTAGCTGGTTAAAAGCCCATTGCCTGCCTCTCCTGATTGCATCCTTCTGCCTGCGTGAATAATGGGGATCTACACGTGCCCCCCCCGCCAGCGTATACAAACACATTCCCTCTGGGACTTTTAATACCCCAACTGGGGTTGGCAAGGCAACTGGCAAGCAGATCAGAGTGGTGTTGAAGGAGAGAGGTCAATAGCTGAGTGTGTGTGTGTATCTTGTATTATGTCTGAATGGTAATTGGGTCCATTGTTTATCAGGGTTGTATCTTGTGTTCATGAAGCAATGTTCATTGCAGTGTTTGTTGTTTGCATCCAGTGGTGGGTTTTTGTGCTTGTTGATTGATGCTTTATTGATAGATGATATAGACTTTTGTTTAAAATTTAATTTTTCAAATTGTTCCCCCTATAGTTACAACACTGATTTGCAGCTTAGGGCTAAGCCCGGCATTGATGCTTTTGGAAACTTGACAACAAGCACTTAAATTTGAGTCCTGTAAAGACAAGCAAATCCGGGGCCTGTTTCAACACCAGGAATCTTACACAATGCAGTGGTGCTGTGTGTAATGAACGCATGTGGCAGATTAATGAATGGTTCTGTTTAATCCTGTGCTGCAGTCCTGGGTGGAGCTGGAAGGGTTAAGTCCAGTTTTACTGAGTCATTGCAGCATGACAGAGGTGAGGACCTGTCAAGGTCTTGCGCTGCGATTCTTGCGTCTGATCTGTGAATGCGTGTTGGCAGCAGTGTAGGAGACTGGAGCCGCCGAAAGCAAGACTTTTAACCACTTGTCATGATGCCCGAAGTTTGAGTGAGAAAAAGGAGGCCAGAGTGTGGGGGGGTGAAGAGGGGGTCAGGACTGCAGGCAGCTTCTCAGAAGTGGGGGGGTGCCGAGGTCATGAATATTTTAGGATAATTCTGTTATAGAATACGTAAGTATACAATGGCTGTAAATGTTCAGAATTAAATTATTAAAGACTGTAGTATCAGGCAGACCAATTGAAACTCATTAAATGTAAAACATTCCTGTAAGCCCTGCCCCTCCCCCAATAATTAAGGATTCTCATGCCATCCTTTTCACACACACACTCAATTCAATTCCATTACTCAATTCAATTCCATATTACTTTAACCACACCACAATTAAGCAGGTATTTTCAGAGCATTCCATTAATGAAAACAAGATGCATTAAGAGACCCTTGTGCCTCTTCTCTGCATCAGCATCTCCTGCATCCTGTCTTTCAACCTCTTTCTTAAAGTAGGTCATTCTGCAACAGCGATTGATTGCTCCTGTCAACTCCCAGCACTCTACCCCTCCCTCAGATCTCACCTTCTCAGGACCCTGGGATCTCGGTTCCTAGGGATTCTGTCCATAAATCCTCCTTCCCCCTCTCTATTATCAGGATTCTGTTCTAAGAGAGAATTTCCCATTTGCACCTTTTATAACTAAACATTTTTAAATGGGAGACACAGATCAAGGTGTTGCACAAAAGGCCCAATTACAATAATACACATACACTAGAGCAACTGGAAATAAAACCGAAAATAACCAAATTAGTTTCATTGAGACCGTGTCCAATTCATTATACACACTATCAGGCAGCTCCTAAAACTAAACTCCTAAATAAAGCTGCCATGCAGTCACTTTCATAGTTGTACATTGAAGTACATGTCTGATGGACATAGTCCTTTCAAAATACATACCAATAAAAATAAACTACTATTCCTAACACTGCATTATATATATATAACCGTGCTTCTGTGTATTTTTTGTAAGTTCAAAGTTAAAGGTAATTCCTGAAAGCCCAATATAGACAGTGAACAGGAAACAGCATTGTTTTAGTGGAGTGATGGGAGGGAGGTACTCTAGAAGGGAGCTGGAATAAGCTTTTAGTGAACCTCCATCTGATGTCCAGAAAACTTAAGAAAAGCAAAGACCCAGAGTTGAGGTCATCTGTGTGGAGACAGTGGGAGGGGGGGGGGGGGGGGGGGGCGGATTACAGCCCCCCTCAATTCACAGCTGGAATAATGCATATTGCAACGCTGTTGTTAATGTGTCCCAGCCACTCATCCCTCGATCCATTCTGGTGTTTATCTCTGAGTCCATTATCCATCATTGTACCCATGCATTAGACAGGTAATTGATAGATGTCAGATGTTAGGTAAGCGTGATAGTGACCAATAACAGGGAGGGTGAGTAATACCCTATTCACACTAACCATATTATGCACAATCATAAATGAAGTGAAAGGCAGTCGTGTGGCTTCAGCGTGTGTTTATTGCGCATTATTAGGGTAGTGTGGCTAGGTTATAAGAATCCTATTATGTTTGACTAGCTGACAGCTTTGTGAGTTTATGCATTATTAGTGTACCTTATGTTCATTCTGGATGCGCCTTGCATTCGGTAATATTTTATATTGAATGGGGAAAATGCTTTTTTATGTTCATGATAACACGTTGATTGGGGAAGGATCAAAAACAGTACCGAATCTAATGCCAGCTAAAATATTTTAACCCCATAAATCAAACATAGAGTATGTCCTCTTTTAATTGGCTGATTCACAAGCTAATTAAGTGATTGCCTGGGTGCTTCCTGCAGTCTATTGGTTGACAGTGCGGTCTCTACAGTCCCGGCAAGTCAATGGAGTGGTGCTGTGGGTGGGTGCAGCTGAAGTAACAGTGTTTTTTCACAGATAATTAGGCGCTGTGCCAGTGCTGTTGAATTCAAAGTGACAGAAGATACTGATGCCTGACCCTGCTGGATCACTGCTTCTTTTCTAGTTAAAGTGCCACTTTCTCAAGCTAGCTTCAGTGGGAATTGAAGGCTAATCATTTTGTAGTCAAGACAGATCCGTTGACATTTACATCTCATTTCCGGGAAAACAACTGAAACACACCTTTCTTTCTCTCGCGCTGTTTGATAAGGCATGAGCTTTCTCTAGAACTGTGCAGCGATTTCGGTGTGGGAAATGCAGATTTGCTGCAGTTACAGTATCTGGCCACCCGGAGACACTGGGGTCTATTTTACTGATCAAAACAGCAGCAGCCCTCATTACATCATTAAAGTTTAACAGACGGGTAAAGTTATAAACTTGTACTGTTGAATTTTGATTTTCACAACATTGTCCCTTAGCTAATTCTTTATCAGTGGCCATATTACAATGTTTAGCCATTGGTGGCACTGTGTGCTATTCAAAATAACATTAGGGGAATATAGTACATAACAGTGAAAATATATCTGGATCTGGATAGAATTGTTATCTTGAAACTGCTGACAAGCAGGGCAGTCACAGGCTGCCGCACTGAGAAACTGACAAGAATGCTTATTCTCAGAACGGAGTTCGTCACAGAGGAAGTGCTGACGACCGGCTCAATATAAGAATGATCAAGTGCACCTGGCATACGTGGGGACAGGGTCAGTGAAAAAGGCAGCGGATGACCTCTGGTGTTTGCAGTGACTTTAAGCAACTATTCTTGTCCTTATATCAATGAACGTGGTTGAATGATGCTATTGTTTTCAGCCTTGTGTGTCACCCCTCATTGTAAGACAATGCCGGACTGTTTCGTTGGGTACGTCCTGTTCGCTAGAGGCTGGCTGAGCTGCTCAAACGCGTAAACACAGGCGTCCGGCTGAATGCCATTGTGATGTCAGACTGCCATGTCACTCTGATTGGAGCAGGAGAGGTTGAGGACAGTAGCAGGCTGCGACTCTCTTCCAGGGGTAGAGAGTCGTGCACTTTCTGACCAACAAGGTCAAGGGTTGGACAAAAAAAAAACAGAACCCCCTACAGGAAGTTCACCCTTCTGTGTAAATGAATCCCCGCCATGTATTCTGTATCAAAGATTACTGATCAGGAGAAGCAGTCTCAAGAGCAGCGTTCAAGCGGAGGGTGTCAAAGCCAGTGCGTAGCAGAGTAACACAGAGAGGTTCAGACAGTTTCCCAGCACTGACGGCAACGCTGTTTGTCTGTTGTTTGAGTTGTCAAAGGCAGCTGGTTTTGATTTTGTTTGCACACTCCGAAGGGTTTTATTTCAGTGTTATCTTTGGGGCTAAAGTGATGCAGACTCTCGTTTGAAGAGGAGCCCTGTGTTTTGACTTGCAGGGTCATTGTGTGGCAACAGTTTGAACAATGAGGGGCCTGTGAAAAACGGGGAGAAATGTCAGCGAGCACGCCGCGGGGAGTGCATGCCAGCGCAGAAACCAAAAACATGAGCTCATCATTGCTAATAAATTAAAGGCAGCACCGCAGTCTGGTTGTTTCTACAGAGGACAAGGTGACTGTGGTTATATCACTTAGTGACGTGGAAGAACTGAGTTATCATTTTAGACTGAACTGTCGTGATTGTAGGGGTACCAGGTTTTCTTCTGATGGTAATGGCACTGTGCTGTCAGCAGGGGGGGCAGTAGTGGATTTGAGAGCTGCCTGTTGGGATCCTTCCAGCAATAATACATGACACAAAAGGAAAGGCCAGAGCTTTTAAGCAACAATGCAGAACATACTCTTAATCCCTGTATTTTCATGCATTCCGTGTTCTTAGGGAAAGTTGGCATTGTCAGCTTGTGTTGATGTATTGTTGGTGATTCTCCAGTAACTAAATGTCCGTTTAAAGTAACGAGCAAACAGATGTTTATTAAGAAAACAATTATTTCACAATAACATTCAACTTTTGGAGCGCAAAGATCGTTGTGCATTGAGAGCTGAGGTCGCAGCTCCTCGAGGAGGACAGTAAACTGTTGGTTTTAGTTCCAAAGAGACAGTCTCCTATTATGTGGTATTGCCAACCACTGAGCATTACACAATGCTGTGTTTTATAGTCGCATTGTAGAACAAAGCAACACAGAACTCAAAACCACAGCCAAAGGCAATAAGCAACGTAGCCCACAACAGCTCTTGTTGTGGTTTGGTACTGGAGTGAACGTTATTCAGAAATCTGTCTCCGAGCAGTCATTTCATGACTTGTGGACCAGTATCTGAGATCCTCAGGCACCATTACACACTGTGGATGCTGAATGAAAATGGACCTGAAGGCTTCAATTTGTTTCTTTTACTTTGTATCATATCAAATAGGAATGTCTTTGTATGTATAACAAACCGTTGTGTCTTTTCATGGGTATGTAATAATAATCCAAACCACAGATACTCCCCCTGCTGGGCACTAAACACAATACACCTGTTGGGCTCTCTCCCCCAGCTCCAATAAACCGATCATCTGCTGCATGTATTAAAGTGTTCTATCATAAACTGTAGTTATTTTTTTTCAATTAAGCATGCATTTCTGTTTATTCCAGGTGACATTAACGAAGGAAATTGTTCAAACCTTATCAGGATATCAGGACTTTATCTGCACCCTGAATTTTTGGTAAGGATATATTTTTTTAAATATTTTGTTAGGGTGAGAAAATTTACAGCTTTATCACAATGCAAATTGCAATGCCTGAAGCATGGAGAAAGGGTGTTCCCTCCAGTCCAGGGTAAGCTTGAGGCATGGAGACTGAAATGTTCCCTCACCCCCTATGAGAAAGGGTGTTCATACCAGTCCAGGGCAGGCTTGAGGCATGGAAACTGAACTGCTCCCTCCCTCTAAGAGAAAGCTGATCCCGCCAGTCCAGGGCAGGCTTGAGGCATGCTTGCAGGGCAATTTGGAAAAATGCACATTACCACAGCCTGTACTATCCCTGTGTATGCCTTTCATGAGCTCAAGTTATTATAGAAGACAATAATATAAAGGTAATTTAAATTGAACCCAATGCTAATTGTTGCTTTTGGTTTAGGGCACTGTCTATGGCTTGTCTGTGAGCAGGGTATAGGCTCTCGCTATAGGCACGGTGCATAGTTTACCAGTATAATGGAGCACACAGGGGGGGTGTTTAGGATAGCTCCCCCTGTAACAAGCCTGTTTTGTTGGGGACTGTGGCTCTGTCAGCCCCTGTGGTGGGAAATGTCTGGTGTCTGAGAGCTGAGGGCTGATGGAGGTGACTAATGCTGTGTGATGCTCACAGACGTATTTATAGAACAGGAGTGTGGCGCTGAGGGGTCTGGGTGCTATGGAGCTGTCGCTACGGAGACCACTGACTGACAGCTGCACAGTCTGAGTTAAGAAACGAACGATGAGTGACGGACATCGCCAGCCCAGAGTGACAACACAACAAGTTGTACCGAGGCAAAACTTAGAGGAAACTAAGTCATGCAGACAGATGTTTCTGAAATCTGCTACAGGGGTCAAACCTGGACCAGGTCATACAATACAGTTGCTCTATTGCATAGTTAAAGGAGAGTTTGCTTGCTTCCACTTCCAGCAGCTTTTTGCTTTATACCAAATTACGGTTGTGTCAGCCTGGCTTTGTGTATTTCTAGAGAGTTAGTCTGCTAATCCTAATGCAGGATATCATAGCTTTATCAATGTGGACTAGAGCATCACTTCACCACTCGGATTCTAATATCTTAAAGCAAGAATACTCCCCCACTCCAGAGTGGATGGATTTGTGTCCGTAAGATCCCATTGTAACCCAGTGCATTATCTTGAAGAAGAAAGCCTAGCAGGCACTTTATCAGCCCAGAGTATTAACTGCAGTGGTTCTGGGAGAATATTGAACAGGTGCCCTGGTGCAGCAACACACTAGTACAGATACAGCAGCATGGTTCATAACATAGTAAAAAGAAAAGCATTAACATTAATGTATTATGAATTAGTTTTTTGAAGGGTACCCATTGTATGTATTTGAATGGTAGCAGTGTGTAATTTTAATCCCCCAGCAGAGATAATGTGTAGTGGATGTGCCTGTAGGTATTGACTGTACCAATCCAATTGAGTCTACAGCAGACCTTTCATTATTCCATTCTTTACATACTGGGTACTTTCTCATGATAGTACTGACACCCTGAATGTGTTAAGATTCATGGCGGGGGTATGTATGCTGCGTAGTATTTGCTGATCGTGTTTTTAGTTTTAGAAACTGCCCTCGCAAATTGAATTTAGTAAATATTTTACAGGGTGTGATTTATCACTGTGATTGTGTTTGTGTCTAGCTGTCTTAAGACCAGTATTTTTAATACAGTGACCCCACCTCCACAGAGACTCACCTCGTATAGGGCAGCTCAGTTCCCTGTGCTCCAGCCCAGGCTGGGGCTCTCTCAGTGCCACCGGCCTCTCTGCTGTCCCGGACCGGTCCTTGGCACATCTCCTGAGTGACAGCTGGGACTGGCAGTGCGCTCCTGGCAAAGTCACACCAGGACGGCTCCTATCAGCCCTGCAGGGGGCGAGGGTGGATATCAGGAACGTCAAAATCCTTAACAGCACCCGTGACTCAGATCGGTGGCAGAGCCTTAACGCACTCGTTCCCGAATAAAAGATACAAGTTTAGCCTGGTGATTTGATGCTTATACATAATTACCAGTGCTTTGTCATGCTTGCCTGTGCTTTAATATGCTTTCGCTGGTTTTGCACATTCATCCATTACGTGTTACAGCTTTAATAATACACAAGGCACGCATGCACATTTTGCAGCTAATGCCTTCATTACACGTATGAAGAAACATTCATCCACGTGACTTTATTCTGGTGTAAACCCTTTGCTTTTACATTTTACATTTCACACCTTTGTATACAGGTTTCATAGAGAAAACAAGCTGAGCCATTTAAAACTGATGAAGGCGCTAGCTGAAATGTTTGCTGGCTTGCCGTTGTATCTCATAATTTTTGTTGGAGTGTTTTTGAATTGATGGATGTGTTGAGGAAACAAGAGAAAGGAGAAGGGTGGGAGATAAACAGCAGGGAAAACATGAATAGACTTCAAGTGTCTCCAGCAGTCCCCTCCCTTGAACATCATGCAGCGTGGATACAGACTTCTTGACGTGACCCTCACTGACCCAGAAAGACAACTTCCCAGGGGGACAGCCAGCTAGGCAGCCATCTTGAACTGATAATGGAAAAAGAGAGAATTTGTTTAACCCTTTAACCCCCTGCCCTCTCAATCTTCATTTTTGTGACATAGTGTTCTTTTCAGATCTAAGAAACAACAGTACAAAGTCAACAACAGCTTCCCAGGCCTCTACATTGCACTCAGAGTTTTGTAGAGATGCGTTCATTCCATTTTATTTGGAACACTGTAGTGCTGTTTTACAAATCCACAGTTCTGCTGATATCACCATGTAACAATTTTTTTTTTTTTTTTGGTTCCTGGGTAGTAAGTGTTATTTCCTAATTGCTTATGCCTCAAAAGTATAGAAAATGGCTATTATTCCCCACAAACTTTGCTTTTGTGACCAGGACAGTGATATTTTGAAATTTACCTATTTTCCAGAACATTCCAGATAGATTCAGTGCTGAGTAAACTTGGAGTAACTTCTAGAACTTTCTAGAACTTTCCAGTAATATAAATAGTAGTATAAATACAGGGGCCTTAAGCCCACCAGTTCAGTTTAGTTCCAGCTGCCTAAGTGGATACATATCTGCATTTTTCTGAGATGGCATCAAGGTCATAGGAGACTTCAAAATGGTGGCATTCCTGATGGGTCTCCAAGGCGGTTTTAGCAAGTTTCCCTGCTATCTTTGCATTTGGCACAGCAGGGACACCAAGGCGCACTACCACAGGCGGGACTGGCCACAGCGGACCAAGTTCTCTGTGGGGAGGAACAACGTCAAGTGGGAGCCACTGGTGGACCCCCGGAAGGTGCTGATGCCACCACTGCACATCAAATTGGGCCTTATGAAACAATTTGTCAGAGCTCTAGATAAGGAGTCGGCAGCCTTCAAGTACCTTCAAGACTTCTTCCATAAGCTGTCTGAGGCAAAGGTCAAAGCCAGTGTCTTCGTCGTACCACAGATAAAGAAGATCCTGGAGTGCAATGAATTCCCCAAGAAGCTCACTAGTAAGGAGAAAGCGGCTTGGAACAGCTTTGTCGCAGTGGTTCGGGGCTTCCTGGGCAATCACAAGGCCGAAAACTATGTGGAGCTGGTTGAGACTCTGGTGAAGAACTACGGCACTATGGGCTGTAGGATGTCCCTCAAAGTCCATATCCTTGATGCTCATCTTGATAAATTCAAGGAGAACATGGGAGCGTACTCGGAGGAGCAAGGTGAGCGCTTCCACCAGGATATACTGGACTTTGAACGCCGCTACCAAGGACAGTATAACGAGAACATGATGGGAGACTACATTTGGGGGCTGATTCGTGAAAGTGATTTACAGTATAATCGTAAATCTCGAAAAACTACTCACTTCTAAATCTTTTGTAGTCATTTTTGTATTATACTTTAGTATAAATACATGTTAATTTGGATTCATATGTTGTTTTTTCTGACTATGTGAACGAAAAGACACAAATTCGCCCGTTTTCTCATTGGAAATAGGTAAATTTCAAAATATCACTGTCCTGGTCACAAAAGCAAAGTTTGTGGGGAATAATAGCCATTTTCTATACTTTTGAGGCATAAGCAATTAGGAAATAACAGGAACAAAAATTGTGTTACAAAGTGTATTTCGATCTCTCTTCTTGGTATTATCCTGCACTGTGGCGTGACAGCTTCCATTTCAAATGAACTTTGGGAGGTTTCAAGTGTTCATTCATCATACTCCTTGCCTCCTGTCCTGTGGTGGTTCTGTCCCTGTTCTGCATCTCTGCAGTCTCTGAAAGAGGTGGCGCGTGCTTTACTTTCACTGAGTGACAGCCGGAGCAGAAGGGTTAGTGTGGGAGGTGTGCCTCTTTTCCCATGGGGGGGAGAGGGTGGATTGTCAACAGATGGGCAGTCAATGCCTTCGGGTGGGGGGGGACTGCCATGATTGTTAACCGTGTCACTGAGTGACTTTCCCTCTGTTCACCTTGCATGCCTTATCATATCTGTAAGTACTATAATGTACAATACAGCTGTATGGAGAGGGCTCAGCACAGTAGTGTTATTATCACTGTGCAGATCAACAGCAGAATGAGAGCTTGAGAGATCTTAGTGGGAATTCCAGTTCAGCCCTTGACTCTCCTATGTGTATGATCTGGAGGCAGTGTGGTTAGAGCTGAGAAGCTGGGATTCCCAGCTCATCCCCAGCAGCTTGTCCGTGCTGTAGCAATGAGGCTCAGGAGTAAGCCAAGGACAGAGAGATCCTGCATTTAAATGCGTTCTGGGACTCTGTTTGTAATGTATTATAATGCACCAAAGACTTCATCCCAGCTTGGCCCTCCCCCTGCCCTGTCCCATGGCCGGCTTCGCTCAGTCCAGTGCACCCGGGCCCTGCTGCAGAGGGGAATCATTGCGCCTGTCAGCTCTGTGCTGCCTTGAACGCTGCATTATTGATGGAGGACTGTAGGCTGCAGTGGGGAGCCATCTGTATTGAGAACAGGAGGGAGCATGGGCACAAACACACATACACACTAACCCAATCAAACCTGCTGTTGAATCTGTACTGACTACTGGTCCAAGTGCAATTCATTTTCCTTTAATTAGAAGAAAAGTTTCAGAATGAGAAAAGGCCATTTGGCCCAAGAAGGCTCTTCCCTTGTTAGCACACCATTCTCCCTTACTGGGGAGATCGAATTTAAAAGCACAGAATCGAGTCTTTTTTGTAAATGTTCCCAGTGTGTTAGATCCTACTACTTCACCTGGTAGGCTATACCATGCATTTATAACTCTGTGTAAAAAAGTGCTTCTTACCTTCTGTTCTAGACTTATCCCCCCTGTTCTTCTCTGTGTGCTTAATTTGAATTAGTATCTTGGGTTAACTTTATCTATTCCATTTATGATTTTATAGATTTCATTCAATGACTTATAAGAGATTCTCAGGGTGCAATGGAACAAACTACAGTTACAAACTGCCTGGTCAACCAGGGCTCCCAGCCACTGAAAATAATATAACGTTCAGATACTGCAAATGTTAAGCACTGATCTCCCGGATTATTGCCTATTATTCCTCCTAGTAAATGTGTTGTGTGTTTTGATGTTCTGCTATAGCAGAAACAAACTTTGTCCCTGCAGGATAGCGTCACATTGCCTGTGTGTGTGTTTACCACTGATACAAAGACCCTGACAGTTTTTCTTTTTAATCAATCTTGTAGAAATTAATAATAATAATGCTATGCATTTACCAATGTGCTGTGGCATACTTCTCAGTGCTTTACTTGTTTGTGTTTTTTCATGCATTCACCGTGCTTCACTACACCTTGTAATTTGCTATCAACATGATACTCGGCACTATTTGAGTGAATTGCTAAACGCTTCAGGAGAGAACTGTGTGTGCTTCTTGAGAAAGAGATGATAGTGTAAGGTTTGTTTTTGTTCCTCTCTTCTGGTATCTGCCCTGTGATCTGCAACTAGCTGGCCTCTAGGATGACTCTCTGCTGCTTTTGCCCTGCAGCACCCCCTTCCTCTCCCCAGCTGTACTGCAGCCCGTTGCCCTAGTCGGTCCAGCCAGCAGTCAGGCTCCGAGCCTGCTTTAAGCACCAGCAGGTTGTAAAATTGTAAAGTTTATTACCCAGCTGCCGGGGCTGTCTGCATATCTGAATTTTCATTTGAATCTGTGCTATACCTGAGGCTTTGTAGAACACAAGGCAGTATGAATCATGAGAGCACTTGTTGGATCCACCTGCATGTCATGTATATAGAGGCACTGAGGGACTGGGGTCATTATAGCACGTGTGTGTGTGCGTGTGTGTGTCTTCTGTCCGCCCCCTCTCTCGCTCTCTCAGTTTAGCTGAGCAGTGCTGTTTTCTCTTCCTTGCTGCAGTCGCTCACAGCACACAGGCTGCTTCAGCACTGTCCACTGGGACCTCCAGCTGCAGCAGCTGTGAATCTAGGCCAGTCAGGGACGTATCCTCGCTTCTCTGATTCTGCTAGTTTGTATCCAGGGAGTCGACCGCCTGCTAAAGGTTTGCACACGCTTCTCCAATGCTTTTGCTACCATACTTTGCTGTGGTAAACCATGGCTTTTACAATGCTTTTACCATGCTATACCACAGTAAGCTTTTATACTGTAAGGGTGAACTAACATGTTGGCAGTGTGCCACAGAGGCAGTTTGTTGGGATGGTGTGTGGCTGCATAGGGCCACCTATAATCTGAAATAGTGGCAAGCAAGTCTCAATTTGAAGTACCTTAGCTAGAATGTAGCTGGTCATCTACCAGTCTCTTTCTATATCCAGGGCATGGATATTTTATTAATAAAATACATATTTTTTAGTTGTACTCGACATACAGATTGACATGCCTTCTAAAATTATGCAATAAGTTGTTTTTATGTTTCTTTGCAGATCTGAGGGGCGTGGCCGGCAGCAGTCGATCCAGCCAGTCGGCAACGAGAGGGGTGTGCGTTGGTCCAATCGTGGGGAAGATGTTGGTGAGGGGGCGGGAGCTCTCTCTGGGGGGTGTGGCTCTCCTGCTCTGGCTGTGCTGTGGGGTGGGCGGGATCGAAGTACCGCTGGACCGTAAGTATTGCATCAAGAACAGAACTGGCAGGGTTTAACTGTATGTTAATGGTCATATCCACATATCCTAATCTTTCACATTAACACAATGGCAATCTTGAGTTGGAAATGAAGATACCTTTAATTGCTTATGTGTGTGTGTACCTTCTCACTCCTTTGTAACAATGCCACTAGGGATCATGGTTGAAATCATAAGACATTTTTTTTATTGTGTGCAGTAGAATTTTACCATGACCTAGAGCTGCCCTTGCGGCCACAGCAGTGGCATTCATTAGCCTGACTCTCCTGTCACTTTCAGAAGCCTCGCTGTCTCTCGCAGGCCTCAGAAACCAGGTTTCCAAAGTCCTGTTAATGAGAGGCCGGGTGTGAGGCAGTGGCCCTGCAGGGAGGCTGGAGAGCAGGCCTGCGGAGCACTGCTGTCTGTGGCAGAGCTATTCAGGGCAGAGGAGAGCGCCGTGCCAGAACAATGAAATAACCAGACAAGTATTACACTGTAGTAAATCAATGACAGTCTATAATGGTTTTTCCATGTTACTGTATGGATTTCCCCTCCAGACCCTAAACAAGCCAAGTCCTGGTTTATCAAGCTGTTTATCAAGTAATGTTCTAAAAACTAGTAAAAAAAAAATGGAATAGGTGCAGAAAGACGGGCAACGTTCTTTACCTGGTGCAGAAGGGCGGTCCAATGTAAAACTGTACAGCATTCTTTCGATTAGGGTCAGGCTAATATAAATCTTAAGCTCAGTATTCAAATTCTCTCATACCGTTGCTGAAAACCTTGGCCAATCATTCTAAACCTATGCCAAAAAAATGATTGCAGATGGTTCATTTAGGCGTTTTTTGTTGGCCACTGGCTTGTCACAGATACAATACAGTACACATTTATTTTTATATGGCGCCCTTCACGCCATGGCATCCCAGAGCGCTGTACAAAATTAAGAACAAAACAAAAGAGCTCACATGTACAATACACTCCAGCTACAACCAATTATATAAAAGCAAATTAAAAAAAAGCATGTTTTCAATTTAGACTTACAAGAATCCACACTGTCACACACATGCTGTCTCTGTGTTTCACTGTGTGTGGGTACTGAAGAGAACACTGTTCACAGATTGTATACAGGCTTCTGACTCTGTGTTCTGAGCCTGAGACAATGATTTGTCCTGAAATGTTTTGTGTTTGACACACACAACACAACCACTTCCATTGCAAAACCAGTGCTGTGCTTCAGATCCTGTCATTCCTAATATTACTAACAATCCCATCTCCTTGTCTCTCTTTTTAATCTGACAACTCTGGACCCAACAGCAAGAATCCAACAAGAGAGTAAGTCCACCTCATCACAGTTTCTCTGGGGTTTTCCATTTAGTATAGACAATTCCATACTGGGGATCTGAGAACCAGCAAACTCAATACAGTATAGTATAGATAATTCTATACTGGGGATCTGAGAACCAGCAAACTCAATACAGTATAGTATAGATAATTCTATACTGGGGATCTGAGAACCAGCAAACTCAATACAGTATAGCATAGATAATTCCATACTGGGGATCTGAGAACCAGCAAACTCAACACAGTATAGTATAGATAATTCTATACTGGGGATCTGAGAACCAGCAAACTCAGTACACTGCAGATAACCTAAAATACTGGGGAATGCTTGCCAATTGAAAGTAGTTTAATAGACTGTAGAGAACAGGGGCTCTGAGAGTGTATTTTAAACAGCACAGAATTGGTAAGTGGCAGTGCTGGGGATCCCAGGGCCCTGTCACAGGTACACTGGGTATTTGACAGTGTGTAATGGTGTGTGTTTTCCTCTGCAGTTAAACAGCCTCCAACCATCACGAAGCAGTCAGTGAAGCACTACATCGTGGACCCCAGAGACAATATCATTATCGAGTGTGAAGCCAAGGGGAACCCCATACCCAGGTGAGGGCCCGCCCTTCTACCAGCACCACAGTAAATGAGCTTTTCCCATGGTTATACTACAGTATGCATTTACAGTACCAGAAGTTACCATGGTTTACTATATTTTTAAATATACTTTGCCACGCCTCTCTGGGCTTTACAGGGTTTACCTTTGCTTTACAATGCTTTTCTTATGCTTTATTATACTTTGCTATGCTTTTACAGTAGTAAACTCTTTTTTTTACTTGAATCCCTCTTTCACACTCCCCCCCTTACCAAATGCATGTTGTCATGATGACAGGTTTTGCCTAAGCAATCAAGGTATACAAACCTGACCACACGACAGTTCTACACTGAGCGTTGATCTCTCTCTCTCTCTCTCTCTCTCTCTCTCTCTCTCTCTCTCTCTCTCTCTCTGTCTCTTCCTCTCTCTATCTCACTCTCTCTCTCCATGTCTCACTGCCTCTCTCTCCCTCTCCCTCTCTCTCCTTCTCTCCCTCTCTCTCTATGTACCTCTCTCTCTCCCTCTCTCTACCTCTCTCTCTCCCTCTCTCCCTCTCTCTCTCTCTCTCTCCCTCTCCCTCTCTGTCTCCCTCTCCCTCTCTCCCCCTCTCTATGTCCCTCTCTCCCTCTCCCTCTCTGTCTCCCTCTCCCTCTCTCCCCCTCTCTATGTCCCTCTCTCTCTCCCTCTCTCTGTCTCCCTCTCCCTCTCTCTCTCCCTCTCTCTCTATGTCCCTCTCCCTCTCTCTCTCCCTCTCTCTCTATGTCCCTCTCTCTCTCCCTCTCTCTCTCTCTATGTCCCTCTGTCTCCCTCTCCCTCTCCCCCTCTCTCTCTCTTAGTTTCTCGTGGGCGCGGAACGGGAAGGTCTTCAATGTGGCGAAGGACCCGCGGGTCTCGATGCGGCACCGTGCCGGCACGCTGGAGATCGGCTTCCGCAGCGGGGGGCGGCCGGAGGAGTACGAGGGGGAGTACCAGTGCTTCGCCCGGAACGAGTACGGCACTGCGCTGTCCAGCAAGATCCTGCTGCGGGTCTCCAGTGAGAAACCACCACGCCATCTATCCCCTTATTGATTCCTGGAATTATTATTATTAGGGTTATTCATTTTATTAGGGGTGTGCTGATATTCTCATAATTGCTTATTTATCTGCAGGTATTAAATAAATCCATTCATTAATGTGTTGGTTTCAAACCAAGAAAAGCTGCCCTTCCCTCGCCTTTACAACTGAGTACCAATCAATGGCAGTTCACTTCCGCACTTCCGAGTGTTTTTTGAAATCAACACGTTAATGAATGGATTTTTTTAATACCTGCCGATAAACAGGCCATTAAGAGAATGCGTATCAGCACACCCCTAATTATTATTATTATTATTATTATCACAAACTGTAAAACTGTAGGTCTAGTCCTTCAACAGCTTTTTATATCCTCAAATTACAGATAATGTTCGGACAAGAGGTTTTTGTAATGCCTGTCAATCATTTAGGAAGAAGAGTTCTAGAACCCCAGCTCTCCTCAGGTCCTCCATATGCACATTACATCAGTGCTGGATTAACCTCTTATTGTGTGTGTCTCTCAGAGTCTCCTCTGTGGCCCAAAGAGAATCTGGAGCCTCGGGAGGTGACTGAGGGCTCTCCCATCATCCTGCCCTGCAACCCTCCCCCTGGACTGCCTCCCCCCCTCATCTTCTGGATGAACAGCGGTGAGTTCACTCATCACCCAAACACAGGGCAGTGCTCTCGTGGAAACACACTGTATATACTATAGAGCTATCGTAACAAAGATTCTGGCTCTTTCTTCACAGCTGTGAACAACACTGACAAAACACCCCCTTAATGTACAGTACATTTCAAAAACAACCTCTGCATGTTTTATTGGACTAATCATAACACTACACTGTTGATCGTGTGCTCTCCGATGGCATCAGAAGGATCAAACATGTTTAATGGTAGTTTGCGATTTAAAATAAGGTAGTACGTTATTAACAGAAATCGTTTTGCTCCTTTTGAGCAAACATAGTGCACGAGATCTCTGCTAACAGTCAGCAGTGGAGTATATAAATCACAAAGATTACGCATTAGATTCATGATTTAGCCATACAAACATATATTCTGAACTCCTAGGGGTGGGTACATATTGTTTTAACTTAAATGATGAGGTATAAGGAAGTGGCCAAAAGGTTTAATCAAGGGGATATGGCCTTACATTACAGTCCACTCAAATACAACATTTTAAAATGTATTATAGCAGTGATTTTTGTAAAATATAATGAATTTACTTTCTGTATAAACATTCATTTTCAAAAACAGTAGAGAAACCCTACGCGCTGACAGTACCGTCTGTGTGATTCACCCCCCCATTGCGCTGACAGAACCGTCTGTGTGATTCACCCCCCTCCTTGCCCTCCTTCACAGCTATGATGCCAATTGTTCAGGACAAGCGGGTCTCCATGGGGCTGAACGGGGATCTCTACTTCTCCAATGTGATGGCCAAGGATGGGCTGACAGACTACAGCTGCAACGCCCGCTTCCAGTTCACACACACTATCCAGCAGAAGAACCCTTTCTCCCTCAAAGTGATCACCAGTGAGTAACACCCCAGCACTGCCAAACACGCGTCCTGCACCCAACCCTGGACTGCACAACCCACCTTGTTTCTATTATAGAGAGGACCAGAAAATCCGACCCCTGCTAAACCTGAAAGAAAAACAGATTGCCCTTATTGCGGCATGAATAAACCTGTACTTTTGTGTGTTTACTGGTAGGAGTTATCCATGCAGCTACAATTAAAGAAAAAATCATATTTATTTTATTTTGAGATATCTCTTTGTCAAGGTTGTCCTGGCAAGAGAAGGCGGCAGGAAATAAAATCAAAGGCAAAAATGATCATTCAAACAGAACAAAGACACAGTCATAAACAACAATACAAAATTTAAAACAATTCCAATTTACCGATACAACAAATGAAAGAGTTTCAAATTCACAGGGATCATTTAACAGGGGTCTGATTACACCGGCTGTTGCCTGTTTAAAAGAATGGTGTTGATGGCAGTTCGGATACCCCATCACAGGGAGCGGTTTCATTGAAAAAGCAAAATAGAAAGCTGACCTTCAATTCTAAATCAAGTGTAAAATAATCAATGCAAGATCTCCAGAAAACGGTGCTGTGCGGTTTAGGATATGTATTGGTGTTTACTGTTTTAGCGTTTAAACCTTTAGGGCCTTGGGAGTCACTCATTTCCACACATGTGGCCCTAATACAGCCTTCTGTCACCTGGACTGGGCTAGCTCTCGCTGACTGGTGTCCTGGCTTACTTGTTTTTGGCTGAGTGGATTATATGGATGGACAAGGAGCACTGAGACTAGATTGTCATTACCCTTTCATCTTCACCACAAGGGTGTATAATCTCCCTAAATCACCACCAGGGAGATATCTGCCTTCTGTCCAACGACTTCTCCAGTTAGGGCCTGCCAGGACCTATAACTCCCTGAATCGCCACTGGGGGGCAGTATTGCAAATATGCAATGCAAATATTGTTAACGTAATCGTTTGCTATGTCAAGTTATGGCAAGGGGTTGAGATTCCTAACATGTTGTGTTTTGGAGTCTTCAGCAGGGGAGAGTATGGATCGAGAGAGACACCTGGTGGGGGTTCTGCAGAATTACAGGTTGGGGAAGAATCATTGGTGCCCCACCATAGGCAATATATTCTAGAACTCCAGAACTATCATGTCAATTCAGTAAAGCTTTGTTAATCTCTATGCTTTCTTTTTTTCATGTTGTGCTGCTGTTTTATGTTGAACGTTTGCAGTTTTTTTTGTTCTAAAAACTAATTGATCTTACACCCTTTTTTAAAAATATATATTTTAGGAGATGCTTTGTTGCCATACGAAAGAGCGTGTCCATCTGTCTGTCTGTCTTCCTGTTTATCTGTCTGAGATGAGTAGGAGTGTTTAAAAACAAAAAGAAATGATAGAAATGACCATTTAAAATGAAACATAACATGGATTTATATATACATTCTGTTAGGGAGAGCTCTGATCTGAGAACTGTAGACGCTGATTACGAATGAGCAAAGAATTCAATTAGATTTTGAAACTTTTAAGTACAACTCACAAACTTTGCTGGAAGGTACGGTTTATTCCACCTTTCCAAAGCACCACTGATACAGTAGCTGAAAACCACAGTGGTCAAGGAAGCTTGCCCAGTCATAGGCACCCACACAGGGACAGAAAGAGCTCTTACCCGGAGTTGCTAAGGGAGCTGGGCTGCCCTCTGCTGGCCAGTTAAAAGTAGAGCATCCTTAACAGAACCAAACCACGTTCTGAACCGTGAACGGAACCCAATCCAAGAGCAGTGCCAGGTTTACAAAGAATTTTACTCCACTGAAAAAAATGTATAGAAAATTCAAAAATCTCCTAATTATCAAAACCGGTAAACAATTTGTGCAACAGTAAAATCTCTTTTTAGTTTAATAGAGGTAATCTTGCTATGAGCCCCAGTAAAATGTAATACAGGGAGACAACATTCAAATGCATTTGATTTGTATTTCACCTTTTTTTTATTGTACTGACCTGGTACAATCCAGCCCCTGTGCTTGCTTTTATTTCAAGATTCTTCCATTTCCTGTTGTGTTGTTATCTCCTCTTAATCGTTTGCTTTTGCGAATTTGTCATTCTGTTTATTTTCTTCTATTTGTGACCCCTGCCTCCCAGCGGGCGGCGGGTCGGGTCTCGTTAACGTTAGCTCTTCTTTCGCCCTCCTGTTTGTTTGGCATGCTGACGTCATGTTATGTTTTTTTGCAGAGGAACCCCATAACGATACGTCCTCTCTGAACCACACTGACTATTACAGTGGTGAGTGTGCAGTGACTGTACTGCCCTGACCCAGTGTCCTAACCCAGCTACCACCTAACCCAGCTCTCACCCCTGCACCCACTAAACACATCCACAGTATATACAGAGATAGGAAATCCAGGGCTTGGCAGTTCCAGTCATGGAGAGCCAGGTATAGAGAGGATGAGTGGGAACGCTCATGGGGTACTCTAGTCATTCCTCAAATGAGGATAGCCATCCTCGTGAGTGAAGTAACCACACCACTCCGTCCCTGTGAATGGTGTATGTAATTAAACAGCTTTCCTCTGCTCAATCTCCTTACCTGCCTAACAACGCACAAGAACTTGGAACAGTGCAATCCGCCCGGTCGTTCTGTCGTTGGATTGGAACGATTCCAAGAAACAATGTCACTCAGTAGCATCAAATGGGAAGAAGTCATTTGATGCTAGATCTTGAAACTACCAAAAAGCACACCTTCAATTGGGATATTTAGTGGAGCACTGTGCTTCCCTGAGATGAAGTTTAAGTGCGCAACCCCTGGACCATTACAAAGGGGGAGAGAGCTTGGGGTGTCAGTCAGTTCTGGTTGTCTGCAATAATTCATCCACAGCAAGGTGGCACCAGACACAGTTTAAAGCTACTGGAGAGGTTACCAATACATTTAAAGTTACTTGGAATTTAAAGGCAAAATTGGTCGGTGGTTCTGCCAGCGATGGTGAGTGAGATCCTCTAGAGCAAGAAAACTGGAGAATCACAAATTAATTCCTGTAGTTCAAACTCAGCTTCAGAGTTTTAGCAGCAGATTGTTGCTCTTCCTCATAAGAGTGATGTGTGTGTGTGGATTGGAGTGTGGATGGGTGGGGGGATGCTTGTAATATTTGTAAGATTCGGGTCAAACATTGATAATCTCCTGAGCCTGGCTTTGATTGGAGAGATCCAGTGGTAAAAGCAGTAATTCAGCTTGACTCACTCACAGCATCCCCCTCCTTAGATTTAGACCGATTCCTTCAGTTACTAATTACGGCATTCCTATGGATTGACCCTTAATAGACCCGTCAGTTTCTCCTGTAGCAGGTTAGAAAACAAGAGGACTGTTATGTAGCAGTTTGAGCCATTCCAGGTTTTAGTGAACTCCATCTGTGAGCGGCATCCGTGAAAAGCGCATTTTCAGATCATGTGCACATGCTCTAATTAAGCGCTGGAGCAAACATGAAATACCTCAAACTGCAGTCCATCCCGTGCCTGGTTATTCCAGCCTAACCTTGAAGCTAACCCTAAACTAATATCTACTAATAATGAACTCTGATTCAGATGTAGATAAGTTGCGTGCAATTGTTATAAAGGAGAAATGTATGGGGCTGTAAGCCACCCTATGTAAAAAAAAACAACTGCAGTTTATCGGTGTACTAGATGAGTAAAGTTGGGTCACGTTGCTGCAGAATAAAGCAACATTTTTGCTGCACTGTAAGCGCATGTGTCTGCCTACAGGAGCTAAATGAACAGTGCTAGGACTGGTTACTATTACAGTCTGGTTATATAGTACATGTCATCTGACTACACTGCAGTATTTGAACCCGTTTCCATTCATTTCCACTATGTAAACTGCAGGTGTTTTATTATATGGGTAAGGCAATAGAACTTCTTTACTAACCCTTCACTTTCTCTCCCCTGATGGTTCACTTGCCTGCTCTCCGATATTGATAAGGGGAAAAAAGAAACAATGGGGACTTGACCACTCCTTATTTCTTATTTAACAGCTTCATAAAACAAGCAAGTTCAAGTTGTCACCTTTTTCAAACTTTTATTTGTGTCTTTAATGAACTCCTATTTTTCTCGAGAGTGCTTAAGATTTGTAAACTAAACTAAAATATGCTTTATATTGGTTGTAACTGGAGTCTTAAGCTGAGGGAATATGAAGCCACTTTGTGGCTTGGAACTTGGTTTTTGGAGACAGGTTTCAGGCAACTGCACGGCACTCCAGGGGAGACTGGGTTTGATACAGCAAAGTTGCCTCAAACTAGGTCTCCTGGAAGTGTTTCAAGCCACTGTTCCTGAAAAAGTGGCTTTGTGCTCCCTCAGCTTTTGTGTTCTTCATTCACAAAATATGAGTTAATCAAAGACTGGGGTAAAAGCTTTGCTGTCGAGCCCCTATGTTTCTTTTTGGTACCGCTGAATGTGGTGTGATGAAAGTTGAGGGTGGATTGATTTAAGGAAGGTGTCTGTGCGTTCTCTCAGCTCGCGGAGTTCCGGAGACCGCGCCTGCCTTTCTCTCTCCCACGGGAACAGCGAGCTCCAAGACGGTGCTGCGCGGAGAGGATCTGCTTCTGGAGTGTATCGCCTCGGGAGTGTGAGTCTCACAGGACAGAAGAGCACATAGCAGTGGCAAAGGCCAGGTTAAATCAAGTGGCTCCTTAATTTAGACACTAGTTATTAATCTGGGCATTGATTTCCTTTATTGAAACTACATTATTGGTGTCTACCCCCGATAATCCACCTCCATTTTGGATTTCTTAACGTTCAGCCTATTATCTCCTAAACAGTTGTTTTAAATAAATACCATCCACTTGTGAACACTCAATAGTGCTAACATTTTGTCTTTCCCATTTAAAACAATCCCTTTAATATAGTCATTTTCCTTTTGCAGTATGTTTTCAGTGATCGGATAGGAGCCTATATTATACAGAGAAAAGTAAAAGACATGTTGAAATAACATAACATTGTACCCCTTGAGTCTAGTCTCCCTATAAGGAAAGAACCTTGGGGAGTGATAAAGGTGTGGTTTGAAACGAGCGACTGCTGTAAAACCAGCACTTTATGATCTTAATATAACCAACCGAGACGACATTGACTGTCTCTGGGCCACTTAGGGGCTTTAAACGACTAGCTGAGGTGTTTAAAAAGATTCCAAAATATGATCAAATGTATCCAATCACAGCAGCCCCTTCGTTGAAACCACACCCCCGTCCCTCCCCTAGGTCCTTTCCTCTTATGCGAATGAGCCTTGACCCTTACAGTAAGTGTTGACCCTTGCTTTTGACCCGGATGAAAGTAACTTTGTACCGACGTTGCCCCCCTCAAGGCCCACCCCCGATATCAAGTGGTTTAAGAGGGGGGGGGATCTCCCCGCCCTGAAGACGAAGCTTGAGAACTTCAACAAGACTCTGCGCATCACCGGGGTATCGGAGGAGGACTCGGGGGAGTACTTCTGTCTCGCCAACAACAAGATGGGGGGGACCCGCCACGTGGTGGCTGTCACAGTGCAAGGTGAACTGTTGCTGTCGTCTTCGTCAGCATTTTTAGCCTTCTTAAAGAAGTAGTTTGTAATAGAATTTCCTAATGCTCTTTTCACTGCGTCAAGAGGACTGACTGAATCAAATGACAACAGTTGTGCGGGAGATGTAGGTCATGTGACTTAGCTTTGGCTGTTATGCAAGTTCCGGCTTGCATAACTAAAGCACTGCCCATAGGGATCAGGGGATCTGTGTGCAGCCAGGGGGCCATTTCCCAAAAGCTACTCTAACTTTACCAGGATCGTGAGAGCTTCATAAGAACAGCTTTTGTAAACTGCAGTGTTTCCCAAACTGTTAAGTGTCTCCAGACTTTGTTGAACTTTAATCTGTGTTGAAATATATGGATGAACATACATAAAGCCATCGACTTATTTATAATAAATACTGTGTTTAAAAGAGATCCTGTTCTGTTCAATAGCTGATATAACATGGAGTTTTTAGGTCTCTTTTTTCGTGACACACAGCTGCCCCCTACTGGCTGAATAAGCCCACTAACCTCGTCCTGGCCCCTGAAGAAGATGGGAGGCTGGTGTGTCGAGCCAATGGGAACCCCAAACCCACCATCCAGTGGCTGGTCAACGGAGAGGCCATAGAGAGTGAGTGCTCCATGCTCTGGGAGCCCCTCTTAGCTGCACCTGCACTGTTTGGTTATCTGTTTGTGATTGAAGCAGTGGCTATCAGGAATCTCTTCTTTCTTCATTCCCTACTGTAGATGCCTCCCCAAACCCGAGCCGCAAGGTTTCCGGTGACACCATCGTCTTCCGTTCAGTGCAGATAGGCGGAAGCGCTGTGTACCAGTGCATCGCCTCCAACAAGCATGGCTACCTGCTGGCTAACGCCTTTGTTAATGTACTGGGTAAGTGGTCTCTGGGATTCTGGGTTATAGAGTTCTGAGGGAGTCTGGGTAATGGAGTTCTGAGGGAGTCTGGGTAATGGAAGTTCGGAGAGAGTCCGGGTATTATTATTATTATTATTTATTTCTTAGCAGATGCCCTTATCCAGGGTGACTTACAATCGTAAGCAAATACATTTCAAGTGTTACAATACAAGTAATACAATAAGAGCAAGAAATACAACTTTAGTTCAAGTGTGACTGTCACAAAGACGGCCGGAGTGGGTGGCGTCAGACCAGATGGAGGAAATAAATAAACAGAGAGATGGGGTTTTGGTAAAGCTGAGCGCGTGATTGCGCTCAGCATTTAATAATTAAACAGAACAGAACAGAAAATAAAAGGTTGGAACACAAAAACAGGACACGGCACTATACGCCAAAATAAAATGACACACAAAACGAACTAAACAGTGCACAGACAGACGAACACAACACGGTGAGCAGATTACTACTACTACTACTTATTATTATTATTCTTAACATTTACCTCCGCTCCAATCCCGTTCTCCACTCACCGAACACCTAACCCTGACTGAGTGCTACGTGTCTCTATATATACTATTGTGCTGGGATTCAATTACTAATTAATTATTCACTTGAATCCCAGCACGTGAATTAATTCTGTGCAACCCCGTGCTCACATATTATATTTTAAATGCACGTGAAGTGATGTGTGCTCTCCTCGTGCCTAAATACAAATCTATACTTTTTAAACACACGTGAAACACAGACCTGTTTATATCCCGTGTACCAATCTATACACCAACATTTACACACGCACGTAACATACAACACATAAATGCACACAGGGGCGGGGCGCATTGCCACATATACCCCCCCTTGTGCGCAGCACACATGGCCTCAACGGCCACCTCCCCCCTTAAAAACCCAGCAGTCCAGAACAAAGTCTCGGGCTGGGAAGGGAGGCTTCAGTGGGCCCTTGGCTGGCAATGCTGTCAGCACCCCTGCCGGTAGTGGCACGGCTGACAGCCTGTTGGTCCCGTCCTGCAGCGAAAAAGCTGCGGGGGCAGGTGGTCCCCCGACCTCCCCCTTCTTCGTAGCCGGCAGCTCCCTCCTGTGGGGCTCCGGCCACAAGAACTCCTGCAGCGAAACTGCTGCTGGGGAAAGTGGTCTCCAGACCTCCTCCCCCTTCTTCGTGGCCGGCAGCTCCCCTTTCTGGGGCTCCGGCCACCGTACTCCCTGCGGAGGTACGGGCAGCAGAGGCAGCTCCTGCTCCTCTGCTCCGGGCGGTGGTGGAGGCAGAGGCAGCTCCTGCTCCTCTGCTCCTTGCGGTGGTGGTGGCGGAGGCAGAGGCAGCTCCTGCTCCTCTGCTCCTGGAGGTGGTGGAGGCAGAGGCAGCTCCTGCTCCTCTGCTCCTTGCGGTGGTAGTGGCGGAGGCAGAGACAGCTCCTGCTCCTCTGCTCCTGGAGGTGGTGGAGGCAGAGGCAGCTCCTGCTCCTCTGCTCCTGGAGGTGGTGGAGGTAGAGGCAGCTCCAGCTCCTCTGCTCCTGGCGGTGCTGGCTCCCTCTGCTGTGGCGGCTGGGCATGTGCACGCCGTGCTGCCTTCAGCAGCATAGCGAGAGGCTGCTGGGGGACACCAGCATCCTGCCCTTCTCCCCCCCAAAAATTTTCAGGGGGTTGAGCCTGTAACTCCTCCCCTTCTGGCTCTTGGGGCTGAACCAGCAGGCATTTTCCCTCTGCTGGTGGCTTGGGTCCCAGGGCTGTGGAAGCCCCGACTTGCCTCCCTTTGGGCTGTGGACGCACCGACTCCTCCCTTTTGGGCTGTGGACGCCCCGACTCCTCCCTGTTGGGCTGTGGACGCCCCGACTCCTCCCTGTTGGGCTGTGGACGCCCCGACTCCTCCCTGTTGGGCTGTGGACGCCCCGACTCCTCCCTGTTGGGCTGTGGACGCCCCGACTCCTCCCTGTTGGGCTGTGGACGTTCGGGCTCCCCCCACTCAGGCGTAGGACGTTCGGGCTCCTCCCACTCAGGCGTAGGATGTTCGGGCTCCTCCCACTCAGGCGTAGGACGTTCGGGCTCCTCCCACTCAGGCGTAGGACGTTCGGGCTCCTCCCACCTAGGCGTAGGACGTTCGGGCTCCTCCCACCTAGGCGTAGGACGTTCAGGCTCCTCCCACTCAGGCGTAGGACATTCGGGCTCCTCCCACTCAGGCGTAGGACATTCGGGCTCCTTCCGCTTGGGCTCCTCCCATTTGGGCTGTGGATGCTCAGGCTCCTCCCATTTGGGCTGTGGAGGCAAAACCAGCAGGCATTCACCCTCTGCTGGTGGAGATGGGGACAGCAGGTACTCACCCTCTGCTGGTGGAGATGGGGACAGCAGGTACTCACCCTCTGCTGGTGGAGATGGGGACAGCAGGTACTCCTCTGCTGGTGGTCCTGCTACCTGGGCTGCTGTTCCATTTATGGTTGCCTCCAGGTAGTTGAGGACAAACTGCACACCCTCCTCCAAGGTGTTTGGGGTGTGTTCCTGCTGATATGCCTCCCATCTCTCACTGTCCATCATCCACAGGACCCGGACGACTATGGGCAGAGACTGGGCCTCCAGCCCAGCATTCTCCAGGAACCAGCCCAGCAGTTTGATGGCGTCTTCTGCCATTGATTTTTTTTTTTTGTTTTTTTTTGTTTTTTTCCCCCAAAACAATATTTGTAATCTTTTTTTTTTTTTTTTTTTTTTTTTTTTAATCCAGACCCCTCCTGGTCTGACGCTTGGAGGCGCGGCTATCCCACGAAGACACCACGTGTCACAAAGACGGCCGGAGTGGGTGGCGTCAGACCAGATGGAGGAAATAAATAAACAGAGAGATGGGGTTTTGGTAAAGCTGAGCGCGTGATTGCGCTCAGCATTTAATAATTAAACAGAACAGAACAGAAAATAAAAGGTTGGAACACAAAAACAGGACACGGCACTATACGCCAAAATAAAATGACACACAAAACGAACTAAACAGTGCACAGACAGACGAACACAACACGGTGAGCAGATTACTACTACTACTACTTATTATTATTATTCTTCTTAACATTTACCTCCGCTCCAATCCCGTTCTCCACTCACCGAACACCTAACCCTGACTGAGTGCTACGTGTCTCTATATATACTATTGTGCTGGGATTCAATTACTAATTAATTATTCACTTGAATCCCAGCACGTGAATTAATTCTGTGCAACCCCGTGCTCACATATTACATTTTAAATGCACGTGAAGTGATGTGTGCTCTCCTCGTGCCTAAATACAAATCTATACTTTTTAAACACACGTGAAACACAGACCTGTTTATATCCCGTGTACCAATCTATACACCAACATTTACACACGCACGTAACATACAACACATAAATGCACACAGGGGCGGGGCGCATTGCCACAGTGACAAACCACAATTCAATAATACAGCAGATAATAGTGATAGTTACATCAGGATATGATTAAATAGTGATAGTTACATCAGGATATGATTAAATACAAAATACTACAGGTTAAACACTTGGCAAAGGAAGTTCTGAGGGAGTCTGGGTAATGGAGTTCTGAGGGAGTCTGGGTAATGGAGTTCTGAGGGAGTCTGGGTCATGGAGTTCTGAGGGAGTCTGGGTAAATGAAGTTCTGAGGGAGTCTTGGTAATGGTGTTCTGAGGGAGTCTGGGTAATGGAGTTCTGAGGGAGTCTGAGTAATGGAGTTCTGAGGGAGTCTGGGTAATGGAGTTCTAAAGAGTGATGGGGATTTCTTCCAGACATGCCACCGCGTATGCTGGCCCCGTGGAACCAGCTTATCAAGGTGATCGAGAACAACCGCACCCTCCTCGACTGCCCCTACTTTGGCTCTCCTCTGCCCACGCTGCGCTGGTGAGTACAGGGGCTGTGCCACCAGGTTCCGGACTATGGTTTTGATTTTGTGCAGCCACAGCAGACCCCTGTAACAACAAATGTATTTCTCCTGGTTTGGGCGGCTTGCGTTTTGATTCCTTCTCCTGCAAGCTTTCATGTTACCTTCCATGATAAAGTGAAGCCACATTTAGTATTAAAGCTGAAAGTTATTGTAGCTAACAATGCAGTTCCATGAATGTGGTTTGAGAAGCAGCTGATGTAGTGCAGGGTTGGATACAGGTCCAGCCGCTTTGCCGGTGCAGTTGGATTTGTTGTTCCCTGTCTCTGTTTGTTCCTGTAGGTTTAAGAATGGACAGGGCAGTAACCTGGACGGGGGGCAGTACCGCGTCTACGACAACGGAACTCTGGAGATCAAGCGCGCTCGCAAGGAGGACCAGGGCACCTACACCTGCGTGGCGACAAACATCCTGGGCAAGGCCGAGAACCAGGTCCGCCTCGAGGTCAAAGGTCAGAGAAACTCAGCATTCCTCAGGGCTTCTCCTAACTTTCCAACTGGACAACTAAAGCCCTCATTTTTGAAGTGTGATCTTAGAGTTTCTGTGTAAAGTGATGTTTAGCAATCAACAAGCCAAACTTTGACTCCCCTTTTTTTGTAAGAGGGAACAAATCGGGTAACTGAATTTCCTATTGAGAAGGAATCTGGTCCTTTATTAGCACTATAGGGGTCTTCAAGCACACAGTATATCTTGGTTTACATTGAGGTTTCCTCGCAGTGTAGTATTGATGGTTCTGGTCCTGTTTCAGAGCCCACTCGGATCATCCGAGCCCCGGAAGATCTGATTGCGAAGCATGGCACGCCAGCCCGATTTGACTGCCGCATCAAGCACGACCCTACCATGCGCCTCACCGTCACCTGGCTCAAAGATGACAAAGCGCTGACCATGGGCTGGAGGTGAGCGGCAGTTCCATCACTCACCGGACAGGGGGCGACAGAGGGCTTCAATCGCACACACACACATTGCTAAAACATGATATGCTCCCAGTGTCTAATAATTATTCCTGATCAGAGTTTATATTACGTGCTGGAAATGTAAACTGGACAACATGAAATGCGTTCTGGTCAAAGCTGAAGACTCTTTAATTGTGCCTAATTCATTTGAAGTGCCAGCTTTGCATTGCGTCTGCCCTAATGTGTTGTATTATTATGTTGTATTTTGAAGAGGTTTTGTACGGACTGTAGGAAAGTGGTTGAAGGAGGTGGAGGGAATGTTCTATCCCAGGTAGGACCCCCGGACAATAACAGCCATGAATATGTAACAAAAAACAAACCTATATTTTGGGGCTTAAATCATCTCTTAAAATAATTTCATATCATTTGACAACTAGTGTGGAGCTAAAACAGTTTATTTCTTTATTAACTATCCAATTATTTATTATCATTTTGCAACATGCAATATGCTGTGTCATAAATAATCACTAACATCAAATACATTTTCAAATACGCCTTTTAGAAATTGTGCAATCTGAAACTTGAATATACTTTTGAAATAGTGTACTATTTTTAAGTGGTTATGACGTTTTTCCAACAGTATAAAAACCCCACCACACAATCCTTAAATGCAGTCAATTCATTTAAAATGAGCATATCTAAAGCACATTTTTACCCTGACAAAAACAGAAAGCCTGCTTATTAAGATTCATTACCAGTGGCAATTGAGGATTGTCTTGAATGACTTGTTAACGCTGAATATAAATCAATATCACAAGCTCTGATCAGCACCACAGCGTAATAACCAAGTATCAGCTTTAACCAAGTGCATCATATTCATATATATATATATACACAGGCTGTCCTAACAAAGGTTACTCACTGTCATTGCAGTGCATTTTGTTTTATCATTGACTACAATTCATCACGCAGCTTACAAACTAAACACCCAGCTATCCCCTGCCCTGACTCTGTACTCTCACCTCTGTGTCTGCCTTTCTTTCCTCTTCGTACTCCCTCTACCTCATCCTGGCTCTTTCCCCCACACCGCTCCTCACTTTTAATCATCCTATTTCCTATTCCCGCCTCTCCTCTTACCCCCTCTCGCCCTCTTCTCTCTAATTTTCTTTCTCTCCCCTTTCCCCTCTCTCTCAATCATGTCCCTGCAACTTTTGCCCTTCCACCTCTTCCCCCTCTCCCTTACTCATACTCTGCATCTTTAACCCCCCCCTCTCTTCTGACCCCTGCAGGGTGAAGAAAGACGAGGAATCGATGACCATCCGAAATGTGAATGAGAACGACGAGGGTCTGTACACCTGTGTGGTGAGCACTGAGCTGGATGAAGACTCTGCCACAGCGCGCCTCACTGTCCTGGGTACGCCTGTATTGAGCTCCATCACACCAATACATGCACACACGCACACATGCACGCACACACACTATGAATTACTATGAATTCTGTTACTTGACTAACTAGTAATGATGGTTTTTCAAACAAAGCATAAGTAAATGAAAGAAAGCCCCATTGCTTCAAACCCACAAGCTTATGCACCCCAGTGCTGTAACCGTATCCCCTAAACCCAGTCCCTTCGACGCTACTACCCTAAAATGAGTTTGAATTGCAATACTAACGGAAAACTAACATTTGACTCTTAACTTTTCACATCACAGCTTCAACCTTAACCTCTACCAGCCGTACTGGAATAATTCCAGGTAACGTTTGTTTGTTTGTTTGTTTGTTAATCTGAGTTGTTTTAACTGCTATTTGTATGTTTAATGAATAAAGCTATTAAAAATATTTATATATCCTGCTCGCTACCCAAGCCGTACAGAGACTGCATGACTGTAGATCAGTGAGTCCTGCCATTTCTAGAGGAGATGCCTGTGTGTCACACACTTGTACAGATGTGTAGAGACCTGCTTATTCAATTTTAATGAAACTGTGGCTGGCCGTTCTTTATGGGGTGGATTATTAAGAGATAGTCTTTATGTTTGTAAGGACCCAAACCAAAGTGGACAAAATCTGTAGGTTTTAGGAGGAAGGAGAGAGTGTATTTGAAAGTGTTTAATACCCCCCCCCCCCACCCCTCCCTATAGACCGCCCAGACCCCCCTGTGGACCTGGAGCTGACGGACCCTTCAGAGAAGAGCGTGAGGCTCACCTGGATACCCCAGGATGATAACCACAGTCCAATTACAGGTCAGTCATCCAGCTCGCCTACCTGCCATCCTTCCTCTTTCCCTCCCTTCACCTCAAAGGTGACTCCTTGTCCTGGGTGACATCACCACCGGGAGAATCTCTCCCGTTCTCATTTCTGCTTGCCTCCTAACTCTGTAACTCTTCCTCACTCTCTCGGTCCTCTCTGTCTCTTCTCAGAGTTCCTCGTTCAGTATGAAGAGGACCGATGGGAGAGAGGGAAGTGGCACAATCTCTCCAGTTACCCCGGCAACCTCAACTCCGTCATCCTGCAGCTCTCTCCCTACGTCAACTACCAGTTCCGCGTCCTGGCTATCAATGAGATCGGAGCCAGCAACCCCAGCCGGCCGTCCGAGCGCTACCAGACCAACGGGGCCCGTGAGTGACCAGGGAGTGGGGGGATTACAGGGCTTTAAACTCGCACTAGCCCTGCACCCAGTCCTGGGTTTCACAAATGTATATAACAATGTCCAGGTGCCAGGAGGTTGAACAATCGGGCTGCTGGTAAATCAACTCTGAACTCATTAATCACAGTCTCACCTGTAGGTTTACTAATAGGAGTTTTTCACAGAGCTGTAAAGGAGGAACAATTTATTTAAGATCAAACTCCTGATCATTTGAATAACATGCTTAATTGAAGGTATTTCTGAACCCAGGACTGGGTGCAGGGCTCGTGTGAGTTTCAAGCCGTGGGCATTGTCATTGTGGTGTGTGTGTGGTATGACAGTCGGGCCACTGTGGCATTCAAAGTTCTTCATTTTTTATTTTGGTAGCAGTGAGGTCCTGTACAGAGTGCTTTTCAGCCCGGTTTCCAAGCATGGTTTGTTTGGCTCTGACGTGCGCTGTGTGTGTGTGTTTCAGCTCCAGAATTGATTCCCCAGGGGATTCGCGGTAAGGGGTCCAAGAAGACGAACATGGAGATCACCTGGGAGGTAAGAGTGGCCTTTGAAAGTTACAGGAGACATGGTATGGGAATATACTGTGAACATTACACAGTACCTGAAAAAGCCTTTCCCTCCAAAGTTTCACATGCACCATTTTTCTGCACAGGAGAAAAATATCTTACGAAACTACAGGGTGTCCAATAAAGTATTTCTTTCAGGTGTGAAATGCCTTTAAGCAAAGAGGAACTAATGCAGGTCATTATGATGTGTGATGTGGATTGTCAATGGGGTGTGGCCACCTGATTTAACAGGGAACATCCTGATCAGCATAATATATGACATCAGCTGTTTTGTGGGACACCCTGTGGAAATAAACAGCTTAAAAACGCCTTGATTAAACAGTGAATAGATTCCGCAGGACGGGGAGTGGATTGTGACCTATTGTGTCGCTCCCTCCCTGTGTAGATGGTTCCGGGGATGGATCACAACGGGCCTAACTTTCGCTACGTGGTGTGGTGGCGGCGGAGGGACTCCCGTGAGGAGTGGAAGAACATCACGACCACGTACCTGAAGTACGTCGTGACCGACACCGACACCTACATCCCCTATGAGATCAGAGTGCAGGCACAGAACGACTTCGGGCTGGGCCCTGAGGGCCCCATAGTGATCGGCTATTCAGGGGAGGACTGTGAGTACCACCTTAACCACCTACTGGTTAATGTCGGGGGACTGAGATGGGAGGCAGTGTGGCCTAGTGGTGTAAGATAAGAGACTGGGAGAGATAAAGTGTGCTCTGATGTTAGAGCTTAGGACTGGGAGGGAAGCAGTGCGACCTCGTGGTTAGAGCTGAGGGACTGGTTTGTCATCACTTGAGTACATCTTAACACTTTTGGCCCTGGTTTCTTTCCAGACCCCAGGGCAGCTCCCAGCAACTTACGGGTCAGGCCATCCGCTACCAAGACCGTGGTGTACTGGAGCCACGTCTCAGCAGAGAGCGTGCAAGGGGAGCTGAAGGAATACAAGGTCAGCCAGATTCTTTAGATCTGCCCTCTCAGGAAGATTTGGACATAGCATTGTGAGGGAAATCGGACGTTAATGCAATCAGTAAAAGTTCATTTTGTCAGAGTATTTTTCTAATACTTTGGTAAGGTTAGTGCATGACCTTGATCAGTGCTGGTATGATCTGGGCTGTTCAGTGTGTAAGTACTGTACCAGTTGCTGGGGATGATGTATCAGATATGGGTTGTTGGAGTCCCCCCCCCCGGTATGGCTCCAGGTGGGGGGGACACTGTGTGCAGTGAATCTGAAGAATTCTAACCATTGCTCCTGCAGGTGTATTACACGCGGGAGAGCAGCCAGCTCAGGGGACTCAGTGTGTCTCGGGTGAAGAAATCGACCAGCTTTACCTCCTGGACATCCAGGCCCTCGGGCGTGGTGTCCGGTCTCATCCCCTACAGCAACTACAAGCTGTACATGGTGGCGGTAAACGGCAGGGGGGAGGGGCCTCCCTCCGTCACGGTGGACTTCCAGACCCCCGAGGGAGGTACGCCCCAGTGTGCACATTCCATTTCTCTGAGCAGATTGGGAGTGTTCTAGTGGATGAACCCTTAGAAATGTGCACCATAGTAAAAGCAAAATGTAACAGTATGGTAATTAATAGAGAAGCACTGGAAAGCCCAGAGAGGTATGGTTACACATATATATAAAAAAAAAAAAAAATGCCAAACCTAAAAACTGTAAACTTACTGTGTCTATTTACTGTGGTAATATTTTATAAGGGAATGCATACAGTATGTTACACCAGCTAATGTGTCTCCTTGTTCTCCAGTGCCTGCTGTCCCGAAATACTTACGAATTCAGCAGAGGAACGTGGACGCCATATACCTGGACTGGGACCACCCAGTGGAGCCTAACGGCATCATCACAGGATACCTCCTCAAGTACCAGACTGGTGAGCTGTTCACACTTCCCATCCGACTTGGGAATAAAACTATACAGTACAAAGATATCTGAGAAGCAGTAACTTCCCTGTGATTGTGACCAGCGTTCTCATTCTGACTCGGGACACTATGCATGGGGAGTGCTTTGAGAAATCCCTGTCTTTGTAGTATTTATTGTGCGATATGGAAATGTGGAATTTCAGGCAGGGTTCATGTACTGATAATGAGATGTATGTGCAACTCCAGATCGATAGAAAATTTGGAGCATGCGCATACTTTTTAATTGAGGTAAAGGCAGTGATAATATTTTCTCAGATGGGGACGTTCAGTATAATTTCTTTCTGTTTCTTTGGTAGGGTTCAAAATGCTAAATAAGGTTGTCTTTTGCCTACAAATCAAAGGATTGCTCAAGCACCGAGCGCTTATAATATCCTGGAAGTCCATGTGTGAGTGTGTGCGTGTGTGTCCGCTCTGACCGAGCTCTGCCTCCTCTTTCCTCCAGTGAATGGGTCTCGGACTGGCAAGATGATAACAGAGAACCTCTCTGCCAACACCACAAGTTACACGCTGCGACGGAGTGACCGCTACACGCGATACAAGTTCTACCTGAGCGCCCGGACGCAAGTGGGTTCGGGAGAGGTGTACATCGAGGAGTCTCCCGACTTTGCCAACGAAGGTAGGAGCTGCGTGGCCTGGGTTAACCCTTGCAGGGGAGACAGAAATACTGCCCATAGCAGCTGGTCTGGCAGTGGTGTTGGGGATATAGTCTGGAAATAGAAGATCCTGGTTGTAGAAAGTGTGGCCTAGCAGTTGGAACTGAGGCCTGGGAATCTGAACCTTGCAGTAGATACAGTTGTGCTTAATGTGGTGGTCTTGCGAGGCCACCAAAATCATTTTGCATGTAATTTGAGATGGAATTAGTTGCAGTAATTGTCCATATGCAATATTCAGTTGTTCCTTCATGTTTGAAAATCGACTTCAGAGTTTATTTTAAAACGTTTTGATGGGCTCCATAATGACGCTGTTTGATTCTTTTTTTAATGGTTTTCTTGTGGAATGCCCTGGGATCATTTATGATGAAAGGCAATATATAAGTGTAAGGTGTTTTGTATTATTATTGTTCTACTATAATTTGTTTCTGCAGTCGTTGAGAATAATTCTTCAATGTGGCGCAGGTTCTGCATGTCTATGTGTTGTCTGTGTTGGATGTTGGTGAGATAACCTTCTTTTGGATTTGCTTCCTGGAGTGACAGACATTCTTCCTATTAACTGTTTTTCTCTTTCTCGATCTTCTTTACTTCCTGTGTGTCTTTTTTTCTTCTTTTCCTTATATCTCTCCTGTCTGCTCCTTCTCCCCCTCCTTTGGTGTTGACTGAAGTGAATGCCAGCTCAGGTACTGTCCCAGCTGGAGTAGGTAACGGGAAATGGGCAGAGTCTGGCTGTCTGTCCGTCTGCCCGTCCGTCCATATCTGTGCAGCACAGCCTGTGACCGAGTCAGCCAGTACAGAGCCAGTTTATGAAAGGGATGCAATGATTGATCCATATATTCATATGTGATATTTATATGTGATATTCATATGTGATATTTATATGTGATATTCATATGTGACATGTCCAAAAAGCACAGTAGCGGGGAGCAAATCAAAAACAAACATAGTATCTGATTGGTTCTTAAGGTATTTTGGGATCATTGCACCTCAGAGCTCCTCTCTATGAACTGTGCATCTCTTTCCTGTGCACTGTACTGGAACCAGCAATCTAGCTGTAGTGCACAGTCTGTCTGTCTTGCTGCCTGCCTGCCTGTCTGTCTGTCTGTCTGTACTACACAGTCTATAGATCCTCACCCTCAGAGATCGAAGTCATAAACTTGAACCCACGTTTGTACATTCACGAGAGTCCTGCATTTGTGAAGCACAGCCGGCCAGACTTCAAGGGTACACCACACTCTTATCAAATAACATTCCTAATTTAATAATCACTCATATATCAACAATTAGTGGTTATCTCTGCACTGTAGATGTGATCCAAAAACAACTGCCATGGCAATCCAAACTCTCAAACTCGTGACTGAGTTCCAGTCTACATACCTTTACAATTCTCGATTTCGATCACTGACGGCCCTCCAATCACTGCCCCTTCAGCCCGCTGTATTGGATTTGTCTCAGAGCATGCAGATGAACCAGTCTCACCCCCCTCCTGAAACCGACACAACAGGAAAAGCGTCCCTGTGTTCCTTCCTAATGACTCCTCACTGAGAATGTATTTGTCTGTTGTTAATTACTGGCATGCGTTTGTAAAATATCAATGAGCGTCTTGTCCAAGTAACTTATTTAAGGGTTACCCTGTCCATTAAAAGATTAAAACACTGGGAAGCAGCGTGAAAGGGGGTGGGTTTGAGTAGCTCAGTGGCTAGAGTGCTGGACTACAGCGTGGAAGGTAGTGGGTTTGAGTAGTTTAGTGGTTAGTTAGAATGCTGCGTTGCAGTGTGGAAGGTAGTGGGTTTGAATAGCTCAGTGGTTACAGTGCTGGGCTGCAGAGTGGAAGGCAGTGCATTTGAGTAGCTCAGTGGTTAGAGTCCTGGGCTGCAGTGTGGAAGAGAGCAGGTTCCAGTAGCTCAGAAGAAAGTAATAGGTTTGAGAAGGTTAACGGTTAGAGTGAATGTAATGTATTTTAATTCTGCATATTAGGAATCTGACCAGAACAGAAAAAAATACTTGCTGCACTCACTGAATTCTATAACGTGACCATTTAAGGCAGCTTGGGTTCCCTCTGTATTGGAGTCAATAATTAACAAGAACCTGTTGAAAGGTGCGTTGAATTATTCTGTGAAATTCCAGGTAGACAGCAGCACCCTTTCCCCACCAGTAGACATATTCACTGGTGCTAGTTGGTGACTCTGGTTTTGTGCTTGAAAGTGCTTGAAACCAAACAACGGAGATACTTAGGTGTATGATGGCATGGCCACTATTTTTTCTTCTTTGATGTTAAAGTTCATGAACTCATGATGTCATTCTATTCCAAAGCTCATGATGTAAAGGTTGGCAATTACAAACTGGATCATATTCTTCATGATCATCCAAGCGTTTGCCAGTTGCTGTAATTCTCTTGATTCTAGGCAAGAGCATGACTGCCTTTCTCTGCACACTGGTGGCAAGAGATAGGCTAAGCTTCAGCAATGCATGCATGTACTATTGACTGTGCAAATGAACTGCTTTGGTGCCACAGAAGGCTGTGATCTTTCTTGCAAAAGCATGAGCATCGCTTGTCAAAGAGTTTTTCCAAGTCTGCGGTGCAAAGAGCGATTGCTAAGATTGTAAAATCTATTTTCTTACCTCCTATTAGCACTATCCAAGATTGTCACTTTCCCCTTTTAATTCTGCTGTAGGTCTTTTGGCTCGTTTGCTTGTGTTTTATATTTCAGTTTGGAGGATGCTGAAATCTCAGACGACACTGCAGATGAAAAGTTGCTACTTTCTAGTACTTCCTGGTGTTGTAGGTCAAACTCACTCCAAATATCTGATGGCATTCCGACCATGTGAGCTATAGCTAAAGTACCAGGATGCAGTGGTTCATCTACATTAAAAAGAATCAAGTGAATAACTAAAATAATGTCAGCAAAATAAAAGTGGGCCCATTAATTGTGTTTATACGGCTAAAAAGAGGTAAGAAATGGATTGCCCACTGGTTTTATGAAGCAATATTATCCCAGGACTTTCAAGAGCTGCTCCTATCTGATTATAAGTCACGTTAGTATAAGATTCCTCAAGATCAGGGAACCCAGAGAAACAGAGATGGAGAAAGGGATTAAGAAAGGGTCAGATTTACTCAGCTTTGTCTCAGTGCAAGGTTTCAACCACGTCATGTTTCAATTTAAGTAGATTTTTGTTTATTTCTAGTTTCTAAAACATTGACTTAAAAAGGTGTGAACATATCACAGGGATAAAAAGCCGACTTTCTTGCTGTTGAATGTCTTGGCCACTAGGGGTCGATGACACTGCATTGCACACGCAAGGACCAGGGCAGCTCTGTTCCGGATGACAACAAAACTATCAAATGCAGCTGGGAGAATGTTGCTTTAAATGGTCAAATAATGAAATAGAAAATAGAAAAGCATGCATCTTTTCTTGAACTCCTGGAAGCTAAAATATGATAATGCTGTATATTAATTGCAGTTTCTTATAATACATTTATTTGCATAACACATGGGTGAAACCAAAAGATTTGAAAAGGAATTTAAGTTAGACTGTTTTAAGTTAGACTTGGCGATTACAATCAGTAATGGTGTTATGTAACGCTTTTAGATAAGTAATCCACTTTTTCCCAATTTTATATCTGAATCTCGTCTCCCTTTGCTCTCTATTAATCTGTACAAGGTTTAGGACAGTCTAGGAAGAGATCATTAAAAACAGAGCCCCTGTGTGCTTCTTTGAGTTCTGAATACTCTTCCAGTGATCGCAAGCCGTGTTGTACAGTCATCACTGAAAAGATGCATGTGAGAATTCCTGGGCTGTCCAGACTAAACCTAGCCTGGGTACCAGCTTCACTGTAGACCACCCAAGTCACCCGCATTTCGAGGGTCAGACCCTCAAATTGACAATAAAACCTGTAGACCTGCTACAGTCATTGTGTAACCCACAGAATAAAGCTTACATGTAAGATAACTGAAGTCAGCATTGTGTGTACCCTCCATTTACTGAGCAGCATTCCAGTTGGTGAAACTTGAGACCCTCTGCCTGGTACACAGGCTAGGCCAAACTAGGCCCGGTGGCAAAAACAATATTGCTTTATTTATTTTATTTTTTTCTTGTGCTCCTTTCTGTTAATGTATTGATGTTCTCCCCTTCTTTAGTTGTTCCGTCGCTACCACCCACCCCAACGGTTTTGGTAACCTCTGATACCTCTCCCAGCACCACGGTCACAACTACTACTACTGCTACTACTGCTGCTCCCTCTCCCACTACAACTCCCACTACTACTACTGTCGCCATGACAACTACAACCAAGAGTCCTTTGTCAGCTATCACTCACATTCAAATGCGTGGTATTTCATTTGTCTCTTTGTTCTGTTTTACAAGGATTTCTGCTGTACGCTGTTATGTGTCCTTAATTGTACAGTATGTACACTGCAGTATAACAGGGTCTCGTGCCATTATAGTATAATATGGTCTTTGGCCATTGCAGTGTAACGTGTTCTTGTGCCACTTTATCTAGTGCTTTCTGCAGGGTAATTAAATTCCTGCAATATTAATACAATGGGATGCTACCCTAGAGCAAATCTCCCACTACAGGATCATGCTGTTCTGTTCAACTGCACTGTGGTCTTGTAACAATACAGTATAATCCAGGCTTGTGGCAAAACAATCTACGTGGCCTTGTCCTACTGGTGCAATTTTACATTTGTCTTATGCCACTGCACTAAAGCTGGACTATGTTCAATGTGCATGAGCGCCACTGGTGCAGTGTCTTGTGCCAAGGGTGTTATATATAGTGCCTAGGCTCCACTGCAGTACAGCCTGAGCCTTGTGCTGCTGCAGTATAACGTGGTGTTGTACTATAAAGATTCGGACTCTGGAGTGTGTGCGTGCGTGCGTGCATGCGTGCGTGCGTGCGTGCGTGTGTGCGTGTGTGAGAGGTTGTGTGCCTGTCTTGCACACACCTCTGTATTAACACTGCCTCTCCAACCGGTTGTACCCAGAAACCCCTGTGAGCAGACAGATCTGGAACCTGACGGTCTCTCCGAACAGTAACTATGTTAACATCAGCTGGACTCACAACTTCCTTCCAGACACCACCGAGTTTGTCATTGAGTACACTGACAGTAAGGACCGGGAGCTTGCTCGCCAGCATCTGTGGATGATTTGACTTTCAGCTGGGGGCGAGGTGGAGGGGTCTAAGGAGAAGCCATCTTCGAAGGCTGAGACAAATTGAAGAGCTGAGTTAGGCACATTTAACAAGGCTTTCTTTAGTTTCCTCAATGGCAGTCCTTCTCTGAGGGAACATCTCTCAGCTCTTCTTCTATACTGTATTTGTCACCTGCTGGACAAGAAGCACTACGTGAAGCAATAACCTTGCGGATCCCATACCTTAGCTGTTCTTCAACCTTCTGCTTCTTTGTATGCTTAACCTGATACAAAAAGTAATAAAGCACCCCTGAATTGTGGTTGCGACAGAGCTTCCTTCCAAGATGGCATTCAGGGGGAGGAATCTGGCTCATGGCAATAGTTATCGGTCACACTGTAGCTAGTGCTGTGCCCTGGCTGAAGTGTCAGTTGTGTGTTTTCTGTTCTCGGGTGGGTGAGTTCAGTTGTTGTCCCTCAGGGATTCTCCCATCACTCCTAGTTCCAGCTGGTTTATTTCTGCAGGTGAATCTGGTTTAAATCCCTTCGTCTTACCCGCCTACAGCATGTGGCTGCCACAGTCAAAGATCACTCATATGAGTCACTTTTTTGTAAAACTGCTATTTATCAACCTCCATTATTTCGCTGACAGCATAATATATTCACAGCCCTCATGTTCTTCCAACATTTTTCTTTTCTGTTGTATGAGGTTTAAAACCTTCCTCTCGCATCCTTCACACTGGATGCCCATTAGTTAACTTCCACCATCAGTGAGAGGTGGAGAGATTGAGTTCTGCCAGCCTGCAATCCTAACTGGGGCTGACAGAGTCCCAACTCCAGCTCATTATGGAGTTTACATGCAGGATAGTTTTTTAAAGCCGATTTCTCAAATAGGTAGCTTCAATCCGATTTAGCTATAAAATATAAAATGACAATACAGTGTAAATGGGATGTAATTTTAATCCAAGCCTTTGAAAAACAGTTGATGGTGTTGGGGACCAGTAGAAGTGTTCTTCTGGAAGATGCAGACATGTGTTGTGGGTTTCCTAAAGGGACATCACTGAGCCTTATGAAACGCCCTTCTTCTTTGCCTTTTGTAGCTTATGCATTCTGGTTGAGCTTCCTGCCTACATGCCCTACCCTGCCCTCTCCTTCTCTCCATTCATTAGAATCCAATTAGAGTGCTGCACAGTCTTTGCAAGCTTGCTGCAGGAAGATGACATCATGAGTGTGACATGACGACATCATCAGCCTGTTGCAAGCAGCGGTTTTTGGAATTTTTAGAACTTATAAAACAGCGTAACACAATGGATTTTCAAAGCGGTTTCCTCCAAATCGTTATTGAGACCATTTCTTTTCACTGGAAGGACTATTTAGAGAGAGAGCTTTGAAAATTTAATGGGCTTTGAGAATTGGGCCTTTTGCGTAAAAGACATTTGGTTGCAGTTTGGTTTTCAGTAAAATCTAAAGAAGCTGGACAAATGCTTTGATGGGAAGTCTTTATGTTCTAATGATATCTTAGTAACAGCATTCTGTTGTTGGAACTTCTAGGTTGCAACAGACCTTGTCAAACCAGGTAGTTTATTCGGCAGCGATCGCTCCCAGGGCCAGCTCTGGCTCGAGCCAGTGGTTTGAATTCCAAAAACTAGGAACTGCTGGTTCCATCATGAGCTTTGCTGTGGGTTGATGACATCATCAGCATGTTACAAGTCTTTCTTTTTTTCTGATGTCATCAAGTGCGTGCCCATTATGTGATGACATCACAAACACACCCGGGGGGGTGATGACATCATTGACATTCCAGGAAAGGCCACAAGAAATATGACTTCTGTTCCTCGTTGCTCGAAGCAGACTATGCCGTTAAGAGCCTTGCTCCAGTTACAGCAGTTGGGCACCTGATGGCAGTGTGTGCTATGCATAAACCAAACACTTGTATACTATTTTGGTTTACACTTTACGTTAACTAGCTCTAATTACAAAGCAATTACACATGCTTCTGTATCATTGCAATTTAGTTGATATGTAATTATACTGTAATTAAAATGTAACTATTTCCAATTAAAAATACCCTAAAATGTTAAGGTAACTGAAAGCATCGTGATTTCAACGTTAAAAGGCAACATATTTTGTTCAAATAGAGAATGCTGAGCACCAGACTCAACAGGAGCAGAACTCATTGCACCCACAATCCATTGCACTTTCCTGTTGCTGAAATCCGGTACCTAGCGACCCGTCTCGCCTCTATGGAGCCGCCCATCTTCTCCTCTTGCTCCCGTGACGGCCGTCTCTTGTCTCTCAGGTAACAAGACAGTGAAAAGCGTGACGGTCAAACACGAGACCCCCGTCAAGCTGGCCGGGCTGGCGGAGGGGGCCAAGTACAGTGTGCGGGTTTACTCTCGAGAGTACGACTTCATCAGCAGCAAGACCGTCCCCTTTGAGACCAGCGCAGGTGAGGCAGGCACCCCCTTGTACCCCCACTCGGGTGTCTGTACTGGAGCTGTTCAACCTAAAGCTGGTGTAGTGCTTTTTTAAGTTGTGTATTAGCGGCTGAAGCCCTGCTGGCAATACTTGCTAATAGAATAGAATCTTTGGAACTCTGGCCTGACTCTTTTGTACAGGAGTTTAGAGCTTAGCTTGGGAGCTGTGATGTAGCTGGTTGGAGCCCAGCAACCACAGGTTAAACAAGGTTGTGCACAAATGGGGATAGGGCTTTTGCTGCTTAAAAAAAGTGTGCAATGTCTTGCAAAAAACTACAGTATTGGAGATTACTATTTTCAAATCCCATTTATGTAAAAACAAACTACATTAACAGGTATCTACTAATACTACTGATTCGTTTACACTGCAGTGTTTAGCGGGGGCATTTTAGCAGGAGTGTGGTTTTAGCTGTTGTATGGTAAAAAGTTGTTGACTTAATGCTTCAGTTCAAACAAATACCGGAGGAATAGGTCTCTACAATTCTTGCCATGTCAGACAGATTATTACTGGAATGGATATAATTATCTGTTCCATCTTTGTGATTTAATAAATCATCTCCATAAACCCATGGATTAGAAACAGGTTTGTGAGCCATGCTAGTTGTCTGTATTACATTATTCCAGACCTGAGGTGTGATCATCTCACTCCACCTTGAGTTTTCCACAGGGCTCACACTTCTGGGGGTTCCTGTCACTTCACAGAACCTTTGGAAGTGATTCAAGTTAGACGCCTTGTACTGCTAAGCTGAAGGTTGTGGAATTTATAATGAGAGTGGAAATCTCTCAAGTCAAAAGAGCCTGAAACTGAGAAGGTGAATTATAGAAGGCTCTGAGGCCTGGGAATGAAGGCCTGTGTGTGTGACAGTGTTCAGAGGTTCACACATGAAGATGCTGTAGAGATGGAAAGGATGGACGGACCTGCATCTGGGACCCAGGTTGGTAATTCAGGCTCTGAATGAATGGTTTCCAGAGCCTCATTGATTCACAGCCTCTCTCTCTCTCTCTCTCGCTCTCTCTCTCTCTCTCTCTCTCTCTCTCTCTCTCTCTCTCTCTCTCTCTCTCTCTCTCTCTCTCTTCCGTCCCGCTATCACAGCTTACACCAAGGACCAGGTGGACATCGCCACCCAGGGCTGGTTCATCGGGCTGATGTGCGCCATCGCCCTGCTGGTGCTGATCCTCCTCATCGTCTGCTTCATAAAGAGGAGCCGCGGGGGCAAGTACCCAGGTACGGGACGGACCTGCAGACAGACAGACAGACAGACAGACAGACAGACAGACAGACAGACAGACAGACAGGACGGACATTTTAACTTGACTATGACCGTCACGCCAAAACAAGCAAATATATTTGTATCCCTTAGCCCATTTGATATGTACATTTAGGTAGCAAAGCACAAAGCAGTTATCCTACTATATACATTTTTTTAATTTAGATTTATTTCATCCACCAGGATAAAATCTCGATATATAGCGGAAATTAACCCATACAAAAACAACATCTACAGGATTGTGCCATAAATGTAAGATTAAATCAATCTGTGCAAATACTGTAAGATACAATGATAAGAAAGGATTTCATGAATACTTGCATAACCCTCCCAGACTTGTCCTTGTTCAAGCTGAAGTCTTTCAAATCCCTTGGCATTTTCTTGCAAGGCATGCATGAAGTCCTTCCTCGTCCTTGTGTCATCCTTGCATCGTTGCATTTAGCATTTTTATTGGTATAGGGTTTTATACACATACATTTCCATGTATTATTCTAGCGACAGCAGAATATAATAACAGGTATTATTCTTTGTGTTACAGTGCGGGACAAAAAGGACCTTCCTTTAGATCCCATGGAGCGTAAGGACCAGGATGGGTCTTTCGATTACCGGTACGTCTCTTTAACAAGAACTATTTCTACCGTAGAAAATACATTGGCGGACAGCAAAACCTGCTGCTTCAATTGGTGATAATGTTAGTTGAAAGGATGGTTGTGATAGTTTTTAGAAAAGCCATTGAGCTGAGAAGTGTCTGACGAATGTGATGCTTTACCAGGCTGTCTGTAGCTCAAGCACAAAGGTATGCCCTTTTCCACAGAAGCAGTGTTGTTTCTTTACAAGCAGGATAGACTATGTTGTTTATAATGCACACAGGCCAGAACATGACTAGACAATCTCTTCAATATTAGTGGCTGTAGGCTGGCTGTCCCCTTTGCTTTCCAGTTTCCCCCTGAATTTATTGGCCACCGAACAGAAACTCAAATTAAACCCTCAGACTTTTGGTAATGCTTTGTTTTAAGATTCATTGATTGCAAATTGCAGTTGCAATGTAATTAAAATGTAACTATTATAACATGGAGATTTGTATTAACGATTTAAGTTTCAATAAAATCAGTATATAAATTGAATACTGAAGAAGAATCTACATTCCTGCAGTAACCAGATCACATGCTAATTACAAAGCAATGCCGTATAAAGTTCTGCCACATATTCTTAGGAATATTGCTATGAATTCTTCTGCAAGTCTTACCTGTCCTCTGTTCTGACCCTCCATTCATTTTGTCCCTTTTTTCATAAATGCTGCTTTTGCGTAAGGAATGAGAACAGGTACTTCATTTTTAAATTGCCTTTTATTTCTGTTAAAAGGGTTAGTAACCACGGCTGGAAAAAAAGCACATTAACAATCTCTCAAGCACCTTACTGTCTGGCTGCTGATCTTCCTGTTTTGTTTTCTGTCAGTTTCTCTCCCCATTCACTTCCTGTTGCGGTGGGGTCCTATTGCCTGTAACACAGGAAGTGAACTCATAGTGTTGTGGCAGAAATAAAGAAGGCCACACCTGAGTTAAAGTAAAGATGCCGTCTGTCAAGGCAAAGGCCAACAGCAAAACAATACCTGTCTTGAGAGACTTTTCTTATGCTGTGCTAGTGAGGTAGGCCTGGTTATCAAAGCTTTTAACTTGATACTATACGACAGGAAGGTTAAAAATGAGAGCTGTTCTTTCAGGACGAAGCAATGAGATTCATCCATAACGTCACACATTACATCACACATTCCAAAGGTAAAACATATAAGCAGCTCAGCTGCACAAACGCTTTGACTAATTCCTTCAGCCAATGTGTGTCGAAGGCATTAGTCGAAACGTTTGTCTGCTTGTAAGAAGCAGTAGGACCTGCCCATCCTCTGCTTCCCTGTGTTTTGCTACATTAATAAATTACATTTATTACTGGAAGGAAAATACACCAGGGTTAAAACAACCTTGGTGCTATTGATCCCTCTTATTACCGTAATGTCCAGTATATATCACGCACTTCTGGGCATTCTTGATCCAATACTTTAGTTTCTTGTGTGCATATATATAATGCACACTACCTGTATGTAAAAATTGCATATATTAGTTACACTTTATTAAATGGCTGCTACTTATACAGAGAATTACAGTAATACTGGATAGATGTTCTGACACTATAGTATTATCTGAAATCCTGTGGTACACATACTATATGAGGTGATGTTTATGCCCTGTAAACTTATCATTAAATCACTACTGTGAAAAATGGAAGATGAAATAAAAATCGCCTTGTATAATTTGTCATTTACAGTCCCTGTAGTAGTATTTTTGGCAAGCACTGAACAATACTACAATATCCTGCTCATATAAAAAGCTGTCCATAATCCTTTATTTACTGTGACATTAATCACAGTGTATTTGCACACGCAGTGCGAGGGATTACAGTAATTAATGTCACAAAAGGTTTTACCAATCATCCTGGATTCCTCACTCTTTTCTTTTCTGTCCTCGTTTTCTTTCTTTCTCTTCCTATCCCTTTGTCGTTATGCTCTTTTATTTTCTCCTTGGAACAATGAAGGTCTCTTGAAAGGTATGGAAAGAGCAATGTGTAACAGCCCTGGACCTAACCCACAGCTACAGAACCCTGTATTTTTTACTTTTTTTTTATTTTATTCAGGGGTTTTAATCTCTATTAGAAGATTGAAATAGATATGTTAATTAATTAATTAATCGTACAGGTTAGCGTGTATTTGAGAAATGCTGATTGACCGTTTTTTATTAATGATAGAATTATACACACTCACAATTCTTCAGTAAACATCTTATTCAGAAGTGCAAAGTAAGATGGCGTTTACTGAAAGCTGTTGTGATATTTTTAGCCTTGCGTCTGAATTTGTTATTTTACTGCATGTTTTAGGTTAAACCGTGTTACCACACTTCCTTATATTAAACGGTATGTATACAATATGTAATTAACGGATTAATAAACCAGTCCCATGTTCGAATTAATGGATTAAAAGACAGTATCATGATTAAAACCCCTAATTGTATTTATTTAACGTTTCATTGATTTTAATATGTGGTGCTGCTAATTCATGTGTGATTGGCTAATAGAGCGATGTCTGGGGGGTTGGGGGGTTGGGGGGGGGGGGAGTGGGGTGAGGTGGGAGTTGTTGCTTGTTGTTGTTCACTCTTGTGTCTTCGTTTTTGCCTGAAGTCACTTGTGTTTCACGGTTCACATTTGTAACACTTTGCATGTGGCATGTTGGAGACTCATTCAGTGCGTGTACACGAGATCAAGTTTTCTGAAAACTAAATCACTTTTTCCGAAAACTGGACTCTGAACAGTTAACCTAATAACAATCTCTGTTATGTTTTCTGTGTTTCCACGGCTTTTGAAATTGGAATTGGAGCGTTTAGCTCAACAGCTCCTGTTCACAAGGACATGCACGTTGATTGTTGAGGAGGAATGCCACAGCTTGAACTAAAATCTCTGCTCTTTGCGCCAGCAGACAGATATTAACTAGGCTCTAACCCGCCTTCTTGCACTGCACTGACGAATTAATCTGTATGGGATTTGTTGGTTCCATGTGTTGTTTAAATTGTTGAAAAAGTGTTTCCGTTAAATGCATGGGATTTTCTTACCAAATGTAGACATTTGGTATTTTGCATTGTGTATGGGTATGCAGGAACTGGAACCAATGCCTGTGGACTGATGTAGATTCAAAAAAAGGTGTTAGGGTTTCATGCTCCTGTCAGCATAGCAGATTGGGGACTTCAAGCTCCATAGAATATTATGCAATTGCTAGCAATTCTGTTTAAAGCTAGATAAGGTAGGATATTTATATGGCACAGTTTGGTAGCCAGCAAAAGCCAGGGCAGATACTTAATGTGCTGAGGATTTCTTAGTGCAATACTGTATTTCAACAAACTGCATTATAATAATGCCTATTTTTATGCTGTGCAAAAAAGTAATAATGCATAAGAGATTTAGACAGATTGCAGTTACCGTTCAATTGACCTAAACAGCAATATACAATTTACAAAGGTGTTTTTTGTCTTTAATAGAACATTAAACGCGAAGGGGTCCCTTTTTGTTTGCTTTTAAATGATGATTTAGATCGATTGAATATACTCCACTGGGTCCAATACGCTGTTGTACAGTACGATCGTTTCTGTAAGGGTTGTGCCAGCCGACTGGAATTTCACGGTCGCTTCGCTGCGGTTTGTTTTGTAATTTTAATGACGTCTCTGTGTGTTTCCCCCCCAAAGCGATGAGGATAACAAGCCCCTGCAGGGCAGCCAGACCTCTCTGGAAGGGACTATCAAGCAACAGGAGAGCGACGACAGCCTGGTGGACTACGGGGAAGGCGGGGATGGCCAGTTCAACGAGGACGGCTCCTTCATCGGCCAGTACACCGTCAAGAAGGACAAGGAGGAAACTGAGGGCAACGAGAGCTCTGAGGCCACGTCTCCTGTCAATGCCATCTACTCGCTGGCGTAACCCTGCCATGGGGGGTGGTGGGGGGGTGCTGCTGACTGACACAAGGGCGCCAAGAACCAAGAGCCAAGAACACCACGCTGGGATACACCACGGTTTATAGAATAGGAGCAGGTTAGGAAACTGCACCCAGCGTCCACCATCTTGGATCCAGCTGGTCTACAGTTACAGCAGGATGGTGAATCCAAGTTGGAGCCACAATGGCACCAGTTTCCTAACCCTACTACTCTATAAACCATAGTACAGGCAGAAGTGGGAGAGTACAAAGGAAGTCCAAGTAGCAATGGTCAGCGATGAGAGCGAGAGGAGACACAGTGATAGGGTTATTCAGAAAGAGAATCCTGCTCCAGGTCTTTGTTCAAATCAGGCCTGTACATACATATATAAGCTTATTGACGTGCCATTTCCATTGCACAGCAGCACCCGTCAGATATCAGAGCAGCTCTGATGATTTTATCATATTGATATCAATAGTGCGTATATGTTTGTCTTGTTGTCTGGTGTGTATAAAGTGATTAATACAAAGTTATCTGGCCTTCTATATATGTGGCTCTGCCTGCTGTATAATGTACTATACTACAGGTGGGATCTCCGCAGTTAAAAGATCTGAGTCATGTGACTTTCTGTAATGGGAAAATCAAAGACAAGGCACCGGAAGCTATAGCCAGCTATAAAAACATCACACAGAATGATAGCAAACTTTTAAACATAAAATAATGAGGGTTGGGAAAAAAGCTATTTACTCTGCAAAGTAGATTTACTATAGAACATCTAGTCTTTGTTGTGCAATGGAAAACCATGCAGGTTCAAAAACAGCATGGAGAACCCACTTGGAAGGAAAACCTGAACTAGAATGCCTCCGGTTGGGTGGTATTCTTGCAATGGCTGGAGATCAGAAGCTTGGTGTTCTCTCAAAGAGAAGGCTGCCCTCGTGTTCAGTTTTAAGATCCTGCTCCGTTGTTTCTTTTCTGATTTTATTTTTATTGTATCCAGCGCAACCCCATCCCTGCTCCAGCTCACCCATCCCTTCTCCAGCGACTCCCTGCTTGAGAAGCCAATGAGGCGACTCGGATCGGCCTCACGGGAACGAGAGGCAGTGGCTCACCCACCACTGACTGAACCGAGGGGGAGAAAACGTGACAGACCCTCTTCCTCTCCCCTCCCCACCACCATCATTCTGCGTATCTTACTCCTAGAGAAATATCAAAGCATACAACAGTAAACGCTCAAAACACACACTACTTTACAAAACCAACAAAACTGCCAAACAAAAACGCCTGCAACATGTCGAAAGAAAAAAACTCTTAAAACGATAAGAGAAACCAAAAAAAAAGGGTCAGCAGGAGAGACCCGCAAAGAAGACACAGTGAAGCAGAAGTCGACACAGCCACCCCCCCCCCAGCCATATCTTTTAACAGCTTATGCACCCAACCAAGCAGCTTGGATATTGACATCAGCCCTTGTTCCCAGCGGGACCCAGTCTTTCTTTTTGCCTTTTTCTTTCTGCGAAGACCGAAACCCCTTTGACCTCTGTGCCCCCTTGCACATTCACTGACCCCTGTAAAATGACTAATCTCCTGTTGTCATTATTCTGTAAAAATGGTACACCGCTTGGTCTAGTAGTTTATATGCAGCCTTGGCAAACCTTTGTTTGAGTGGTCCTGGACAGACTATTGCTTGTGTGTGTGTGTGTCTCAGTGTGTGTGTGCGTGCGTGCGTGCGTGTGTGTGTGGCAGAAGGTGCTTTAAGTCTTATTTATGTTGGCCATTCATGAAACCCAGAACTTAAAATGAAGATCCAAAGAGCATGACATCTCAACTCTCGGATAAAAGAGGATTTTTTTTCTCCCATATTTGGGATGTTGCCGGCTGAGTGGAAGGACTGAAGGACACTGTATTTTGAGTTCGTGAAATATGTAAAAGATGCTGATGTTCATTCAGTTGTTTTGGATTATTGTTGTTTTTTTGTTGTTCATATCATGCATTGAAACACAAATAGGGGTGTGCCATTCCAGTGTATTTACATGTCGATTAACAGAAGGGTAGAGCGGAGGGACTGGGGTGTTGTCTGACCATGTGGTTCGAGCTGAAGGACTGGGAGGCAGAGTGGGATTGTAGTTAGAGCTGTAGTTTTTAAAATCAATTCCCAATTCCAATTTGGAATTGGACTTGTTATTTTAGAGACACAATAATAATTGTTTGCGATTGTTCAACGGCTTTCATTTGAAGCTAGTTTAATTGACTAACAGTGACTTCCATTTACATAATTTGTTGCCACTGTGAGAAGTTCATTTTAACAGAATACTGCTAATTGCAATTTTGAGCAATGATGTGTTGGAATTGATTAAAAGGAAATTGATTTGAAAAAGGAACTGGAACTGAAAAACAGGAATTGACGCCAACCCTGGTAGACTTCAGCCATTCATATATTTTTATAGGTGAAGACTTTGTCAATTAGTCTTCAAACTGCCCAATATATATATATACATATATAACCCGGTTAGTTGGCACACCTCTAGAAAATGTTTTTCTTTTTGAATAACCTAATGTCTTAATTGAATATGTATTGTTATTATAATTATTTTGATTATTCTTACTATATTTGTTGTTATTATTTAACATGTGAATTATGACATATCTTTATTTAACCTGTTGGGAATTATATTGTATGTATTTGTATTTAATTATTTTTTAAATGTAATTTTGCATAAATCATATGGTATGGTTGGATGCCACTACTATGGACAGGGTTAGGAATGTTTATTTCTATATCTTTGACACAAAACCAGATTATTAATATATATATATATATATATATATATATATATATATATATATATATATATATATATATATGTATCTATGTATGTATGGGACACCGCAATTACTCTGCAAGCAAGCTCTTAAACAGCATTTTGTTAACAGCGAAAGCCTTTTGTGTTCTGTAAGATAAGTGATTCTGCTGTTGAAACCGAGATGGATGTTCCACATGTTAAAAGCCATGGCTTCAGTGTATTGATAATAAGAAATTTATGTTACATTTATGTTTGTTCGTTTTTTGGAGGAATTAGGGCTCTGCTTCCCTCCCTTAATCCTGTAAGCAACCCAGAGCTACAGCAAAGTGCAAATTAATTTATTTTAACGTGTTTGTTTGTTTTCTAGCACTGACAGATTTTTGTTCTTGGTAAGTTGACCTGATGCATCACTTTAGTTTGGTGTAATTTGTGTAAATCAGCCTATTTTAATATAACTCTGGGGTGATTTGCGTTAGTTGAGTGTGCTCTCCCTAATGCAGGGGGGGTTTATAAGGGGGGGCAGCATACGATACATTAAAAAATGTATTAAAAATGTAAACTCGAGTCAATCAGAAATCAATATGCATACAGTGGGGAATCTGAACTCATCTATTATTTAAATGCACTGAATACACTCTCCCCATTCCCTGTGGGATTTGTAAATATTAATGAGTACTATAACAGCCATCATAGGGGCCAGCCTCATGCCTGGAGTACATCGGATATCCCCACTGGAAACTATTAAGCCTTCCCATCCATTTATACCACTGAAAACCAAAAAAAGCCATGACGTCTTTCTTTTTCTAATCAGGGATTCAAGTTACACAGAGGTGATGTCATCATAAAGCAACTCAAGCCAATTGTTTCTCCCTCTCATATCTAAACCATATCATATATTAAAAGCATACGCACCTGGTATGCTCAATAGGGCACTGCAACAGTACGAAATGCGCTTCACAGAGTGTGGAGGGAATTCATCTCTATTCATGTATAATGTTTCGGTTAATGAGTCTAAAGAGTCGTATTTAAAAAAAGAAGATTATTTTCTGTTTGTTTCGGGAACATTACCAAGTGCTATTTCACTACAAACCTTGTTAATGTGGTCTACAGGGTGCTGAAGCTACCCATACTGTACGCAAAGAGTCTTCAACAAGGTTTCTCCAGACTTTTTGATTGGCTTTTGAACTGAGACACCTGCATAGTGTCTTATTTTTATTCACAATACACTTCAAACTCATTAAAGATTCATCATAACCTTATTCTGACTCTAATCAACATCAAGGTTATGATTTTTGTAAAAACAAATTGCACGGATTGACCAGCCAAAAGGATTTCAAGTTCCAAATCCCATTAGGTGGTATACACTGAACTGATTAACTTTCTTAGTGACCACAGATTAGTTTCAGTCACCTTATTGTGATACAGTACCAAAATATATATATATATATAAAAGCAAAACCATTTACCTTGTATTTTGTTAAATGCCCTTGGCTGCTTAGCTCCCACTTTCGACAATTATCTAGCATTCAAGTCTCCATTTGAATGCCTGCTATTGATTGTAAGCCTATATATACCTTGGGTTTATGTCCTAACAGGTCTTGGGGAAATATTATGTATTTTGTAATCTTATTTGGATTTAGGTGCACAGATTTGATTTTCTTTAAGAGCGTTCCGGTCTGCAGAGGAATTGAATCTTTAACTTGCTGTGTGCTAATGCTTTGATTGCACTTGCATTGTCTAGACTAGATGTTACTTCCATTTTAAAATTCATAAATAAATGTACCCAATTTGTATTTTATTCTTGAACTTCAGTATACATCAAAGTTACTTCGAAGCAGATCCATTAAAATAAAAATAAAAAAGATTAGGATGTCCAACCCAACAGCCTGACATTCAGAAAAAGGAAAGGGCCACTTTACGTGTGCTGTACATCGTTCAAATAACTGCTTAGAGAGCACTGGGCTGCAGTGTGGGGGGTAGTGGGTTTGAGTAGCTCGGTGGTTAGAGCACTGGGCTGCAGTGTGGGAGGTAGTGGGTTTGAGCAGCTCAGTGGTTAGTGCTGGGCTGCAGTGTGGGAGGTAGTGGGTTTGAACAGCTCAGTGGTTAGAGTGCTGGGCTGCAGTGTGGAAGGTAGTGGGTTTGAGTAGCTCTGGTTAGTGCTGAGCTGCAGTGTGGGAGGTAGTGGGTTTGAGCAGCTCAGTGGTTAGAGTGCTGGGCTGTAGAGTGGGAGGTAGTGGGTTTGAGCAGCTCAGTGGTTAGAGTGCTGGGCTGTAGAGTGGAAGGTAGTGGGTTTGAGTAGCTCTGTGGTTAGTGCTGGGCTGCAGTGTGGAAGGTAGTGGGTTTGAGTAGCTCAGTGGTTAGAGTGCTGGGCTGCAGAGTGGAAGGTAGTGGGCTTGAGTAGCTCAGTGGTTAGAGGGCTGCGCTGCAGTGTGGAAAACAGTGGGTTTGAGTATCTCGGAGTTAAGTGAGCCCGCTAGTAGTAAGAGATGGCAGGAGATCCACCAGTCTACACAACAAACTTATTAGTTAGATTGCTCCCAAAAATATTTTTCTCTCAGGTCCGTCCCCCCATCCTCCCCCCACCCAAAAAAAAAACAACATCACAGCAATAAAATATACGTATATTCTTTTTTTAAATTTCATTTTGAGCACTGGGCAACTGGAATATGAAACAGGTAATCCAAGATTGGTCCTGTGACAGTTTTCCCTTTACTCAATGCGTACAGTACTAAAGGAGCCTTATCCCTCAATTAAATCAAAATGATAGCTCTGCATAAGCCCGAGCATCATAATGGCATCTCTTTGGCACCACAATGGTGCAAGAGTCCTGCAACACTCATGCAGGTTAGAAGAGACCGAGCCCTGGGATCACATTATAATTATGAGCATCCCTACCAGATAACCAAAAAAACTACAATAACTGTGTGAAATGATTTCATGCTAACACTGCATACAATGCCAAAAATGTGAAAGTTATCAGTTATCATTATCCCAATTGTTTGCTTTCATGTGTTATTGTGACTGGTTACTTAGCAGGGAGAGAGGTGTGCGCTTGTGGATTCCTTGTTTAGATTCTGTGCCATCCAGTTGGTTTCGCAAGCATTTAAAAAACAAACTTCAAGTTTTCATTACCTGTTATTCCAGCGATAGTCTATTGGAATTAATTCCAAATAAATTACAGTATCTGAAACTAAGAATCGTTTCCATTGCATGTACATTGGAACCTGTTACTTTAAAGTGTAAATACAGTAGTTATTTCGCCATGCTGTAATCTCGTCTTAATTCACAGCAGGGTTCGAAATGGACAGCAAAGCTTGCAAGGTGCTTATGCACTTTCGTTTTCAAGTGGACATCATTTACATGCTGTGCAGGGCTTCAATCACAGAAACCTCGCTTCAGCAGTGGGTAGATTTTGCATGACTGGTGTGTACATCAGATGTTTAGTATGCCAGACTCCACTTTGAGCCAGCCGCTGTTCATTACTGTTTATTTCTGCAGAGCAGGACGGATCAAGAAGACACTGGTCTAGTCTTGAAGTGTGCTATCTGTCAAGCAGTGAGGATGGTTTTTGCTGGTCCAGTATTTATGTTTGCAGCGTTTAGGGAGCTGCTAGTGTAGTTCACCTGTCTGTTTCTGTCTTTTATTCTCCTTCCCTTGCTGGCCATTTTAAACCTGCTTTTTTTTTCTTCCATTATTTTCAAACTTGTGTGTGTTTTTTTTGGTTTGTTTTTTTTAAATAAACCAGGAACATCTTGAAGAAATCGTGTGTTTCTTGTGTAAAAAGTAATAACAATAATATTAATGATAATAATAACCACAACTGCATTTACCCAGGCTTGTATTTTGTACAAAAAAATGTGTAACATAACTGCACAACCTTTGGGTTTAATCTCATTTTGTATTTTTTATTTTGTGTTAATTCTAATAAAATAATACAAAAAATAAATAAAAGAAATAGTTATATAGCGCTTCGAACTACACCCATTGGGGTTGGACATTCTTTCATTTGTTTTCTTTGTTGATAATCACACTTTTGATTTTCAGGTAAAGAACTAGAGATTTTAATTTAAACAAAGGATTGTTGAAAGCAGTGAGGCATAACAGTTAGAGCTGAGGACTGGGAGCCAGGGGATCAAATAGAATCGCTGGTTTAAATGACAGATTTGGGTACAAGTTTCCCTTTTGCTCCAAACAAAGGACACTTAGTGCTCCTTCCAACAACTGAAATCCTGGAAATCTCCAGGAACACCAGCTGAAATCTACAGTTATTTAAACAAGGAAACTGCTCACTGCTTGATAGCTGTGATAGCTGGAGTAAAGCTGTTTTTATTGGGTGATCTCAGTGGTGCCATGCTTCCCCTGTGTGTGAAGATACACCTTGATTTGTAAGAATATCTGCTGTAGCTGTGCCTTTAGCTCAAGAGGAAAGACTGCACAAGGTTCAATACACATTGATTCATTTCTTATATTTATGGTGTTTTTCTTGGAGGGGGGTGTACACAAGTTCAGTAAACATGTTATTTTTCAAGAATTCTGTGGATGATGTCATGATTATGTCAGAAAAGAATGTTCATTCCAAGAGGTTCCACAGTTCCTAGTTTGAAGATAAACTCACAGTCCCTTTGTTTCGGAGCAGCATTTGTCCCATAGCACTGACTGATCCCACAGATGGTGAATCGTTTAACCACACCTGTGGGCTTTGATTGATTAAAAAATAGTTGATCGATTAATCTTGTCTACCTGAGTGTGGTATCAGAAAATGGTGCACGAAAAACAAATCTTGAAAAATGGCAGGGGGTACCTCTGAAGACCTTGACAAAAGGGCAACTGGAAGGTGTACCCAATATTTCACAATATCTCAGAATGACAGCAGTACTACAAGTGTATCATATCATCTTAGTTGCAAGTAAACTGATTTTTCTTTTTATTCAACGTATTTCTTTCAAACACGATCTGAAATCAACAGCTAAATTCTACTTTTTCTTCAGCTAACTAAAATAAAATAGCACTCAATAAATGACAGATATCTTCAGCTAACCTAAATAAAATAGCACTCGACGTTACCTTTGTTAGTCTGAAATTTGAATGCTTACGTAATACCAAAAACTGATCAGTTAAATACAGTATTCTAGGTTGTAGTGCAGCTGGTAATTTACACTAATATATAGCTCTTTATGTATTTTACATCTTTTTTTAGACATGGCATTTGGCTGAAGGAAACGCAAACGGGCAGTACAGCTCAAAAGAAAATGTCAGATTACATCACTAAAATTGATTACTTGTAATTGTCTTTCAATGCAATTACATATCACTAGCAAACAGGTGTGATTAATCGATCGCGTAGATCAGAAGATTAATCAATCAACAGAAAATGTCAAGATTATACATACAGAAATAACTAGAAATGTTGAAAGGATGCAATGAAAAACAGAAACAATATAAAAACTGGAAACCAAATAACATAACATGAGGCTGTGTGGTCCAATGGTTAAAGAAAAGGGCTTGTTACCAGGAGGTCCCCGATTCAAATCCCCACCTCAGCCACTGACTCATTGTGTGACCCTGAGCAAGTCACTTAACCTCCTTGTACTCCGTCTTTTGGGTGAGACGTAATTGTAAGTGACTCTGCAGCTGATGCATAGTTTACACACCCTAGTCTCTGTAAGTCGCCTTGGATAAAGGCGTCTGCTAAATAAACAAATAATAAATGATACATGAGTAAGAAAACTTGTACCCCCTAAGATAGATTTTGGCTGCCAGTTGAGGTCATTCTGCAGTCGGTTTGCTAGACTAGGACTCCGGAAATGTTTTGTCAGTTAATATCATAAACAAGCAAGCTGAAAGCTTTTATTATTTCTGTCCATTCCGGTTCCTGTGCTTTTAAAACAACTCTACATTTGCTATGCATGAGGCTTATTTTTTCTTTTGACATCATTAAAATTGGAATGCACTTTTTATTTGTCCCTAATCAGGTTTCAATGCTCTTAGAAAGTGGGTTACCACACTGTAAATCAATAACACAGGACTCTACTAGCGATTATATATTTAACAGCAAAGATTTCCTGCTTTGCTTTTCCTTTATATGGTTTATGTTCAGATAGAGGACTCTGTTCACAAACATGTAGACAGTTTTGATATACGGACTGTAATTATAACCCATTTTCATTACTCAAACTTTCAGTTCATGATGCGTTTTTTAGAAAGGGTTTATTCTCGTTTTTCTTTTCCCACCACTCTTTAACCTACACAAATGTTTATAAAGCAGTCCTTCAGAAAGTTTGGTCCCATGACTGCTTCACACTCTTCACTCCCATGTACTGTACACACAACATGAAGGTGCTGAGCACAGTGGTGTAGCCAGAACTCGCATGATAGTTATCCAAGTCACATGACACACTTCTTAAGTCACATGACACACTTCCGCCCAACTGTGTGATTCAGTCAGCAGTCCTCTTAGAGTGTTAGGAATGACTTCTATTATGAACTACTTCTCTAAGAAGGCTAAAAATGCAGATGAAGACTACAACAATAGCGCATCGACTACGACTGTGGAATCAAACCCAAACGAAGGCACAGACACACAGACACGCAAATAAAGTAAAGCATTCTGACAAGATAGAGACTTTGTGGAAATAGAAATTAGATGTGTTTCTAGAAGTATACAAGTAAATGTGAATTTGTATAGTAATTCTTGTAGAAGAACATGTATATTTTAGTGGTACCTTTAGATATAGGACTATACCACTGACTGGAGGGCTGCTTCAGTATTGATTTAGACTGCTAGGGCAGGCTTCGTGATCCAGACACAGTCAGTGAAGGTCTTACCAAAGGCACAATACCCATGATATTTACTACATGAATGCAGGCATGCTGTGGAAATGTGAACATGGTGAAAGCATATTAAAAAACTCCAAGTGATCAATTCCTGCCCTGACTATTGCTACTGAAGCATGACATTTCGAACTGGATTCTCCAATATATTTACTCCAAACCATCATCCCTTATACAGATTTAGCACAATGTTTGTGCACAATATTTTGCCCATGCTTTCCCCATGGTTATACTATGCATTTACCATAGTTTACCCTGGTTTGCCGTGTTTATTAATATGCTTTACCACACCTTGCTATTCTTTACTATGCTGACCTATGCTGACCTATGCTTCACTGTGTTTTATTAACTCTGTTTTTACTGTGGTAACCTTTTGTAATGGATTAGCACAAAAACACGAATTTCAAGAATCAAAAAACAAATAAGAAACATTTCCATATGATTTCCAATCCGCTAAATTGAATGTCCCGAGTTGTTTCTTACTGGTTGTATCGGGTGCATCTTTCCTTCCTGAGAAAATAGTACTAATTATGATTTGGAGTAAAGAGCTCTGATAATCTCGCACATACTGTACAATTCCAATAAAAAAAAAATGACAATGTTTAAAAAGAGCCCTGTGACAGACAAAGAGTCTTGGTTATAAATCTCCTTCCCGACCTGTGAGGGCGCTGTGTAAAGGGAACAGTGTGCCCCGGACTGGATGGTCTGACAATTCATTCCAGGGAAAGGTCGGCTATCTATAAAGGGGGCGGAGCCACAGTACAGGCCTTAGCAGTGCTGAGCTCCATTGCACTTTCTGTTTCAGAGACAGCACTGCAATGTAAATATAATATTCATGGAAGACCAGCTAGATTTAGGATCATGAATATTTGAAGACTATAAAGGTGACAGACCCAGAGGCTGTGGTAAGGCTGAAAGATAGAAAATTTAAAGACAAACTAATTTAAAGACACTGACATCTGTCTACTTGTTTCACATAGTTTCACCTTGATTGAGCATTATAAAGCAAGGTGACATTTAAAGACCTAAACTCGTTCTCCTAAACTCCTGTTTTTTAGAACAAACTAGAAAACAACTGCTCTTGCGGAAATTTTTGCCTCTGATTGACTATGGTGACATTATTTATCTACGACCACGGTCTTAAGAAAACTGGATCCTTTGTACCATTCTGCTTTGAGGTTCAGAATCAACCTGGGTTATTCTGTTCATCATAGTGATTTCTATAGATTGGCTGGTCTGACTTCTTTATCTTTAAATTGAACCACTGGTATATAATTGTTTAGAAGGCTATCCTTGGCAAAACTTCAAATTATCTTAATACGTTGTTAATTATCTCTGCTAGTACTTATAAATTTAGATCTCAGACTATTCTAGGTTTTTCAGTTTCTAGGGTTAGTATGGAATTCGGGGAAAAAAAAAGTGTTCCAGTTCTATTGTCTTGGAATAAACTTCAGGAAGAACTGCAACTTACTGCCTTGATGCCTTTAATTAAAGGAGTACAAATTGACATCTATGTAGCTGAGACATGTCTTTGTTTTGTCCGGTGCTCCCAAATTGATTCTTGTAAATTAACTTTTGTATTTATTGTGCTCATTTGAATGTGCATGTGTTTATTTTGTATTATATGATACCTTCTTGACCAGGTCTCCCTTGAAAAAGCAATTTTATTCTCAACGGGACTTTACTAGTTAATTAAAGGTTAAATATAATATATAAACCTTGTTGCTATATTGCTCCCGCTTGGTTGCACAAGAGGACTTGCTTTCCCCATAGTGCTAGTGTTTGAGAGAACAAGGTCACATTTTCATACGGGATCACGATCTGGTCATCACGCCTATCAGCTCCTTTGTGTAAGGGCTGTGTAGTGCTACTCAGTGCAGTTCACACTGACACCATTGTGTTCTTCTTCTTCTTCTTCTTCTTCTTCTTCTTCTTCTTCTTCTTCTACTTCTTCTTCTTCTTCTTCTTCTTCTTCTTCTTCTTCTTCTTCTTCTTCTTCTTCGTCTCCTCCTCCTTCTCTATTTATTGATTTAAAATAATGCTCCACCACAACATTTATAATTTCCCATAACGTTTGTTAATGTATTTGATTCTATGGAGGGTCTCTGATTCCCTCTGATGTCTGGCTGTGGAAACGGTTAATGAGTCAGTGTGTCTCTCCCTCTCGCTCCAAGGGATCAGATTAATGTGTTTTACAGAACAGCTGCACTGACTATCATCATCACTTAATTACACAGTGCCTAATGGACCCTCATGTCACAAGTCTCCCGTTCGAGCTCTTTCAAGCTGCCCCAGAGCAATCTCAAATCCCAGTCAGTAAACATGTAATAACCCTTCCACCCCTGTAGCTTATCCCAGTGGGGCAGGGGTGTAATGGGAGCTATCTCAGCGGGATTAACAATCTACCCTAAATAGGGGGAAGGAACTCAGGTGAGTGGTTTCAGTATTACCCACCAGCCCAAACTCCAATTTATTACCATACCATGTGGTAGTTTAAAACGTGAATCTTAGAAAATACGTTATATTAAAGGTTATATTAAACCTACATGAGTGCTGTCCATGGCTTCGGTATTCGGGATGTGTTCCTGGTGTCGGGGAAGGGGTTACCCAGCTGCTCACAGACTGTGTTGAGAGGGTGGCATGCAGGCAACCACACAGACAGGTTGCTTTTTCCTTCCCAGCATGCCCCCAGCTGTATCCCAGCATGCACCCTCTGCCCAAGGCAGATGGAGTCCGGAATCCACATATCCAAGAACAGCCAGGAGGTGTAAAAACTGCTAACCTTGCAAACAGTTGCAGACGTTGCTGTCTTGTGTTTGTAATCATCATTTTCTATTATTATTATTATTATTATTATTATTATTATTATTATTATTATTATTATTATTATTATTATTATTATTATTATTATTAATGCATAGGTTTCCATCTCATAATTAGGCACTAGGGATATACAGTGCTAGAGACTGTTAAGACTGGCTCTTATTATGAAGGTGCTGGGTAATGACAGTGCTAGAGAGCTGAGAATGGAGTGTTTAGCATAGTGCTCATTACACCGTGTAACAATTTTTTTTTTTTTTTTTTTGTTCCTGGGTAGTAAGTGTTATTTCCTAATTGCTTATGCCTCAAAAGTATAGAAAATGGCTATTATTCCCCACAAACTTTGCTTTTGTGACCAGGACAGTGATATTTTGAAATTTACCTATTTCTGATGAGAAAACGGGCAAATTTGTGTCTTTTCGTTCACATAGTCAGAAAAAACAACATATGAATCCAAATTAACATGTATTTATACTAAAGTATAATACAAAAATGACTACAAAAGATTTAGAAGTGAGTAGTTTTTCGACATTTACGATTATACTGTAAATCACTTTCACGAATCAGCCCCCAAATGTAGTCTCCCATCATGTTCTCGTTATACTGTCCTTGGTAGCGGCGTTCAAAGTCCAGTATATCCTGGTGGAAGCGCTCGCCTTGCTCCTCCGAGTACGCTCCCATGTTCTCCTTGAATTTATCAAGATGAGCATCAAGGATATGGACTTTGAGGGACATCCTACAGCCCATTGTGCCGTAGTTCTTCACCAGAGTCTCATCCAGCTCCACATAGTTTTCGGCCTTGTGATTGCCCAGGAAGCCCCGAACCACTGCGACAAAGCTGTTCCAAGCCGCTTTCTCCTTACTAGTGAGCTTCTTGGGGAATTCATTGCACTCCAGGATCTTCTTTATCTGTGGTCCGACGAAGACACCGGCTTTGACCTTTGCCTCAGACATGCTTAGGGAAGAAGTCTTGAAGGTACTTGAAGGCTGCCGACTCCTTATCTAGAGCTCTGACAAATTGTTTCATAAGGCCCAATTTGATGTGGAGTGGTGGCATCAGCACCTTCCGGGGGTCCCAGCCGTACTCATCATACTTCAAGGCGTCCAGCAAGGTCTTGATGCTGTTGTAATCCTCTTTGAGGTGCACCGAGTGAGCCAGGGGAAGAGACGGGTACTTGTTACCATTATGGAGCAGCACGGCTTTGAGGCTCCTGGATGAGCTGTCAATGAAGGACAGTATAACGAAAACATGATGGGAGACTACATTTGGGGGCTGATTCGTGAAAGTGATTTACAGTATAATCGTAAATCTTGAAAAACTACTCACTTCTAAATCTTTTGTAGTCATTTTTGTATTACTTTAGTATAAATACATGTTAATTTGGATTCATATGTTGTTTTTTTCTGACTTTATGTGAACGAAAAGACACAAATTTGCCCGTTTTCTCATTGGAAATAGGTAAATTTCAAAATATTACTGTCCTGGTCACAAAAGCAAAGTTTGTGGGGAATAATAGCCATTTTCTATACTTTTGAGGCATAAGCAATTAGGAAATAACACTTACTACCCAGGAACAAAAATTGTGTTACATAGTGTTATTATTAAGGTGTTGGGTAATGACAGTTCAAAAGAGCTGAGAATGGAGTATTTTAGGCCGGGCTGTTTGACTCCTTTATTCTTTGACATTTAAGATGAATAATTTCCACCTATATTGATTCTTCGGAGTGATCAGTGCTGACAGCCTACAAGTGTGACTCCACTCAGGGTGATATTGTCCTGGGCTGTACCCGCTCCAATCAAGCTCTGCTGCTGAACTCAGCCCTCGTCCATCATTCAGCAGGACTGGAGCCTGATACAGTGCAGAAGGACTGGGCTCTGTGACAACAGCCCCCCAGAAACACTTCTCATTTAAATGCTAATGCACGGGCACGCGGCTAATTCGAAAGGGGCATTTGTTCTGTGGTTCTGTGGCAGGGGGGCAGTGCTGTCTGTGGTTTCAAACAGCAGACGCCAAGCCTCAGGAAGCGCATTGCCATACAGTTAATTGACAGGATGCCCGAAGGAAATTACATTTCCGAACCTCGAAAACACATAAAACTGTAACAGTAGTACCTGTTAATGTTAGCTTGTACTTCATTTCTGTGACACGTTTATTCAGTTTTATTGGTAGATAACCAATAGCCTTGCATGTTAACTACACATTCATATAACACTTTCAATTAGTGCCTATATAATTACACTGTAATTACATGGTAATTGCACATGTGGTTACAGAGCAAATACATCTAATGGTTACTAAGCAAATGCACAAGCGCTTGTTGAAAAGCATGCAGTTACAAAGGATGCAAGGAACTTTTTATTTTGCAGACATGTTGTTGCATTGTTACTGCATGACCAAATGTGTTTGCATTGTGTTACTGCAGAGTAACTACAGTGCAATTAGAGACAATTCATGTAAAGTGTTACTCAATTTCCAATGTAATCTAACAGAGACAATAACACTGTGTCACAGGTGGAAGACGCTATACTGAAATACTGCAAAGTCACAATCATTGACTGAAACATGATAAAGACTTCAAGTCGAAACATTTGCCAAATAATTGTATGATTGTGTTTCAAAATACTACAACCCCACCAACAAGACATTTTACACAGATTAAAAAATATATATTCTTCCCTCTTTTCCCTTGGTTCTAAGTCATGTGAATTGTCTCCAAAACAGGTATGGTTCCCCAAGGAGTGATTTGAGTCAATGTAAGTGGTTTCAGTCAAAGTGCAACAGAGATACTATCATTAGGTACCTTTATCTACAAAGGCCTGTCTTGGGGGCAGCATAATGGGATCTAGTACAACATGCACATTACAAATTAAAGTCATTTTGTAATAGCATTAATACCCTCCTCAGCAGGATCTACCTGATTGATCCTCGACATTTCAGTGTGCATTACTGAGGTGCTGAACCTCGGACCTGGGCATTACACGAACAGAAGGTTTCTAGCGGAAGAGGGGTCAGGTTACTGTGGCTTAGCTGATCAATAAACTCCCATCTACTGATATCTTACTGACAGCTGCCTGATCTCCTAAAAACAGAGTAGTATTGGGTCTGGCTTGGGGAAAGAGTGCCAAATGGGCAGCAGTGGGGAGTAGTGGTTAGGGCTCTGGACTCTTGACCAGAGGGTCGTGGGTTCAATCCCAGGTGGGCGACACTGCTGCTCTACCCTTGAGCAAGGTACTTTACCTAGATTGCTCCAGTAAAAACCCAACTGTATAAATGGGTAATTGTATGTAAAAATAATGTGTTATCTTGTAACAATTGTAAGTTGCCCTGGATAAGGGTGTCTGCTAAGAAATAAATAATAAGAGTGTGTGGGAATTCACACAGGGGTCCTTGAATGTTTTAAAATACAACCTCTGTTTAAATTAATAATACAGATCGGAGGCTGTAACAGGTTAGTGTCACGGCCCAAGCTGTAAGTGTTACTGACAGGAAAGAGACTCAGAGGCTGGAAAGCTGCAATTCAAGCGCTGTTTATTAACACAAAATATAAACAATACAGGAACAAAATAAGGGGGACCAGACATCCCAGTTTTCCATCAAAGGTCCCGGTGTCCCGACATTTTGCTCCAAATCCTTACCCAATTAGCACTCAATGACCTAATTAGAGAATGACCACATTCCCCACATGGCTGTTGGCACACTCAAATGAATTGCTAAAATATGGATTTTAATGGACCCGTCCGCCTGCTTGCCACACTTTACCTGGGGAACACTGTCTTGAATGTTCACCTGTCATCTATGAACTTTATAGACTCCTATAGCCAATCTGAGGATGGCATTGGGGCATGCAGTATCTGATAAACTGTTCTGGAGTACACTATGCTTGTGTGCGCACTGGTTTAATCATTTAAATGGAAGCAATCGTTCAGAACAGTAATTGACAGACCAGACTAGCTCACTATTAAGACTTTTCAGTTCTCTGATGAGATATGATGAACATCCCTTGTTAAGTGACTGCTGGCTGGGTCTAATGAAGTAAAAGCTTTCGAAATGGTATTTTGGGGGGGGGGGGGGGGGGGTTGCTGAAACAGCTTCAAACAGCCCCAAGTGGCAAAATAGCAGCATAACATCATTGCATCAAAGCTCTTATAAAGGGATACAGAAATAATGCAGGACTTAAAGAGAGAGAAAGAAATATGCTTTTTTGGACTAGTAGTCTGGGAGGGAGAGAGAGAGAGAGAGAGAGAGAGAGAGAGAGAGAGAGAGAGAGAGAGAGAGAGAGAGAGAGAGAGAGCGTGGGCTGTTGTAAAGGGAGGAGCACATCCTAATGCGACAGAGCTGCAGACTCACTGAATCATCACACACTCTCCAAGAAGAGGAGAGAGAGAGAGAGGGAGAGAGAGAGTGGGAGAGAGAGAGAGAGAGTCTAAAGCAGAAGCAGAATCAGATGCAGAGCTGAGCAGAGCATGGGGGGGGTTGGAGCTGCAGAACAGTAAAGAAGAAAAAGGAAAGACCCCAGCTGATCGCCCAACACCACAACCACCGGGACACTTCAAGAACCTCACTGCCGCTCTCAAGTCTGCAGCACCCAGCTGACACCACTCCCTCTCTCTGATTGCAAGGTAACAAGCTAGTGTCTCTTTAATTGGCTTCCATTAAGGTCAGGGCTCATGCTGCAATGTTTCTTATCCAGAATCTGATGCTTCCAGCGTCCCAGCTCCTGTAATTAGTGCTCGTTGGGTGTTAAATTAATTGAGGTTTGTGAAGGGATGTGCTGCTGGCACAGTGTGGGCTGAAGCCGGCCTTTTTGGTGGCAGTTTTTTGGCTGCTGTGTTATAATCGGTGGCTGTTCTGTTTCTTTTCTTTATTGTGACAGCTTTCAGTTGCTGATGAAATAGCTGGTTTACCAGCCACTCTGAGTCAGAAAGACAGAATAGTTGCAATTGGGGGCGAGCATGGCTTAAGCCTGCTCTGAAGGACCACCCTTTCTTTTTGGGGGTGAGGAAACAGTGGCCTCTGATTTTAAAACTGCCTGCCTACTGTGCCTACAAAGGTGTCACTGTGTGACGTTTGTTTTATGACGCAGATCGCTACTGTCTCCTGAGTTAAAACTACTGAATTCATCTCGCTGATCTCATCCACTGATCTCATCTCATCTCTACTGATCTCATCCAGCCTCCAGAGGTGAAAGGCAAATGCATTAACACCTGCGGTTTTCTGTACCACTAATCAGCTCCCTGGGCAGGCAGGCAGGTAGATAGGCAGGCTAGCACTGCAGGCATAATCACAGATGCACTGCAGTTTAGGATAATGTCTGGGTTTTGCAGCATACTTCACTGATAATGTAAAATACCCAGCGCAGTGGTGATGCTCATTGGTATGCTTTCTCTTGGCAATGGTCCTGTAGCTTTAAAGTACCTTGGATTATATCTCATTAATTTAATAATCGGAGTAGCCAGGTTTCTCTCTCTGTAATTAGAAAATGGAAAAGTCTGTAGCACTGCTGCTGAGCTGATGTGGTTGATTCAGAAGGTCACGGTATAAATCTCAGTCTATATAAACTTAAGACGGGGCGAGTTTTGGAGTTTCGGAGTTTCGGAGATTCGGAGATCTGAACTCCACCCCTAGAGCAGGTTTGTATTTGAGATCCAGTGAAAGCATATTCAGTCACCCTTGCCGTATGTATGTGGTGTATGCGGTGCTTCAATGCAATACCTTTCTTGGCAGTTCGCAGGGCAGAAGCACACTTTTTAGGGGGCGATGAAGAACTGATATCCCACACTATCGTTTTGCATTGGAAGCAAATGCAAAACTTTTGGTTGTCACTGTACTTGTGGGACGTCTGGACAGCAGACTGCTGATGAAACCAGAAACAGGAGAAGAAGAGCAGAAGAGGCAGGTCAGCCTCTTTGCTCGAGTGCATTCAATCCATGCTGCTGGTTCAGGGCTAAGTACACATCTCATTATGAGGAGTTGATTAAGAGAGATGAGATCTGGAGCCACAATCCTGCCAGGAATATCCCTTAAATAACCACTCGTTTTTAATTAAAGCTGTAAAGTTAAAAAAAAAATAAAAAATCCTTACTGAATACGGATTACAGAAGTCATCAGCACAAAAAATAAAACTGTCAGAACTTACATGGGACTTTGAAATCAGAGTTGGGAATTAAAATGTAATTACAGTACGTTATTATATCCTATTGAATTTAAGTATCCATTATTCATGATAATGCCAAAACTAATTCAGAAGACATATGCACCTCATATACTAACATTTTATTTTTTTAAGGCAACAGTGAGACGTATTTTGTATGCAGTACATGTGCACTTTATACTAACCAAACTCCAATGGTAAGATGTGTAGTACTACTCAAAGAATGTTTAGAATTACATTACAGTATGTTGCATATATCTATGCATACAATATATAGTATTGTAATATATGAGTTTATATGCATTCTCTAGAGTGCTTTTTACATGAGAATAATAAACTGTATACACATTTGCTATAGCCCTTAAAATTACAATGCATGAATAGCTATGCAAGTATAAGGTAATAACAGGGTAACTACCGATGGCCCACTTACATGGTCTACTACGTACTTTTGTTACCTCGTCCTTTCTTCCCCCTCCATTACCCTCTCCCCGCTCTCTTTCCCTCTTTTTCCTTCCCTTCTCACACCTTCTTCTTTCTTTACTCCTCTCCCCCTCTCCTCTCTCTGTGCTCACCCCCTGCATTCCCTCTTCCCCTCTCCTCTCAGCCCTTTCTCGGTATGTCCCTGACTGTCAACATATGGTAAGAGGTCTGGGTATTGTCGAGTTGCTGGGCTCAGCAGCTCTTGTTTTTGCTGAGATCAGGCTGGGTTGCTCCTAGCAGCTGTGTTCGGTCCTGCGCTCAGGCAACGTTATTGATTTTCACCTTCGAAAGCTGCCTACGCTCCCGTTTGGGGTCTATTAAAAATACAAATATTTTGAAAATCTAGGTAAACACATAATAGCTGCCGTGCTATCTGATAGCTATCAACTCCACAGCACGACTACTTGTTCAAATAGTCCCGTGAGATCAGAGAAGCATCATAACACAGCTGTGTTTAAAAGTACAACATGTTGACCCTAATTACCGTTCAATTTTGTAGTCCTTTTCTATACTGTAGACATATTCACAAAGATTAAAGTGACATGTTTTTTAAATACATTTTAAAGAGTTGATTTGATCGATTGAAATCAATTAAGCTTTTACACAGTCGTTCTTGACTGCTGTAGGTTTGCGAAAACTTTGTGAATAGCAACAAGCCCATATAAGTAGCGACTACAAACAGTATGAACTCTTGCAAATCTATTTTCGCTTTTCCCTTGATTAACGGAGCAAAACCAATATATTTCCAGTAATGAAACTGAAACGAAAACCTTCAATAATTAGTAAGAGCTGCAATCCAGTAAGTATGCTACACTGTTCAGATCTGCCAGGATTGGTTGGGCTGGTCAAGGTTCTGCATTGTTTCAGGAAATCTAAACTACATAGATAACCGCTCCTCAGCCCCACAGGCAACATAAAGGCATTTCACAACATTATCGATTCATTAATAGATTTGTCAAACATAAGGTTCTGTTTTGAATCTGGAGTTTACAGGGTCAGTTACTTAAATACTTTAATGAAGTATAGGCCTCAGCATTCGCACCCCATGTTGAAGATCTTCAGGTCTTTCTTTCTTGGTTTCTCTAATACAGCATTCCCAGTGCAGTACGGCTCATGGTTTGATTGTCCATAGACCACTGGAGTAAATGCAACTGCACCACAGGAAAGGTACCAGTGACAGACCATTAGCACAAGAAAGGGGACCAGTGATACCATTGCTAGTTTAAGGAGATAAACAAATGGATCTTAAACCCTTGGTTGGCATTATTTTAACAGGGAGGATTGTTAGTGCAAATCAGAGGTTAGTGTACTAAATGACTGATCGTTTTCAGCTGGCTTTTGCTTGCATGCATTTTTCCAAGCTCTCTAACACACAAACTCTCACACAAAGACACATACAAGCTCAATGAGACTCAGGACGTGCTTTCTCTGTTCGCTGCAGCCCCAGCATTCTCGGATTGGTTGGCACTTGCTGCAGCAGCAGTACCAGAAGCATGCAGCTAAAGGACCCAATTCTACTCATGCCTCTGCTCCTGCCACCACTGCCTGCAATCTGAGCTGCCTCACTTCACAACACTCAGCACTTTATTTTTCTACACAAGGAACGAGGGAGTAAAAAAAATAATTTAGAAAAACACACAGAAACACAAGCCAGCTGTCAAAGTTACTGACTTTCATTGAGAGAGTATAGCATATAGGTGGCAAGCAGTCACACTATGTGTGAATGTGTATGTATGCAGTTATGAAGACATTTGCCTGCTTGAAACACTTACCCCATATCCGCTTTGGTCACTGCATGTATAATTGTTTCCTATTCTTCAAAATTCAAATCTGTTTTTTCAAAGTCTTGGCAGGTCAATTTTTTGTACCCCACAGAGTTCAAATAAGCAGTCGAAAAATGAAATGAAATAATTGTGTCAAATGTATGATTAATTCAGTTTAAGTTATACAACATATATTTTGAGTTCACCCTCTAGGTTCACTATATGCATTGTAAAGCTGTATATTTGAAATGTGTGACCCATATTCACCTGTGTTAAACATATATGTGCTCTCTCTATGGCACAGATTTACATTATTTGCTTTAAGATGATCTACGAATATATAAATCATGACAGAGAGAGCATAAGAGGCATGTGTTAATAAAACAGGATATTCTTGTGAGAAGTAAAGATTTCAAAGAAACCATCTTGGGCAAAAGTAAGAGGTTCACAGGTTCACAATGACCAATAGTACAAACAATAAGAAGAATCATTTCCTAACGATAAGTTTTAGTTTAGCAGTTTTATTTTTGAGAAATTCAGCTTTGAAAGGTCAAAGCTGAATTTTGTATATTCCCTGACCGACCTTCGTTTTGAACTAAAAAGAGTCTCACAAACGCACACTCGCAGACACTCAAACAGCACAAAGGGAGTTTTGAAACCTTTTTTGAAGTTCTGAAGTGGTGAGCTGATCGCCTCAGGGTGACAGGCCACACTCCACGCTGATTCCGAGAGGTCAAGAGATGAAACTGATTGACCATAATAGCTCTTTAATTCAGCGGAACGGGCTGCTCTGTCCTCAATACAGGAGCTATTGTCTGACTGGGACAGCCCTGCTCTGTATCTCTTTATTAGGGGAAGCAGCCGGGGGGGGGGGTCAGCTGGAGCTTTAAGGATGGAGTGGAGGGGGTAGGGCTGTGGGATGCACATGGAAAAGAACTCAGCAATGCAGTAATTTTACAGCAGATCATGCCTTGGTGTTATAAGTGTGTTATAAGAGTGACTTTAAGAGGCAGCAGGTAAAATGCTGCTATATACTTCATTCATAGAATCCATAATTCAAACACTCAATCAATAAAATCGGAATAAATCTTACTTAAACTTCTTTTGTCCACTGATGCAGACAGAAACCTGAAACCAGTTTGGGAGATGCATGTTAAACTAGTACCATCCTCATCAGCTGAAGTGATGTATTATTATTATTATTATTATTTATTTATTAGCAGACGCCCTTATCCAGGGCGACTTACAATTGTTACAAGATATCACATTATACATTATTTCACATTATACAGATATCACATTATTTTACATACAATTACCCATTTATACAGTTGGGTTTTTACTGGAGCAATCTAGGTAAAGTACCTTGCTGAAGAGTACAACAGCAGTGTCCCCCAGTGGGGATTGAACCCACAACCCTCCGGTCAAGAGTCCAGAGCCCTAACCACTACTCCACACTGCTGCCCTATGTAGCAAATAAAGATCATTTCTTTGTTGTATTTCTGTGGATTTACCAGAATAGCCGCTACTGCAGACTTCGGTATGGCTAGGGCTGGTTTTCGGCTTCATGCAATCCATAAATCTTACATCTTCCTGTTTTCATGGCTACAGTGACATGTGAAAACGCATGTATTGATTATGTATTTATCATTTGTGTCTTTACAAGTGATCAATACCCATTGACAATCTCTCTCTTTCATTTGGGCTAACAACCCTGCTCTCGTGTTAAAACTTCATTATATCAGAGTTGTAGCAATACCCCCTGTGCAGCAGTGACTCAGGGAGGGGTTTTCAGAAGGCTATCACGGTCTAAAAGACAAAATTGCGGCAGGCTTTATTGCTTTCTTTACGTTTGGGGATGGGGTGTATAATTTCATGAAATATTAACTATATTGACTAGACCACAAGCAGACAGGAGCGGTGAATTAGCCCGGACACTGAGCAGAGGGATACCCACAGGGATCTTAGCCACTGAAACAGAAATCCCATTACTGTTCACTTCAGAGATTCTCTCTTGAAGCTGTATTACTTTACAATTACTGGAAGAAGAAAAAGAATACCTGTAATAAAACGTATACAGAGTGTACTAGATGGCAGACGGGGGGTGAGAGTGTCATTCTGTAGAAGAGATCAATGGAAATGGATATAGGGTGATTCAAGAAACAGGATAAAGAAGTAACACAGTATTTGGTGGTCTAGATTTTAGGCTTGGCTTTAGTGGTTTAACAGAGATTAAATGTGCCCATCTTCAAACAGTCCTTTGAAACTGTACTTGAAGAATTAAAGAATCTGCTAGGGAAACCGTTCGGGCGATGTCTCCACTTGGCTTTTATTATAGTTTCTTATAGCATTAGCAGAGAAGAATGGATCCTATATTTGTGTATGGGGGGGAGGGGTACAGCCAGGAAGTCATATTTGAATGGGACCCCAAAAAATCGCCCCAGGGGAAAGCGAGATCAGAGTTGAGATAAAGGACAGTATTATTGCCAGTTCTGTTTCTAGGAAGTGGACATCCTTGGTCTACAGCACAAGTGTGGATGTCGGAACTCCGTTCAATTTAGAACTGAAATGAACAAACTGCCAGTTGTCTGGTGGGACCTCAGCCATGTACAGTACCAATGAAATCGAGGAAGACTTTTCAGTAACTCTTACAAATCATGACCACCAATCCATATACATTACAAAGGAATAGTTAATTGAATGTTCTAATGCTTTAAATGAGTTGTGGTTTGTTGGGAGGAGCGAAGCTGCATTTTGGAGAGTAGCTTCTGTAACTGAGGGTAAGTGGTTCTGTACTGGGAGAATTCAGATGGGTCGTCCCATAACTGATGATCTCCAACAGAGCTCAAGACCCTCAAGGCTGAAGCCTTTCCTGTTTTTTGTTCTACTTTCTTCATTCTTTCCATTTTAAACATTTTGGGCTAGATTGGGCTCCAACTTTTTAACTCCAAATCGTCAGACGCGCTCACAGAAGATATAACGTAGATAATTTAGTGGCTTGTGGGTATTCTGTCGGTGGTTAAAGTCAATTAAGTACTATCCACAGGTACAGCGGACTATCGTTTATTTGGTCTGAGAAACAGACAAATGAAATCCATTTAACAAAAATGACACTTTAGCAAAAGAAAACAACACTACCAGTATTCAAATACTGCAGAGCAGTTTCATTGCTCAGATTGAAGGCAGATGGGATTTTTGCACGAAGCACAGGAGAGGAGCCCCTTTTCCTTTTTGGACTTGGGAATATTAAGAATGGTAATTGGAGTGATGTGGTCGGAGTGCTTCTTGGAGCTGTTTAGTTAAACGCCAGACTGCCTGCTCGTAGTAATAGACCTTTGTAAATGAATAATGAGTCTAAAGAGGTTTTTCTTTCTCTCTGTTACAGCTGACCCTGTGCGTGACTGGTTTGCATGCGGAGGAGCGGTCATCTCTTCTGATTCAGAATGGGGCGTCTGTCTAATCTGGTCGCTCTCATGTCGTTGGCACTCAACCATGCCATTGGTAAGAGCCTTGTCGCTTGCTCACTCACTTTTCCAGCCAGGAGCAGTTGTTGTTAAATTAAAGATGTGATGCTAATGTGTCTGGGGGATGGGGAGACAGTGGGGGGCTCTGGGGAGATTTGGAAAAACTATTAAAAAATTAACGCTGTTATTGTAGGTCAGCAGGCAAAGGGAATGTGTTTTTTTTACTAAATAATAAAGAGGAGACAGATTTATGAAAGATTGATGGCACAGACCGTGCTACTCTTGTTTTGACTGAAAGTCCCCAACTCACCCCCCTGCTGTGAGACACAAAAAGACAAAACTATAATAGCAATTTTGAAAAGGATTTTTTTGTAAGTTTAGTTTACATTTTACTTTGAGTTTTTCTTGGGGGGGGGGGGGGGACGACTAAGTAAACTATATTTGTGTGAATTTATATAAACCTTGAGAAAGTCCATCATAGTCTTTTCTTTCTGCAAGGCAAAACATGTTTGCTGGGGTTCACTGAGTAAATGCTTCAGGAGAACTAGTTTTACAGACTCTGCATAATTCTGCTGCTAATACAAATAAATTAATCTTTGCATCTGTAGTGCTGCTGTTTTGGACTATGCTGGTTTTAGACTGATGCATGCGTCTTTATGTATGTCCCACAGGCATTAAGTCTACATTAGCAATAATGTACTGCATTTCAGAGATAAGATGACAGGGAGCCGTGGATAATTGAAGTTGTGGTAGAATGGGGTGCAGATAAACGAGGTTCCGCTGTACAAGTATTCTGGTTATTTATTAACCTTTTGGAAATAATTACTGCTTAACACCCTCTTACTGATCCATCTATAAATTTGTATTTAAAATACTCTCTAATATGGATCATGTGAATTGAGTGTTTTGTATTCTGTATGGATGATGTGAAGCATCTCTGTGGATGGAAGACGGACTCATGTTGTAGAGCAGTTAGATCCATTCCTGGTTTTACTGGGAGTGTTAGACACACCTGATCTTGTTACCTGTACACCCTGTGGCTAATCAAGCTAGTAGTTTATAACATGTAGTTAAATAAGAATAATTAAACGGGAGATCTATTTTCTATTTACTGTGACATCATTTCCATATGTTATATAATAAGTATTCTATATGCTATAGAACCAATGTTACCCTCCCTCCCATTCAATCACTTCCAATTATTGGTCCCAACATTTTTCTGCAAAACATAAAAAATGTCCCAATTTCCAAGGGCGCCAGATAGCACTCGTACGTTACAGAAACACTCGGCAATCATATTAAAAATATGGTTCCAGAATAATATTTTGAATCTAGGTTCCTATATTAAATTAAAAATATAAATATGTGAAAAATGATATAAATGAAGGGTACAAATAGCAATACATCAAGCTATAACATCTATAAACCTGGGCACGAGTCACAGGTTGTTTTTCTTAGTTTAATGCTAAAGCACTATATAAAATAAGGAGCATGCTTAAAAAAAAAAAACACTGGATAGTTTTAAATCTATTTTTAATGTGTGTGTCCCGGTTCTTAGCTTTGGAAATCTGGTCACCCCCGTGATGCACGTTATTTAATGTGCTAGCTGTATTGCAAACTATAAAGTGCGTTCCACGGTTATGTTTACTTCTGTGGTCAGAAGGAGCCCCTAGTGCGTTGAATGCAGCATTGTGTTTTGTCTGTGACTGGTACAGTAACATACAGTTTTTTTTAAACCTTGGTAATATTAATTGTTGCGTCCCTGGAGAGGTTATTTTTAACACATCTGCAGACTTCTAGCATCAAGGGTTACCTGTTTCATACTGTAAGCACCAGATCCTTTCAGTGCCATTCATATAAATACTGTATATATCTATCTATCAATCTCTCTAGATATATATTTCAGTAACAAATCACTTAAATTGTTGAATGAATGTTCTCAAAACTACCCGTTTTTACATGTTCTTGGGAGAACTGGATGTGTAAGCATACCAGTGACATGTGAAGAATTATTAAGGATTGCAAGTTTATTATCATTTAGATGAATGCTTTGTGCCACGGTACAGTCATTACCATGTTTGCTATTATGCCTGATGTTTTGCATCACTGCATTGTGGTAGCATGGTATTATTAATTTCCTTCTAATATCATGTCCTCCTTCCTTTAAATAATTATTTATAACAGATCCTTAAACTAGCATTAAAAGCCACAAACCACTTAGTTTCACATACTGATAGTTTTAGAGTTTCTGTCTACAGATGGCACTGATTAATACCATTTAAAGACAATTCCAATGCTATTTCATTTTATTCACGCTATGATCCCAAAACCCATTATCGATGGAGGCAGAAAAAGCTTTGTGTGTTTTTAATCTCTCCCCCATGGTAGCTCAGAAAGACCTTCAGCATTGCTCTGAGGGATTCATTATTCACGCAGTTTCACTGTTTCCTACTGCGCTGTGATAGGCAGTTCAGAATAGACCACAGAGTCTCTCTCTCTCTCTCTCTCTCTCTCTCTCTCTCTCTCTCTCTCTCTCTCTCTCTCTCTCTCTCTCTCTTGTAAAAAGCACAAATACTCTAGTGTTCAAAAGAGCATCCTCCCCTCCCATACAAAATATCCCACTTCCATATTGAGAACCTCTCCAGAAAACTCATTAATCTCACAAAACCAACGTAAAAAACACTGTGCAGAAACATACGGGCAATCAGAACTCTCCTGGTTCTCTCTGTTCCAGTGCAGAGCATCTCGACGGGGTCCAGCTATGGGCCAGTGTTCGAGGAGCAGCCCTCCAGTGTTCTCTTCCCAGAGGGATCGGCCGAGGAGAAGGTGACACTCTCCTGTCAAGCCAGAGCCAACCCCTCAGCTTCATACAGGTGAGTCATCGTGTCCCATTATAGAGGCTCCACAGTTTGGTACATGCTGCAGAGTGTTTTTTAACCACTATTTGTCTAGTCTAGAAACCTAATTTATACTTACTTTACAAAGGAGGCATGGGTATTTTTACAGTATAGTAGGACTTTGTTTTAATTGGAGACATTGTCCTGATTAATGCTGCAGGAATTGATTATTCAGAGCTCTCCACAGAAATCAGGTGCTGACAATTAGGTGAGGGGTGATTGGTGTTGATCGGGCTAATTTACCATTCAAAGTGAAAGAAGTGAAGAAACAGCTGCTTGGATTTGTGATGATTGCTGCTTTTCTTAGATTCTGTGGAGAACAGCAATCTACACAAATCCAAGCAGCTGTTTCACTTGAAATGGTAAATTCGCCCAATCCACATATGTGGCGAGCTTGATCAGAATAATCGAATAATCGGTTTGTGCAGCTCTAGTCTTGATCCAGAGAGATCTTTAGATTGTCTGCTCCTTGTGGTTAGCCGCTCTTTATATTAAGCTAATTGCAAGGTTGGGGGTGTGCACACTTGCATGCATATACTGAGTCATAGCTATTGCGTATAGTGTTATACACTATCGTGCAAAAGTGACGTGAGCGCCCCCTGCAGGTGGAAGATGAATGGCACAGATCTGCTCTTGGACTCGGACCCGCGCTACAGCCTGATGGCAGGTAACCTGGTGATAAACACCCCAGTGCGTGCCCGGGACAGTGGCTCCTACCAGTGCCTCGCCACCAACCCCAGAGGCACGGTCATCAGCAGAGAGGCCCTGCTCCGATTCGGCTGTGAGTGTCGCACCCGCTTTCCAGAGAGCCTCTTATCTTTCCAGATTCAAAAACATAGTTTCGAAAGCAGCCATTCTGCATTGCTGGTAAATGTATTATATTTGGGGGTTTCCACACTTGAGGGATGGCTTGTTCCTTAAAATATTTTGCCTGGATATTTGTTAGGTGTCTGATTGGGGTATAATGGACAAAAAATGCTCCATTCCGCATTTATTTATCAATCTCAATACATGTTGGAGAAAGCTATTGTATATTGAATTAACTGTATGCTGTAATTTTCTAAATATAATATACAATAACTATAACCTGCACCCTTTCTATAATGCACATGACTGATAAGCCTAGGGTTACATGCCTTGTATAATGTGCATCCAATCAAAAATGCCACATTATATTATGTATAAATAACCTGCAACATGTAACATGAATGTATTATATTCTAAAAGCCTTTACAAAATGCATTCATACACCCCTTCCCCCCTATTTTTTTATTTTTTAGACCTCCATGAATTTTCTCCAGACGAACGAAGCCCTCTGACGGTTACAGAGGGAGTGGGATTCACCATACCTTGCAACCCTCCCCAGCACTACCCAGGTAACCTGTCTGGGTGGACATGTCTAAATACTTAATCAAATATAATGCTACACATATGAAGAAAATAAACTGCTTTGGGACTGTTGCTTAGAAGACTATCTTGTGCCGACTTAGTTGCCTGCCTCTTAGTTTGGTCTTATTTTTTGAATAAACTCCCTCTCCTCTTCCTCTTTTTCTTCCTCTTGAAGGCCTCTCCTACCGCTGGCTGCATAAGGAATTCCCGGAGTTCGTGCCAGCTGGGAACGGCCGCTGGTTTGTCTCCCAGGTGACGGGGAACCTGTACGTGGCGAGGGCGGATCTTCCTGACGTGGGCAACTACTCCTGCTTCGCCACGAGCCGCATTGACTTCATCACCAAGAGCGTGTTCAGCAAGGCCACGCTGCTCAGAGTCAACAGCGACGGTCAGAACACATTCCCTTATCGTAACACACACCCGTCGTCTTTGACTTGAGTTCCAGCCGAGACTGACTGTCGTAAAGCTGCAGCATAACAGAACATCACCTCTCACCCCCCCCCCCCCCCTCTCTCTCTCTCTCTCTCTCTTTCTCTCTCTCTCTCTCCAGCCAGTCACAGAAAATACAGCCCCAGCATCAAGGTGCGCTTCCCCTCCGAGACCAACGCCCTGGCTGGGCAGACCGCACAACTCGAGTGCTTCGCCTATGGCAAGTAAGGGCTGCTATTGGTTCATTCTAATTTGCTGCAGAACCCGTAATGTCTAGATGGATGGGTGCTGTATATAATATCTTTTGCACAACACTCACCAGAAATTCAAAGCATTGAAATAGGACTATTCTGTTTAGCCAGACCATTCCCTCGCACTCACTCTCTTGCCAGGCCGTATTCTCCTATCTTCCCACTTCTCTCTCACATTCCCCTACTCTCTCTCCCTATCCCCACTCTTTTACTCCTGCTGAAAGAGCCTTCCTCATTGTTATGATTCTCCCCCAGCCCAGAACCAGAGCTACAGTGGCGGAAGGTGGATGGTTCTCTTCCCACCAAGGCCCTCCCCACAGCCAGGAAACCCATCCTGCAGATCCCTGAGCTGGGCTTCGAAGATGAAGGAGTATACGAGTGTGAGGCCAAGAACTCTGAGGGCCAGGTCAGCTACCAGGGCAGGATCATCGTGCAAGGTAACAGGACCTGGGAGGACCCAGGGTCAGAACTACATTCTAATGAATCATAAATAAAAACTTGTTATTCATTTCTGTTATTAAACGTTAACTCCTTGATGGGGATGCAGGGTTACTAACCCACATGCTTCAGGTTTTCGTATTGCACTAGTATTTGAGCTGGTGGAATATTGGTGTCCCTGACCTTTGCCCTCTCTCCCAAGCCCAACCAGAGTGGCTGCAGGTGATGAGTGACACGGAAGTGGAGATCGCCTCTCAGTTGCGCTGGAGCTGCGCGGCTGCAGGAAAACCTAGACCCTCAATGCGCTGGCTCCACAACGGGCTGCCCCTGAGCTCACAGGTATGCAGTCAGGTGTGCTGAATACTAACACTGCTGACCATTGTGAAGTCTTTACAATGACATGGGTTAAACATGATATCTGGTGGTAATGAATATAACTACTATGGAAGCGCGTATCTGCAAGCAAGTGAATCCGTTTATTGCTAATTTATAGTATTCAAATTGTGCTTTTTGATTCAGAACAAAAAGTAGGGGCATACAGAATGCGTATGTGTGGCAAAGTGGTAATTAATAGACCAGGTGAAGTGCAGGTGCAGTAATCCAACTAAGAAAAGACAGACAACAAAGTACGGGTGAAATGGTTTCTGGTTTATTTGTAACACAAATGGTCTGATGACCCAACAGTAAATAATAGGACGACTGGCAATACACAGTGCCCTCACAGCTCGGGAAGGAGGTCTAACACCAAGAATCATTAGATCTCTGTCACAGTATGTAATAGACTAGGCAGGTTGCTGTATCTCAACACTCGTAGTCCATCCCTCTCTGCAATCTTCCCCCAGGATCGGATCAAAGTGGACAATGGAGAGCTGAGGATCACTGGCCTGACCCTGGAGGATTCTGGGATGTACCAGTGTGTGGCAGAAAACAAACACGGCACCATCTATGCCAACGCCGAGCTGAGGGTGCAAGGTAAGAGGTGAAAGGGTAAAACCCGTCTGCTAGGAAGGATGTGTCTCCAGATTGACCTCTACTCCCTATCCAGCAAGAGCTTCCATAGAGGCTGACACTCGCTTATTATTTTGCTAGTTCACTTTTCACTCATCTAATATGTCATTACAATATTAAAACGTAAAAACATCCGCCAATTACAATTCTTTTATGATAAACCTAAAAGCTTCTAAGAGACATCCCAACAATATTTCGTCTATTAAGTATTTCACAAAAATGCCAATCTATTTTACAAAGCCAGGGATGTAATTTGTTGAATAATTAAAACAAAAACATTATAATTTACAAACAGGGTACTGTCACAAAGACTGCCAGAGTGGGTTGCGTCAGACCAGAAAGGATTTCAAACACAGAGACGGTGGTTGTGATGAGCTGAGTGCAATGGCTGCGCTCAGCGTTTAATAACAAAATAAAAGGTTTAAACAACGGAATACAAAACAGGACACGGCACTTGACGTCAAAATAAACACACAGACAAAACGACTGACACTTAACAAACGGTGCACGGAGACAAACAAACACGGTGAGAACAAACACTTATATTTACGATCTTTCGCTTTTAATTACTCCTCTCTCTCTCACCCGTTCTCCTCTTCCGAACACCCAACCCTGACTGAATGAAATGTGCGTCTATATATACTGTTGTGCTGGGATTCAATTACTAATTAATTATTCACTTGAATCCCAGCACGTGAATTAATTCTGTGCAACCCCGTGCTCGCATATTATATTTTAAATGCATGTGCGTGATGTGCAATCCCGTGCCTAAATACAAATCTACACTTTTTAAATACACGTGAAACACAGACCCGTTTATATCCCGTGTACCAATCTATACACCAACATTAACATATGCACGCATACATACATACACAGAACACACAAATGCACACAGGGGCGGGGCACTTTGCCACAGGTACCCATTACAGATTCTCTATATCTGACATCCTGTGTTGGCTATCTGATTCACATTCTATCCCTTTTCCCATTTTTTCCTATCTGTTTTTCCTGTTTTCTCTTCTCCTTTCTCTGGCCGCAGTCCAGGCTCCTGATTTCCGGTTAAACCCGGTGCGACGGTTGATCCCGGCAGCCCGTGGGGGCGAGGTTATAATCGAGTGCCTCCCACGAGCCGCACCCAAACCCGTAGTGTTCTGGAGCAGAGGCACTGAGCTCCTCACCAACAACAGCAGGTAACCCCAGCCCGTTCATTTCATGAGTAAATTTAATCTGAGGATCCACACTACCTACATAACATGTGTTCATCATGTCTGGAACACGTGACTGTGAATGAAGTGAACAGTGATTGCAAATCTGTTCAGTGTGAATCAGGCATAAGTGTGATGCTGCTCAATTTAAGTCATTGAGACAACTCTGGCTACCATTGAGACAATCAAGCCAGTCTTGATTCAATCAAAGTATTCAAAGTTTTGCAAATGTGTTTAATTACTACAAGTTCCCAGGCACCTAAGCGAGTGAGAGCTAAGAAATGGATTTCATAAGCTTTAAAAAGCGTGTCCCGGCTCGCAGGGTCACCATCATGGAGGACAGCAGCCTCTGGATTCGGAATATCAGCCGTTCAGATGGGGGAAAGTACACCTGCTTCGCTGAGAACTTTCTGGGGAAAGCCAACAGCACCGGGATCCTCTCAGTCCGAGGTAGGACTGCCCCCCTGTCAACCCAGCCCACTCCATCCCTACACCCACTGTGAACACAGATACTGTATAATACACACCCTTATTAAAGTTTACCATGGTAAAAGCATACAAGAACAGAGATGGAAATAAGACTCCCACTGAATAGCAATGATATATTCCTGGTTTTCCTGGGAGTTTAATAAGACGCACCTGCGCTTGTTACCTATATACTGTGGCTTATCAAGCTTGTTTTAAAACTTGGGATGGGTAAAAGTCATATGTAATAAGAGTCTTATTTCCATCCCTGCAAAAACATCGTAAAGCATAAGCAAGGACGGTAAAGTTGCAAAACTACTTCCACCACTGGCCTATAAATGGTCTCATTGTCCCTGCTGACATCTCTCTGTTTACCCCATACAGATGGCACTAAGATCACTCTGGCCCCCTCCAACGCTGACATCAACCAGGGCGAGAATGTCACGCTCCAGTGCCACGCGTCACATGACCCTACCATGGACCTGACCTTCACCTGGGCGCTGGACGGCTTTCCTCTGGACATAGAGCAGGCTGACGGGCACTATCAGCGCGCCACAACAGTGAGCCATCGCTCTCTGCTTTCTTTCATTGGCTTTCTGATGTTATTATGTGTCTAGGTCTATGTGAACAGGATGTGTAAAGGGTATAATAAATGCAATGTCCAGACCAGGGTTTTGCTCCCAAAAACTGTCTGTCTTTATTTAATTCCAATAACAAAAGAATAAAACTTCTCAAAATAAAGCAGGTTGCCCCGATACCAGCAATGGTATAAAGGAAGCACAACACGGCAGATTGCAGTCCCAAACAAAATAAACAAAACAAATTAAGACACTCCGGTAATCACAGGTCCTCCGTGCACGAAACTGTGCTCTTGGTGCAAGTGACTTCCTGTTTCCGCCCACCGTCGAGTCGACCCGTCTATGGGAACATGTACTACCAACCGTACACAGCGCCCTTTCTGGTCGGGAGGGAGATTTACAACATTTATCCTTTAGCTCTTTATCACAGTCTGTTACTAAAATGTATTGAAATGTCTCCTCAGAAAGAAACTATCGGAGACCTGCTTGTGCTAAATGGCAAGCTGAAGCATTCTGGGAGGTACACATGCACAGCCCAGACCGTGGTGGACAGCGCATCGGCCTCTGCAATGCTCGTTGTGAGAGGTAATGTATAGCTTGGGAAGAGCAGTTTAATCGGATAGCACTTTGGTTTAGGTTCTATTAATGGCATAAGTTGTATTTCTTGCCCTTAAAAGAGTCTGGTTTTCACTTGGTGTAGGTCCTCCGGGTCCACCAGGTGGGGTAGTGGTGACAAATATCAAGGAAACGGAGGTGGAGCTGAGGTGGAGCCGGGGGTATGATAACCACAGTCCCATTGGGAAGTACACCATCGAGTCCAGAATGGCACTATCTGCGGACTGGAAGAAAATGCAGACTGGTGAGTCATATTAATCTTTACTTTTACTTCTCCTTTTCGAGTTCCTTGGGTTCACGTTAACTTATGTACACTGAACAGCTCCTCAAGCCATTCCTGGTCACAGGTCATTGATAGCGAAATACAGCAGCATCTCAGTGTCTGATTATACTGTATATACAAGGCATCGTTAGTGTAAAACTGTCCTATTTGATCGAGGATGAGACAAGGAAGTACTGATTACAGAGCTCTGTCCCGCCCCACAGACCAGCCGAATATCGAGGGTAACGCAGAGTCTGCCCGCGTCCTCAACCTCCTGCCCTGGATGGACTACGAGTTCCGGGTCATCGCCAGCAACATCCTGGGGAGCGGCGAGCCCAGCAGCCCTTCACAAAGGGTCCGCACACGAGAGGCAGGTCCGTAGAGCACACTGACCTGTCATCCGAAACTGTGGCCGTGCCGTAAAATCAATTGAGTCTGGGAGTAAATCACAGTGCCGCTATGTTTATAGACGATTGTTGTTATTTGCCGCTTATTGAAAGCCGCTGTCAATCAATCAATCAAAACCTTTATTTATCCAGATGAGTCAATTGAGAACAAATGATCTTTTACAATGACAACCTGGCCAAAGGCTCACACCTTTTCCAAAAGCGCAATGTGAAAGCAATTGAAAGTTCAGTTTTTACTCCTAAATGACACTGACATAAACGATGGGGCTTTTTGAACCCACGGCAAGTTGGAAAATCTAGACCAATATAACTACAAGTGAACTCATTATAGCCCGTGATTGCAGCTGATGTTAAAAGGCCATGATAAAGGGAATTGCCTGTTAAAGCAAACATATATATTGGGTAGGAAAAAGAGCTGTGGTCATGTTTGGGTACCTTTGCAACAGGTATGGCAGCTACCAAGTTTCAGAAGGGTGAGGGGTGAGGTAAGCAAGCTAAAGGTGTTTGTGTTGATCTCCACAGCTCCCACTGTCGCCCCTTCTGGACTGGGGGGAGGAGGCGGGGACAGGCATGAGCTCATTATCAGCTGGACTGTGAGTGTGTCTGCCTGCTTTACTCATGTATAATATTCCATGTGGAGTCGTTTGCATGTGTATCCTGCAATAAAATAACACGTCATAGAAGGTCCGTAGCTTCTGCAGCCAAATGACTGAGACTCAGAGCAGAAACAGCACTTAACTGACTTTTTAAATTAAAAACAACAAGAAAACAGGACAAGGAAAGACCAATGCTCTTGTCATATAATACTATTCAAGTGTAGTCTCCCTCGCTAGTATAAAATCGTCATCCTCAAGAGTTTAGTTGCTACCTGTGTGATTACCCTTTTTACTGCAGTTTAATTATGGTTTGCAGTTTGTTTGGTTTTTTTTTAATAAAAATGAGAAACACTTTTTTTTTTCTCATCTGTAGCCAATGGCCCGCCAGTACCAGAATGGAGCGGCGTTCGGCTACATCCTGGCATTCCGAAAGAAGGCAGACCTGGACTGGCGTCTGGAGAAAGTGGCCAACGTGGAATCATCCCGCTTCATGTACCGCAACGAAACCACAACCGCGTACTGTCCCTTCGAGGTCAAAATCAAAGGATACAACCGCAAGGGAGAGGGCCCTTTCAGCCAAACCGTCCTCATTTACTCTGCAGAGGAAGGTGAGCGCTGAGAGACTGGAGGAAGGGCGTGGCCAAGATGCTGTAGAAAAAATTAATTTCTAGGGGCTCCCAAGTGGCGCATCCAGTAAAGGCACTCCGCGTGGAGTGCAGGATGCACCCTATAGCCTGGAGATCGGTGGGGAGGGTTCAGGTCGTCAGGGTAATCCCGCACCGCGCACCAGCTACTCCTGTGGCTGATAGGGCGCCTGCAGGTCTGCTGTAGGAGCCACTCAGATCTGTGTTGTCCTCCGGCACTATGGGTCTGGTGGCTTCGCTGTAAACTTGCAGCACGCAAAAAGACAGCTTGGCAGGACACGTTTCAGAGGACACGTGTCTGCCGCTATTTCTAGAGTTTTACATCCCTGGTTGTAAAAATAATATGAGCTATAAAAAACAGACCAATGTCAAAATGTCTTTTGGGTCAAGCCACTGATCAATTTTATAACTAAGTCTCTTTTTAGAGTGTTTAATGTTTTTATAAAGGCAAAATGTAGACGATGACAAGCCAAAGAGCATGGTCTTAGGCTTACAATTGTTATCTTCCTGAGCCTCTTGCTCTTGGGTGATAAATACAGTATGCAGCACAGGTTGCCAATTTATACAGTAAATTCACCAGGAACATCCACACTTTGAATAGCATCATACTGAATAATATTTTAAGCGTCACGCTTGGGGACTGAATTCTGTGATGGAGACTTTAAAGTTAGGATTAAGTTAAAGGTTTTGGGGTAAAATTGTGATTTAATTGTAGAAACATGGATGTTCCTAGAGAATCTGACTCCAGAAGAATCAAAGAATTGTGTGTTAAATATGAATAGAGAATACATGCCAATCTCCCTCCGTTCCCCACAGAACCAACGGTGGCCCCCAGAAGAGTGAATGCCAGCAGCATGTCTGCTTTCGAAATGCTGGTGTCCTGGGACCCAGTCCAGAACCTCTCCCTCAACGGTGTGCTGCGTGGATATGAGGTGAGGCACACAGTCATGGATTCATTCAGTCATCTGTTGTCTATTTAATGGCATTTATAATTGGTTATCCTGACCCAATGACAGATAACCACCCTATTCATGTTTCCTATCTGTGCTTTTCTTTATAATGCACAGATGTTTTTCTAAGTCTTACCAGGGCAACTTCTCGTACTCCATAGAGTTCACATAAAACAGTTTTTAAAAAATTATAAAAATTAAATTTAAAAAAAGGTGACGCGATGAGTTAAAGCTTTGTGAATGGTTTGAGTTAAAAAGTAACTCAGTTATCAATTACATTGGCAAGATGTTTTTTTTTCTGTAGTTAAGACCCATAACGTTTTATAGGAGTAATTTCTTTGTTTACTTTTATTACCGCTGGAATTGCACCAAATATCATCATTAAATTACAACCAGTGTGAAATTTGGCAGATCAGTTCTTGTTTTGAAAGCCTGAAAAAAAAAACACCTGAGAACCTACAGTATCAAACTCTACTTGGGCCAAAATGTGTTCTGTTCTTGTTGATGACAAGCCTCACTATCCTGAGCCATGCTGCCGTGTGATCGTTCCTTCATCTTCTTTATCACTGGGGGCACCTGTCAGGCACTGTCTGTGTTTTAGCACTTGGTTGCATGTTCTCTCAGTTAATGGTGGTTTTGGTATCTGTTTGGATCATGATTTAGTTGAGTGGGATAAGCTATTGTGCAAAAAACAGTGAGGTGTCTGCAACAGTTAAAAAAAAAAAAAAAAACACTAGCCTACAAGCAGAGTGGAAGTTAAAACTCCATGAGGGAATTTCCAAAGACAGATTCAGTACAGTAATGGAAATAATGATGGAAACCCACTCATTAGGAGATCCTTGATAACTGGTTATTGATAAATCCTCACACACACCTACATACAAGCATGCATACCTACCTACCTACCTACATACATACATTTATACAGTGGCACAGTGGCTTGTAGTCAAGACAGACAGTGCAGGAAAATATCACAAACACAGGAACTGTAGTTCAGTGCTTTCTGCACACTTTTAATAAACAAAAAACGAAGAAAACAGTTTGAACAAAACCCTACACACAGAACTCTTCAAAATAAACCAAACCACACCCAAGCATAGCTCTCCCGGTACCTTTCTCACTTGTTTCACTCCTACGCTCCACACTCTCCTACACAACCCACACCAAACATTCATTCCTTTGTTCTTTAGTTCTATAGGGTGTGACCAGGGATAACTGTCAACCAGTCATTCCATTAGCACCTGGCCACATTCCAAACTCTTCAATAAAACCATCACACAGTTCAATTAAACAATTTAACTAAACCAATTCAACAATTACTTCCACCTGTGGCTGTGCCTAGGCTGCCCCAGATACACATTTCTTAGTGTGCAGGGCCTCTGCCCTGTCACACTTCCTCCCCCTGCTCTGCCACAATACCTACATACATACATGGTGAACATTTTCTAAAAAGTGTTCAAATGACAGTACATAATAATTATATATTACAATGCTGGTATCAGTGGTCAATCACGACAGCAGCAGGGCTGAGATTGCCAGATCAAATACTGTAGAAGCATGATGGCTGCATAACCCTGATCGATACCTGCAGGTAAAATAAAGCGTGACCAATTCTGATCTTAACCACAACTGTTCCAAGTAAAGAAGAACTCCTCCCCCAACCCCCCCCCCACCTTTGCTAAAAACTCTGCACGACATTTGGATAACAAGATCAGCTAAAGTGCAGAGTACAAGGCTACATGGAAAGAGTGACTGAAGCAAAGTGGGAAAGAAGGAGGCACAGCAGATAGCACCACAGTATAAAGTGCAGCTGGGAGCCCCACTGGACTCCTGTTGCAGAATAAAGTCCAGCGGTTTAGTGCAGCTCATATTATTAACCGATTGAATAGGTTGGGCTATTACCAAAGGTCGGGTTGGCTTTACATTAATGTATGAAAGAAGCTAAAACCAGACGTGTCCTACGATAGCAAATTCATCAAAGGATGAAAAAGCAATATTATTAGAGATGCACAAGGGTTAGTAGTATGGCATTGCAGAGGGATAATAGGATTGTAGATTTGCAAAAATGTTACAATGAGCCATTTTCTAGCACAGTAACACACTTGAAGGCACGGGTTGTGCGCATGAATCAGTACAACCCAGGTCTTTTTTGTGTGTTACTGTTTACAAATATAAAAATTGGCCAAAACATTGATATTTTCAGTAAGTATTTCAGAGATATAACTGAATCCATTGATGCAAACATATTGGTGCAGCATTTTTTTTTACATTTTGAATGGTAGACATAGAACGTGCCACCAGACCACTCCAAAGTGTATTTATGCCACCAAGATCCTGTGAACTCATATTCTTGGTTTCAAATACAGGGATGGAAATAAGACTCCTACTGCATAGCAGTTTGATCTATTCCTGGTTTTACTATGACTTTAATAGAACACACCCTGAGGTTGTTACCTATATACCTATATTAAAACCTGGAATGGGTGAAACTGCTATGCAATAGGAGTCTCATTTCCATCCTGAAATATGTGAGACAAGTATCGGTGCAGGTAGGATGTATTTATTTTTCTTTTCGCTTGCTGCGGTATTTCAGATCCGTTACTGGAGGAAGAATGATAATGAGGCGGCTGCAGACCGAGTTAGGACGGCCGGGCTGGAGACCTCTGCACGAGTCTCAGGCTTGAGGCCTAGCACCCTGTACCACGTGGCAGTGCTGGCCTACAACAGTGCAGGGACTGGACCTCCCAGTCCCACCACCACTACTACCACCAAGAAACCACGTGAGACACCCCCCAGACTGGGAACAGTTGTGATCCAAGCTGAGGTTGAGGGTTAGGGTTAGGGTTGGGTTAGGATGAGAGTTAGGGTGAGGGTGAGGGTGAAGGTGGTTGAAGTTGGGGTTGGGGTTGGGGCTTGGTTTGTATTTTGGTTTGGTCGATGTTAGGGTGGGGGTTGGAATCAACAAAGTGCGTTATTATGCAAAACAAGGTAAATACGAGCACTCCACAGCAGTGTTTTATTTCCCACCTTGCTCTGTGCATGCGCAGCTCCCAGCCAGGAGCCTGGCAATGTTTCGTGGAGGTCTGATGGATCGTGGGTAACGGTGGCCTGGGATCCCGTCAAGGCACTGAAGAATGAATCAGCCGTGATGGGATACAAGGTGCGTGAAAAACACTGCTTTCAGTATTTTCTAGAGAGCTTCCAAAATGAACTTTGGCCCATTTTGACCCAGAGAAAAGAAAACAAATCTGTTTCTAAGCTGTGATGAATAAAGCTTACATTTCATCATCACCATTCAGAGGGTAATTGCCCTGATGATGTCTATGATAAGAAGACTCGTAGGCTGTTTACAAGTGTCTGAATCTGATAATGGTAAAAGACATTTTGTGCTGTCTGTCTGTCTGTTTCTCATTCCAGATAACAAAGAGCCATTAAATTATTCCATTTCTTATCTGGGATTGGATGGGTGCATTGGCTTCTGATAGCACCACTCTGTGCCATGCTGCAGGATAGAGTGTGATACTGATAAATGACAATACGTTGCAATACAAAGCATACATTTACAACATGCATGCGCTTCCTGGAGAGGTTACCATAAAGTTACCATAGAGTGCGATTCACAAAATATAATAATAATAATAATAATAATAATAATAATAATAATAATAATAATAATAATAATAATAATAATAATTAAAGCAGACATCACATTCTCATTTTCAAAGTTTTCAAGGTTAAAAATCATCTATACCGTGATATCTAGGGGACTATAAACCTGCATGCATTGATAACTGAAACCGTAACTGGCAGTGATCTCAGTCAAGAGCACAATAGCAACAGTAAAGTATCAAACATTTCTGAGACTTCCCCCTTTGATCTTTTGATTGATTCATTCTACGAAACTTTGAACTAAAAGTGTCTTTGCGGCTTTGAAGAGAAGGGGAGTGCAGGGCAGATATATTGTTGATTAGCGAATCCACAGTTAGTGTTGCAAATCTTGATTCGTCAACGAAACCACAGAACAATTCAACAGAAAAGCGAATTGAATTTTATTATGTAACTATCATTTCAACAATTAATTATAGTTTCAAACATAACACTTAGAAAATGGCTTGCATTTTTTTCAGTTTAGCATTTCATATTATTTGCTAAAAGTTATACAATCACACATTAACACAGGGGTGAAATTCGGTAGTCAATGAGAACGGATGACTTATTTACCTTAATTCTTGGTAGGAAGCTCATGAGGAGGTTATTTGGCAGCTTTGGTGCCAATCATTATTAAACCAATCAGTCAGTCTCATCCGCCAGTGGATTTATATGATTGGTCAATAACGTTATCAAAATAATGTGTTGGTACCCTCTCCTGATATCGACAATTAATTCTCTGTTGGAATGGAAAGTAAAAAACACAGTTATTGACAGTAAGTTTACTATTTTGACATGTATAATTTAGCTTCCTGATTAATATATATATATATATATATATATATATATATATATATATATATATATATATATATTTATTTTAAACCTTCAAAACAATAGATATGACTGAATATGTAAAATATAGCCATTTTCTGGGGGCATGTGAAATAAAATCAATTTAAAGTAACGTGTAGCAATGCATTCTGGGAACCACTCTACAGAAAAAAATAATATATAATTATGTTCTTAATGTACATGATGAAGTTAAAAACTATGTTACTGAGTTTTTGAATGTTACGCCCATGAAGACAAAAATTAAAGTCATGCTTGTGTCCACGCTAGCTACAAAATTAAACTTTTTATAAATCCAGCTAGTTTATATGGTTCAGTTGGTAATTAATCATGTAAAGAAATGTTTTAAGTGGCATAAACACCTCAAAGTGTTGAATCGGTAAGAAAATAATCCTTATAAGTCTCCTGACTAATGGCACCCGAAACAGTGAATTATTTTTACCAATTCAACACTTAAGCCCCGGTCACACCTGGAACGATAACGATAACGATTTCAAATGAATGGAAGTGGTCAAACCACACCGATAACAATCACTGTAAACGATAACAGTAGCTATCGTTTCGATCGCTTTCAGAGCGATTTTTTTCCTGTTACAACGATAAATTTTCCTGGCCAATCAGGGCTGTATTAAATGTGACATCATCAGCTACCTGGTGTTATTTTATATATTATTTTAAACACATTAAACAGTAAATACAGGCATTAAAAGTGGGCGTGTAAATAAAAGTGGGCGTGTACTAAAAAGTTGATTGGCATTTGCTGTACAATATAACGCAGCCCTTTTTCGTTCTGGTGTGACCGCTGCATAAACGATGTATGGTTTTGGTTATGGTTATCGCTCCAGGTGCATTGGTTTATACTGTATATCTTCCACAATTCAATACACATTTCTAATACTAACTGATCTTCCTACTGACTGCACGAGTCAAGCTGCTGCACAATGCTTTGTGTGCTTGGCTCACCCAGGGACCTTGTACCACCAAGGACCACTTTTCAAGGTCTTAATCATACTGCCTTACAAGCATAATATGTGCTATTCCCAAAACTGATAAGATCCAATCTTATCGCAAAACCAATGTTTTACTGAGTTCTTAAAGTTTTTATTGTGACAGACAATCTATGCCTGTGCTGTGGGTGTGAATCCAGTATACAAATTTGGAGATAACAATTTAGTGCATTTAACTATACATGCAGTTCAGTGTAAGTTCAAAGGCACTTTGTTCCACTTCTGAAACACATTTTTTGCCTGTAAAAATAAGCAAATTGCGCATTGCTCCATTGCTCCTGGTCACACAGCTGTTCAGATCAATTGAGTGGACTCCTGTATTCCAGGAATAACCCCCAGCCAGAATATAGAGCTTGCATTAATTACATTACTGCGTGACGTAGCTCACAAAAGTGTGGGCTATACTGTTAAAGTAGAAATGCAATTCACGGTACGAACATTTAGAAAGTTGCTACATGTTGTGTCTCTTGAAGATGTACTATATTGGATTTTGCATTTAAGAAACCCTTTTTTTCTGTCTCACACTGTTTAATCCCACTAACCAGAGTTTTTCCCCTGTGTTGGACTGCACTGTAATGCATGTTGATCCAGATCCTGTACAAGCAGGAGGGTCAGGCAGTGCTGAAGGTCCTGGATAAGGGGAAGACCTCCATCCAGCTGCCCCTACCCCGGGACAACGGCTATGCTGTGCTGGAGATCCGAGCCTGGGGGGAAGGGGGGGACGGAGCCCCAAAAGAGGTCATTGTCTCCCGGGACTCAGGTGAGGGGGGAAAGAGTGGGAGAGGGCAGATATGAGGGAAAGGAGATCCCAAAAACATCTCTGAGATCTCAGGAGTAACAGAACCTTTATCAAACTTGGCCATTGTCAAAACATTTCCAATGCATTTACCAAGCCTGATCCTGGTTTTTACCATATTTTACCATCTGTGCTTCACCGTGCTTTACTACACTGCATTTTGCTATGCTTTTGCATTGTAATTACACAGTGGTTGTCTAGTTATATTACAGCTCCGGGTATAACTACTAAATCAAAGTTTGTAGGTGATGTGGTGTTTGTTTCAGACTCATTGTGTAGCTGCTCACTGTGCAGTTCCAGTCACACTGCATGTGAAGAGCTGCCTGCTACTTTAACACAGGACCTTTTCTTTGTTCCAGGCACCGGCATGATGGTTCAAAACTCAGCAACAGAGCACACCTCTCTGCACACCGTCTTCAGCACCACCCTTGTAATGCTCGCTCTCATTGGCTTACTGGAGCACTGACTCCAGCCAGAATGAATCTCATTGGTCAGATACACGTTTCTTTTTAAAACAGGAAGAAAAAATAAAGGACGCTTTTTTTTTTTTTTTTTTTCCTTTCTTTTAGAAAACCAGAAGATTTTGTACTACTGTGAAGGCTGTTTTTGAGGAACCTAATGACTTTTATCAGGGTCTACGGAAAGGCTGACAAATGTGATTTAAACAATCATTTTCGATAGAAACCTGCCTTATGGATTATTAACTTGAATATTTAGAGTTTTTAGAAAGTAACTATACCTTCACATAGAGCAACAAGGCATAGCTGTGAGCACGCTCAGTGTCATGTGAAACACAGCGCAGCTGAGTGGTGATGGAAGCACAGTCTGTAAACCAGGGGCGTACCCAGCAGTTTATAACACTCTGGAGATGCATGTAAAGGTTTTTCCTATGACATGCAGTGGGCTGTATTCTAAAAGCACATCTTGGCCTCCTTTAAGATTGCTCTGCCTTGTAGATCCAGTGTATAAAAGCAGTTCTTTGGGACTGCCAGTGTGCTTCATGAATGCAGCTGATGCTTTGGTAGAATTTGTCTCATGAGCCACGACCTTTGCCTTGTGTAAAAGATCCTGAATTCCCATGACCGCACTGATCAAAGCCTCACAGCTCATTGGCTAAAAGCTTTAAATCTTGTTTTCGCATGGCTTCTTTTTTTTTCAAGCTGTAAATATAGTTGTATATTGAATGACTGAATGTGAGGGCTATATAGGTCGTGAGATATGCCTGAGTCTAGACAGTAGAATAATTCATGCACTTCACAATTTGAAGCTGTTTCCTTGTATGAATGTCAACACAGTTGGGTACGCCCCAGCTGGGAGAAAAGCAGCCATGTTTGCAAAGCATACTGGGAGTTGTAGTTTTATTCAAGGTCAGCATTCGTTCTGTAAGCAATCATGTTACGATTAACAGTAAGCATCCATTTCTACTGTTCCATTTTCAACTTAATCTCTCAAGGCTGTTTTATTAACTTTATTACAAATGGATCAAAACTGATTATATATACTGAGCATCAAAAGAAACGTATCACTTATATCTGAGCATCAAAAGAAATGTATCACTTATATTTGGATAAAATTCACTAGATGTGATCGAAAAATGACAAACTCTGTTTCAGAGCAGGTGCATTGACTTTTTATAGTGCTAATTAACAATTGACACCACAAAGATGCTGCAAAATGATCTGTCGATCTTGGGCAGGTGCTGTGACTCTTGGTCTCCCAATTCGTGGCCTGTCAGTGACAGAGTGTGTCTGGTTATACTGTCTCGCCAGTTTTGAAATTGCTGGCTGTAAGCACCCAAGACGACGAGCCACAGCACGCTGCCCTAGTCCAGCCTCCAACATGCCGATTGCACGAAAGCGCTGCTCTCTTCACAGAAGTGGCATATTGGTTTTTTTCTGTGATTTTCTTTATTGCTTTCATTCAAGCTTGCAATTCAACAGCTAAAATCACTCCATGTCCAGTGTCCAATCAATTGTCTCACTAATTAGGTGATTAAGTGCATATGCTTCAGTCATAGTCACTCAAGCGTGTCATGGTCAAGGATGAATGATCGAGTGATTAAAAAGAAACCAAAAACATTTTGTCAATGTCCATCATTTCTATACCTTATTTTCTTTCAAAAATAAATGTGTTATAATAGTGATTCTTTTGATGCTCGGTATACATTCTGTTTACTAAAAACTACAGCTCCAGTCTCTTTTATACATCTCTCTTAGCATAGATCAATAATGGTACACATGGGGTGTACATCCTGTAGGTGGTAAATGGGATGGGGTCAGTACACCTCCCCACACACACTTTTTCAAAGTGGACACAACTCCATTAGTCCCTTCCATTCTTCTGTTTAGTTTTAACAATTTCACCAATTGCTTTGGATGAAAAAAACCATATCCAATGAACAAATCTGTAGATGCAATAGTCAATGCTTCCACACTGGGATTTGAAAAAAGCATTGACATTGACACATTCCCTGCTTGGTCTCCCTATTTAAACAATAAAGGCTTTTTACAAATCTTGTACTAATTTAAAACTGTTAATGTTACAAAACAGGTACCATGAGGAATCCTTATATTACCTTCTGTTTGTGTACACTTCCAGGGCCATACATTTAAAATGCCTTTGAGTGAAGAACAAACCCCATATCTTCCTATCTGCGAGAGGTTTTGGGGTATTTTGGAGCACTAGGGTGTTTACATGCAGTATGTGTCATTTCACATTGTATGTCTGTCTGTAAGAGCCTTTTGAAATCTCTTGAACACGGCAGTTCTTTTTGGAGATCTGAACTCTTCAGATGTACTGTATGTGATTTTTATTAAAAATTATGTTGGGATGATTTTGACGCTACTTAACTATACGGATTCCTGGTCACAGATAACAGGTCACAAAATTCTACAGACTGCTTTCAGGGCTGTTGGTGTTCTGGTTAGCAGAAGCAAAGTTTCTCTAAAACAGTTGCAAAAAAAAAAAAAACAGTCCTTATCAAAACATTCCTGAAACCAGTCCTTAAAATGTTATATATATATCTGGCCCGAAATGTTTTTAATAAAAACACATCGTAATACAACCTCACTGCACCACGCTTCTGTGGAATCTGTTAGCATATGGAACCAACATTCAAGTAGCTTCAAAAATCCCCCAATGAAAAAGTTAAGGCATACTGTATATCAACTACATTTTCGTAGAACTGCATTTGTTATCTGTATCATATCGTAATTGGTCTGTTCTGTATGATTTTCTATTGCTGTTTCTGCTCATATCACTATTTATTTATCAGAAGCCCTTTTTGTTAGAATAGTTAGTAAGCAATGAGCATTGAGGAGTCTTTTCAGAAGCAATGTTGGCTGGTATAATTGGTCATCACGGCAAACAACGATCTAAGCAGAAGCCGCAATAGAGAATCATACAGGACACAAATAGCATTAGAAATGAAAGATTAGGAAAACGTAACTGACACAAAGCATTTCTTTCAGGCTTTGAGATTAGTCACCCAGCATTGTAATTATCTCTTAATTTGCTATGGGCACTGTTATTAACAAACCTCGTGCAGTGAGTTTGGATCTCAATTATACAGTGTAGTTTTAGATCACAGTTTCATTGCAGCTGTGTTTGTATTGTTTGTACGGGGGAGGGGGGGGGGGGGGGGGGCGTGTGGGGGGGGGGGTGGTCTTTGGGGTGAGAGGATCAACGATGGGCAATCATGAACCTGAGCTGTGAGCTCCTCTCAGGTACAAAAAAAAAGCAGGTGCACTGGGAACCAAAAGGTTAGTTTGAAATGTAATTGAAATGTCACAAAGCGAACACCAACGCCTTCATAAAAATAAAAAAATAAAAAGGCACTTGTAAATAAGCTATTCAATAAACGAGTTGGGATTGTCGTAAAAATAAATCTGTCTTGTCTTTTCTCCCCCATTAGATTACATACAATTGATCATATTGCATATTACAACTTAACAGTGTAAACCGGGCTCTGTCTGAGCTGCACCTACTGTATTTGTTGTCAGACTAATATTTGGCACTCATTTTTCAACAATGTTTGCAGAACCTGTTAGTTGGAGTAGTTAATAATGCTTGCATGCCAATTAAGAACTGTATCACAATCTTTTTCAACAGATGAAAGCCTCTGTCAGCTGCAGGAACCAGCTGAAGCTGTTCCTCATTTCCTCAGGAAACTTTTATTATTATTATTATTATTTTACCCCCCATTTTCATGGAATCCCCAATGAAGACCGGCAACTTTGCACAGCCAGGACGTGAACCTGCACACCCCTGACTGTATGACCCTGCACAACACATAAACATGTTTTTAATGTTACAAAACGGGACCCTCAGGAAACATTGCAGTACAATAACAGTATATTGCTCAAAACCAGTTCCACTGGATGAAAGAACACATCACATGGTGTGCGGTTTCACTGTGCTGCATCATGCTGAGGATGGTTCCTCATGTGGCAATCCTGGGCTTGAGTCATCACAGGCTGCGAGGCAGTTCCCTCTGGGTACAAAAGGTGCTATAAAATTGTTTGAATCTCATTGCACTGTGAGCAGCACAACCACAGCTTCAATCCATATACCAACCATTTTATAAACTCAGTAACACACTTGAAGGTTGTGGGTTGTAACGACACTTCTAAAGTGGTTGAAGGCACCTGAGACCTGGCTTGAAGTATCAGTAGAGCTAATATCTTCTTGCGTATGTAGAACATGCAGGAGATCTAATAGAAACTTAGCAACATTCTTCTTTAAGTTTGGGCAGCAGTGTGGAGTAGTGGTTAGGGCTCTGGACTCTTGACCGGAGGGTTGTGGGTTCAATCCCCAGTGGAGGACACTGCTGCTGTACCCTTGAGCAAGGTACTTTACCTAGATTGCTCCAGTAAAAACCCAACTGTATAAATGGGTAATTGTATGTAAAAATAATGTGATATCTGTATAATGTATAATGTGATATCTTGTAACAATTGTAAGTCGCCCTGGATAAGGGCGTCTGCTAAGAATTAAATAATAATAATAATAATACTACACTGCTTGTTCATTGCTAATTAGGCAATACTGGCTGTCGCAAGTGAAGGCAGATTCAACCTGTTGCTACCATCATCACACCGCAATGCAATCATTGCTTGGATTTGACTTTCTTACTTGAAACCAATAAGGTATTTCCTAATTAAAATGCAGTTCATGACTTGCTTTCTTGTGTCACTTTGCAACACGCTTGTCTATAAAAAAAAATACGCAATACTAATTCCCCAGAAGTACATGCAGTAGCAACATAACAATAAGATGAGTGTAGAACACCTGTGCAGACCAGTGCAGGGCTCAAACCTGGTAAGGGCAACCCCCCTACATGAAAGCATGTAGTTTATTACAAATTCAATGCAAACTATTTGCAGTTAACAAGTAGATATACAGATAACTATAACATGTAAGGGCAACCGCGCCTTTCAGATGTTTCACATATATACAGTGGCTCTCAAAAGTATTCACCCCCCTTGGACTTTTCCACATTTTATTGTGTTACAACATGGAATCAAAATTGATTTAATTAGGAGTTTTTGCCACTGATCAACACAAAAAAGTCCATAATGTCAAAGTGAAAAATAAAATCTACAAATTGTTCTAAATTAATTACAAATACAAAACAGAAAATAATTGATTGCATAAGTATTCACCCCCTTAAGTCAATATTTGGTAGATGCACCTTTGGTAGCAATTACAGCCATGAGTCTATTTGGATAAGTCTCTACCAGCTTTGCACATCTGGACACTGCAATTTTTGCCCATTCTTCTTTGCAAAATTGCTCAAGCTCCATCAAGTTGGATGGGGACCTTTGGTGAACAGCAATTTTCAACTCTTTCCACATATTCTCAATTGGATTGAGGTCCGGGCTTTGACTGGGCCACTCCAGGGCATTGACCTTTTTGTTTTTAAGCCACTCCAGTGTGGTCTTGGCTGTATGTTTGGGGTCATTGTCCTGCTGGAAGATGAATCTTCTCCCAAGCATCCCCATAGCATGATGCTGCCACCACCATCCTTCATGGTAGGGATGATGTTCTCAGGATTATGTGCGGTGTTAGGCTTGCGCCAAACATAGCGCTTAGAGTTGAGGCCAAAAAGCTCTATTTTGGTCTCATCAGACCATAGAATCTTCTTCCACTTGGTCTGAGAGTCTCCCACATGCATTCTGGCAAACTTCTGGGATGTGAGTTTTTTTCAACAATGGCTTTCTTTTTGCCACTCTCCCATAAAGGCCAGTTTTGTGAAGCACCCGGGCTATTGTTGCCATATGCACAGTGTCTCCCAGCTCAGCCGTGGAACACTATAACTCCTTTAGAGTTGCCATAGGCCTCTTGGTGGCCTCCCTGACTAGTGCCCTTCTCACCCGGATACTCAGTTTTTGAGGACGGCCTGTTCTAGACAGATTCACAGTTGTGCCATATTCTCTCCATTTCTTAATAATGGACTTTACTGTGCTCCGGGGGATATTCAATGCCTTGGAAATGTTCTTATATCCTACCCCTGATTGGTGCTTTTGAAGAACCTTATTCCGGATTTGCTTTGAATGTTCCTTCGTCTTCATGATGTAGTTTTTGTTAGGAAATGTACTAACCAACTGTGGGACCTCCCAGAGACAGCTGTATTTAACCTGAAATCATGTGAAACACCTTAATTGCACACAGGTGGACTCCATTCAACAAATTATGTGGCTTCTAAAGACAATTGGTTGCACCATAGCTTATTTAGGTGTGTCATAGCAAAGGGGGTGAATACTTATGCAATCAATTATTTCCTGTTTTATATTTGTAATTAATTTAGAACAATTTGTAGATTTTATTTTTCATTTTGATATTGTGGACTTTTTTTGTGTTGATCAGTGGCAAAAACTAATTAAATCCATTTTGATTCCATGTTGTAACACAATAAAATGTGGAAAAGTCCAAGGGGGGTGAATACTTTTGAGAGCCACTGTAATTAATCATATTAAAACATATTTCCTTATTCAGTTTATGGTGCTTTTCTTTTCCGATAATTATTAAATTGACATTGTAAAATTATACATTCTGTCTGTTCAGCTTTGAGATTTAATTACAGTCGGCATTTTTACTTTTACAACATTGCCAACCTGGAGATTAAAGATCACCACTATAACAATACAGCCCTTTTTTTTGTTAATATTGCTAGACTTAGACACAGTATCTAATCTTAAAGTTAAAATGGTATAGTCAGGATTAACTAGATCAATAGGGCGGTAAGAGACACCTCTTTCTTTTTTTCACTCACTCACGCTATATTAAGGCTGGTAGTGCCCCAGTTAAGAAGTTGCTGGGAGATCATAGCACTCACTGTAAGGAACATAAGCGGTAAGTGATTTTAAATAATTGATTTTTGTTTAATAAGCCCAGTTACTCAATTCCTTACACAGTACACATGGTTGGTAAATGTGATATTTTCTGTGCTATTTTTTTTATATCTAATTTACCTAATGCACTTTTACTTTTTAGCTACCTTACATGATAGCTCAAAAAACTATTATTATTATTTATTTTACATAAGATCTCTGTAAGTCAACCTTTTCCTATATAGTGAATCTGGTAAAATATTATTACATATTTGTAAAGGTCCCTGTTATATTAAAATGGACTACTTCCTAACATATACCAAGAAAATAGACGCATTCTCCCACCTTGCTATTGAGTCTATCGATTAATCAATAACTTCTCATGTTGGCTTGTCCTGAAGCACCATGTGTCACAGTATGACAATATGTAAAGACTGCTTTGAGTTTTAAAGTTCATTCCATCCCTGAAGAAGTCTAAGGTACTGTTATTCATGTTATTTCAAATATCTATTTAAATCTTCTTCTTTTTTTTTAAGCAATACGTGTTATTATATATGTTTTCATTCTTATTTGTAACTTCATTTTAAACACATGTTAGTATTAAAATATACTGTATATTCATTTTTTTTTATTCTCAAAGAAATAAAATAAACAATGGTGTTTTTAAAATGTGTTGAATAATATGCATCTTTATTTCTTTACAATGCAGTATCTCTTTCTATTTAATTTAAGTATACGGTTATTTTCTTTAATTGGTGGATTATTTAGTTTTACCATTTATATTACAATTACAATTTTAAATAAATGTACTTCTTTACAGCATACCTACAACGAAGCTTGGAGTTTGCACTGGATGAATTATTGCATTATTTTGTCACATGTCATAATACTGTTGCAGCTATTTGGTTTATTTTGAAACTATTAAAAAAAAGTATTTGTGCAGACAGATTGGCAATGCAAATCCTTCGTCGGAGTTTTAAGAAACAATTTTGAATGTACTACTGTGTTTTTGTTATACTGATAACATGGTTATTCTTAATTTAAATTGGACAATGTAGCCTTCATAACAGCTTCATACAGGCTTTTTAAAATTCCTATACACCTAATTAACTAATATTAGCACCCATTGCTACTTAGGAAGGGATTAAAAGTTTGGGAAAATCAGCCCTAGTCGCTTAATATTTAAAGGCACAGAGTTTCTGTTTTCTGTATGTGATTCATCTGCTTGAGAAGAAAGAGGAAGGCAAATCACAGGGCAGACGGACGGGGGAGAAAGTCTTGCTTCATTCAGTTGTTTTGCAATGATTGTGTCTTTGTTTATTATTATAGCAGCTGAAGGGTATAAAAAGAAGAACTCAGTCGAGCCAACTCCCAGGGACAGGGCAGGAAGAAGCAGCTCTGCATAGTTTGCTTTGGTTCTTTGTGTGACAGGGGTTGCTGCAGAGACAAAATGACACGGCTCACTATTTTAGCAGGTAAGTTCTATTTATAGTGCAACCTGAAGACTGAGAGAGAGAGAGAGAGAGAGAGAGAGAGAGAGAGAGAGAGAGAGACAGAAAGAAAGAAAGAAAGAAAGAAAGAAAAAGAAAGAAAGACCACAATTTTAGTCGTGCACCACGACAGGTTTTCTGTTTTCTCTACTTCCTTACTGGCAGTATTTTATCATGTGCTTTGAGTTTATAATTAAATCCTTATCTGTCTCCTGAACAGGTTTGGGCCTGCTGATGTTCCTCCAAGTTGGTAAGTACTGTTGGACTATTATGAGTTTTAAACAGAGGAGATAAACAAGCTGTTAAACTGAGTCATTTGTTTCTGTAAGAATTTACAGTTTCAAATCAAGCTCTTTTAATGTGCAGCTTAGTAGTGCGTAACAAAATTTTTAAATAGCGGTATCATACATCTGCATTTACGTTGTAATAGGAACTATATAAAAACGTGTAGTCCATTTACAAAGCACAAATATGCTCTAACTACATGTCAATACAGTGTTATTAATTGTGTTATTAATTGTTACCCAGTTTGTATTTTTCTAATGACGCCAGGAGTTTAAGCTGCTGTGTGGTTGTGTTTAGGTTCTGCCTTCAAGCTGGTGTGCTACTTTACTAACTGGTCCCAGTATAGACCTGGTGTTGGGAAATACATGCCCAACAATGTTGACCCTTACCTGTGTACTCATCTGATCTACGCCTTCTCCGTCCTGAACCATGCCAACGAGCTTGTCACCTACGAGTGGAACGATGAGACGCTGTACCAGAGCTTCAACGGCATCAAAAACAGGTGTGTGGATCTGGGACTCCACTTAGTCACTGGTACTTGGGTATCCGGTAGTATGATTGTAGCACTGTAGGGTCACACAAACCCTACAACTGCACAGGCAGTGCCAGATGGAGGTCAAGTTCAGGACTCATGAAGATTCACTCATGCTGTGATGTAATGCAGGTTAAGCAATATTTGCAACTGTATTTTTGTACCAATGCACACCTTATCACAAGCAAATTGCATAGATCCACTCCTGATCCCACTAATGGACACTGACAGGTTGCTTTTCTTTCTTTCCATAGAAACCCTCAGTTGAAGACTCTGCTGGCTGTTGGAGGTTGGAACTTTGGAACAAGCCAGTAAGTAGTACCTTTATATGACATGACAGTGATTTATACAGCTAATAAACTCATCTCAAACCCCATTAAACCATTGTTTAAGACTTGTAGTCTAAACATGATAGAACACTGTTTAAAAAAAAGAATGGTTGCATGAAAAATTAAAACAGAATTCTCATCTAAATCCTGCAATCTGATACTCTGATTTAAAATAGTTGCAAAAATCAATCTATGCTTATTGCTTCACGATAAACCCTTCCCTCTCTGTTCCAGGTTCAGCATCATGTGTTCCTCTAAAGCGAACCGCAACAGATTTATCCAGTCGTCCATCAAGTTCCTGCGGACGCACGGCTTTGACGGGCTCGACCTGGACTGGGAGTACCCCGGAGCAAGAGGCAGCCCCCCAGAGGACAAGCAGCGCTTCACTTTGCTGGTCAAAGTGAGACGCCACAGTGGCCTTCCCCGTGTTATTTTAATTCAATCCATCTCTCTGTATACAAGTCCCTGATTGGCCCATCTTTCTCTTTCTTTCTGCAGGAACTGCTGGAGGCATTTGAAGACGAGTCAAACTCAACCAGGAGACCCAGGCTCCTGCTCACAGCAGCAGTGGCTGCTGGCAAGGAGAACGTTGACAGCGGCTATGAGATTGCTGAGATCTCAAAGTGAGTTATGGACGTTTGGGTCATTGGGGAGGTACAGTAGGAAAGTAATTAACCTATTTCATTTGGCAACTTTTGGTCTAGCTCAATTACTTTTGACTACAATCTAAACCTTGCAAGGGTGCCAGACTGTAATCTCAAGAGTTTCAGAATCTAAAAGTAATATTACAAATCAGCACTATTAAGTAACTCCTCCTCCTCCTCCTCCTCCTGCTACTACTACTACTACCACCCAAGTCATTCCCAATAGATCAGATTCCTGGCTTGTTCCAGTGCCGGCATGGTGTAATTCATCCATTTGAGAATTATGACATAAATGATCATTAATGTTCATGAAGATTTCATGGACATTCATGGTTAATCCCTTAACATGTCATCTGTGTATTTCCATCAGAACTTTTTTACCTGAAGTCCTTATTAAGGACATATTTTTGGGCTTGAAAACATAAACTGCTGGAGATCCATACCTGTAAGCAAGTGGCTGTGTACTGTATGTAAAATATATTGTATCTGCAGGTACCTGGACTTTATCAACATCATGACGTACGATTTCCATGGAGCCTGGGAATCCTTCACAGGGCACAACAGCCCCCTGTACCGTGGATCCACTGATCAAGGGCAACTGATCAACTTCAATACTGTAAGAATACAGGCACATCATAAGACATACTGTGCAACACAACAGCAGTCACATCTTTGACCGTTGATTCCTGATATGATAATTATCACACAGTTCATAAAAATATAATAAAAGCATGTCTCTAATCTAAGAGATTCCCGACATTATCATAAAAAAGAATGTGCAAGGTATTCTTGAGTTAAACAGTAGATAGCTAGGATCTGACCCACATTTGTTCACCTACACATAAGTGTATTTTTGCAGTTTATAGACACATGATGAAATACTGGGCCCAGTTCTGCCCTCTCTTTCTCACCCTCTCTCTCCCCATTCCCACAGGACTCTGCTATGAAGTACTGGCATGACCAGGGAGCTCCACTGGAGAAGCTAATGATGGGATTCGCCACGTACGGACGCACGTTCCGCCTGTCCTCTGGTCAGTCCGGTGTGGGAGCTCCCGCCAATGGGGCCGCCATGGCAGGACAGTACACGCGCGAGGCAGGCTTCTGGTCTTACTATGAGGTGAGCCGCAGAACTCTGAACCAAGTCTGTTTAACCTAGTTTCACTGTCAAGTCCTTCTACTTGAATGCTTACCTGTCTCTTCCAGATCTGTACCTTCCTGCAAGGAACCTCCATCCAGTGGATCACAGACCAGAAAGTGCCCTATGCCACCAAGGCAAATGAGTGGGTGGGCTTTGACACTGTTGAAAGCTATGAAACTAAGGTATTTCTTCCATAACGTTAACGTATTTATTTATCAGATATCACAGGAATAGCAATCTTTCCATCACTCAATACAGGAGGGAGGAGAGGGTTGTTACGTTTTTTAACTAGTATGCCGATTCCTGATTTCTCAGTCATCAATGAAAATGATTAGAAATGCTGATTTTACAGTCAGTTCTCTGGGGGAAGAAAGCAAACAAAGCTGAGTTCTGCCCTTTAGGGGCTTTCGATTGGCTGGCATTATAAAACAAATTCTCTTGATCCCCAATAGTGACAGACAGCTCTTTTTACACACTGCTTTTAACCCTAACCTTTGTGCAGGTGCGATATCTGAAGGACAACAAGTTTGGAGGGGCCTTCGTGTGGGCTCTTGACCTGGACGATTTCACTGGACAGTTCTGCAGACAGGGCCGTTATCCTCTTATCACCAAGCTCCGTACCCTGCTGGATATAGGTAAATCCACCAGGTGTCAGAAAATGCACTTTATAAATAGAACGGGCAGTGTTGTGTGACGTAGTGCCATTACGGATTCTGTCCGGTCGGTGAGATGAGAGGAGGTTAAAAGCACTACAATCACGAATGCAGAGGAGCTCGGTTCTTTTGCATTGTGGTTTTTCATTGCTAGATCTCTCAACATACATTTTAATATTTGAATAATATCCAACAGAGAGGCTGTAGAATATGGATATGTGATAGACATATAGTGAATAGCCATTAATAAAGGAACTAACAATCATATGATTTTCTTTTTTTTTAGAAATACCCCCCCTGCTCCCCACGACTAACCCCCCTCCCGGCCAATCCTCTACAGCCAAACCCACCACCACCACCACCAAACCCACCACCACCACCACCAGTGGCGGCAGTGGTTTCTGTGCCGGCAAACCTGACGGCCTGTATGTCAACATCTTGGACCGCAACTCATTCTACAATTGTGACCGAGGGGTGACCCACCTCCAGAGGTGCCAAACCGGGCTGGTTTTCAACGATAGGTGCAAGTGCTGTGACTGGCCATAAAACGTGGTACATTAACACAGTGTTTGTATCTGATCAAAAGCAAGCATCTGAAGACACCTGTTTTTTTTGGTTTTTTTTTAAATAAATCTGCACGAATCAAAATGCCTTCTTCATATTAAGGCAGGTGACAGTGCCTGAATAAAGATTTGAATATATGATTTATTTGTGCGTGTGTTTTATTGTGTTTTTTTAGTGCAGTATTTATTAAATGTGTAAGTTTCCCTTTCGATTATTTGGCTTTTCTAACATTTACATCTCTTAGTGTTTTATGTATGCGTGTATTTTAGACAATGCAGATAAAACAGGCTGCTGTTGTTTCCTGGTTTCTAATTGCTTCCTGTGTAGTAGTTCTAGCTCACTCCAGTGGTCTAGCTGCAATGCGACCGTAACAGGCGGTGTTGTGTGATACACTGCCATTACCGATTCTGTCCTGTCCCCTGTCGGTGAGATGAGGTGAGGTTAAAAGCTTTAAAACCATGAATGCATGTAAGCCTGGCTCTTTTGCATTGTGGTTTAGACATTCGCTTGTAGTGTGCAGTGTCGCCGGTTCATGCCCAGCTTCCACCCTGTTACACCACTATGTAACCTACAAGTAGCAGCAGGATTCTTTATAATGCTGTATTTGAAATATTTGCATATCTGTCTAAACAAGTGACGCACAAGGAAATAAGCACAAGGAAATGGGGACCAGTGATGATGTTAATAAGGTTAATAAGAGGAAGGGAAAGGGATTTTAAAACACTAGTTAACAGTCCTTTAACACCTGCCCTGTACAACACAGAAAGCAACTGGAGACACCTTTCAGTTATGTTTGGGTTTAGCCTGCTATTTTTACAGCAGTGCATAGTGACACCCAGTGGCCATGTGTTGTAATTGCGATTTTCTATTGCACATACTGTATCTTAAAGAGATAATAACCATGCCTTTAAAAAAACATTTTCAATAGCATGACAATGTGTAACTTTCTCATATGTCCTTTATAATTTGCAGTAGATCATTTCATTATTTATTTGACAGGGACAATGTACAATTTTTTACATTTATGACATGTCATAAGATTTATTGCACCCAGATTTAGCTATGAGCTCATTTTCGTTGGCAGTCCCTGGGCAGGTGTAGAGAAAGGAAGAAAATAAATAAAAACACAAAAACGGAAAAAGAAAATAATACAAATAAAGTAACATTTACAGAAGGGAGCAATTTGCAATATACAGTTTAAATAACTTAAGTTATCTCCTCAAACATAATGCAATTTTCCAGAGTCTTTATCCCACCAGGGGTGCTGGAGCCAAGGGCTCCACTTCGTTGTCTCACACTAGAAACGTGCACTCGTACTGCACGCAGATTATTATTGATATGATCAGTTAGAAGGAATTACCTATACAATAAATCCTTAGATATAGCTACCTGTACAACAAGCTACCTGTGTCACATAAGAACATAAGAACATAAGAAAGTTTACAAACGAGAGGAGGCCATTCAGCCCATCTTGCTCGTTTGGTTGTTAGTAGCTTATTGATCCCAGAATCTCATCAAGCAGCTTCTTGAAGGATCCCAGGGTGTCAGCTTCAACAACATTACTGGGGAGTTGGTTCCAGACCCTCACAATTCTCTGTGTAAAAAAGTGCCTCCTGTTTTCTGTTCTGTTCTGTCACCTACCAGCCCTGACCCCTGCCCCCTGCCCCCGTGCACGCTACAATATGATGAGAAATAACTATATAGATATATCAAGGTAGAGAGCGCTCATCTTCTCCATTTAGATGGCATGCGGCAACAACCCCTAAAAAGAAGACAAAGAAGAGCCCTTAAAATGAATTATGCATCCATATTGACTCCTGGCAAATAACAATCAATTGCCATGTTTGTTACTGGCAGCAAAATAACCCAGTCGCCATCTTGGCTCCTGGCAGTTTCGTGGAAGAAGAGGCTGAGACAGGAGACACTGGGAGAGCAGCTTGTTCTCGTGAAAGGGAACAAATATAAAAATAGTTTTTAAAATATTCCGGGTAACTGAATTGTTATTTAACTAAATTGTGCGGTTAATTGTGTATGTTCCGGGGGGTGGGGTGTTATTTACAGACTCTTCTAAGATTTTAAGCTGTTTTGTCTCGTATTTAGGCCGGAAGGCCTCTCTGAATACAGCGTTTAAGAAAAATAACGAAAAAGGCCCTCTCTTTTTCGATATTGTTCGTACAATGTTTCAAATGGTTCCTTAAATGAAATCGAAATAGTATGTTTTTCTTTTTTGTATTTTAATTGAAACATTTTGATTATCGAATCTGGAAAATTCTGTGTTTGTTTGGAATGGAAAAGGAAGTGATACAAAACAAACAGCAAATTGTAGATATAGTGTAAAAATAAATAACAGAAAGAAACAGCATGATTATATGAAGTTATGCAACATTGTCAAACTGCGTTTACCGTGTAAGTGTTAAATCTTAGTTGTACTGTGCCGTGTATAGTTACGTAACTTGATGCTGTTTTTTTTTTCCTCTTGACACTGTATACATGGCGCTTTTCACATGAAATCGAATAAAACACAAGATTTCTACATAAAGTAATGAAGACTGTTTGAAATTCTAGACCCCAGTCGTACTACGTCAAAAATGAGAAACAAATTAGAAAGTGATTGTGATTTTTTCTGTAGTACCTGCACATTTTGTGGAAAAGCGTGTACTCCACTTTGTTGTACAAAAAGTCAGTTTTCTTGTTGCAGGGTCCTATTTTTTAGTATCGGGGAAGGTCCAGGGTAGAAAAAAAATGAGTATTGCTCAATGCAGTGAATAACTTCATTGGATTTTGGTTCATGCAGCTGATTTAAGGCATGTAAAACACAGGGTTTATAAAATGTCTGTTAAATGGTTTTATTCGATGCCAGTGCCAATTAAATAAGTGCGCAAAGCAGTTACTAACACTGTCTAACCACAAATGTTAAGAATGGGGGAGTGTGTTTTGTTTTTTCATCAGGTAAAAGAAGGAAGCCCTCCTAGAAGATGACTGGATTGGGATCACAGTGAATCATTAAAAAAAAAAAAAATTAAGAAAAAAAAAATATCAGTATTGGTCTTCACGACGTCTGATCTGTCTGTTTTCCGGTTGCTATTAAAACTCAGCAACTCCCCTCCCCTATTTCTCTGTATCACAGCCCTTCAATGAACTCTGTAGCGGAAGATTTATAATTTTTTGTCCATCCCATTTTACTCGGCTGTCTGCTGCAGTCCCACCCAAAGCACAGGAGAGGAATCGCCCCAAAAGGACTTGTTCCCTCCATTACTTGTGATTTGCGGGCAGCGTAGAGTTGCGGGCACCAGAAGGCTGTTGATGAATTGAGTCTTCAAAGCTGTGTGACGGAGAGGGGGAGTAAACAAGAGTTTCTCAGGCCTCTTTAAGTATAACTCATGGAGTGAGTGTTCCTTCAGGCCCTGCAGGAGAAGCTGAGTGAAAGTGGGTGAAGAAGGGACAGACCCACTGAACAGCACCAGGTACTGACTTACAGATTTTCACACAGTATTTCTTTAAACTGTACGTTTGTCCTTCTGAGGTCAGAGCTGGATCAGGTGTCGGAGCTTCAAACTTGCACCCAGTTCTGGGTGTCAGAACTAATAATCTATCTAAACATGGTAATGTTTTTTTTTCCCCAAAAGCACAATTAGCAGGAGTCTGATTGCTGTAATTTAATCATTGATTAGCACAGGTAAACATCAATAGGTGTGTGGTCTTTAAAGAATTTCCTTTATGTAAATCCTAAGATTAGTGAGGTAACCTAGGGTCACCTGAGGTGCTGTAACCCAACTATCCTTGTAAATGGCACAGTATGGTAATGTACTTCCCTCTTTGATTGTGCACAGAGAAGAGTCCTTTGGTCCGGTCTGAAGCGAAGGGATCCAAGAAGAGGCTTTTTCAGTTGATCCTGATCATCAGAAGAAAGACAGACCTACGTTGACGACAGCAGTTGCTCCTATACCTATCAGCTTTTCTGCCTCATCTGTAGAGACAAATCATCAGAATGTCCAGCCAAGGAGATGACTGCTATTTCTTTTTCTACTCCACCTGTTCCAAGGTAAGGGCTTGACAATCAGTTTGCATTCTAAATGAGGAGGATTAACAGTTTTTTTTTTTTGTTTTTTTTTAATGTGTTTGTTCAAGTCTTTACAAACCAATAGAAGGTGTGCACCAGTATTGGTGCACTGTGTGTGATGTAGTGGTTTGTTAACACCCTGCCTGGTCTCACTAGGGTGACAGCTGTCCGTTTCGTCACTGCGAAGCAGCTCTGGGCAGTGAAACGGTCTGCAACCTCTGGCAGGAGGAACGTTGCTTCCGGAAAGTGTGCAAATTCCGCCACATGGAGATTGAGGTAAGTGTGAAATCAGCGCTCACAACCAAGTTTCTTCTCTGGTATCATTGAAAAGAATATGTTACAGTTTGATCAGACCGCTCATCTTCTGCTGTTATCAATCAACAAAATTAGCAAAAAAAGCTTCTCAGACTTACCTAGTTTCTATACGTCTACTGGAAAGGTGGAACTGAAAAAGTTGCAGGCCCAGACAGAATTGCTGTTTTTGTTTTAATTATTTTTTTTATTTTTTTTTTAACCTTCAAGAAAAAGAGAAATGCAATTCCCTGCTACTGGGAGACCCAGCCTGCTGGATGCAGGAAGTTGAACTGCGCTTTTCACCATGAAAAATCGCGCATTATCGATGGAGTTTTCATTCCGGCCAGTCAAAGTGAGCAACTTGCTTCTTATGAAAATTGCTTGTTGTTGTTATTGTTGTTGTTATTATGTTCTGTAGAGGCTTACATTTAATTAACTTTCACACAGCTCCACTCATGAGAAAAGAAGTCAATGAGGAGCAGCCCCCAGAGCCTGTTCCCCCAACCCCTGCTCCCTCCAACCCCCCGAACCCCCAGCTCCGAGGGGTGATCAAGGCAGAGACTTTGGAGAACGTGCCCAGTCCCACCCACCCCCCTGTCGTTATTAATGCTGCAGACGACGAAGATGAGGACGATGATGGTACAACTTAAATTGTCTTGTACCTAACAAAAAACATTCCTTTCTAAAATTCCTGTTTCCTATCATGGTACAGATTTACTGGAAGAAAAATTGCAGTTATAGTTTTTAACCAAGACTAGTCTTGTAATATGAAAGACTCAATATCGGCAAATTTTTTTATATAAGATATGTGAAGCGAAAAATATAGACACTAGAAACAGTCACCACAATTTTATATATATATATATATATATATATATATATATATATATATATATATATATATATATAATATTATTTATTTTGTGATATTGTATTGAAAAGCTTTGTCTTCCAGAATCTTTGCAGTAGCTAAGCAGAAAGGATGATTTAAAAATAATAATAAAAATAAATCATTGACTGATTTAATTATGCATTTTGAGTGAAAGTATATAAGAATTCATTTAAATAAATTGTCTGACTGGGCTCACTTTGTATCCTTTGTTTCTGTAGATGAGGTCTCTGATGAAGGAGAGGATGGTAAAGCTGGGTTGGAGCCCTCTCCTGATGGTCTCCAGAATGGCCTGACAATCACTGGCACAAGAAAACACATCCCCATTCCTAACAAAGGCATGTGACTGCTGTTTCTACTGGTCACTCAAACTGGACCACCTGTTTTAAACATACTAAAAACTTTCACATTGTTTTCTTATGCAACCTTGTCATTCATTTTTTTTTTACTCCTGTTTTGTAGATGACTCATTAAACTTTGGGATAAAAACACTTGAAGAAATCCGACTGAGAAAGGCATTGAAAGCGAATTTAAGAAAATCTGGTAAATGTTCTTCCGCTATCGAAACTATTATCTATTTGTGTCTGCTAAAAGTGGTGTAGCCCAGGATGTCTTTGGAAATGAAAAGTTGCACCACTCTCTGTGACTGTCACAGGGCACACATCTGTTTTTGAATAAGGTGTATTGTGTTTGAAAGCGTATGTTGACGTCTCAGTCATTGCTTTCCTGCAGGTAATTACTTAAGTGGTGTCGTTCCTCCAGCCGAGCAGAAGGGCAGGACAGGTCTGGAGAAGGAAATTGTGAGGTCTGTGGTGAGACCAGCCTTTCTGTCAACATCAAAGAAAGGTAAGATGGCATTCAGCATACCTCCTCTGTGAAATAAGGTCTATTAGAGCTCACTGAAGCATTCAATTAATGTATTTCCCGAAGCCCATTGCTTAGAGGATACAAGGAATATGAAGGATGTGGGGTGAAACTGTATTGCAGTATTCTTTCTGGAACTAACACTTGTTTTTTAAAGCAGTTGTCCCGGTCCATGGTGATGTTTTCATGAAACGCAACATAGCTGAAAGGCTGGGCAAACGAAAGGCAGAACTGGAGGGAGATGTACTTGTAAAAAAAGGTGAGGACCTTTGAAAGGTTCACTTAAGTTCCTGTTAAGAGTTTTAAAGTCGAAAGCAAGCTTTTTTTTTTACGTCACCCCAAGTCTCCTTGAATCAATCCAGACGTGATATTAAATTACAGTAAAATGAACGCAAACAAGCTAGATTTTGGAGGCAAAGTCTTCATTCAAGCGGGCTACACTAAAGATGCTGTTGACAATTTGATCTCTAATATACTGAGACAGGTTGTTTTTGTATGAAGATAACAAGTTAAGACATAAATGTTTGACTTCTCTTACTTTTCTATTAAAGTATTTCCAGTTGAGAGCAACCTTTCCGTGAAGCGCTGTCTTGCTGAGAGGCTAGGCAGGAAAGTGGATTCTCCAGAGGAATGTGCAGATGTCATCCCCAATAAAGGTACACATTTATCACTTAAGTTTCTAAGTGTGTGACTGTAGTGTAGTCTTGCAGTGCACTGTAAGAAAAAAAGAAATAAAATGCAGTTCCAATTTACTTTTATAAAAACTAAACATTTATTTATTTATTTATTTTTTTAATACAAGTTCCGAACTCAATGAGGAAACGTCTGGGATTGCCTGTGGAACAGCCAGATACTGAAACAGGTAAACTGGGCTAACTAATATTTTTATGCTTTTGTACCCCCTCTAACAAATGAAAACTAAAAAATATATAATTTTTTTTAGGACGGCGATTTTTCTGATCACCTTGTGAATTTGTACCGTAACAGGGAACGACAATCAAGGAAAATGGTCTGGAGTGGTCCGCATCAAGACTCTTGAGGAGATCCGACTGGAGAAGGGGGTGAAGACGCAGGGAAAGAGGGAGCAGAACCACCCACAACAGGCCTCAGCCCGGACAGTGAGCCCAGTGAAGAAACCCAACAAACCCCTTGTGAATGTTCACATCAAAACCTCTGAAATCCAGCACACCAAGAAGCAGGAACAGCTGGAGGAGCAGCAGAAAGCTGCCAGGAGCCCCCTCCCTGAGACGGCAGCAGCAGCCTCAGACACACCGAGAGAGAGGAATGAGGCAGCACCAGGGAAAGGGCTGTCTGAGCCGGGGGAGGTCCGGGTGAAGACCCTGGAGGAGATCCGCAGAGAGAAGGCAGCTCGAATGCAGCAGAGAGCTGGGAAGGCAGAGAAGACTGAGAACAACCCTGGTGCTGGAGATCAGAGAGATGCCGCAGCCACAAGAAGACGGATCCTGCGTATTAACAAAGCAGCAGGTACATCAGCCAGTTTGTTTGATTTTCTGGATGTCTAGTATTTATGTAGTTTTGTCTAATGTACTTTTTTTATTTGTATGTTTTTGAAAGAAACAATAAAACAAAATGTATTATTTTGGTAATGTATCTGCTACCTGCCAAAATGTTGCCCTTGAAAAAGGGATGTTATGTCCCATTATATATATATATATATATATATATATATATATATATATATATATATATATATATATATATATATATATATATATAATGAAGTACCAGAAACAGTATTCGTTAGAAACTGATTTTTTTTATGTTTAGAGTTATTCTTGTTTAGTAAAACATCAGCACTTTCTTTTATTAGGAGCACTTGGTAAAAATGACAAAGTGGTAGAGTCCACGAAGGAGCCTGAAGAACCAGCCCCCGAACCCAGCACCTTGCAGGTAAGTGGGAGAACGTGACCAATTGTCAATCATCATCACTTGTCAGAATATAATGGGTTGTAAATTTAGGCTCCGTTGTTGTAATTCTTTATTTCCTCTCAACAGACGATGACAACAACAAATGGGAGCAGCAGCGCCCCAGTGGAGAAAGTGTTGGTGAAGAGCTTTGAGGAGATCATGAGAGAGAAGCGACTTCGTAAACAGCAGGGAGACTCCTCACCAGCCTCCATCCAGCCGGGTGGGACGACTCCTGCCCCTCTTAAACCAATAGAGGAGGCTCCAGCCGGCGTCAAACAGGGCCGGCTTTTACCAGCTCCTGCACAACAAAGAGCAACACAGCCAGCCTCTGCCCAACCAAGAGAACGTGCTCCTGTCTTGCTTAAAAAAAGAGACCCTGCCCGTGTCCAACAGAGAGCGACATCACCAGCTAGTGTCAAACAGTGTGACACAGATACTGTTCCTACCTCTCTCACGCAGAAAGAGACCACATCTGTCAAACAGGGACAGCTTTCCCAAACATCTGTCCAGCAGAAAGAGACATCACCAGTGTCTGTCCAACCAAGTAAGAAAGTTCCTGCCTCAAATAAAAAGAGAGCCACAGTTCCTGTCTCCTTTAAGACAACAGAGAAAGTCCTTGCTTCAGCTAAACAGCTTTCACCAGCCACTGCTGAAAAGAAAGAGGCTGTACTGGACCCTGTCATAAAAGAAAAAGCAGTACAGCCTCCAACAGGTCCAAAAGACAGTGCTTCACCAGTGGCCCCAGAGGAGCCCCAGCCTGATAGAGTGCAGCAGGCAATGGCTGAGAAACCAGCTCTACAGGCACCTGAGCCAAAAGGTAATATTCTTTGGTTCTCTTGCATGGCCACTAGACCACACTGCCTCTCAATTTCTCCCTGTCTTAACTGTTTTCTCCCTCCTCTCTTCCTCCATTCCAGTGAGACCAAAGCTGAATGTGAAGCCATCGATGATGAAGCCAACTTCCCCTGTGAGGCTGGGACAGAAACGCAAAGCGCCTGAGAGCCACCCGTCAGCTATAGCTGCTGTGAAACCCATGAACAGTGCCCCCTCTACAGAGGAAGAGCAGGAGCCTCCCCACAAGCAGTCTGAGGTGAGAAGGGCTGTCACTAACCTGTCTTGGCTTTCTGCCTAGATTTATCAATGAAAAATGACCCTACCTAATTTAGTAAAACTGCTTGTCCTAATTCATATATTTTTATATTTTAAGACAGCAGAAATAGATTTGTTTAAAGCGATAATTGGTTAGTTTTCATCTTTTTATGTGTATTGCTTTTTTTTCTAGACTGTTGCAAATTCAGATAAACCAGAGACATTGACCAAAAAAGTCTGTCCTTCTGAGCCACACAAGAAAGCGGCAAATTCTCTGCAGCAATTCCCCCTAGCAGAGGCCGAAAGGACTCAACCAGCAGCAGTACAGGGTACCCCAGCGGAAGAGCCCCAGCGAGCTACAGAAAGGTAAACCAGAACTCTAGACTTCAGGCACAGTCCTGCAAAATTTACAACAGCTGTGCCTCTTCCTTCTTTCACTAATCTGTGAAACAACCTGTGCTAATTTGCTACCTTTCATAATTCGATTCATAATTTATAAAACGATTCATAATTCATGTGTGCAAGTTAGATTGCAAAATCATGAAAGGAGTCCAGCTCTGCATACATCAGTATATGTCATCTGTCGACAGTATTACGTGTGCATTTTATCCAGTGTAATTGCTTGCAAATTAATTGAAAGTTCATACCACACTCTTGCTTGGTTTAGTAGAAACCACTCCTCAACTGTGTTTCCATTCTTCATTTCCAGCGTGGTGGTGGCCAGTCCCTCTGCCCACCCTCAGCGGCCTGCCTATCAGGCGAGGACTCGCAGGCTGAGCTCAGTGTCCTCGCGGGCCGGCACCTCCCTCAACAGCTCTGCCGCAGTGGACGACTTTGAGGAGTTGATGAAGGAGTTCTCTGATGACCGGCTGGAGGACGAGATCGAGCTGGACCCAGCCAAGGGGGAAGATGACCTGCTACTGGAGCTCTCCGAGATGATCGGCAGCTAGGGATCTCGTCTGGGAGGGAGGCTGTGAGGGGCTGACTGGGGGGGTAGTGCACAGGGACCCAAAGGTCACTCAAAAAAAAAAAAAAAAAAACAGTTTTTCTTTTATTCTTAAGATTCATGTTTGGAGGGGCTTTTGAGAATGCAGAGCTAGTGCCACATACTAAAAAAAAAAAAAAAAAAAAAAATCCATCATCATATAGGCTTCAAATAGCACCCATCAGCCTTTTTTAGGACCTTGCACCTCTTGGGGCTTTACATTTGTTACAAATGGATAAGACTGATGAAGTGGCCAGTTTGCCCCCACAACCACCACTACTGCTCCTGCCTCCAGTGCTGTCACTACACCAGTCCCATTTTGAGACTTGTAATGAATGCAGAATGGTTACTACTTGGTTTAACCTCTTCACATGACTAGCAGTTTGCACTGCTGTAACTGGTGTAAGAGTGTCAGATTAGTATTCCTTGCACACTCAGGATCCCTAATCAAAGACAAGGGGACAGCATTTGATTTATTTAATTTTGAGCAACTGTTTCCCAATTTATAACTCTTTTTTTTTTTTCTTTTTCCAGCGAGTTGTTATATAGTATGGTCCCAGTTTCTGTGCATTTAGCTGTTAAATGTTTGAGACTTTTACAACCTGTTCCCAAAGGGAATTCTAATTGCATATTACTTTTTTGTACGTGTTTCACTGTTCAGAAAGATAAATTCCCCAGAAACCTAAAGAAAATACCGACCAATGTTTTTATATTTCTTTTTCGTCTGCAAAAAGGACAATTTTTTCATGTGCAATCATTCATGAGAAGTCACCGACTGTTCCACCCGACCAGAAAAAAAAAAAATCTAAAACAGGCTTCAACATACAGCTCTACAAGACAACTCACAGATAAACTGCCTAGCTGCATTGTGCCCCTGCACTAAAACTATTGTATACCCAAACAAGTAGTGGTTGTCCTTCATAGCCATCGAAAGGCACTTTTTTTTTTTCTTTGGAATAGATTTTTGCCCTTTAGAGTTATCAACAGCTTAAAAACGAGAATTTTAGCAGCAGTCATGTCGGCAAGCAGCCAAGGAAGGAAGGACCATCTGATTCAAGCATGTGTCCAGCACTTAACACTTTCCTCATTAATAATTTAAGAGGGGATTGTCTTGTCAAAAGCAAGAAAGAAAAGACTTTTAAAACCGTAGAGAGAATAAATAACTTGCTGCATAATCCTTAAATTTAGTATGATCTGATCCCTAAAGAGTCCAGTTTTGTGTGATGTGCTGTTTAAGTTTTCTTCTTTTCTTTTTTTAACTGTGATTGGGGTTTGACTTTATATAGAGACGCTGCTGTAAGATGCCTCTTGTCAGACAAAAGGTTGTAAATTGAGTTTAAACTTTGAAATTAGTCCAGAAAATTAATGTTACATCCATTTTAATATGAGCCCCATTTACTGTCAGTTTGTGAGACCAGGCTGGACAAACTGGCCACTTTCTATCCAGATGTATTACGCAGAGTGGCTGGGTTGTGTCTCCCCAGTTTCTATTCACTATAATTTGGTTATTTATATACCAAATGTAAGTTCCTGTCCTTTTTCAAAAAAGAATAGACTTTTATTTAAACTAATAATTAAATGTTTTTTATGTGTATTTGAGACAAATTCTTTTTTTTCAGTCCTATCGAGTTGTTTCAAAGAAAAGGATGAGCTTCTCAGGGATTACTTGTTTCCAGTCTGTAATTTTTGTGATAGGATCCTAAGATTCTACCAGATTCACATCAGCAGAATACCTTTGTGTGTATTGTAAAAAGTGGTAACCTGCTTTCAGATACTGAAGCAAATTTGTAGGACTGACCTTGTTTTAATGGTATAACCGCTGTTACTTATTTTAGCTTTACCCCAACCCCTGTTCAGTTGAAAACCAAAAGCAGCATCTACATTTCAGTTGTCTATTTGTTGCTTGTAGGGTGTAGGACATTTCCATTGTGCTTCATCTGAATTGTATCATTTTTTATTGTTTTCATTTCAAATGTTTGTATGCTACCATTTAAAAAGTTGTAAATAAAAAGTTGTATTCTGCTTTTTTTAAAATCATGTTTTGTGTTTCTGTTTTTTCAAGCCAGCACAAAGGTGTTTTCTGTTACACAAATTCTACCTATTAGCCTGTCCTCCTGCACTCTACTAAATCTTAAGGTTGATTCTTGAAAGTGATGGCAGCTGTTTAAGGAAGTTTGATAACTTCTTAGACAGCCAAGTTGAACAGCATTGTTACCTAAGGCTCATACTTGAGCTGTACACAAAGCTTGGACAAAACTAGTCTTCCATGTACTAAATTTAACATATAGTCGTGTCTCGGATAGGTGGCTCTGACCGAACATGCATGAAACTACATTTCACAGCAACGCTATGCCATCACTGGGAATAAAATGTCCTGTTCTGTACTGTGCAGAAATAGTAATGTTCATGCTTTTCTGTTCCGCGGTCCTGGCAGCTCCACATAACTAGCTTTGTGGACTACAAGGTCAATAAACATACACAGGGATCTGTACTTCAGATGCATAATGTTAAACCAAATACTTGAACACCAGGTAACTTAAATGAATACCTTAGTGACATTTTCAAATAAGCTAACTTAAATATTCTTGTTTTGTGAGCAATTCGGACAACTGCTGTTTCTTGCAAATCAAGACTGAAAGGAAACAAAAATACGCTGAAGTATTAACATCCGTCCAGTAGGTGGTGTTAGTAGATCTAGTTATGACTTTAAAAAGCTCAGACGTAGAAGTCATCCAGTGTCCCATATTCCGTTGCAGTCAAACGGAAGTCCGCCATTTGCGACAGGAAGTTGCTGAGCTAGAGCGTGTGGTGTCCGTTCGCAGAGAAAAGAGCACGGTGCGGAAAAGGAGTCAACAGCTTTTCCTAAAAGTATCTATTAAATTAATTCATAACATCAAGCGGGAGGATACACACGCATTTCCACAGCCATGGCGTACCGAGGCCAAGGACAGAAAGTCCAGAAGGTTATGGTGCAGCCGATTGTATCCTTTTGTACCAAAGAAGAGCGGGTTCTTGTATATAAATAATATCGAAAGGCTGCCTACACTGCAGCACTAAACTGCAAGTTACTTGTGAAAGCAAACAGTACACCTCTCTGAATTGTGTTCCATTATTTTATATTTATCCAGAAACGTTCGTTTGTGTAGCAGCATCAGATCAAACATTCAAATAAAAGTACGTTTGAATGAACCTACACCGCCGTTTCTTATTCCTTGTCTTTTACAGAACAGTTTGAAGGCCGCGGTTTTTTTTTTAGTTTTTTTTTATTTTATTTATTATTGTGTCTTGTTTGTAGTCTGCTAATATACATGTTCAAATACATTTACTCCAGTGTCCGTAGTGAGTTCCAGTTGCAGAAGCAAATGGAAGCACGCAACACCACCAGTAGGTCTTGTTTGAAACCAAACATAACCGTTGCAGTGGGGCTGGTAACAATGGTCTCAGATTTATGTATGTACTGGATTCATTTCGGTGATATGGTTTTTGATCTGGGTACCAGGTGATGTTTAGGTTAGGGTTTCCTTAACTTGTCTTTCACAGAATCTTATCTTTCGGTACCTTCAGAATGTGAGTATACATTATTAATCTGCTTTTTTAATTACTACGGTATATTCATGATCATGTACCGCAGCCATGGTGCTGATGTTGATTCTGTCCAGTAACTCTAGTGTTGTGTAAATGTGTTTGACCACCTCTTTCATGCTGTAGCAGATAAGGGCATGGATAAACTTGATACTGGAGATTTCTGTAAATAATGTTACGATTTTAACTGATCAAAACAACCTGTTACCCCTACCTCAGAACCATACATGGACATTTCTTGTGATATGCAGGTGATGATACTGACAACTGTAATGTAGTGACAGTAATAACAGAGGTTGTGTGTGTTACTGACAGACCTTCGTTTTGTTTCTTTTCCTCCAGCGCTCCAGAATTCAGGTGTGGTTGTATGAGCAGGTGAACATGCGGATAGAAGGTTGTATTATTGTAAGTGGGTTGTGTTTTTATTGAAATTGTTTTTAATGGTGGAAAAATAAATCTCCTTTTTGGAAGCATCTAACAGGTCAAAGCAACAGGTAATGTAAAATCTAAGCAAGCGATCAAAAGGTGGTTCAAGGTAAACCAACGGACTGCTTTTTTGAGTAGTTCTGATATATAGTTTTATGAGAAATTCAGTGGTACTGTAAAAGTAGTCCATTTAGAAATCCCTTCCACAGAATAGCATTAGCTGCATATGTTCCAAATCATGTTTGTTTTCTTGTTTAGGCGAACACTTCCCATGTTGCCTGTCCGGGTGTAAATGCATGCGTTGATTTTGTGCCTGGTCTTTTTCAGGGTTTCGATGAGTACATGAACTTGGTGCTCGATGACGCAGAGGAGGTCCACATGAAAACGAAAGCCAGGAAAACTCTCGGTAAGTTTCTGTGTACACTGGACTGCTGAGCATAGTGGGTGGCTGTGAGTTCATACAGTCCCACAGCAAACTTACAAGGGGGTATGACTGTAGAAGGTTTTCCACTGTCCAGGAAACTATTAAGTTGTTTCCATGTGCAATAAGATGCAGCATTGTATTTAATTAGAAATCCTTGCTCATAAGGGTGAAACTATTTGTAATGTTGAAATGCGTTCTGAAACCTAATGAGCGAAGGCAACCATTAGATGCAATGTGGATTTGTTTTTTAAAACCGTGTCGTGTGAAAGTAATGTAATTAAATCCATTGCACCCTGCATGAAGAAATAAAGTTGTTATTTCAGTGATATTTTACACCTAGTAGTTTACATGAATCATTTATCTTTTTTTGCAGGTCGGCTTATGATAAAAGGAGACAATATCACCTTATTGCAGAGTGTTGCTGTCTAGTGCGCACCAAGCTGCTTCACTGCTGAGTAGCATCCCCAGGGCTGTGGAGTCACATGTGAAGATATAATGATTTGAATGCAGATAATATTTGTATTATTTTTGTACTGACTGTTGGAGCTCCAAGTCACATTTACTTGTGTATCAGTGCTGGTCATGTCACCACCACTGGGATCATGTTCACTGGTTATGTGTGTTCCTTGCTCGTTTGTGTTACAATAAAGGTTTTTGGTTGGTTTTCTTTGAGTCTTGTTAATGTGTGTAATCTTTATTTAGCCTCTGATGGCCAGATTATCATTTATTTGTCTGATGCCTTTATCCAAGGCGACTTACAGATGTCACAATGCAAGATTAATGATTGAACAGCATGCCACCAAGCTGGTTGCACTTGTGAAAGGAGAAGAGCGTTGCTGAAGATGCAAGACGAAGTCAACAACGACCCTCTTGAGTTGCTTCTTGCAGTTTCATCAACAGTGTTGTAAACTGCACTTTAGAATCAGAGTCTAAGTACCCTGCTGTTCCTAAGAGGATATTGGTGTCTCCTATAAACACCTTCTGCACTGGGCTTTGCCATATCCTCCACTCTTATTATTGGAAGCAGATTGGTTTTCATTTGGAGTCTGACAAGTATGAATTTAGTTGATCCAGGACCTGAGCCACCTTTATGTACTTGTTTGTCATCTGCAGAGAAAAAAAAAGTAGTTTTTCAGCAGTATCATTTTTTTATCAACCTGTGTGTGTGTATATATATATATATATATATATATATATATAAGGAAGCAAAGGCTGGAAATTAAATGATGAGACAAAAGCTATTAGGGCAGTCACCAATTGTCCAGGTCTCTAATTGTAAAAGTTGTATGACGTCGTTTGGAGCTTTGACCACCAGGGGGTTCCCTAAACTGCTTTGTTGCGACCTATAATAGCCTGTACAAATGAAGCCTCTTAGCTTATCCATTTCACAGGTTAAGACTTTATACAGAAAATAGGGTGATTAAGTTTTAACCTTGTGCAGAATTGCAGAATCTCTCTTTATTTCCCATGCACCTAGCAGCAACAATACAATGTAATGCTGTTGTCTCCATCATGATGAAAGCGTGCATCGTTTAAAATGGGTCTGGTGCAGTGCAGAATCAAAGTGTCAGAAAATCCAGCAGTATATATATATAGAGCATACAAATGTGTGCTATTACTGTCTATATTAGTTTTCTGGGTCCTTTAAGCAAAACTATTTAGGTATGTATCCTTGTTACTGAGTGGAACTGTAAGAAACAGTTTTTTAGAGTGACTTCTGATTGAAACGTTGTGAATTTATAGCTTGCTAAGTTAGTATGGCACTACACAGGCACTCGGTAATTTGTTTAAACGCTTACTCCTCAGTATATTTAAATCCTTTTGGGGGGGAAATTACATAATGTTACAAACTGTTATGATTGTGTGGTTAAAGTTTATTTTTCTGCTGGGACAAATATTCAAAAAATAATCCTTGAAAAGTTAAAAGAGCATATCAGGTACTATAACAGGATTTCTTAAAGACTGTCAAAGAAACCATGCAAAATGTCTTATGAAATAAATAAAACCATTCTGCTGGACAGTCGACAGTTCCCTTCTTTATAAGCTGATTTGATGGGGGGGGGGGGGGGTACCAGGGTTTATTCCTAGGAGATGTTTTAACTGTAATATGTCACTAATTATATAGATTCAGCTAATTAAAAATGAAAAAATATCTGAATATTGGTTTGAATCTTGAAAGAATATTCAAACATCAAAAACCTGTTCATCCCTCGAGTTATAAAATCTCTGACCTCCCAGTCAAAAACTTTCTGAACAAGCCCTATAGAAACAAGCTGTCCCCTTTCCTTGAAGCTCCCAGCAGTAGATATATTGAACAGCGAGGGCTTTGTGTTTGTGGTGCATCCTGCTTCCTTTAAAAACAAATGTATATATCTCGAGATAGAAGCAGAGAGAGCACTCTGCGGTGCTCTGTCAGGCAGTTTCACTTTGCTGAAGAGGGAGTGTTTTTTTTTTTTTATTACCGAGGAAGTATGATAAAAATCTGCAGTAGCTCGGAGGGTCGGGAGCTCATGAGCTCAGGGAAGGGGGGGGCTGTGAGGTGGGGGCTCTGCGGCAGGAACCTTCTCTATCAGCGAGGAAGCTGAACCGGAGAAACCTGTCAGAAGAAAGAGATTCCTAACTACACCACCACAAGCTTAGGGTGTGGAGATCTAGCTGTTTCTGCATGCTTAGTTTTTTACATAATTTTTTATCACAGATCAGCTGGTTTTGTTTTTTAGTTCCACCTGTCTTGTCTCTATTGCAGGAGAGCAATGGGAGTGCAATTAAAAAACTGATTTAGCAAAGGGACAAACTTGCACAGCATGGGGTGCCTCTCTTTCCCTCTCCTGTAGAGAGCTATGAGAGGAATTGGCTACTCTTACTGTGCTAAGATGTGAGCTGATCTCTAGACATCTAGGCATGCATTGCAACTCTTCATATGTGTATTTGTATTTACTGTGCATTCAAATTATGATTAATAAATCCATTGTATTTGTATACAGACCCCCCACCCTGCTAAAAGCCCACCCTGATAACCACCCTTTGGCACCAGTAGGCAAATAAAAAGTATAACGTGATCCTTCATATAAGGTAAGTTGCAGAATAGCAGTCTTCCACCCCTCATTATCCTTTCTTCAATCGTTTGAGATGCACCACAGTTCTAACAGACTGTATGAAAATGAACACAGGGTTACTGCAAACAGAACCTGCGGCAATCAAGGCAGTTTCACTGGCTTCGGAAGCTCAGTGATTCATAAAACTTGGCACACTTCTGAATAACTTTATGTCTGATTAATACTGCAAAGTAGAATTCTTTTCCATGTAGAATCGGTTACATATGAAATATCCTGTATTTGAAAAATAGTTCTAGTGTCATAATAACTGGGGTTGAACATCTTTTCGATACGTTGTACTTGCTACATAAAATGAAAACTCCCTGAAGGGAGTGCTGTGCTTATTTCACCCATGTGGATAGTTGAAGGCAGCCCACACAAATCCTTTGGGAGCTGGGCACTTCCTCCATCTAGAGTAGTCACGAATGGACCCATTATATATCAGGGGTGGCCAAAGTTGGCTCTTCCACTCCTTGTCTTTGTACCATCCCTGTTCTAAATTGTTTCATTGAACCAATCAAGCCTGCATCCGAACCCTGAAGTAGTTCAGTATCTCATTTCACCTGTTGGCCCTCCAGGACCGTGATTGGACACCGCTGCCTTTCATATATCCGAGACGAACACCAGCTCAAACTGCCTCCGCGTGAGCGTGCGTGTGAGAGATTCGGGCCTACCTCCAGCCCTGAGCCTGTCTGGCCGTGCCGAGCTGTGTCCTCGTCGAGTCTCCTCCGTTCCCACAGTGTCGCGCACGGCGGAAACCACTGGCAGGGGCAGATTTCCATTTTGTGGTGGTTTCCTGTTCTTTTCTGTGTTTTGTTATTAATTGTTCTCGAGAGCTTTGTTCTCAAACCACAGGCTGTACCAACCTCCCCGCAGCCAGCTCGACTAGCCAGGTGTGAGACCGCCGACCGACTGGCACATTCCCAATCCATGCTTTCAGTGCTTGTTCTTTATATAGAAATCACTTCTATCCATTATATTAGTACTATTGTTCCCGTCTCGAAGCATTTCCGTCCTTTACATTATACTTGTTTTGCTATTGGTGTCCATTTTGTTTGCATGAGGTTTATAGGTAATGTGATGTCTGCACCCATTTCCTCTCTCACTGGCATAACAGCTATGCTGACCAATGGCTTGATCTGCAATGCTTTAAAAGGCTTAATCTGTAGGTACCATATCATATGTGAATGCACTTTAGCATGACAGGCATTTTTATATGTGAGATAAGCACATGTGCTAATACAAAGGACTGTTTTTGTAAAGATTTGAATATAGAAGAAAATACAAAAATCTATCAAACATCCCAATTTCCGTATAAGCTATGGGAGAGAGCTACTCCAAGTAGCTATAGTGCTGGGGGCATCCATCACTTCTCAACAGTAGAGCTATGGAACCACATGGCAAACTGGTCGAATTTACCAGGCTTGTCGTCCTATTCCTTGCTGAGTTTCCACAGTGCCACATTCTTCCAGGACTGCCCAAGACGCCCCTGGAATTCCACTTGGAACACTCCCCAGCTAGAAACAGCCAGGCTTGTCCAGTGGGTGTGGTCAAATACCATGGTAACTATGACAACCTTTGTAAGCTTACATTAGAATTGCATTAGTTTTAGTCCAGGCTGTTGCAGTAGGGCCAGTTGCTCTCAAGAGGCAGCAATCACTATGAATGCTCATGGAGAAGTAGTTATCCCTTGAGTGAGGACGGGCAAATAAGCAACAAGCCCGCAGGTTAAGACTAGGAGTGAAATAAACACAGCACTCCATAAATCTTCATTGAGTATTCTTTGTCTATAACAAGCACAATCTATTTCATTGTGCACTGGCCTTTCTCTTTAATTGTATGTGTCATGTTCTTCTTTCAGTGTTGCATGTTCTGTAGTTGTATTGTTTGGGAGGATGTTTGAAATGGCTTTGAACTTGTTGTCCTGTTGTCCTTCAGCTGCTTGGGAGCAGTCTTGGACTCTCAGTGTTGTATCACCTGGTTAAATAACGGGATTGAATGGAAGTAGCTTTAGGATGGTGCCCTTGTTCTGTTTCATTTAGTTGTTTCTTTGTTTCTTTTTATTCTAGACAACTGTATATCATCTATGACTTCAAACATTTATTCTTTGATAATACCAGTACTATACCTTCAACATTTAATAGATGAAAATAGGTACACTCTATTATTATTATTATTATTATTATTATTATTATTATTATTATTATTATTACACATTAAAGGTACAGCTACAGGCAGGAATGTAGTCTTATATTTTTCAGAATGAATCAGTGTTTATTTTATGGAGGGGGTTTAGTTTATCAAGGTAATAGCCATGTTGACCTCGATTGTGATTTAGTACATTTGTTTTGGTAGTACTATGTGTTTCAAATACTAGTGAGATTTAATAGAGGTTTGTTTTAAAATATGTATGTTTTTGACAAGTTACAGACGTGCTCAAATTTGTTGGTGCCCCTCCACAAAAAACCAAGAATGCACAATTTTCTCTGAAATAACTTGAAACTGACAAAAGTAATTGGCATCCATCATTGTTTATTCCATATTTAATAGAAATCAGACTTTGCTTTTGATTTTTTATTCAACATAATATTGTAAATAATAAAACAAATGAAAATGGCATGGACAAAAATGATGGGACCGCTAACCTAATATTTTGTTGCACAACCTTTAGAGGCAATCACTGCAATCAAACATTTTCTGTAGCTCTCAATGAGACTTCTGCACCTGTTAACAGGTAGTTTGGCCCACTCTTCTTGAGCAAACTACTCCAGCTGTCTCAGGTTTGATGGGTGCCTTCTCCAGACTGCAAGTTTCAGCTCTTTCCATAGATGTTCGATAGGATTCAGATCAGGACTCATAGAAGACCACTTCAGAATAGTCCAATGTTTTGTTCTTATCCATTCTTGGGTGCTTTTAGCTGTGTGTTTTGGGTCATTATCCTGTTGGAGGACCCATGACCTGCGACTGAGACAGAGCTTTCTGACACTGGGCAGTACGTTTCGCTCCAGAATGCCTTGATAGTCTTGAGATTTCATTGTGCCATGCACAGATTCAAGGCACCCTGTGCCAGGCGCAGCAAAGCAGCCCCAAAACATAACCGAGCCTCCTCCATGTTTCACTGTAGGTATGGTGTTCTTTTCTTTGAAAGCTTCATTTTTTCGTCTGTGAACATACAGCTGATGTGACTTGCCAAAAAGCTCCAATTTTGACTCATCTGTCCAAAGGACATTCTCCCAGAAGGATTGTGGCTTGTCAACATGCATTTTAGCAAATTCCAGTCTGGCTTTTTTATGTTTTTCTTTCAAAAGTGGAGTCCTCCTGGGTCTTCTTCCATGGAGCCCACTTTCGCTCAAAAAGCGACGGATGGTGCGATCAGAAACTGACGTACCTTCACCTTGGAGTTCAGCTTGTATCTCTTTGGCAGTTATCCTTGGTTCTTTTTCTACTATTCACACTATCCTTCTGTTCAATCTGGGGTCGATTTTCCTCTTGCGGCCGCGCCCAGGGAGGTTGGCTACAGTTCAATGGACCTTAAACTTCTTCATAATATTTGCAACTGTTGTCACAGGAACATCAAGCTGCTTGGAGATGGTCTTGTAGCCTTTACCTTTACCATGCTTGTCTATTATTTTCTTTCTGATCTCCTCAGACAACTCTCTCCTTTGCTTTCTCTGGTCCATGTTCAGTGTGGTGCACACAATGGTACCAAACAGCACAGTGACTACTTTTCTCCATTTAAATAGGCTGAATGACTGATTACAAGATTGGAGACATGTGTGATACTAATTAAAGAAACTAATTAGTTTGAAATATTGCTATAATCCAATTATTTATTATCTTTTCTAAGGGGTACCAACAAATGTGTCCAGGCCATTTTAGAATATCTTTGTAGAATAAGCAATAATTCATCTCTTTTCACAGCTTCTTTGCTTTATTCTATGACATACCAAAGGCATGCAAGTATACATGATAAAATAGCTTTTAATGTCATCACTTTTCAGGAGGAATGAAGCATTATTTCAATGAGCTGTAAGGGTACCAGCAAATTTGAGCACGTCTGTACATCACAAGAAAGCATAGTCACTGTGCCAGTCTACTCGGGACAGAGTGGATTTCAAAATTCGGTTCACACTATCAAGCTGTGAGGATCAGGTACCAAAGTAAGACAGCCGGTACTGTACCGGCCAAATCACTGCAGTGTAAAGTTCATGTTAAATGTGCTCTAGAATATGCTAGGTACTAGTTTGTATTATTATTAAAAATAATAATACAAACTAAATAAAATCAGCAAAGACAAATGGCTTTTATACACACACACGCACACACACACACACAATCACAAACGCGCACACACACACACACACACAAACACAAACGCACACACACACACACAAACACAAACACAAACGCACACTTCCAAAAAAGCAGGAACAAAAGGAGAGAGAGAGAGAGAGAGAGAGAGAGAGAGAGAGAGAGAGAGAGAGAGAGAGAGAGAGAGAGAGAAAGAGAGAGAAAAGGAATTGGGAACAAAAGAAAGACGAGTAATGAAATTATAACAATACGGTGAGAGGCGAGGGGGACAATAGCAGGGAACAATCGCAGAGAGCCAATGGAAGGGGAGGACAATGGGGCGAATGACAGCGGGACAATGGCCTCACTGTTTCCAATTAGACATTATCTCATAGACGCTGTGGCAGGTTTCATTGTGCTCTGGCTATTTTCAGCTCTCCCTTTGTGTCGGCCACCACTGATATTTCTTCCAGCGCCACACAGGAGTGGGCTTCTTTGTTGTGTGTTTTAATCAAATGTACAGTACTGTGAGGCCCCTTGGCGCAGTAAAGGGGGTTGTAACTGATGCTGCAGCAGTAGCACCGAACGGACTTCAAGTTAATACTTGCAAGTGCTTTTAAATGGGACCCCATGCCATGGACTGTAGCATTCATTCTGTGAAGACGCTCTCCGTGATCAGGATTTCAAGTTGCTTCACAGATCACTGCTCTGTGTTTATCACAGCAGTGGGGAGGTTCTGCCTTTCTTTAATTCATGGTCAGTGTAAATGTTCTGGAATGGGTGAAGTGGGTACCACAGTTTATGTCTGGGTGACTATTGCATTCACTTTCAATGCTTGTCTACCAGTCTTTTCTATACCACTATTTGTGCAACCTGGTGTGGCAATGCTCTTCTGATGCCTTGTTTCCATTGCCTTTTCCCAGGTATAGCTAGGGGTAGTTAAAGAAGTGCTCCAGTGTCATTTTGTCAGGTATAGCTGACCGAGGAAGTAGTAGTGAGGCGGTAAAAGGTCACGTTGGTTTGTGGGATTGATTGAACAAATGCAAACAAGTGAAGATGGACGACGTTGAACAAACATTTATGGCTGTTTTTTATTTCTGGTCTTTCCACAGCTGTCAGTAGTCTTATTAATGAGGTTCATTTCTTCTGCATCCCACGAAGTAACAGCTTTGTCCGGTTGGGTATGTAAAACTGTACTTCTGAGCCCATCCAGCTCAGCTGTACCTGGGTAAGTGGAAAGGAACATTCAGAGTGCTCCCAGGTGCCATGAAAGCATTCCCAAACAGCTCTGCAGCAAAGCATTCCTCCCCCTGAACAAACCGAGCACTCCCAGCTGTGCAGGCCTGGCCTCTCCTAAGCACAGCAGAACTGTGTTGAGTTCTGTGCTGGTTATTTGTGTGTACAGATGCCCAGGATGTCTAAGTTTAGACTGCTACACTCATTCCACTTGTCAGATTCGCACCTACTAAATTAGCAGAAGCCCGTGTAGCATTCACATCTTGTGGACAAGCTGGATGTTTCTCACACACTGTGCTCTCAAATATTACAGAAATGCACTGGAAAAAAACCCCGAGAACAGAATGAAACAGTTATTCATCTATTCCCTGAACTTTTTGTTTATCGCTTAAAAAATAGCTGAGTTTCTACCTGTATTTTACTTTTGCGGTTAATTCGCTTGGCTGTTGGTTTTCTACTTTATTGAGAAGGGGAGCTGGGCTTGCCAACACACAAACACCAATCTGCCCTACATAGCATTGTGAAGCTGATCTTTACGCTTCAGTCAGCATTGTCAATGGAGTGTGTGGTTTGCTTTTGCGGTTGTTTTAGGTTGGTATATGTCTGTTACTGTTCAGAGTGCGTGCGTTTTTGGAGTTATATTTTATATGATTCTGACCTGAATGAAAAAAAACAACCTGTCCTCCTTCATTTATTTATCTGAACATTGCTACTGTCTCTGATGGGGGCTGTGAATGAGCTCATCCCAGTCCTGACCTGAACACCCCCAGCCTGCCATCCAGTCCTGCGCCTCTCTCAAGCAGAGACTGGCAGTTCTGGCAACGATGCTACTGTTGTATTGCAATGCGGGCTAACACCCATCTGATGGACTGGCTGATAATTTACACATGCAACATACATTCATCCCATTGCAAATATATTACATTGAGTAACTAGAATGTCTTTGTTTTTAGTTATTTTTCTATTAAAGCTACTTGATTACGTTTTGGATAAATATGAGAACAATTTTTGCAGGTTATTCTTTTAACTTTTTCTTTTAAATGGTCCAGTTTTGCTGTTAAACATTAATAAAATCTATTCCTTGTTCACAGTATGTTTCAAGGTTAATTTTCAAAACAGACAATATATGAAAGAGCAGTGCCTGTTTTTTTAATGAAAATTATTTTATTCCTCTGAAAATGTTCTTTCTGCACTTGTTTTAAGATAGAGCGATGGTTTTGAAACAGCAAAGCAGCATGCATGAGGTGCTACCACAGTAAAACCCTGCATGGCACATCTTAATAATTATTAGAATGAATCACCTGGGTTACCCTACAGCTGTTTGCAGGACCACAGCCTTGCATGATAAAAAAAAGAAAAAAAAAAAGATCTGTCGCGATTATCCTCTCTTGCAGGAGTGCCCTCGTTCTGAGTGAAATGGGGGGGGGGGGGGGGGGTTGCTTTATATGGTGAATAAATGAGCAGACAGAGCGGTAGGTACCCTATAATTAGCTGTACAAGAGCAGCTCCCATCTGCAGCAATCTCCCCCAATTAGCAGGGTTTGATGGTTTTTTTTCGCTTTGTGCTACCAGCGTCTCTATCTGGGTTTTGTATCCTGTTCCTTGCCTTGTTAGTTTCCACCAGCATGCTTGACTCTGAAGTGAAGCTGAGCACCAAACTAAAGTTAACCCCTTCATCCCTGCTTCTGATACTGTGCACCCCATACACTGCACGCTTAATGGTGAGGGGAGGTTATACTTCAATCAATCAATCAATCAATCAATCAAGCAATCATTCAATCAATTTTACAATTAATATAGTGCCCCACGGGGAACGTATCAGGGCACTTTACATGGTCAGCAAAGGAAAAAGCACTGTCCCTAGGTAGGAAGTTTCATACTGTGGGTGCTAGAACGCGATCCATACGTGGCAGTTCCAACAGACGGTACACTAGGTAGGTCAGCCTCCGTACCTTGTGGGCTCCAATCTGGATTTATTCAATCAAGCAGTCACATTCATTGGAATACCACTTGGACAGAACACTGATCCAAAATACATTTCATGAAGTGCTTTAGGACCTGGTGAGAGGTTTTAATGGGTTTATTTAAGGACATTGGACCGCACTGTACAGTATAAAGATGTCTGCCCCTGACGTTAGAACAAAAGATCTAAGCTCTATTAAACCTGTAACAGGAAGGCGTGTCAGGAACTAGTCATTCATTATTCAAAGCATCCATTATTACAATAGTGTATATATTCTACACACTGGACATAGTATTTCTTCTTTTGAGTTTCAGATAAAGTTTTCAATTGTTTCCAGTTGTTTCTTCAAAAAAAAAAAATAGAAAATTCTCTCTCGAAACAGACTCAACAGGATTAACTGCAAGGAAGAGCGGGAGAGTTCTTGTGCTTTTTAGCAACACTGACAAGCTTGGAGCCAATTAACACATTACCTGCACAGAGGGAGGTGGAGTAACTGTGGACAGCTATGTTATTAAATATGAGCCACAGACACAGACACACAGGCAAGCACACACTCACTTAAAGGTACACAAACCCAGCAGCACACTGGGTTGTGCAAAATGGAACACTGTAGTATATGGCGGAGAGGGCTTGCTTCCCTCTCGTACTGAGACTCCCTCCAACCTACTATCAGTCAGCCAGCAAAAGGGGACGGCAGCTTGTATATACTGTATTACAGAACACTTTCCAGGGAAGCAATTTGCATAAGAAGCTAATCAGTAATGACAGGACACAGAAGGGTGCGCTACACCTACAGCTTGTACCAAACACAGAAAGAAAGAAAGAAAGAAAGAAAGAAAGAAAGAAAGAAAGAAAGGTGATACACTTAAGAGAACGAACCACACAAAAAAAGGAAAAAGGAAAGAAAGCAAAGCAAAACTAAAGAAAAGCTTTCTCATCCATGAACCCTGGCTGTGTGGCGTCTCCATGGAAACCGGCACAAAGGCCTGTCTTTTTTCCTATTGATTGCTAATTGTATTCTTCACAGTTCTTTTGTTAATTGTTGTCTGCCCAGCTCTCACTTCCTGCTGGGTTTTCACACAAAGGCAGGAACAGAAGGGATTAGAAATGGCACAGCAGCCTAGACTAGCTGTGCACTCTAAACTCACACTGCACAGGCACTGAACACACCGCAGCAAGCAAACAGGAGACAGCGAGAATACTGTTAACAGTTTAGGAACTGGAGCCCACTGCCCCTGTATCCATCTCCTCACAAACATGTACTGCAGTGGGGCTGTGTGCATACAGGGGTGGGCAACAGAAAAAAAACACACACACACACAAACAAATACTGCATCTCCCTGCAAGCCCATTTCAGTCAAGACAGGCAAGACAGTTCAGCACTCTACATTGGCTAGATAAGCCACAGCATGTGTGGTGACACCCAAGACAAGCACTTTTATGCCAGCCCTATACTTCTGGAGGTGCCCATCTCTGAGCTAACTGTTAGAGACCAGACCTTTAGGAATTAAGACAAAAGTTTGAAATGTTCCCTTTTTGGAGAAATAATGTTTAAATAATGCTTTTTTTTCAGATAAACACAAACTCTGTTGTGCAAACCATAAATGAACTTTCAGAGTTGTATTTTTTATTTATTTTTAATCTGGTAAAATGCACTAGAAAGCACATAGACATTAATTAATTACTGAATTGATTTTTTCAATTAATAATGTTTTTTTGCAGTTTTAATAATGTTTGCCTATTCACATAGCTTTTTAAGTCGTAGTGCACTGACTTAATTGTTAACTGACTAAACCGTGCGAAATACGTAAGCCATGAATCTCAAATTATAAGTTTGCAAGAGTACTTGCATTATTGTTTTCTTTGATAATTTTGATTTTAATAGCAGGTGAGTCTCAATGCGCTTCTCCAGTTTTTGCACAGCACGTGTCTTTCACCACAGGCCACAACTTCAGACTCACCTTTAATTAGGATTTGTTTTTGCGTCGGCTAAAGCGAATCCCAGAGCCCGCGCCTTTAAGGGGGAGGTGAGTGGCAGGAAAAGCTAATGTTGGAAACAAAATTGCAGAAAGTCAGAGACGGAGAGAAGTCACGATTAGAACCTGGTTTTATAGACCATATACTAATATAAAGCAACATACAGTTACATGAACGTTAACCGGGACAGAGTGACGTGCCGGGGAATAGGGGAAACCTGGGCATGATATTCGATTTTGAAGTAGTCCGGGTGAAAAGATTGCTACGGTGAAATAAGTGATCAAGCAGTGCTGGTTTCGGAAGTGTGGTGAGTAACTGTTTACTGTTTTTAAAAAAAATCATGCCAAACTTATCCCAACTGTATTTTGTTACTCTGTCTAACATGTTTACATATACTGTGCCCATCAGTGTAGCTGTTAAATAAGATCGCCGATTTCGAACGTAAAAAGTGAAGAATGTTATGTATTATTATTATTATTATTATTATTATTATTATTATTATTATTATTATTATTAACACAGTTGTTTACTGTTATTATTATTATTATTATTATTATTATTATTATTATTATTATTATTATTGTTGTTGTTGTTGTTGTTGTTGTTGTTGTTTGTAATATTATGTTTGCAGATTACTTACTACTTCGTACTTAATTACTTGTTAAGAAAAAGGTGTTCCAAAGTTGCTGAGATTATCAGTGAATATATTATTGTAGGAATTGTGCCCTGCATTGTACGGTACAGAGAACATAATACCTTTTAAATAGGTGTGGCAAAGAAAATAGCCTAACAATTTAGTTCAAACCCACGTCGTTTATAATTCATATACATATGTTTCAGATGCTCGCTTTCTCTTCGCCAATTCTCTCTCTCTCTCTCTCTCTCTCTCTCTCTCCCTCTCTCTCTCCCCCTCTCCTGCACGTCATATTCGATGGTTATCTGTATCAGGGGTCGATATTGTGCGTTGGATGCTGTATTGAAACACAATAACCTGGCCGCAACAGTAATGTATGTCATGCCGAAACTTAAACGTACTTGCACAATAGCTTTTGTTTATTTCAAATGTGCGTAGGGTATCAGCAAAGTGGCGTATGGTGGTGTTTTTTTCTCTAACACGTAACTACTTGCGTAGCAGTCTGAACTATTATTATTACTAATACCACCGCCGACAGACGCTAGTTGATCAGTCCGACTGCAGAGGTGGCAAGGTGCTATTGACGTCAGCGACAGATAGGGAGAAAGACGGTGGGCTGGGACCAAAAACTAGCTAGTATGTTGTAAAAGTCTTGAAAACACACACTTTCGTTGGTCACACAGAAAACCACATGTGGGTATAAGGGAGTAATACCTTTATTGACGTGAAATTCAGGCCCCCTGAAAGGAGAGAACACTGGCTATCAGCAAGCGGTATGTACCCCGTGTTTGATCACTACAGTCCTGACCAGAACCTCGTCTGCTAAAATCAGAAAGCTTTCACGCGAGGACCTGCCCTAGATTGAAAGGCGTGATGAAATATGCACCTGAAGCCAAATTAGTTTCAAGTTTTGGTGAAGGCGGTTTTTTTTTTTTAATGTAAACAAACAGAAGCTTATTCCATATTCAAATTCCTGTCCAAAATACCCAGGCCACGTGTGACATCCACCTGTTTCAGAACAAAGCGTTTTGTGTGGTGTCTCGCTTTCCTTGAACCTGGACACAGCACTCATTTGTTTCGGCTCTTGATTTCATAGAATGTGGAAGTAACCGTATTGACTTTGTAACCAATGTCAGGTCTGCGGGAATCCACGGCAATTGTGCGCTAACGAGAAGTTGCATTCTAACAAAAATATTATTTTACAACATAAAAGAACAGGTTGAGATTAATGGGCCATGCATTCGTTTCAGTGGCTATAAGACTACAGTTCTTGAATTCCACAGTGCTCCAATAGAGCAATGTCATGTGTAAGCTTGAACTGGGCCAACTCTGTTTGAACTCATGTCAAGGTGCGCTATCCAAGCTGTAAGGATCCTTTAGGAAAGGTCCTTGGGGCTTATTTTAATGGTCTACCGCCGGCCAAAGGTTTGGAACTTTGTTGATTTGTTTCAAACTAAACCGTCATAAGCGTGTTGGGAAAAGAGTATTGAAGCTAATCAGGGACAGGAAAGCAATTTTAAGTTCTTAGTTCTCACTCCAATAACTAAGGATTCTTGTTGAGATGACCTGACAGAGGAAGGTGTTGCTGTGCGTTGAATTGCCTGTTTTGATTGCGAGCAGGAGGGGAAGGGAGGGGTTGTTTACTCCTCCTGCCAAACAGTTTTATTACCTGGGTGTCAAGCTCCGATTGTTCCTGAGCATATCGCCGGGTTATTAAAGGGGAAGCTACAAAGTGTGAGTGTTGGCTTCACGCGCTATGACTTTACACAATAGAGGCTATCAGCAGGGAGTGCCTGCTCCTCTCTCTCTCTCTCTCTCTCTCTCTCTCTCTCTCTCTCTCTCTCTCTCTCTCTCTCTCTCTCTCCTGTAGATACACCTAGCATGTAACGCTGTAGGCCTGTGAACAAAGATCAGCACCTGGATCTCAGTGTTGGGTGTTCTAGCAAGGTCATTCCATGATATTTGCTTGCAAGTCTACAAGACTTGATATTCTCTTTATTGTAAATAGTATTGCCGGACACTGCTGCGAAATGACCGAGGATATTGACCCAGTTGCAGTGTTTAGGGATCCCAGTATTAAACTGTGGCTGTGGAAGAGACAACTTGCAAACTCTTTGGCTTTGCTCTCTAAGGCTTAGTACTTGAACCCAAGACCTGCCTCCCAGTCCTCAGTCTTAACCATTGGCCTCCGCTGGCTCAAGGTTTGCCCAGTGCAGTCAAGGTCCATTCCGTTAACCAATCAGGAAGACTGAAAGAGACGTATCCCTTTTGCCGTTTCAGGCCAGCGAAGCACACCTGCCAGTTAGTGACGGCTATAAAAGGCTCCTAATGAAATCCATTTCCCTCGCCCGTCTAATTTTAGGGACACAGCTGCCTCCTGACTAGCAGCTCCCGGGACGGACACGCTCCGCCATGACCCGACAAGACAGGAAACGGGATGCGGGATCTAGGAGTGACCACTAGTGCAATGCTTACTGTTGATACATTTCTCAGCAGGAATTAGCAGTCTCTGGAGCACAGTGCTAGAAGCTAACCAGGTTGTCAATCGTCCTCTCCAGCAGAACAATGGCCATTAACCTATTGAGCCAGGTCTGAATACAAGGTGGTTGAAGGACGTTCCAAGTTGACAAACAAGCAAAGCAACTGTTTCATAAAGGCGTTGGACAGTGTAAAAGGTGTGTTGGGGGGGGGGGGGGGGGGGAGCGTTGCGATGTACCAAGGTCTAGCAATTACCATGGCTTTGTAAGCATGCACATATACTTAGTCTCATTTCTTGTTGTTTAGTGTGCAGACAGGCATGTCCGCTTACATTAGCAGAGGCTGTTTAACTCTCTCAGATATCTTCAGGGTGCAATACTGTACACATTACTGCACATTACCTTCTAAAACCATTGGAACTAAAGTATGCCATCATTAACCCTGGTGTAGATACAAGGAGCAAACCGCTGACAATCTGTTCTCGTGTTTTTCCTTAGAAAAATATTGCTGCAAAGATTTTTAATATGGTGGCAGGTTTGGTGTACCCTTAACGGCACACGACAGAGCAATCAAAAGTCAGTCTTGTTAAAAAAAATCGTCTTGCATTTTTTAAATTTTTTTATTTGTGTCTTTGCCGTTCTTGGAACCGGCTTCGTTTTGATTTTTTTAAACTGCTTTGAAAATAAAATCTAAACTAAAGCGCACGTTATCTCTATTCTCATTTTTCACAAGTTCGTTTCCTGGTTTGGCAACAACTAACAAATGTGTCGACGCGTACAATTTTTCTTTTTTTATTTTAATGCCATTTTCTTTTTTTTTTTTTTTACATTTTTTGGTCGATTTTGTAAGTGCTGAGAAAGTGGAATTAAGAGTAGATTCTTGGTTTGATAAACATGTTAATGCACCCCCCCCCCCCCCCCCCCCCCCCCCCAATGCAACCCCCAAACCACCACCCCCCCCCAACTCCCCCGATGTAATGTACCGGAAGCCGTAGACACTAGTGCAATAACAGCACTTGATCAACAGATACAAGGCCAGCAAACAGAGAGCTCAAAAACAACAACTACCCCGAAAAATAGACTTTGCGTAATTGTTGAGGACTCTGTATCCGATTCATCACTGCTATTATTGGGTAAGCTGAACTAAAGCAACTTTTATTGTCTTTGCCTTTGAGAATAAAATAACTTGTTTCCAACAAGGCCTACATCACACTATCAAAATATCGGTACATATGTTAAATGTATATTATTATTATTATTATTATTATTATTATTATTATTATTATTATTATTATTATTATTATTATTATTATTATTATTATTATTAAAAGTACAATTATGTATATTAGCATTAGCACTTTTTCACCTTTTATCACCTTATCCCAATGGAGAATTTTTTTTTTAAAACAGAAAAAGGATTACAAACACACACATAGAGTATATGGAAGTTCAAGACACATTTAGGGTACAATGAGTGTGGAAATAATATTTAACAGGTTAAATTTGAATAATTGTATCTGTATTTTGAAAATTGTTTTGGAAGTTTTTAAAAATGCCATTTCTTTTCTTTACTAATGCCTTGCAAAGTTTATTAGAGATGCACATTATTGCACTATTAAAGAATAACTTTGTTAAGTTGGAGATTTATTAAATCCAAACAAATCAATAAGTATATGAGATTAAGTCAGTGTAACCCAGATTCAATATTATCTGTTATCACCATTTATATAATATGTGATCAAAATCACAAATGCAGAAAAAAAACATTTCAGCAAATGATCAATAGTTAATCAGGCAGTAATACCAATGTGATACGGTTGAATCAATCTTAGTTTGCGATGCCAGTGTAGTTATTTTCTGGATCCACGCACACTAAAGGTACATCTATAGCCGAAGAATAGGAATAAAGCCAAAACGCTTGTCGACTGAAGTTTTATTCATAATGTATGATTATCTGTCAAAGTTATTAATAACACAGATTAAGATGTAAATAAAATGAACAGATGCATTCCTACAAACTACATTTAGGGGGGTATTTTTCAAACTAAACTGAGTAAGTGAGGTCAATTTGATTTTAATTTTAAAAAGGATAAATCTCATCTCTATTTGTATTTCAACTTGAATTATTGTCATGTTTTGCCTTGTTAAAGTAGTGTGTGTGTATATATATATATATTTAAAATTTGATATAAGATTTGAAAATATAAGATATAAAATTTGATATAAGATTTGAAAATATAAGATATAAGATTTGATATAAGATTTGAAAATACTACCAAGAATATCTTAAACTCCCCCCTTCAGTTCAGACCTGCAAAATGCAATTGTTTTTTTAATTTTTTTTAATTTTTTTGCAGGAGGATGTGATTTTAACATGTATCGGGACTAACTATTATTATTTAAAACCCAGCTGTATTTATAAAAAGCTTCAAAGCATTAGACCTGCACACAAAATCATGCATAAGTGGGGAGCATTGAGTCCAACTCTTACAGGTATAAGCAACTAGCTTAGTTGGCGGCTAAGACACAAGTCAGCACTACTGCCATGATCTATGTCAGCTATTGTATTTAAAGAGGCACCTTCAGCTTACTTTTCAGATTGAGGAAAGCCTTATGTAAAAATGTATTTGTATTCAGCTGTCATACCAACAATAATGTATTCGTTGAATCTGGTTCTGTTGAGCGCTTCTAATCACATTGTAATTACAATGTAATTACAATGCAACTACACGTGTATTACATGTCTAAGGCTTTACACTTTAATTACACAAACGGTTCCAATTCCAATGTAACCACAAGGTATTACATTAAGTTCCTCAATCCAAGTTGCAGCTCTAATAATATTAAACATTTTCATTTGAGTGGGTGTTATTGCTTTGCTTGTGTGTGTGTGTGTGTGTGTGTGTGTATGTTTAGGGGGTATTTAGAAACTGAACTCTGGACCACAAATCTAGAAATAAGTTTCAGACTGTGGTTCTGGATAGTCTGTCAGTTTTGCTGTCCTGACTTGCATTGCGTTGAATGTCTACTTTGTGTTTTATTGTTTGTTACAGCGAGCTTTTTAGTGGTTTCTGTTTGGCTTTCTTGATCATTGTGAAGTCTGTTTTGTTGTGTATTACTGTGCAAAGATACAGGTAGGGCCACGTCAAAAAGCATGCCGTGAAAGAATCTCCACATTTTCATAAATTAGTTCAGATTCAGTGCTGAAGCCAATGGAGACCCTGCAGCTATAATAAGAAAATCTAATGTGAAATCAAGAAACTGCGTAGGTTTGGTAAAATGGTACTAGGCAGATTTACTAACTATTGGAGCTGGAAGCTTGAAACTGTCCGAACACTTAACTCCTGCACATTATGTTTTTAAGTGGCAAATCCATTCTGAAAGACTATTGGAGCTCCATGCTGAAATGATTCCAAAATATACAGTCATGGAAATCTCTGCATTCCATTGAACTGGTTGGTGGTTGAACATGAACAATGCCCCTTGGCTTGAATGAGCTCTTTTTTGCCCGATGGATAATGATCGATTTGCTCTGTATTTAGAAGCAGCTGCTTGCAGGAGTCTGTTCCAGATAAGAGCCTTTAGGGTTGTCGCTGCTGTATTTCTGGTTGTTTTTGTGTTTTTTATTTTTGCTTTAGAGAATAGGAATAGGCTATCAGATTTTTGTAAGAAGGGTTTTCTGGCAATTTTGCATGCACCTTGTTTAATTGCAATCTGGGTTCCTTTCATTTTGATTATCAGCTCATACTGGGCTGCCGACTATTCTACCCGAGAATCCGTTTTCCTGACACATTTACGGCATTTGTCACCTAGGGTTTTTTTTATTTTTTGCTTGTTTTGTCAGGTTTGTTGTGTCGTGGATTTTTATTACTGCAATTGAAATAGGCATGCATATCCTGTGACACTAGAGTAGTCTATTCTGGTTATTTTACTTTTGACAAATAGACATTTTCTGTACCAATGTAAGATTTAACATCAAATTGTTTATAATCTACCGTTTGCAAAATGTGTTTAAATGGATACTGGTAGAGATTCATGCACACATTTAAAAAATCTTAATGTGTAAACTAGCTTCAAGCAAACTATCAAGTCATCCTTTTAAAATGGATTTATATGAAAGATAACCAAATTATAAAAATATACGGTACGCTGGTATACGCACAATCTTTGTGTGGAATTTTATGCTGCAGCGCACAGTAATTTGTGTTTTTACACGGTGTAATGCGTCTCATTAATATTTTATCTTGTTCGAACTATCGCAGAATTCTCCATGTTCACTGATTTGTAAAACATTTTAAATGATTTGGTAGGCTGTGTTTTGTTTTATCTTATTAACAAAAACGATTTTAATTTCTTTTTCCTGTGATTTAATGTATTTTTTTTATTTGTCAACGATAAAGCCAGTTTATACCATGTTTCGAAGTGAAGGGAGGTGTTTATTATTTTTTTTATTTAATTTTATTTAGATTTTTATCCCCAATTCCAAATTAAATTAAATAAATTTAGGTCAGGATTGTACAGCCGTTTATGAGATATATAGAATAGAGAGTTGAAAGTCGTGAACAGTTTAAAATAATTTTAGATTTAACTTTCGATAACAGTTTATCAGAAATCAGTAGATCTAATCACACAGTTGATTTAAAAATAATAAATAAAAATATCTGCATTGAAGAATTGTCTGCCTTAAAGTGTCCGCTCTGATAAACCCGTGTGATGTATTTGCTTGTAGTCACCTGCAGATAAAGACCTCCTACAGCTCTGACCAGTGGTTTTGCCTTACCCTGTAGCACTGGTACTCAAATCTTGCTCTCGATCCATTCCAATCAGGTCCTAAATGAGTTAATTGAATCTTAGCAGTTGCCTCTTAACTATTTTAGAACCCGCTTGGAGTAAAAACCTGGACTGAAATGGATGTTGACGGCCCACCGTTTTGAATATGCATGATTTAAGACAACGTTAAAAAAAGCATTGGACAAAGTCATTTTGTTGTTCACTGTTGAGTTGAATCGTTCTCTGTTGAGTCACGGTAGAAGCCATTTCAAGACGAAAATGAAAACATAAACCTGACAAAAGAAGCCTACCTTTTTACTTTCAATTTTTTCTCATGTAATTAGCATTATGTAATAGACTGCATCAATAAAAAAAAAAGCTTGTCCTGTTTTATTGATTGAAACAGCGTCATGACGATCATGATATTGCTGCCTCACCCTGCTCTTCTGTGAATCTCTTTCCACCTTATTTCTTATCTCTTCATGGTATGATATGAACTTGACTTTGCCATATAGTTCTGGGATCAATCAGCTGCTAGATCACTGACGGGCCGAATGGCTTCCTCTCTCTGTTTCTGCAGTAGACCCTTGAACTACACTTTTCACTGGCTAGGGGGATCTGGGCATTATGATTGTGGAAGTTATCCAAAAAAAATGTTTAGCTGTAGTAAAAACCAGTCTGGAGTAATATATAAACTGGATCATGCATTCATAACACTCATCATAACGTCTTTTAAATGTTTCATTCGTTTCAATAATGACGGCATGATTTTCAAAATAAATAATGACCACTCAAAGGGAAATTTTAAAAGGGATACGTTCAGGATGTTGTTGGCATTTTTGACCACTTTTAAAAATAGACATGTTGATTTATCAACCGATGTCAGGTTTTGAAAACTATGGTTCAACCTGGTTTGTGTATTGGCCCCTTTTGAAAAATCACACTGAAATTGTCATTAACAATAGTGTCACTTTTTTTTTTTTTTTAGTAATGTTTGTGGTACTGCTGACGACCCGAGCCATTGTGGAACAAATGTATTTGAAAATACACACTGTCAATTGCTTCTGAATTATATTATTATTATTATTATTTATTTCTTAGCAGACGCCCTTATCCAGGGCGACTTACAATCGTAAGCAAATTATAATAATATTGTTCATGTTTTCTTCCTTAACTTGTCCCACAATGTCAATTTTGCATTAAAATATGATTTCCGGTTTATTGTTTATTGTATTCTCCTGTAGTCGCCTGTGCTCTCCGAAAACACCCACTGTTGGCTGAACCATCTTATTTGCATTTTCTGAGGTAGTTTCAGCTGCTTGGACACACGCTTCCTCTCTCCTTGAAGCTTTCTGGTCACTCCGAACTAAATAGCCACCCACCTGCTGCTACTATACCTGCAATGACAGGGTGATGTGAATAACCTGTTTTAAAGCAGAGTACACACATTGAAAATCAAACACCCCAACAGGTTGTTCTGCATTGGTAAAAAGGGTAATACCATCTGGGGGTATTTGAAGATGGGACTATATCTATCAAGGTATTTAGTGAGGTCTTAGTGAGATGTAACAGGCAGTGCACATCTGTCTTGATTCTTGTTCTTGGGTGACTGTAGACTAGACAGACTTGTTGAAATAAGAGGATCTGTGATTATGAGTAGTTTAGGATATGAGTTGTGGGCTCAGTCGCTGTGAAATGTCTGATGATCTTGTGTACCCGTAAACAACACTTGTAGCTTTTCCGGAAAAAGAAATTAAAGATAAGAAGGTAAGACATGCTCGATGTTTCAGCGGCTGTTAAATTCTGGGTCTGAGCGATGCTGTGGTTTTGACTGTAGGAAGGTGGGGGGGGGGGGGGGGGGGGTACAGGGGGGCGGGCGGTGTGACGCTCCCAGTATTGATATAATGTGGACACTTTTGTGGGTCGAGGTGTGAAAAGCTTAGAGTTGCACTTGCATTTTTCCTACGTGGAACAGTGAAATAGATAAGCTGTGGTACAAATTCCGTGGTACTGTTTCTAAACTTGAATGACTTGCTGTTGTCCACAGACACGCACGCTCACACATAAATCCATGCATCAGAGAAAACCTGACCCAACCTTTAGCAAGCACAGAGTGATCCAGCCTCGAAGCACACACATGCCATTCAATGACGATGCTGTGTGCATTCAGATGCATTCAATTTAATTAAGTAGTAGGTATAGATATACCTTGCCAAGAACTGAAAAAGATTTCTCAATTAATAAAAAATTGTATTTGTTGCTTTTCCCTGGTCGGAACGGCAATGCAATTTCTATGCAATAACACGTTCAAATATCAAAGAAATATGTCCTTTAACTTATAAAAATGGCTTTGTATAAAAAGAATGTAGGCTATTTTGCACAGTTGACCTGGTCACCTTTATGCTGTGAATTGCATGTTATCTGTCATTGACTGAGCAATTAAAAAAACGTTGCTGAAACCCAGGCCTTGCTGTTACTGTGTGATAACTGACTCCAGGACCATGTATTATTCTGTGTAGAATACTGCTCCTGTGAGTCTGATAGCTCCAGTCTGCTGGTCAGGAAGTTACTCCAGTTCAGGGAGAATAACCTGCTTGTTTCTGTCTGCCTGTTTCCTCTGCGTTTCCAGGCACGCAATTGTATCCTGTTTGTATCGGAACACACGGCTACCCAGCGCAGACAGGCACCTGACTGGACAGCCCCCAGTGAGAAGCAAGTTTCGCTGCACTGCAGAGTGAAACAAACAGTTAGACTGCATTGTTAACTACTGGGGTTATGCACTGTCAACTGTAACGCTGTTGTTCCTTGTGAAACTTCAGACTTCAGTATGGAAGCCTGTGCCAAACAAGAACCTGCGATCAGCCGTTTTCTGGCTTCTATTCCTGCCTTCTCTGCCATAGCCAGGCTGTATTGGTTTATTCTAATGCGGCCACCTGTAAACTTGTAAACTTGTAAACCTGCTTGTGGCTCTCTTTCCCCTGTACAGGGTTTGAAAATCACTGAATTACAGTACTGTGTGTTTAATTCTTCTTTCTGGAATAAAGCAGTACTTTACTGCAGCAATCTGGCCTTAATTACTTTCCACAATACCCCTCTGTTCCTCACCCAAAGCACGCTCTGATTATGCTGCTTGAATAAGGGTTAACCATTGTGTCTTAAACCCCCCCTTCCAGTAGGCGTTCAATACTAGGACCAGCAGGCTCCATTAAGTACCTGTTGGGTTCTCGTTTTCCTGGCACAATGAACAGGCCGTGTCGCCATGGAAACAAACAGCTGCGATGCTGTTTATTAAAAAGCCCTCTATTTACTGTACGCCGATTGTGGCATACACTCAGGGGCTCATTAAGGCAGAGCTGTATTATAATGTATGTTGAGAAACGGAGGCGCTAAGCCAAACTATATGCACTGTAAGTTGTTTTTTGTGCGTTTCAGGGGGGGTGGGGGGGTGTTAGCAACGGCCCATCGTGATTCTGAAATGGTCCTTTTTATTCGGTTTTGTTTCCACTTCCTTTTCTAGATCACTTATTATAATTCTCTTCTTCCAGGTAGCTTCTGTATTCTCTGAGGCCATTGTTTCATTTTTGACCACAAAAAATGTACAATTATAAAAACAAAAAACGGTGTAGCCATGGAGCAATTCTTGCACATCATGATGACATGTTTATTCACTCCAAGTTCAGATTGCTCATTTCTCGCTCCTATATATTAGATGTAAATCATATTTTTCCCCGAAATGCTTTTTTCCCCTTTTGTTGTCTGCCCAAAACCAAGCTACATGTATTGTCGTTTTAGAGTAGACTTCCAGTATATAGCAGATCGGTCCAATGAAAAAATACAGCGCCTTTACTATGCTCTTTAGTTGCATGTACTGTTCAATCAAACTTCCTCCCTTGTCTGTTCGTCTGCATTCTTTTTCAAATCATTATTAAACAGTTTTTTTTTTTCACATAGACGCCTAAACCATTTTTATTTAAAAACATGCCGTACTATCCCTTTGCAGAGGAAACCGCCTCACAAACAAACAAACAGTGCAGTGCTAGTAAGTGACCCCGCATGCAGAGTTCGACTCCCTCCCCCTGCCTGTTTGGTGACCAGTCCCCTCTGCTGGTGTACAGTAGCTAGCCTGTTGCACATTTCATGCAAATGCTGTACTGGGGCTGCTCTTTGTTGCTTTAGCCCCACCGCATGTGTATCCTGAACTCAGAGTGCTTGCTGTGTGAAAGGCTCTGAGAAACTAGTGAGAGAGGCACATTTCCATACAGGAAAGTCACAGTTTGTGCTGTGGGATCCTCTCCTCTGGTCCTGCCCTGCCTCTTGGGTTTGCCTCTTGGCTATGTAAATGCATTGCTACCTTTCTAAAGTTCAAGACAACAGCTTGGAAAGAGGTCTCTGTACAACAGGTGAAGGCAGCAATTTAGAGGTCTGTATCTTTTATTATTATTATTATTATTATTATTATTATTATTATTATTATTATTATTATTATTTATTTCTTAGCAGACGCCCTTATCCAGGGTGACCTTACAGTCGTAAACAAAAATACATTTCAAGAATCACAGTACAAGTAATAATACAATTAGGAGCAAGATAAATACAATGACTTTGGTTCTAGCAAGTACAAGTATGACAAAATGCGATTCAATAACTGAGCAGATAACAGTGTCAGTGATAGTTACATCAGGATATAATTAAATACAAAATACTACAGATTAAATAACACTTGACAGATTACAGTACTCTAAAGTACAGGATTATATGCAGTAAAATAGGGGCTATAGGGGTTATAGTTCACTGAAGTCAGCTTTTCAGAACTGAAAAGAGACTGATACCTACCAGAGGTGCTAAAAACGTGTGCTGTGCAGTACACCGTGTTCATATTAACATGTATTAGTCATGTTTTTTTAAGAATTATTGTTCATGTTGTTAAATGCATTAATGGACAAGCTCAAAATGCCTTTGTATTTGCTCTAGGTGAATTCTGCCCTATGGCAATAGAGTGCTGGTTTATACCACAGGTTAGGTATGACTGTCTTTCTACAGAGTGCTGTGTTGTCTGCTGCTTTTCTGACTCGTGTTCACTGGGTTTGTAGATCCATTTTAAACAAACACTGTTTCAAATGTATTCATCTGCAGAAATTACTATGATTGTATTCTTCATATAACAGAATTTATTAATGATCGTATGAAAAAGATACCATGCAAGGAAACCAAAGGAAACCGTCTGGAACAAATAACATACGTTCTGCTATTCTTGAGGGTTTTTTTTAAACCCGTTAAATACCAAATTAATTCCTCTTTGAAAAGAAACAGAACACAAGCTGTATTCATGCAATTTGATACATTACGTTTAGACTTCACTTTTACGGTTGACAAACTTAGATTAGGAGTTCAAGAGAGAATTCAAATAACAGGTAGATGCCAGTTAAAAATGCTCCAAAACGTTACAAAGTAACCTGTCATCGAATGAAGACAACGGCACTAAATGGGGTAATAGGTACTTTTCAGCCATTTGAAAAATATTAGAAGCATTAAAAATGGAATAAATGCTTTTGTGTGTTCTCTTTTTGTTTTACAGCTTTTTTTGTTGATATAATTAGTGGAGCAGTTATGATCTGTGCAGTCTGGATACCATGCTTATATCTTATGTCGTTATCTTTAGAACATCTCGCCCACTTGAGATGAAACTTGGTATGGTCTTGGTGACAGACGTCTCCATCTTACAAAAACTTAACCATCATACTGCGAAAGTCCCTAAGACCTCATTGGCTGAGATCTCCCTAGAGAGGGAACAGGTGGTTATCACCATATATCTCCTGCTGGAAAAGGATAACAGGTGCCCCGGGCAGTGTAAGCACTGAGTTAGCTAATTGTTCTTCTTGAGTGAGAAATGAGCACCAATGCCAGTACAATCCCTGTTAAAAACCTCAGATACTCGTTTATATATAAAAAAAATCTTTTATTTAGAGAATTTATTTTACCCCTGATTTGTCTCTACAAATTAGGATGCCCAATAATGCTTTCCCCTCACCGCAGCAATTCTGCACACAGATCAGGAAAACCCAAGGTTCAGTGGGCATCCTCCAATCCCACGACCAAGCCAGTTTCCTCTCTTTCACCCAAGATCGAGAGCGGATGGAGGACAAAGGCCAGCCCTGCAGGTGTCCGCCTGAGCTCACTAGGCATGTGTATGCCACCAATTTAAAAAAACATATCAATCTTGAAGCTTTCCCGCTGCGCTTGCCAGCCTGCGTCGGCTCTGACTTTTGAAAGTGAGAAGCAGACTGTCGCCTCTTCTGGAGGTTTATCACAAGAGTCGTAAGTGAACGCTGCAAAGCCAGAAATACCTCCCACGTTCCGGCCCCCTCTGCCTACTGCTGTGGGTATTTATAACACATTGTGACTGCTGGGTATGCCTTGCCAGCAGCAAAGGCACGAACAGAAGGGAAAGTGAGATAGCATCAATGACTGTGCAGGAAAGGGTGGTACTGCCCAGGACTGTACAGGGAGCCTGTCCGGCCACTAAGAATAGCAGGATACTAGTCAAGCAGAGAGAAATAACAGGTCTCAAAACTGCGTGTACAGCTCTCTCTCTCTCTCCCCTCACACTTCTTCTATCCCAGTCTGTGCTTCTAACAGTGTATGTGTAACACAAGGTTTTCATACTGTGTGTTTGTTTGTTACCATAGGTTTTGCAGCTGCTTGCATCATGTGTAAGGGCTGCAGTAAGGTCTGGTAGATAGGCATTGATTAACAACGTCTGCTTCCAGTGCTGTTCAGTAAACAACAGTCTCCTGTGCTCATTGTTTTGATCTCTAAATAGCAATGAATGAGACTTTAAATAGTACCTTTTTAAACAGTGATTGAGTTGTGTGCATGAGACAACAATAGGAATGGTAATAAAAAATAAAATAAATGTGGGCTATTAGGGGTGCCTGCTGAACTGAGTGGAGTGATGTAATGTCGGTCCTCTCCCCCCACCCCTGTTACTGGGGATATTGGCACGCTCCAGCCCGGTATTGTTGTACTGCCACACTTCCTGTGTTTTATTGCTTTTGTTTCAGGTCTATTGTTAAGACTTCCTTTTGTTCCTTCTTTCGCAATTAGGGATTTTTTTCATTTTCATTTTCCTACCAAAAAAAAAACTGTTTCATTTTCTTCCCTCGCATTGCACAAGTTTGTTCTGTGTTTTATACTCCCCCCCCCCCCGTTTCTGTAGCACAGTCCCAGGGATCTGTACAAAAAAAAGGTCTGTACTATCTTTAGCTTCTTTAAAGGTGATTTTACCTCCAGAGTTTGGTGGCTACCTGGTGCTGGTCTTCCTAAAACTTGTTTCTCCGAAACGGAAAAGTCTTTGCTCGCCCTTTGTCACACCTATCCATTTCTCAGTCTGTTCTCAATATTCCAATTTTTAATTACCAAATTGTTATTTAAAATATTGCACCAGGTCCATTAATCTCATCTACAATGACAGACTGTGGGACTGCATGTAGTAGACAAGTCATTCATGCTTCATACTGCGCAGTTACGGTATTGTAATGCACAGCTGCATTATACTATTGGAGAATGCTCTCCTCGCCTGCCACATCCAAGGCTACTGTCATTTGAGTTCAACTATGTTGTCTTTAAACCTTCACGAGAGACACTGCCTTTTCTCTACTCCTGTTCTGTACCCGTTTTTTTGTGTTGTGAATAATAGCAGACTACTTCAATCACTCAACATTTAAAAGAACACAAAAAAGCTTTGGTGACTTAAATATTCGTGGAACTTTCACCCCCCACCCCCCCCCCCTCTCTCTCTACTCAGGATGTGTGATTCGAGCCCCGCCTCTCTGTGTCGCCGCGGCAATGGGGATGTGACCATGGTGGGCCTCGGTGTGAAGTTGGAGGAAGAGGAGGCTGAGGTGGGCAGGGCCCCGAGCCGTGACACTCAGCAAACCTCGCCATGTGATTGGTCACTGCAGCCCCCCAGCAGGGGAGGGACCCCGCGCAACACACACACACCCTCAGTGAGTTCCAGTGCAAGCAGAGCACCCTATGAACTACAATGTACATTAGCATTCAAGACAATCCAGCAGTTTATCTCAAATCTTTGGATACTGTAAGACATTATTCATATGATTGGCAGTGGAACACGTTAGTGTTAATGTGTCATTATAAGTAATGGGATCTTCAAGTTCTACACATACTTTCCATCGACGTCATTGCTTGAGAATTGCTGTCAGACACACAAGGGACGTTGAGTGCGTTGTGCAGTGATCACAATTTCTTTTGCCACTTGCTGTGTTTTTTGCCTAAAAGCTGCTAAAACCATTTGTATACACCCCCTGCAGTTTTAAAAACAAAAAAGTGTTGTGTTAATGGAGGTTTGGATTGGGGGTAACTGGGCTTGTTTTGTCTGCCAGGACAGCTCCCCTGGTAGGGGACGGACACACGGACTCAGCCCTGACCCGGTCCAGATACCCCACGAGAGACTGGAGCTCAACCGGAACATGAGTGAGGGTGAGAGACAGACTTCACTCCAGCGCTGCACAGTATCAGATCTTCAGCATAGACTGTTTTCAACAAGACATTTAAATGCATCACCAAGATCATTATCTTTTCCCACTGGGTTACGTTTTACTGCACTGCAAAACCATGGCCGGTATTTTCCATTGCAGGCAAACTGCCCACTCCATTGTAATTGTATGACATCGGTAGTTCACCCACTGTGGAAAATCACGCCCAAGAAGTTTGAACTGAAATCTGGAAATATCATCTGACACTGAAATGCGTTTCTCTTTCGCGTGTTACTGTGCGTTTACACTTCACAGGTGTCAACCTTTTAATTAAAGCCGTCACATTTAAATATAATGATAGGAAATAATAAACAGCTCTGAACTGTGATGGGATTGAACGTGTTTTAATGTCGTTTTCCTCTTCAGTTATGGGATTGAACATGTTTTAATGTTGTTTTCCTCTTCAGTTATGCCAACCATTGAAAAACTGCTGAGCAGCGAATGGAGAGACAAAATCCTAGGAAACAACAAGGAGCTCAAAGGTGAGGTGAAAGCACCCTTCTCTCCTCGGTGCTGTTCCGCTGGCTATCCCCAAGTATCTAATTCAGAGGAAATATTCAACCAGAGTCTGTGAAACCAGCAGTGTTTGAAGCCATGGGTGCAGATTAACACAGTTGATGAACTTGGGGTACAGTTCAGAGAACAGGAGCCCTAACCCTGTGTCTCTCTGTGTGTGTGTGTGTGTGTGTTGGGCAGGTACCCCCGATAGCCTGGCGGAGAAGGAGCTCCAGCTTCTAGTGATGATCAACCAGCTCTCCAGCCTGCGGGACCAGCTCCTGGGAGCCCACTCGGAGCAGAGGAACATGGCTGCCATGCTCTTCGAGAAGCAGCAGCAGCAGATGGAGCTTTCCAGGCAGCAGCAGGAGCAGGTGAGGGGAGAGGGGACGCACTGAAGAGGCGCACAGCTACCTTCTGCACCTGGGTTTAACACATGCATGACTACCTCATGTGGGGACGGATTTAAAAAAACTCTCTTCTGGTCTTTATATGGGAGACGCAAATGCATGGGATTTGATTTGATTGGGTTGTGTAGATAACTGGGTACTTTGAAAGTCATTCATTTTACAGAGCAATTCCAGCAGCCCCTGAGGTTCCCTAATTCATTCTTTTTTTTTTGCTTCAGATTGCAAAGCAGCAACAGCAGTTAATTCAGCAGCAGCACAAAATTAACCTGCTTCAGCAACAAATCCAGGTAAGGAGAGCGTGTCTGCCCTGCCGTTCACAAGCACAGATCAGAGCCCTGACATGCCTGTTAGCTTTGACAAGGGTTTGCATAGGTTCTACTGGGTTTTACATTGTAGTTACGTGAGCATTGGGAATACAGCAGGGATTCCTCTGTAGCTTCTGTAGAGAGCTGAGAATTGTTCTCCATACACCAACCAAGAGACTACAGCTGTGGCCAAAAGTTTTGCATCACCCTTTTGAATGAACTCATTTTGCTTCATAGTCGAATGAAGCCTGCTGGATAATGTTACGTTAACATGAATTGCGTACCACTTTGTAGTTTTCCATATACTTGATGAAAATTGAAAAATGACGTTTTGACATCTAACATGAAATACTGTACTGCTATTATAGCTTTGATGACAAAAATTCTAGGCGATGCTAAACTTTTGGCCATAGTGGTATTTAGGGCTTGTGTTAAATTCTATAAATGCTTATTTTCATTTTTTTTTTTAATAGAAATAACAACTCTTAATTGGATTCTGAAATTGGAAGTGTCAGATTTTTGTACCGTGTTGCGAAATGGTGCTATAATTGAATAACTAATTAAATCCAGCACGATCTTGTACTAAACTGTTCTTGTTTGTGTTTGTATGCAGATGTTTGTAACGCTGTTTTCTGTGATGTGTTTCAGCAGGTCAACATGCCCTATGTGATGATCCCAGCATTCCATCACAACACGCAGGCCCTTACTGTCCCCTCTGACCCCCAGATGGGACTCCCTATTCAGCCCATTCCTTGCAAACCAGGTATGAGTGGACAGGCAGGAGCTTGGCAAGTGTATAATGTGCTTCGATGTGTGATTCACAGGCTGTACATTCTGCTGTGGTGTGTTACAGCTGGTACGGGATAATTGTGGTACCTGTTGATGGCTTGATCGATAAGAACAGCGATAGGAAACAAAAGAGAATAGTGCCCAGTTCACCGCAGACGGGTTCATGGAAATGTGTTGTTTCTCTTTTGAAAGGGCATTATTATGTAGAACTCTAGCTACATACATAAAATGAGATGCAATTGTCCATCAAAGTCAATGAGCCCCATTGTTACATTTGTTCTCAGCTCAGCTCAGCCATAACTGAGATGCAAATTTGTATTTGAATACACAGATCAGCTGGGAACTTTTCTGTCCTTGCACGTCCGTGAAAATGAAACGTAAACAAAACTGCTCAGTGTAATCTATATTCCACGAACAATTCCACACGTGAGATTCACGTTTCTAAAACCCCTTGCTTTTTATTATAGAAGTGAATGCATTCAGTATCTTGCATTAAGTGCAAAAGAAAACTATCCTTCTTCGTATTGGAGAATAATATTATTTGTATTGCTGTTGTGATAATTGTCTCTACAGCCATGTTCATTTTGATGCTGACTGTGTCCCTCCCTCTGTCTCTCTCTCTTTCTCTTTTGACCAGTTGACTATCCCATGCATCTGCTTCAAAACCCCCACTCCACCCCTGTAAAGAGGTCAAATGGACCAGTCCACATGCAGGTGCTGTATGTCGTTTCCTAGCACATTCTACAATGGAAGGTTGTCCGGGGGTGGGGGTAATGACAGTGTTAGAGGTTTAAGAATGGATTGTTTAGGACTAGTGCTCATTAGTAAGATCCATGTAATGACAGTGCTAGAGATCTGAGAATGGAGTGTTTAGACTCGTGCTTATTATTAAGGTGCAGGTTAATGTCAGCGCTAGAGATCTGAGAATGGAGTGTTTAGACTAGTGCTTATTATTAAGGTGCAGGATAATGACAGTGCTGGAGATGAATGGATTACTAATGTTTGCGTTTCAATCTCTTCCAGGAGGGTCCTCAACCCTTGAACCTGACCTCCAAACCCAAATCTCAGGAGCTGGGAAAGGCCCCCAGTCCTCAGTCAATGGATCTGGGGCACCTACCAGCGGACTACAGACCCCCCCTTGATCTGCAGCACAGCCCCTCTAGATCCGGCCTCGCTCTGGGTAAGTAACTCAACATCAGTACTAATTTGAAAAAAAAACATGCCTGGTTGTTTGTTTGTGTAGCTATGTACAAAGCTGTGGGACGCTTACCTGTGAAAGCTGTTTTTATAGATCAAAACTAGTTATAAGTACAGTCCCCTCCCACCCCATTATTGTTTTGGCACTGACCCCATCCTGTTCCCCCCCACAGGGTTCCTGGGCGAGGGGGACGCTGTCACGAAGGCGATCCATGAAGCACGCCAGCTACTCCGGAGCCATGGCACAGACGGGAGAGAGAGAGACAGCGCCGGTAGGAAGGTGAGGCAGAAGGGAGGCTACGACCTGAATGAATGCATGCATAATTGATCCTGGTGGTTGCTGTTGTACACAGCAGGTTGCTGACGCGGTCTGGTGTTTTTGTTTCAGGATGGATCGAGAGGGGAGGTATGCCTTCTGAGAGAGAGGGCAGAGGAGTGCCGGCCCCAGCACCGGGCTGCCGACGACAGCAGCGACTCAGAAGGTATGTGAGGGGATCGGGAGCCTGCAGGGAAATGCAGTCAGTTTGTTCGTATTGATGGCTCTGTGTAATGCACAGTGCTGAGCTGCCCTGCCTGACTGTCCTTCGGTCACCCCAGCAGGAGGACTGTCGGCAGCCAGATCCGTGGGGTTCCCCGACTCCAGGGCGCCCTCCGCTGGACACATCAAGAGGCCGATGAACGCCTTCATGGTGTGGGCCAAGGACGAGAGGCGGCGCATCCTGCAGGCTTTCCCAGACATGCACAACTCCAGCATCAGCAAGATACTCGGTGAGCCAGCCCTGCGTCCTCGATAGCGCTACACTGAGAAGTACTGAAAGAAACTTCAGGACATTGAGAAAGTGCTAGTCAAAATGTCGTAGTTCTTTCACAGTGTGTTTACGGGCAGTTTTGCGACCATCACACATGTGGAGTAGGCCGCAAACTCTACGAGAAACATTTTGGGAGCTATGATCTCTAAGCTGACAGTTACAGGATATATAGTCTCGATTGTCAGTTTTACTCCTGCTCACTCTCTCTCTTACTCGCCATCCTCTTTTAGTCTCCCCTTACACTCACTGCCTCCTGTCCTCTTTCACAGTTTCACTCCCTCACGCTATCCTGTCCTCTTGCCCTCTCCCTTTCTCTGCTTGTGTATAACCTCTGTCTCGCTCTCTGTTTTGTTGTTGTCCTCACACTCACTTGGTCTGTTAGTCAGGCACTGTGGTTTATTTTAGACCCGACACCTGCTGCTCTTTCTCGTCTGAGGGGCTGAGACCCGATCGTCCGTCTCGTTCTTCATCTCGCAGTTCCTGTTTCATCATGCTGACATTCCATTCCTTTGTCATCAGAGAGGGGTTGGCAGATGTCATATCTAGTGCCTGTGTGCCTCCCTCCCAGTCTCACATCTCCGTCTCTAGGCAACATAGCTTCCCTCCCTCCCAGTTACAACCGTCTGTCCACCTGGCCACACTTTTTACCACCTTCCCAGTCCCCTAGCTCTATACACTCAGCCACACTGCTTCCCTACCTCCCAGTTACATAGCTCGATCCACTAGTCCACACTGCCTGGCTGCTCGTCCCTGATCTCAAACCACCAGGCCGCTCTGCTTCCTTCCCTCCATCGCATCTCTTTCCACCGGGCCATACTGCCTCCCTTCTGGTTAGAAACAGTTACTGCATTCAGAGTTTTTTGTTTTTTGTGTAGGTGTATGAGACCTTAATAAAATACGGCATGCAAGTGCTGTCTTTTTTATGTTATGAAAAAGGCTTTCTTTTCACTTGCAGTTAATTGACAAGAAGAGTTAAACCGTGTGGAAATGTAGTTTAAAATAGCATGTAGGTGGACTCTTTGCCTCCTAACCCCCGTGTGTGTGTGCAGGATCGCGCTGGAAGTCCATGTCGAACCAGGAGAAGCAGCCATATTACGAGGAGCAGGCGAGGCTGAGCCGGCAGCACCTGGAGCGTTACCCCGACTACAAGTACAAGCCGCGGCCCAAGCGCACCTGCATTGTGGAGGGACGTCGGCTGCGCGTCGGAGAGTACAAGGCCATGATGAAGAGCCGGAGACAGGAGGGGCGGCCAGGGGGCTACACAGGGAGGTAAGGACTGCAGCGCTTCACACAGGCACTGCAACCTGCTTGAGATAATAATAATTATTATTATTATTAGCCCTGAAGATATAGTTGAGATTCCTGTATGCATGCACACTTTTAAATTTGACATAATTCCACAGACTCGCTTATATAGTGATCTACTTTTTTATACTAGTAGCTTGAAATTTGTATTTAGAACTTATATTTAATATTTATAGAACAAAGGTTGCAAATATTTATTTTTTTATACACAAGACTTACTGTTTGCTTTTTGTAATGCAAAATGCAACGAAGCTTTGGGAAAGGCGCTATGTAACTGATTGTAATTTCCTTTTGCTTTGTATGTCAGCCAATCAGAGCAGCTGCATTACCCCTCAGCGGAGGCCCCGCCCTACCCTTGTCAGCCGGTCTCCATGACGACGCTGCCCATGCAGTCCACCCTGCTGGAGCGCTACCTCCCACGTGTCCTTGAGCCACACGGCCTGCGACCGGCCGGGGGGGAGGAGAGGGATAGGGGGCCAACCCCTACGGAGAGACACCCCAACAGTGAGGGAGAGGAGAGCGATACAGGGGAGCGCAGTGAGGGGGAGCTAGTGGTGCTTACAGACTGAGGAGTCATAGGTCAAAGCTCAGCAGCCAGGTCAATGACAGCTGAGAACTCTGGGAAATTATTTTTTTTTTACCTCTGACTGATGTCAGTCAGGGTAGTAGGCATTTTTTGGGGGTACAATTCTGCATACATAAATAGACATTGGAAACACCCCTACACAATACAAAGGTAAATACATGGGGCATTTGTTTCATTAAGAATCTGTGGTCAATGTTGCTGAATCTAGGAGTGGCAAAGTAAAAGCACTGGTAAAGTAATTATAAAGTAGCTACACTTTTAACTGTGCAAAAACATAACAGTGAATTTAATAAAATAGGAAAGAAAAAAAAGCTAATAATTACATTTTTGCAAACCAAATTCTTAAAAAAAAAAAAAAAAAATGTATAAGGCCATCAGAGACTTAAGCCTTGTGCAGTTGCAGTGCCTGTGACCCCTGACCCCTGACCTGTACCACATCTTGAGTGAAGACAATTGTTTAACTGCAGGGGGCAAAAATATGGCAACTTGGAATATTATCTGCCACTGAGGTAAAATAATATCCTCGGTATGTTTCTTTTTTATGATTATTGCCTGGTCTTGCCGACCCTGATTTAGCACTTTGGTCAATGAAACCAGCCGCTTACCAAGATAAAAAAAAACTGTAGCGTGGCGCTGAAAAAAAACAAGGATCTTCCTGAGAACTGTTTTGTTATCATTTAAGTTTTATATTTGTTATTTAAAAACTAATTATTCTGCCTCCTCACTCATTCTATTTATTTTTTCTTTTTAATCATTTGACAAGGTGTCCTTCTGCTGAAGGATTAGCACTTGGGTATTTTAAATGTAATATTTTTAATTGCAAAAAAAAAATCTGATGGAGAAAATCCTGAGTGGTTTTGCTCTGTCCTGTAGTTACGCTGCTGGGGTGAGAGGAGAGGTTCTACAGAGCAGCTAACCACACTGGGACTAGAAACCAGCGAGTTGTGTCCAGTAGCAACACTGTTTCTATACTACTGAAGGACAGATGTCGAAGCTCTAGTGTTCTTTTTTCTATGAACGTGTTACAGCACATGTTCTGGTCAGATCTGGATACCATGCTGCAACCCCTGTGCACTGCAGGAACAAGGTGGGAGTGTAATGTTAGGCTGTGTTCACACTGGGTCCATTTCGAGGTCACAGTGTGAATGCAGCCTTAAATCAATGAAGATCTGTTAGGTAAGCAGTGGCTTTCAGGCTGTTTTAAAGTCGACTCCCACCTTTCAGTTTAAGCCTTAATCTTAATAAACATGTTTTAGTGGTAATGACATGGGGAGCTCTCTCCGCTGGTTTTCATAGCCTTGTTGTGTATCGTTTTAGTTTGGAAAATAATTACCATGAGTACATTTCATTTAAATTAAAAAACAGCAGATAAAAATTTGAAGTTAAATTTAAGATTTTTTAAAGAGAGTACATTTACTCAAGACTATAAAATGAGGGATGTGTAGAAGGTTCTGGAAGCCAACATCTCCAACAGGGCTTTCTGTTCTAGCATGTAAAATGCCCCGTTTCACTGATTTAAATGTCTTATTTAGATGAATAGATTATTAAAATGTGGACTATGCTGGAAATCTTTGTAAAGAGAAAAAAAATATAAATAACTTTTGGGGACGACCTTTTTTTTTTTTTTTTTTTTAAAAAAACAGAACACATTAAATTCCGAGTGGCTGAGCTGTTAAACCGTTCTTGTAAATATAGATGTAGAATTTGATTATAAGATCTGGTGTAATTTAAGCTGTATATTCTATGTACTTTATTTACACACGTTTTATGCGTTTGTTTGTTTGTTTGGTTGGTTGTTTGATGCAATAAAGAGATCCTACTCTCGTGCTGCAAGACTGTGTGTCACGGTTTGTTTTTAAAAATAAAAGTTAAAGCAATCGCAATGGCACACATACCATGGTTCAGATTACCAAGAACACACCACGCCGCACTGGGGAGCTGGAAACTGAAGCAGGCTCAGATGCCTTCTAAATGTAGCCTTGCTTCACTGTTGCCTGCGTGTTTATTATTTTTTATAAACTAGCAAACAATGCAGTTTGTCACCTGAAACCCAGGAGAAGACGACAACACAATGAAATATACTAGTGAATCCTGCTACACAAGTAAACACAATATGTTTCTGTAAACCAGGGAACAGGAAATTCATGGTTTACAGAAACATATTGTCACAGGCCTCGTCTTTTTTGCATAGCTCTGTATTGTAACCAAATGTCCCGTTATTGATTATATTCTAACTGCACACCAGAAAACAGCTATAGGGATGACCAATGTGCTCAAAGAGATTTAAAAAAAAAAAAAAAAAAAATCAAACCTTCAAAATTGCATGAAATGGAAGATATGTAAAATTGTAACAAAGAAATTGACAAAAAACAAAATAGTTTTACCATACTAAACTAAAGACACTGCTTCAGTATTTATGTGCTTTCTTAAACATTTAATAGAAAATATATATTTTTTTTATATATCTAATCAGGCTACCGATCTCTCTCAGCCTTCAAAACCATTACCAACCTTACCTCTGAATCAAAAGCCATACTGTGGACAAGCTAGCTGTACATAAAACAATGTGGTCCACAGCGCCCTCTTGTGAATAAGGCAGACACATCCGGGTTAATATGTCACATTACCCCCTCAATTAAATACTCGTAATACACTGCAGTCCAATTATATATATATATATATATATATATATATATATATATATATATAAGCTGCATGGTTGAAATTGACATCTCACACAGTGGGTTTTGGAAGGCATGGTCAGTAATCTGCATCTCCTCTTTCGAATTACTGCACTGTATCTAACGATGGCAGTGGCAGCCTTTCACAGGAATTCAACAAAAGAAAGAGCCACTTAAGATTATTTTTTTTGGTCTTTTAATGCAAATATTTACTAGCCAGTGTAAAATAGCATCTTCCAGTAAGAACATACACAATTGTAAAAGTGCCACTGTACACCAGGAATCTTCACAAAATTACAGTATTTACAGGTTGCTGTTATTTCCACTCCCCTCCAAAACAAAATGCAGCACACTCACAAAACACGAGCGCGGGGACCCCCCCAGCACTCTCCATTTCAACGTTCTTTAGATGATTAACATTTAATCTTCCTCCTGTAACAAATCCTATACACGATTCAAACAGTTAACAGCATAGAAATTCAACTCACAGGCATTCTGTACAATTCAAGTTAAATTGGGTCAGTACATTCACAAAGGTAATCATTCGAAGCAGGGCAATGTTATTCTCAAGACACACAACTAAAAATAAAATAAAATAAAAAAAGTCATTGGTATCCGCTAGTGTTGATAATATGAACGTGTGTTTGAAATGAGAGTGTGTGTTTGTGCAAGTGTTTTAAATACGGATTGCACATTAGGTACCACGTAACTGCCATTACATGTTATTACACAGCACTTAAATCAACCAGGTTTAGGACAACCTAATATTACCTTAGATTAGGGAGCCATGAGAAGAGCTAATCAGGATATGTTAGGAGGTGCACTATTGCAGTAGTCTAGCTATTGATCTAATGTTTTAGTGGGACTTATTATTACAAAAAGCACATTAAGTTATTTGCAAATACTTATAGCAACATCAAAGCACTTACATATGACTTAATTAGCAATTAGTACCACATTTTCTGTATAAAAAATAAATAAATAGGGCATTGCAACCATTTAAAAATGCACATATGATACTTCATTACCCACAAGGCTGGTTTCAGAGATGCATTTTAGCAATGGCGGCAAAGGTTGGCTAGTGCCAATAGGAATGTGTGAAACCAGTCGCTAGAGTGACTGCAGCCAGGCCAGGCTGTGCAGGCTGGTTTCACACTAAAACAATGAGCCGAACATCCCTCACTCCCTGCGATTCAGTCCCTGGGCTTCCTGGAGGTATCGTGTTTTGGACAAACTACCACGATAATATTTTAATATATCAAATGTGACATTTTTTTTAAAGACAGGACCACGTTTTAATATCGGTGACCGATAAACTTCACCCAGGAACGTCAGCTCCTCCACAGCTGAAATGTGTCGCCTAGTTTTACAATTTCAGTAAAGTCCAGCTGTGTTCTAGACGTCTTCAATTACTCCCAAAATCTTCATTTACTTTCAGATTTTATATTCTTACTTCAGAATGTATTTATACATTATCCATTTCAAAATACCTTTAAATAATTCACAGTTCATTGATTATAAATTAACTCTCACATTGCTTAATTTGTAACTGAAGTGCAACATTTGTTGTAAATTATTTTCTTCACGATAAAAACAAGCAAGAAATATTTCAGATGAATTATTTAACAGAAAGTAACCGATACTCGTCTATCTTGCATTAAATCTTATCCCTAAAACAGGGAGGGTTTGTCACATTAATAACCAAAGGTATATACACATTCCTTGTGACACACAAGGATATTAAATGCAAATAATAAAGGGTGTAAGTTCCATCAGATTCGGACAAGGGGTGCCCAAGATATAGCTTAGCCAATCAGGAGTGAGTACCATGGACAGGTAGGTCACAGTGCTCTACATTCACAGTATGTGGAATATCTTTTTGTAATAAATGCCTGTTTCCAGGTTTGTCCCCCTGCCATGGCCTTTCAGAAAGGGGATAGCGCTACTTACATTCTAGAACACCAAAACAATAAACCTACCCCAATCCAAAAGAAATCAGCTTTAAAATTCACGGTCCTCTACCCCTCCCGTAATTCTGCTTCCAAACTATGGACTGCACCAGAAAAGTTACTATTAAACAGGAGGGTTAGAACAAAAGACAGAAAACGCATGCAATAAACTGAGACTGTGGGACAGTATTTAATGAGATTGAGTAGATCTACATGAATACTGATTTACACACGTTCAGTTTACTGCATGAATTCATTCAGATCAGCCCCTTGTGCAGAATTCAGATGGGATCAGCTTGCCTGTCATGTCCAACACACAAATATTAAATCGCGAGTTTTACAGTTTTGATTTGGCCACCGTGGCACCACACATTAAGGGAGTGATGTCACAGTTCAGTCTGTGTAGGATCTCACTCCACGACCCACAATTCAACGACATTCAGGCAAAACAAGAATCTGGCAAAATGGTGGTCTAATCATCCAACTAAAACAATCTTCATGTATGGTTACGATGTGCTGCAGCTAGACATGGAAGGAGAACAGGAAAGGGTAGGGCTTGTGCAATGTGTGTAATCCTCCCCCTCCTCTTCACCAGACTAACTAGTCTAACCAGTGTAACCTCAATTCCCAGATGAAAAGTGCTTCTGCGTCTTGGTTGAAGTCTTAAAAAGACTTCAGGAGGAGCTGCTGCTGCTGTAAGAGGCCAGGGATCATTCAGGGATCTCCAGCGCCATCACTTCAGGCTTCATCTTGAAGTACTGATTGAACCGCAGCACAGCGTACCTGAGCAGAGACACAGAGAGGAGGTCAGACAGAGTGTGCAGTGCCCTCCCTCTAGTGGCTGATCATAGTCACTGCAGGAAATACAAGTCCTAAAGCAGCTCTGATCACTGCCAATCAGTACACACAGATGACATTTTAAAAGAACCAAACTAAAAAGCTTGTAAAATTATATTGTAAAAAATATTTTGTACTAGTGTACTATTAAAAAAAAAAGTATAAAACACACACACATTATATATAGTGCTTACCTGAGAAAGTCAAAGTCGATAGTGGAGTACTTGGCTTGAATGAGCGCCCAGAAGCCCCAGAAGAAATGAGAAGCCTGCAGGACAGAGATGAGCAGACCCTGTATTATTAAACTGATCTGGTCTAAACAGGACTTCTTACAAACAACTAGGAGCAAGGGGGCAGTGAAAAGCAGGACTGCATTCACAATGCGTGGAATAACTACTCGTAACAATCATCCGTGGACAGTTTGATCAAATTCAGATAAGCAGGCAATCGCCAAGATACCAATACGAAATGAAAGGACATCACTGACCTAGAGTCTTAGTGTCCTATTAATTTGTGCTAAGGAATGTCCTTACCAAGTTTCATCAGAACTGGATGAGCGATTCTCAATATACTAAAAATGGAAGTGTGACTTACAAAGCTCATGCACATGAGGGGGCCTCCTCGCAGGGGGATAAACAGTGGCAGCGTTGCAACAACATATAAAAACGTTACAATTTCTTCAGTTTGGTTAAGCAGTATGTCAGGTAGAGTGAAATCAAAAGCGTCCACGTGATCAAGAACAAACACACTCAAGAACACTGCTTCCCATTAAAACACGGCAAACAGACTGGTCCAGTTCACAGAGTTTAGTCTTCTGTGACGCGACACATTCCCGGCTCACCAGGATCAAAGGGGGCTAGGTTGTTAAACAGGCACAAAGGTTCACATCAGTGGGAAGTGTCCTTAGATAACATTATCCGATGGGCCACACAGGAACACATCATATGAGGGACTGCATTTCCCTAATGACCCGGATGCATTTTAATTAGATTTGTTTTACAGAGGATCTGCATTATACATTAATTTGCAGTGGAACTTGTTCCTCAGGTCTGTCAGTAATTAACTGCAGAAGAAAAAAGAAAGAAGAAATAACCTCAGCTACTGTAACACACTGAATCTTGAGATGACTCCATACAACACTATGGCTTAACTTCAACATGCAGAGACCCAAGTTTATAATTCAGTTTAATAACAGAGCAGAGAATGCAATACAAACTTATTTTTATATAGCGCCCTTCACGCCACAGCATCCCAGAGCACTGTACAACATTAAAAACAAGAGTGCTCTTGTGTATAATACACTCCAATTATATAAAAATTGCATTTAAAAAAAGTCAATTTAGACTCCAATCGAAATTTTCAACCTGCCTAATGTCAACCCGAACAGTTCCACAAAACGAGGAGCACAACAGCAAAAAGTTCTAAACCCAAAAAAATGTAGGCTACTGGCATTAAGGAAATATCATGTGCTGGGGGCTCCTCCCAAACTGTATGTACTGCTGCCTGGCACGTTAGTTTGGTCCCATCATCTAAATGGATATCGGAAGTGTTCTGCGGGAGAGAGAAGGCAATATACAAGCTCTATAGAAGAAGCTCTGCAGACTCACCAGAGCAAACTTGTTGATCTGCACGTAGAGCGTCTCGATCTCACACTCTGTCACCTCCTCCCCCTTCTTGGTGAAGCGCTTGTAGGCCTGCAAGTAGATGTGCAGCCACTGCATCTGTAACTCCCTGCTGGGGTAGAGGGAGTAGTCCACCTCGCTTACTCCTGGCAGGAAAACGCACCCAAACAAGCATCCGAACACACACACGGCATGCAAATGGACACAACACAGACACACCGCACGGAAACGCACACAGCACAGACAAACGCAACACCCACGGACATGAATGCAAATCAGACCAGCGTTCAAGCAGACACACACACCAACACACGCACGCGCACACATACCGAAAAAAGTGGGGAAGAGGTAAAGAGAGAGATTTAAAAATCATTCTCACATGAGGGAGCAATACTAGGAAGCGCTTTGCAGCATCAGGTATCAAGGACTTGATCTCATTTACATGCAAGACCCCTATTTTAATAATGAATGCAAATGCTTCAATGCGTTCCTACTACTGCTCTGGGCTGGATGGAGTTATCAACAACACCCAACAATAATGATACATTTACTTACAACCTTCTCCACCTGCTGTGGAACAACAGCTACTGGCCCAGGACAGGGGAGCAGGTACGAGGGTAGTAAAGCTTCAGAGCTATGGGAATGGATTCTGCACTGACCTCATGGGCCATGCTGGCCTTCACTTACCTGCAAACTCATTGAAGTGGTTCCCAATGTCAAAGGCCTGGTAATTGTAGCTGGCATACTCGTAATCTATAAAACGGACTTGGCCTGAGGAAGCAGAGGAGGAGATCAGCTGCCATTTATGAATCCAATTAACCCTTTCACACATGGCGAACTCATATGAGAACGCCATTTTTCCCTCCATATAAAGCAACAGAAAAATATATATATTCTGTATCGAAACTTTATTTTCAGCTATTTTCAGTATTTCATGCATGAAAGGGTTAAACACAGAGAGAAAAGTGTCAGAGATCCGTGACCAACTGGAGAAGGTTTTTAATGAACGAAACGCTTACTATACAGTTTAGAAATAGTTTACTAATCTATACAGCATTCCCCGATCTGCAAATACAAAACTAGGGACATGATCAGATTTTCTGCACTTACTAAACACTAAAACCACTTATATTAACCAGGCAGAAATTAAGAGGAAGAGGAATTATACATGTCAGTATTTTTAAATGTGCTTGTTTCCCAGTAACAGCAGGGGCTAGGGTAATAAAACAAAATCAAAATCTACTTAAGATAATTTAAGCCAGCCAGCTGTGTATAATAATGTAATAAAGCTCTGTGAGAGAGCGGGTGTGTGGGCCCTTGCCTTCTTTGTCGTTGTGGATGATGTTTTTACACAGCAGGTCATTGTGACAAAGCACTATGGGAGAGCCGAGCTGCGAGAGGTGCTCCTTCATCCACGCCATTTCCTGTTCAAGCACTTCCAGGCTGGGCACTTCCTGCTGGATCCTAGAAATCAATAAAATCAATCTATTCAGAAACGCAGCAGGTAATCCAAGCACAGCGGCTGCAAGCAGTTCTCGCAAAGCTCTGCTTGCGAGCAGGGCTGGGATGTGTGTTCCCACAGTCTTAATACTTGAGCTCCCCTTCCTGTGCAAGCAGGTTAATTCAGGTCTCAGTATCGAGGACTGTATGAGAGTATTCTCACAGCAGGCTGAGTGATCATGCACACACACACTCTCGCTGGAAACAAGAACACTCAGGAAAATTCAAAACCAAATGACTCCAAGTGAGGTTTTATTTATATCCCCTTCTCAGACAGACTTACAGCCCCATGTATTGCGATTGTTTCTGAGAACTGCTATTGCAACTGTTTTGCTAGAGCGATACTGTAATTAGAGCAGGCTGATTACCAGCGGAACTGAGCCAACAAGACAGACCACCACTTCCTTTCCAGGCTAATGGGCTTAGTCCAGTGCTCTAATCCTGCAGACAGCAAGACAGGCAGACACAAATCCATCCAGCCGAGCTGTACATACTATACTCCTAACAATATAATACAGTGTGTGAACATGAATACATACATTTAAACACCATATGGAAGATGTGCAAAGTGTCACTGAAAAGTTTCCATCACCACTGCATTGAAAATGACGACCGTCACGTGGAGGCTACTTAAAGATGACATCGTCAGTGTTCGCATATTTATGGTAAACACACACACCCTCCTGTCTTACCTTGAGTAATTTTTTTTTTTTTTTTGCAATAACTCACTGTGACTGATGCTCACTTATAGTTTTATCAACTTTAGTAGAGAAGCCACCATACCCAGTTTTATCACACAAGCTATTCTCAAGGTAGTTGAAGAACCCTTTCTTGATAAGCACCCTGCTCCAGATTCATTCAGGTCTCAGTTAAACACCAGTTAAAAGACTGCAGCTGTAACTGCTAGCGGTGAAGGGGACAGTGGACTGAACTGGGCAGTGTGAAGGGTGCCGGGGGGGTTGGGGGCTGACTTCTTACCTGATGTTGGAGGCCTCTGCTGTGAACTCTGTGGTCACAAGGGAGAAGTATTTCCGCAGCTTGATCCACAGGTTGGGTTTGGGAATGCAGCCGTTGTGGGCATGGATAGTGTGGATCCGTGCCATCTCCACAGCAATCAGTCTGCAGGGGAATTGAATTATTATTATTATTATTATTATTATTATTATTATTATTATTATTATTATTATTATTATTATTATTATTATTATTAAATAAAGAGCAAGATCTATACTAGAGATTACCTGCATAGTATAACATCCCTATGTACACTATGCTAAGTGACATTATAATAAACATGACTACTTCTCTAAATATGTATAGAGAGAGAAAATTCAATGACAAAACGTTTCGACCAGAATTCTTTCTCAACGTCTTCAATGTTGATATGGATTCTGGTTCACAGTCTTGTATCCCAGACCCTGTTTGCTGAGTGGTCTTTGTAAGCAGGTTTGACTGTAATTACACTCTCTAGGGGCTGGAGTTTCTCTGCCGGAGTTGGGAAACTCACCCCAACTCCATGTAAGGATCAATACCAAACGAATCACAACACATAATTGTTCAGAAGATTTTTAATGATATACTCAGGGTTCGAAACTTTCACTAGCCCTGCATTCAGTCCTGGGTTTCAGAACTCCCCTTGTTGAAGTACATTATTGAAATCAACAGGCGCCAGGCCGCTGCTAAATCTGCTCTGAATTAACTGATCACACTTGAATAAGTCTCATCTGCATCTGCAGGTTGACTGTTAGGAGCCATTCATGCAGCTATAAGACAAGGAACAATATGATTAACAGGGGTTCCACAAATTCCAACCTACTAAATCATTTAAATAATATACTTAATTAATGGTAGCTTGGAAACCCAGGACTGGGTGCAGGGCTAGTGTGTCTAACCCTGTATGCTACTTTGGGGTTCAGATCAAGTCTAGGGATTGAGGTTCAGATTGCATCCCATTAAAGACATCCTGAAAGTCTGTTACCTGAAAAGCACAGGGTCCCGGACGTGTTGGGGTCCCATTGCGTCCCCCTGCATGAACTCATAGCACAGCCCATTCTGGAAGGTACAGTAGAGGTGCGGGGCACAGCCGTTGGCGTGCAGGACTTGAAAACTCTTCAGCTCATTGTCCCGATCCACAAACAGCTCTGTCTTATTCCCATAGACCCGGACCAGCACCGTGTCGGCCGGGCACTCCTCCAAATAGCAGCCCACCAGCTTGTTAGTGATGCCATCCGTGAACAACTGGAGGAGGAGAGAGAGAGAGGAGAGTCACGCTCAACTCCCACCAGCCTTCCTGCGCCCAACAGGCTAGGTTTCTCTTTCAACAAGTAACTCAATATTTGTTTTACACTTGAATACTTTTCCAGATCATAAGACAGCATTCCCCATCAGCCTCTGAGGCTCCTGTTTGCTGTGTAGCTATAGTGATGGTTCCATGCACACCAGACTACAATATGCATAACAAATAATAGGAGCAGAAACAGAAACCTGGCTGGAGAGCTGTTGTCTGGATTAACTCGGATACACCTCTACTATGGAAATGCCTTAATGAGTTTATCCAGGTGAAATATATTGACATTGTCCCAAGTGCCTCTAAAACCCCTTCTCTCTTGTACATGGGGCTAGCTCCTTTTGAATGGAAGGTTTATGCTGCAGAAGTATATGGCCCTTCAGTAGAACCAACTTCATTCTTGGTGGGGGTTCCCCACTGATGACGGAAATGATAATGAGGTGTGGGAACCCACTGATATGAAAAATAGTGAATTCTGGCCAACTCAGATAATTTGGATTGAAGGAATACCAAATAAATACCTGATTAAAAAGACCATTGTTACCAGTAACTGTTATTATTATTATTTATTTCTTAGCAGACGCCCTTATCCAGGGCGACTTACAATTGTTACAACATATCACATTATACATTATTTCACAGTATACAGATATCACATTATTTTTACATACAATTACCCATTTATACAGTTGGGTTTTTACTGGAGCAATCTAGGTAAAGTACCTTGCTCAAGGGTACAACAGCAGTGTCCCCGACCGGGGATTGAACCCACAACCCTCCAGTCAAGAGTCCAGAGCCCTAACCACTACTCCACACTGCTGCCCTGTTAAGAGCAATACTATTATAATATTGTAAAACTGCACTGGTTTAGAAATGGTTAAACAAGGAGAAACATGATTGCAGAAATCTTTGTTAGCCTAAATGAAGGTTCAGTAAAACTAAAAAAAAAACTATGACCTAATGCAATAACCCGGATGGAGCCTCTTCAGAATGTGCTTGCAGCTAAAGTTTCTTATCAGCAAGAAACAGCTTAACCCAGACCGGGGCCCCTTGCCTGCACATTTTACATAAGTATGTACCAAGCTCTTCTTTGTGCCTGAGAAATGTGTTTTAGCAAGTAAGGCTAAATTTACTGACACACACACAGGTGCTTTAACTCAAAGACCGGCCCGCTTAGTCTTAGCTGGTGCGCTTGCTGGAGACCTCTCTGTGAAGCTGACTGCTGGTGTTGTATTCAGAGACTAGTTTGGACGACTGTCCTTTCTTTGTCCTGGTTTATATTTCTCTAAAATAAAAAAAGAGGGTAAGCATAATCTTGAATTTATATCTCACCTATATTGAAGCATAAGGCTATAATGATAGGATTATTATATGCAGCTTCAGGGAGGATGTTATAGGTTAGCTTTGGGTGTTTTAGGCTGACAAAGTACGTGTTGTAACCATATTGTTTTATAGTATTGATGCTGTTAGTTTGCAAAGACGCCAGACTGCCTGGATTGTCTAGGAGCTAGGATTCAAAGTCGATCTCTGATCACTTGATCCATTTAAGCGTTAATAAAACCAAAAAGGGGTCAAATATATACTTTGATTGGTTAAACTTTGAATAAACAGAGTCTACGTGATTATTCTTGATTGAAGATTGTCTGGGTATGTGAAAATCTGTAAGCCAGCACACAAACGATCCACTACAGGAGTTTAAACCATCTATTTGTGCTCCTGAGCCTCCCCAGGTCTATTAGAGAATAAAAAAGGGCACGAATGTGACAATATGTTGATCCAAATACTAGCATCTCTTAGCTCATTAAACAGGGCATTTCTGTACCATGTTTATTAAAACTAACATACCTGCATTCTGTTGTTAAAAGAACCCTAAACACTACATGCCCTTGTATGCGTTTGACAGTCATTTTAGCTCATTCCACAAGAGCCATTTCAATCGGTAACTTAAAAGGCTGCTAATTGCACTGTACAGTAAATGTAACAGATGTTCTTGTGGATAAAAATGCATTTTTGAACAGCATACATTTTTAGCCATGCATATATATATAAAAGAGTTTGCAATATCGATTGAAATAGGTTCAAAAATAACCTGTAATTTATAACGGAGTTAAAGATATCATGCAACGTGAAAATTAATAAATGACGATGGCAGGAATTAAATATTTATTTGATATTTTCAAGCACACCCCTTTTGCATGGTTTTCTCCTTCGTTTGTCAGCTTCATTTGAGAGATTTCGCTGCTGTAATATGGCACAGCTTTATACTTTTGTGCAGCTACATTAAAACAATGCTAACATTCTGTAAGTTTAAGGGAACGTTTGGACATGATAAAGCAACTAAACTAACTGATCTAAACTGTGGCAGTTCAATGGAGGGTGCTGGATACAGGGTGGCAGTGTATTAATCTACTATACATTGTATCAAACATTCCATGCCTCCCACTGAAACATGGATTCCATTCCCCACACCACTGCCCGATGGCAGGGAGGACATCTGTGACACAAGGCTGTGCTTAAACCCTCATGTTTTCAGCTGGTTTCACAGACCCTGGATGCTCTAGTCTTGGATTATGTTACCTGAGGTGACATGAGGGAGTCTGAGATTAGTGCCGATCGAGGTCTGTGGAACCAGCTGGAAATGTTTTGTGGAAATTCAGGGCTGCTCTGTCTCTCGTCACCTCCTCAAGACCCACCTGTTTAGACTGCACTTGTAGATCTCTTGATCCAAATAATAATAATAATAATAATAATAATAAAGTAAACCAATTCCCATTTACTGCACATGATCCTGGTCACAGTCAGTATTTACAGGATTTGAAACCCTGGTCAGAATTTAAATATAAATATTTATGAGTAATTTAAAATGGTACCGTGAAGCGGCCGGTTTTATGTTTTAAGACAATGAATTCCAAAGGTGAGCTGCCTGATATACAAAGGCATGCTGGCCCATATTAGATCTCAGTTTAGAAATTTTTAAAGTAGGCACATCATTTAGTGTCTGAAACGTCTGGTTTTGTTTATTTTGCACTGAGCCCTGATGCACTTTACCCAGCTCATCATCACTCTGTTAATAAACGGATGTGCTACAGCAGTCGAACTTGGATTTGAAGGTCCCTTTAGACTATGCTGTGACTTGTTGAAAACTTGTGAACCTATAAAAAGCAGTCTGTTTGACCTCTGCTCTCAAGAGTGCAGTCATTGGCGAATTTCACCAGTACTTTGGTCTAAAATGTCTACCCTCCGTTTAAAATGTGTTTTCTTCTTAGGTAAAGTTTTACTTAAGAAGTTACCCCGTGTAACCGTAGCTCACATTTATCACCCTGTTGTGGATTCGCACTTCGCAAAGACAGTGAAATCATTTCAGATGCAAACATTAAGGGTGTCTCCATTTTACGAAAGTACTTTTCCAGGTTTACAAGCACCTGTATGCTAAGTTAACACACAAACAAAACACACGCACCCACCGCTTGTCACAGTGCTCAAGACAGCATTGTAATCTGACACTGGCAGCCAATGGCTGGCTCAGTCTCCTTCAGTGCAGTGAAACTTGCAGCAGTGGCACCATGGACACCTACAGTCAGAGTCATAAACAAACTCTGCTGCTGTGACAACATCAAGCTGACATTCACGTAAAGCAGCACCTTGCAAACAGGCCAACGCCCCGACAGGCTGCTCAGCGGCACTGAAGCTACATTACAGTTAAAAGCCATGTCAATAAAAACATCTGAATGTGTATTTAACAGCTAGAAAGAGAACTGGCCCTAGGGACAGTGTTGCTGTGGGGGGGCTCGAGTGGATCAATGCCTTCAAACCTGAAAGGGAGAGTACAGGTTGGCTCAAACATTGCTCTGTTCTGCACATATTTTCCTTTTATATGCATTCTGATCTGACTGTAACTCAACCCTACTGTATGTAAGGTTTCACATAACCCGATTACCACTAATCTTGCACCACCTAATATTACCTAAGACAATGCAGAGCAAGATTAGTGCAAATTGTGATGAAACTTTTCTGGCTTGTGTGTGTTATCCCAGTTCATTAAACTGACTTTGCTGCTGTCCCAGCTTCTGTACATTCATTAAAAGGCTGAGCTGAATGCTTGTGGGATACCGATTCTTGTCAGCGCTTAATTTAATATACGTATTCCAGGTTTGTAAAAAGGATCTCAATACTATCATGCAGATTTCCTCCCGTATTTTCAAAGTATTGCTATTTTTATTGCATCAAGAGGGATCAGGCACTCATGAGGAAGATGTAATAATAATAATAATAATATAGCTTGCCTTTTATACGAGATCCATCTCGACTACACCACCCTGCCTATAGAAATTGTAACAGAACGATGTTCTGGCTGGGCTTCACCATTGGTTGTAACAAGAGACCACACTGGTATCAAAGTGAACAATGTAGAAAACAAAGATCTGCAGAAAAATGAAGCAGATGCACACGTGACACGCGATGCTGCTTCTGAAGGATGCTTTGGGACACATTGCTTTTGTTAATGCAACACTGTTCATTAGTAACCTGCCATAAACCAAAGCAGGGGTGACTTTGTCCATGAATTTCCAATGCAATTAGATGTCTTCTATCTATCTAACCTATAGTCTATCCCCTAAGATGCGGCACTCAGCAGCAGGCCACGCAGGGGCTCATTTTACTGGCAAAACTAGATCACGTCAGTGTGCAGGGATGAGGGTTGAGTCTTTAACTAGTGCTCATAAATGTAGTTAACTGAAACAGAAACTAAAACTAAATAACTTTTGCTATTGCTTCCAGAAAGTTTGCTTACAGCTGACAAGTGTTTGGGTTTATTGCAATACCCCAACATTGAAAAAATACACGTTGGGCATCGCTCATTATCAGGGATAGAAATAAGACTCTTATTGAATAGAGGTTTTACCCATTCCATGTTTTACAAAGAGCATGATTAGCCACAGTGTATTGGTAACAAGCTCAGGTGGGTCTTATTAAACTCACCGTAAAACCAATAATGGATAAAACTGCTTCACAAACTCAAAATCAATAACTAGCCTAAACAGTTACACCCTTGCTTAAGTTGAGAGATCACATTCTGTATAGCTTTTTAAAATGGGTGCGCGTTTCTTTAAAAGAGCTGTCAGTTTCAGCAGTGAGAAAGCTGACCTGCCAACACTTGGGTACAGCCACGTTTGCAGGTGCGACAGTAAAGCGGCACCAATCTGGATAACCCAATGACATCATTGGAACACCCGGGCACCCCATTGGGACTGGGTCAGCCTAGCTGAGGATCCGGCAGTGTAGAATGTCTAATTTATATATTTTTTCTTGACTTTCTTGTTTTTAAAAAGCACACCACAATTAAGAACCAAAAGAAACGCATTAGCCTATATCGTTTTAAAATGTACCCTACAGTATGTATTTTAGAATTTAACACGAATAGTACTAATGTAGCCTATAGTTGGTGATAATGGCACACTTAAATAATAAACACACACACATATACGATAGATATATACTTACTTTTCCCTACATTTTTTCGATACATTTGCCTAACACACAGTAATATTCAAAAAGCCCCTTTTGTAAAGTAATGAAAACGTCATGATAGAAAAAAAAAAGAAATATGATACCGATAGGGTGAAGACGATTCTTTTTTTTTTTTTTTTTTTTTTTTTTTTTGCAGTAAGAAAATATTTATAGCTACTTGTATATATTTAATTTCTAGTACAACGTGATTTACTATAGATTTAAACAAACCGACTGTTGTTGGCTGGGATTACAATAACATTATTAATACGACCGCATCTCGTTTTGAGACGGTCTGTCACTTTCATGAAAGGAAAATGTGAGGTCATACCAGCTGAAAATGCAGATATTTTGAAAGGTAACAGTAATGGTTATTTACCTTGGTTTGTACCCGGTCGGTGTCCCAGGCGGGTCGAAGCTTTTTGATCAGTTTCAATGCACCGGGTATTACATTATGCTCGTCCACGCAAATGGACAATTTTCGGATTACCGGCGAACCGACGGGCACATGGATTTCCGTCTCCATTCTGCTTATCTGCTTTCTGTTAACACTTTACAACAAATAAATTATCTGTAATATAAAAGCTACTGATATAAATAAAACAGGGTTTTTTTTTTTTTTTTAGAGAAATGGAATGTAAAATATAATTGGCCGGTTTTTCTTAATGAAACGATGCTGATGTTGGTGTTCAATGTGCAACGCCCTGTGGAAAGAATCACCTGATTGTTTAGTTCCAGTGAGGGGAGCGCACAGTCATAGAGAGCTGGAGAAACGCCCACTCGGAATATTCAGAACCCGGCGTGACCACGGGAGGGGGCTCGGCAAAGAGCCCAACTTGGCAGCAGGAGAGAGAAGCGATTTAAAGAACTGTCTCCCCTGCTGGTTGTAAGACCAAAGCAAACTAGTTTGAATTTTGTTGAAAGCCTACATTATTATTTAATAATAATAATAATAATAATAATAATAATAATAATAATAATAATAATAATAATAATAATTGTGTTTAGTCATAACTGTTTCGTTACTGTTTGTTTTTACTGTTGTTTCAGAGTTTTAAAAACAACTTTTAGAAATTAAAGATTTTACATATAGTTGTTTTAAACGGTTTGGGAGCCAAAACGCTTATTACTTATCAATCGTTATTTTTTAACCGTATAAAACTAGCAAATCAAAAAAAAAGAATGTGTTTACTTGTTTCAAAATGGGCTCGTTTGACCACACACATTGCATCATGAGCTGAATTACACACACTCTCCACTAGGTGGCAGTAAAGCTATTGAAATTCAAAACAGTCACCATGCTCCAGAATGTTCAGCAAGCGCTGTCCAGTCACACCGAGTATCATAAGCTTTCAAGGGGTGGTCTGCTTGGCTTGCCTATATCAGGGCTTCCCAGCCCCCCTGTGTCTACTGGTATTCATTCCAACTGAGCTGTCAATTACGTAACAAAACTAATAATAATGTGCTTAACTATACCTTGTTAATTTTTCTCTGCTCCTAAAAAGCTGCAGAATTCAAGTTACTTATAAAATGTTATAGCTAACTTGAAATCTGCAACTGTTTAAGAGTTGAAAACAAGTACAAAAAAGTCTAATTAAGTCAATTATTAGTTCAATTAAGGGTTTTGAATGAAACACCCCACATTCGTGACATCATCAGTCATTTCAAAGTCTGCCCAAATGCCTTACTCGCTCGCTACATTTAAATGCATTTAAAATGATGCCTTTTGAATTGTTTTGTATCCGAAAACAAATGTGCAGCGTTGACATGCCGAACTCAATGGGGTTCAAAAGAACCAGTGTTCTGAACCCGTGTGCACTGGGAATCTGATTAAACCCCAACATCAATTCCAGCTCCAAACTGGTTTACACACAGAATAAAGAAAGGATTTGAGGAACAGATTCCTCAAACAGGTATAGACCATCATGAGAACACTAAATCTAGTGCTGAACCTCAACCCCCAGGTAGAGATCATCTTTACACTGTTTCTGGGACTGATAAGCTCCCAATACATCCTTCTAGGGTGGGTCACTGGCAATGTGGTAAAACAAAAAAATATAAGCCGTTCTTTCAAGTAACTTACCTGAAATCAGTATTTTAAAAAGTTAGTATCAGGGTATCAGTGCACTGAACAAGATATGTGTTTTAATTGAATATGCCACAATGCATAGTAACTTGAATTAGACTAGATGTGCATATAAACTAGGTAGATGTCATTTCCCACCTTGCAGCTGGCTCTTTAAATGGCTGTGTAGGGAATCCCTGTTAATTTGTATGGCTCTTTTCTCCAATAAGATTGGGCAACTCTGCCATGCCTGCTAATGCGTTATCCTCTCTTCATGTTTTCACTTCTGCACTATACTGATCTTTTACTGTGTCCCTTCGTGCCTCTTATACTGCATATTCTATTCCAGGTGACAGCCCCACTTCATATTACAACAGAACCTCAGAGTCATGAACACCAAACTTATAAGCTTACAGGTTAACCAAACGTTTAGCTGGAAGTATGCATTCACTCAACCATGCCTACAATGCCACCAGAATCTATTTGACTGGGAGCATTTTAATTTTAAACAAAGCAGAGTTGTTTTATCTTTTTTTCCAAGCCAAAGGAGACTGAAAATACTATTAGTAATTCATATCTCAGGCCCCCCAGAGTGGCTGCAGTTGCCTGATAGGGGGAGAGTCGCTGGAAACTTGCAGTCGCTTTGATAAACCGTTTTCTTTTTCTTCTAACAAATTAATCAGAGAAGGTCTCTGTTTGAGCTTGTCCCTGCCTCTCTGAAATTATAGCTGCGAGGCAGGATGTAAGGGCTTGTAGGTGGGCTGAGTATAAATATGTCATTGTGCTTAAATATTAGGCATGTTGCTGCCTTGGTAGAGCTAAGCAAGGGCCTCACTTCACTTTTTTTTTTAAAACTAAACCAAACCAGTTTAACAAGCCATCTAATTGTCCAAGTCCATGCACATCCCCATTTATGCCGTCTGTTTACTGATTCTCATTTGTAATCCTTTAGAAAAAAAGAAACCAACCATTTAATGTCTTGTTTTGCTTCCTGTAGGGCTTGGACATCCCATTTATAACCCCCTACTGCTGCAAAGGCTACTACCTTTTGGAAACGTAAACAAACTGGACTGTCAATAATCCGATACATGCTAAAAACTGTCGGGAAAAATGCGAACTGTCACTAAGGAATTCGATTTTTGTGCTGAACTGAGCATGACTGAGGAACATTACATAAGTTAAAATACTTCTAGCTCCTATCTTAAGCACCTTAATCTGTACAGAAAGGGAGGGTTTATTTATTGCAGTAACATCAAATGGTTATGAACTTTTAACCTCATCCCAGCAACAGAGGTCAGAATCTGTAATGGGAGTGCATCACACAACGCTGCCCGTTCCATGAGGATTTTACTGAAATCATTTCAGGGGGGTGATCTATTCTGAAGCTGTGTGTGGATATGTTAAATACTAATCTAGACTTTGTTTTATATGTGCTGAACACAGATATCCATGGATATTTAGGAGCTGTGACTTTCACATAGACAGGTCGGACTAGGTTGCTATCACACCTGAATGCTCAGCAATGATAACTCGTTTACAGAAAGCAGCCCCCTGCCTCCCACACAATGGTGCTTGATCTCTATTCCTTTCAAAGTGTTTCTTCATATAAATGCATCTCAATCTTGAAGAGGGAGACAGATAATGCTGTTTTCTTATAATGTCTGCAGGGACAAGCTTTAGCTACACTGTTTACAATACATGCCCTCATCACCAACCCACAGTTCCTCAGTTCTAACTATAACGCATCACTACCTCCTAATCCCTTACCATTAAGCCACACAGCTTCCCAGTCTCTCAGCTCTAACCACCAGGCTACACTGCCTCCCAGTCAGTGGTGCAGTCCTAAATCTGAAGTTACCGGAACGCCACTGGAATATAGATGTTCGTAAACAAGAATTCATATTTGATTTGTATACTGAACTTCTAGCAACACATACAACAGGTAATGCGTGTATTTAATTTGTACAGGCATTTCCACAAAGACTTTGTCTTTTCTCCATCTTTTTTTAGAATGCTTTATTGTCTGTGTGTCAGTGGCAGAACGGTGTTGTCTCAGCTGCCTATAAAAAATAGAACCGGAACTGTGTTCCGGCTAGACTACACCACTGCTCCTAGTCCCTCACCTCTAACCACTAAGCCACACTGACACTCCCTCTCTCAACTCTAAACACTAAGCCACACTGCTCCCAGTCTCTGAGCTCTAAATACTTGGCTACACAGCTTACCTCCCTCAGTGGTGTGCCGTCAATATCCCAACTCTCAAAAGGTTAGAGGTCCCTGATTTGTTAAGCTTTCTCTCTCTCTTCAAGGGGAGCAGCTTTCACTAAACAAACAGGTGCCCTGACGATACCTCACTTCCACAAGGTTAGTGCTCTGAGGAATGTGTGCCAGGAATGCCTCACTTAAACTTCAGAACAGACTATCAAGTGACTTGAAAGAGAGCATGGCAGGATTTGATGGCTGTTCGTTTGGATGAATTAGTCTTGCGGGACTCATAAAGACTGTTTTAAGATTGTGGAGGGCTTGGGGGTCATCAGATCTAGTGTAGTGGTATCAAATCTAGACTAAGGGTTAGATGGGGTTAAGATAGAGATCACTGTTTAATGACCTGGTGTACAGTGCTAGTCGATCAAACTTCTACACACAACAGGACCCCCTAAACACACAATCTTTAATTTCAAATACATAAATACAGTGCCTCTAGAAATTATCGCTGAATGTAACCCCGGAATCTGTAGATTAAGTTACAAAATGATCATTACCATACAAACAACCAGAAAGTAAATACTGAGTGTGCTTGCGTTTCAAAACTCAAAATACAGCATTTATGCCAATACAAATACTATACTTACCCACAAACTTATTATTATTTGTTTATTTAGCAGACGCCTTTATCCAAGGCGACTTACAGAGACTAGGGTGTGTGAACTATGCATCAGCCGCAGAGTCACTTACAATTACGTCTCACCCAAAAGACAGAGCACAAGGAGGTTAAGTGACTTGCTCAGGGTCACACAATGAGTCAGTGGCTGAGGTGGGATTTGAACAGGGGACCTCCTGGTTACAAGCCCTTTTCTTTAACCACTGGACAACACAGCCTCAGTTACCCATGAAGGTGGCATGCAGAATATTCCGGATTTGGGGAATTGACCATTTTTTTAATAGTGAAAGCGTTTGATGTTTAAGATTCCCAAACCACTTGTACCCTTGTTTGTGTTTATATATACAGCTATGGCCAAAAGTTGATGTCTCAATCCTAAAATTCTAGGTGATGCAAAACTTTTGTCCATAGCTGCGTGAGTGTAAGTGAGTGTGAATGCGTGTGTGTGAATGAGTTTTGAGGGTTTGTGTGTGAGCAAATTCAGATCAAACAAACCTGGGCTTGTTCATTCCCTTTGATTATACTGTACCAGGTTAATCAGCAGTACACATTTACACAGCCCAGAGTTCTCATGTTCACGCAATGAGCCCCAAAGTGCCTCAGAGGAGTGTCGACGATCCTGGGATTCTTCAGAAGTTGGATTTAGACACATACCTGTGGAAATCCAAAACCCATTCTGTGGATTACCGCACATTTTTATTACCACTAAACATGCTTACATTGTTTTGATACTCGGTCAGGATAAAATCCACAGAACTTCCATACCTGTAAGCGCAACACACTGAGCTAGCTTAAACTTCTCTTGAGTAAATGCATGCCCTGCTGATGTAATGCAGACAAGCTTGTAAAAACCTGCCTTCCACACTCCCTGCCGCATCGCTGGAGCTGTCTGCTTTGTGCTCTCCAGTTTGCTCAGTTTTGGAGTCAGTCACCGGCTGCATGTCTGTGGGCCCCATTTCCTAATCTTTTGCTCAGTGAAAGGGCATCAGTACACAGATTTTCTTCAAAAGCATTTTAGTTGCTTTCTTACACTCCTGTTTTATTTGCAGTCATTGTCAGTGGTTCTGGGATCCTCTAAGCAAGTTCAAAATCTGTAAAGGCAGGTTTAGAGAAATAGCTTTAAAACACCCAATACATGATATCTTAAAATAAATGCCATGTTATTATATATTTTTAGTGCTGCCATAGTGCTTAACCATTCCTGTGGTTTTGCTCCAATAGAAGACTATTTAGTCCTTCAACAGGCTGACTAATGTTGATTTGCTACACAATGGAAGTCAACTAATAAATGACAGGAATTAATGTATGAAAAAGGCCATTGACAGACTTATTGGTCTATATTGGTCTTCCACAATGGTCCCGGGTTTCAATAGTCAACCCCTTCCACTTTCTGAGCTGAAGAGCTAAGCCAAGTTTTAATAAACCTTTTTAACTGCCTGGGGGGATGGCGGGATTGAGGGGGGGGGGGGATTACAGCTGGTGAAGCCCACAAACCAGATCGAGAATATAAACGTCTTTCCCCTGTAAATCAAGCCAAGGGCAGCACCATTGTCCCTGGATGGGCTAGGGTTAAGGGGAGGAGACAGATTTATAGGGTGGGGGGCATGTGCACAGCGAGGCGGGTAGACAAACACAACACACTCCCCGGCCTGCAGGCTGCTGAGATGAAACAGACTGCTGTTAAAAACAGGGAGGGAGAAACAAGCTCTGGTCTTATTTGTATTAAACAATAGCATGTCCAGGAACGCAGATGGCCCAAACTTAAAGCTGCTGAAAGATGCATTTAAAAAAGAATGACAAATGCCTTGTTATGAAAGTGTATTGGGGCATCTGCCTGCAGACAGTCCTGAAGTCAAGTATTACACTGTGGAGACCTATTCAAGACAGAAACACAATGATGACCACCAGGTGGCGTTGGTGCGTATATGGAGTCATTCCAATGCTGCTGCAGAAAAACCATTCATCTCAGGCAGGTGTAGTCTGTCAGGCATAAATGGATAGAACCATATCATTTTTAAAGAGGCAGTATCACCCTCTGAATCACCGTGTCCCGCTTTTTTAAGGCACAACAACTATCCCAAAGAGACAATGATCATTCTTTCATCAGGACATATTCACAGAACATTGTCCATGTTTGATATTTCACAGGACTGATTATCTACACAAGCATTACGTTTCACGTCAGTCTGCCAAATTCTCAACATAAATGTAGGGCTAATGTATGTGCTCAGCAATGCAAACACTGAATTCGGGTAGTATGATGAGAAAGCTTTATTGATCAGATTTAGGTCGGTTCTTTGCTAAGTTCTGCAAGTGTGGCCACTTTATTAGGAACTCCCTGGAACTCTCAGGTTGCTGCCTGCTCCTCAGGGACATCCTTGCAAAGGGGACGTGATTCTCAAGGGAATCCCAGAGTTGTGAAATGGGAACTGGGAAGATGAGACTTGGGACTAGAGTTTCCAACACGGCAATTATTTCACAGAGCAGCTGACACTGGCCAGTCCCGCTCTGCAGGTCAAAGGTTGTGCAAGGACCTCATAAAACAGCAGCTGCTGGCGTCCAGCATGGTGCCATAAATTTAGCAGGGGTGTTGAAGACCCCTGTAGAGACATATGGTGTGGGCACCACGTGGACCCTGCGCTGGGATTATCCTCTCTATAAAAACAGATTCTGCGTTGCCTGCTCCTTCTGTCAGTGTGACTCTGATCTGAGCTGGGGGCTGGGGGCTGAGGGCTCAGTGGATTGGGAATGAGATGTGATGCATTTCACTCCAGTAAGCCAAGGTCATTGTGATCAAAAGCCGGTCACAGACTGACATACTGAAACTGTTTGGGAGATAGCTTCTATTGAAAATATACTGTATTTCTATAAATAACGTATTTGGTTTAAAGTCTTGTTGAAAATGTGTTATAAAATAAAATGTTTGATACCTAGAATTTTAAAGTCTATGCTGGTGTGTGTGTGTGTGTGTGTGTGAGTGGTGCGGCTCTATTCAGTATTTAGTGTTCTTCACTGCAATAGTACAATAGGTCCTGTGTTTGAGTGCTGAATGAGGGCACATTACACAATGCCAGCACAGGGGAAAGATAATCTAATCTGTGACAATGCCTGGGGGCTTGTTTTTCACACTGTGCTGCCTGTGAAGGAGCAGAAGGAAGGCAGGTGAGAAAGGAGACTCTGGACCCGCTGTACAAATTCACAATGCCCAATTGACACCACTGCACTAGCGGTTTATAATGGTTTCCAGAAATCTTAATCTAAAGGGCAGTGTGTTCAAGGGGACATGAGGACCTTTTTATTTTATTGTGTTACATGTTCCCAGTTGTTATTAATCATCTGTTTACGTAAACTTTTAAATTGCATTTCCTGCCTCAAGATGGCTTCACATGTACCTGCATGGACCTCTCAGAACTACATTTCCCATCATACTCCTGCTCACATATGTAACTGAGATAGATTTACCAGTGAGCAGGAGGAGGATGGGAAATGTAGTTCTGAGAGGTCCATGCAGGTACATGTGAAGCCATCTTGAGGCAAGGGCTGCAATTTAAAAGTTTAAAAAAGTGGTCAAAATTTTAAGAAATTAAAATACACACACCTTATGTAAACAGTTGTAGCAACACATGGGAACATGTAACGCAATAAAATAATAAATGTCCTTATGTACCCTTTAAATGAGGCTCTATCTGCAACAAGAGCTCCTCTGCAGAAAGCAAGGCGTGCTAGAGTGTTAAAGTGAAGTTGATTGCCTTTGTTAATAATAAAGGAAAGATGCATTTTGGTGTTTGCATATCGCTTCTAATCAGACATGTGCTCTAAAGTGCAAGTTAAATCCAAGTTAAATCCTGCACCTTAAAAAACAGAACCATCCGGTCCGAGGTTTTCAATCCCGTGATCTGACCTGAAATGGAATCCCTCCTTCCTTCCTAACCCTAACCCTAACACACCCCGCCAGCGGTGACACACGAACCCTTCAAGCGGCCAGCAAGTTTTAATGACACTGCTTGTTGGAATCCCTGGCTTCTCCATTGTCAGGAGATGTGTCGAGGGGGCGAGGAGAGCAGACACAAGCTCCAGGTGCCCTGTTTTCTGTGTGTTTTATTTTCCGGAAGGTATTAAGTGTCTCCCGTGTGTGATTCAGTCAGGTAGTTCTTAATCACCCACTCTAGCTCTTTGACTGGGTGACTCACGTCCCCTCTCGCTGCTCGGAATGGGTGCAGGCGAATTCCAAATTGAAGGGTACTTTGATTAAACACTTGTATAAACAGTGCTGTGGAGCTATGTTACGAAAGATAAAAGAAGAAAGGGGAATAGAAAAAAGACAATCTAAGTTTTTCATGCGTCAAAGTAGGCTTTTAGGATCTGGATTTGTTTTGGGCGCTTTCGACTAGTGACCCAGCACTTGCAATCTATAGCCGTCTGCATTTAACTACTAAAACAAAGTGTTCAGTCATGTGTTAAAAGAAAAAGTTAATTGCGGGGCCACTGTAATTTAGATTGATATAAACCCCATATAACTTTGCACCTTACAGTATTGCTGCCCTATATTGCACATTATTGTAGTATTTAAAATTACTGCAGCATTCATAAAACATTGATCCTGTGTGGCAGAAATATTACAGGAATAGAGGCAGAAAACACTGGTTGACACAGCAAAGAGAGCGACGGAGCGGTGATCTCTTTAATGAACGCTGGAGATCCATTACCTGCTCAAGACTGGTATCTCTTGATCGCATCCACTCGTCTATGCCAGTAGCTGCCTCCCAGATAAACGCGCCGTGCCCCCCGCATTTCCATGTCTGTCTTGGCTGTGTTTAGGGTTCTAATAGTGCCCTTTGTTTCTACAACTTCTTAAACAGCAATAACAATACCGAGTGCTCTTCATTTGCAAAAACGGTAAGAGGGTTGTGTTAATCGAAGGGTTAATAAAGCATTTAAAAACGCCTTTGCAAGTCGTCAATGGTCTGATCTTTATTTACACGACATAAATAAATAGAGGGAGGTTATTTTGTGTTTGTTTGTTTGAAATGAATGTGTTGATCTGCAAAATAAATAAATAGCCTACATATTCATTTATATTTCGCCCGATACTTTAGAAATAATAACTATTATTAAATTGAATAACTATTATTAAATGGGTTTTGGTCTACCAATACCTGTGGACTGAATTTGACACAGCATGCGGTTGAATGAATAACCTCAATAAGCGGCTTCGATCAAAAAACAGTGAAGGACAATGTAACATGTTTTATTACAGTTAAACCGCCGACCGAGACAAGACTCTATTGTCTGTGTGTGATTACAGTCATATTTTAGTGTTAAATAAACAGGTAGGTTCTCCTTTTATTATGAATAGAAAGGCGTGTTTCGCTTTGCGCCAGTCGTGTTTGCTCAAGTCGATTAGACTGTAATGAGTGGAATGAGTTATTTCCGTCACAACTGTACATGCTTAAACAAAAAATAAATAAATAAATAAATAAAACACTCACACAACTTTGCAATTAAGTCCGCTGCAGTAGTAATAGAATTTCTACTGGTTCGAATCACAAAAAATGGGGGTCGTGGCACAGTCCCCTTGGCTTGCATCAATCATTTATTTAACAGGTAATCACAGGATAACCCAGGAAAGCGGTTATTGCAACCCAGGGCGAGTACCCAGCGCTGTAAAATGCTCTAAACAAATAGTTTATCCTGTATAGCAGGGATCTCCAACCCTGGTTCATGGAGCGCTACAGGGTCTTCTGATTTTCATAACAACTCAGCTCTCAATTACTTAACTAGACCCTTAATTGAACTAATCATTTGCTTAATTAGGCTTTTTAAATTGTTCTCAGCTACAGAGTTCAAGTTACTAATTAAGCAAATGATTAGTTCAATTCATCCTTTAGTTAAGTAATTGAGAGCTCAGTTGGAATGAAAACCAGAAGATGCATGGGGTCCCCAGGACCAGGAGTGGGATTTGAAGGGTGGGCTCAGGCGCAGACAGCCGGGTTTACAGTATAGTGTGCATCTGTGACCAGATCACTAGGACGAAGACAGTCTACCTGTATGTTAACACCTAGGACCAGACAGGACCGCTGTATATTATTCTTACTACATTTGATTTGGTATCAAAACGTGGTTCTTTGCTCTTAAAGTCATTAGAATGTAAATTTACATTCCAGTTTGTTTTCATCGCCATTGGCCAATGAAAGCTGACTCGATAGAAGAAGCATGGGAGCTGGATGCACATGCTTTGTGTAATCAAAATAAAAAATACATATTCATCAATGGGATTGTCTTTCTCTCCATCAGGAACACAACATTAAAGATGTACTACATTTATTTTTGTTCAGCTACAGACTTGCAACCCCCCCCCGTCCCAATTATACCACTTTCTCATTTGCTATTCATTTTCCTCATTTGTAATTTGCGCAGTTAAAACACTCGGACGAGGTTTCGCTCTTAAACTTTACGGCGCTAGGACCCGAAGCTCATCAGTTTACTGTCTTCCAGACGCTGTTTAAACCCTAATCCCCGCTCTATGACAACACCCCGAGCAGAAACTGTGGGTGGGAGCGGTGTTGTGAACAGGGGCCCCCATATTAAATTAAAAGCTTCCCTTTCTCTCGCTTGTTGCTCAGTAGTGGAGCGCGCGTGTATGTGTGTGTAAGAGAGAGAGAGAGAGAGAGGTTTTGGAAATACAACATCTGACAGCTCGGGGATTGGACTACATTTTGGGGAAAAAAAGATTCAGCCGCGTGCTTAAAAATCTATTATTTACAAGCATTGTTTTAATAGGCCTACTGGTATTTCTGGACATTCGATAAAAAAAGTGTTTTTATTTTTTTCCAAACTGTAAAAAGTTCGATTGCTAAAAAGTTTTTTTTTTAATTGGATTTTGATATAAATGCGCAAAATAATATATATTTTAAACTGCATGAACTATTTATTTTAACTATAAAAAACTTAAAAAAAACTTATTAAAAAAAAGATATATAGTTATAAATACGCATTTTATTATCTTCATTAATGCCACATGGTTATAATTAGTTAAGTCACGGTGGTATAATACTTCTGTCATGTATTAACTGTTCACTGCTAATGCCAAAGTACTTTTACGCATCCATAAAGAATGCCTTCTGTCCCCGTTACCAGCCCTTCCGTGCGCCCAGCTCGCCGGAGCGAGTGGCTCTGCAGCGCCTTGGCGCACCACTACAAACCGGATCCCGGCGTGGATAATGAGATTGTAGTCCTAGCCACCGGAGTCGACCAGTACCTCCAGGAAATATTCCATCACCTGGCCTATTACAGCGGAGACGATCTCATCTCCGACCAGGACTTCAAACTCTTATGCTCGGTTTTGGGGTTACTCGAGCACCTGGAAGAAGAGGAGGCAGAAGGGAATGAGGCGAGGGGGCTCTGCTCCGGACTGCCCCGGGAGCTTGGCTTCAGGGAGTTTCACTCCAGGCTCTGTGGGCATTTCTGCCTCCGCTCTGTGGGGTCTCAAACTGAGACTCGCCTACCTCTCGCGGCGGAGACAGAACACGTAGAGCGAGAGATTAGACTTCGCTGGCCGCGGGTGCGACGGAGGAAATGTGTCAGTTTCGACCTCTCCAAGGACCGACCGTTGAGCAAAAGGACATGTCAGAAATCTGGGTCGATCTTGAAACTGGATAAACTCCACCACAGCCACGGTGAGTGTGGAGATGAAGCAGATTATTATTATTATTATTATTATTATTATTATTATTATTATTATTATTAATACAGAAACAATCTCTAGCAGACACCTTAGCAGGCTAATTTGGGTAAGGGTGCATGTTCTGTTTTTGCAGTGGGTTAGGTTACGGTTAAAACCTTTTACACTTTCAGCCCTGCTCCCTTACAAGCTTAACGACAAAATTGCATTTCAGTGTTAATGGGACCTCCTGGTTACCTAAAAGTTAAATAAATTGAAAGGCACTGTATAAAAGTGACTAATTGATTGATTGCCAAACTGACGGATTGAGCCCCTCTATTCAGTTTCATACCACCTCTTGGTTTAGGATTACAGGGACATCACAGATTTTTACTCCAGCAAAATTATGTTTTCATCAGCTGTACAATCTGTACCCATTTGGTTTTGCACATCACAAATGCATTGAAATCTTGCAATTTCAAGTTCAAGTTCAGTTCTGATCATTGTAAGGCTTTCCTGGCCTCCATCTGCATGTTCCCAGATTCTTGTTTGGGGGGGACGGGGACTTGTAGGGAAGGGGAAAGTTGGGCATTTAGAATCCTTTTGATCAGGGTTTTATTTTTTAACTTGCCATTCCAGACTCCAGCCAGCAGGGGGCAGTACAGTGCCGCCTGGAAATGGAGAATGCCAGCCTGCGGGAGCTGGTGGAGGATCTGAGGTCAGCCCTGCAGGGGAGTGATGCCCGCTGCCTGGCCCTAGAAGTTGCAGTGCGGAGAGAAAGAGCTGCTGAGCCACATGGCACAAGCAAGCAGAAGCCAGTCGAGGTGCCAGCCTGCAGGGTGGCTCACCACCACAAGGGGGAGTGCTGCCGGGGCACCAGGGCCCTCCTGAAAGAGCTGGAGCTGATCAGAGCCTCGCGGGACGGTCAGCTCGAGGAAGCCATGCGGTTCAACCAGAGGGTGGAGGAGGAGCTGATGGCAGCCAATCAGGAGATCCAGCAGCTGGAGGAGGCGGTGTCTCGGCTGCAGCGGGAGAATGCGGAGATCAAGAGGAAGGCTGAAGATGCCAGGGCAGCTCTGGTCAACGGGCTTGAGAAAGTCAGGGAGATCCAGGGGACAGCCAGGCTGGTGCCCTGCTTGCAAGAGAGGATCCAGGAGCTGGAGGCTGAGCTGCAAGGCTACAGGTAAGTGTAATACTCATACTCAACATTTTAGAGCACTTGCAGGCACCTCAGTTGCATCTACTCCTTTTTCCTGGCTTAAAATGTTTTTTATGTGGCCACGACCCTACAGCTCACAGACCGACAAGCAGTTTTAATAGCCAGTGTTTCCCACAGCCACCTGGTGCAGACATGTGTGGCTGAAAGTGCAGCCTGCCTGATGAGATGTTAAACAGATGTGCTGTTTGCTTTGTTTGTGGATGTAATTAAAGATCTCACTGAGGAGCCAAGGGCACTGCTTTGAAGAAGAGGAGGGATTTTAATGTTGTTTTACCTGGTGAACTGTAATCAGTCTTCAGGTCTGAGGGACAGTGCCATTTGCATCATCAAACTACGTAATGTTACAAAACTGCATTGTTGAGAGGGAGAGGGAGAGGGAGGGGAGGGAAGAATTGTCTTAAACGGATAAGGAAACGTTCAGGTCGAGTTAATTACATAGCACTGGCCTGCTATTATTTAAGAGATTACCATCTAGAGAACTGAGGATCATTCTTCCTAGAAATCAGCCCAAACTTGAAAACCAAAGCAAATCTAATCTTGATCTCCTAACAAGGGCAGCCAGCTTCTAATCATGTGTACATCTGTATATAATAATTTACCTCTGCGTTGTCTGTTCCTGATAGTGGTGAGCCTGTTTCTGATACACACTGGCCCCTTTAACTAACCAGCAGCAGCATTCATCCATACACCAGCTGATGCATGCCTATCAGCATGCTGGCAGTCAGTTCCTGTTTCTAGCTCAATAACATTGTTCTAAGCCTTGTGACCAAATGCGTTCCTTCTCAATGGCTTCCTCCTCTTACAAGCCTCTTTCTCAAGGTTTGACTTGCTGACCAATTATCATTGACCCATTGCACATTCCTTCAAGTATTAAGCCTCTTTTCTCTGTGCTGGCGATATTGACTTTGTGTCAGGAAAGCTGTGCAGTACCCTATAGATGGAACATTCTTCAGCGTGCACAGTGGCAGGGACAGGGCGGTACTAATCGCAGTACCCTGGAATGATAAAGGCTCCGGAAGGAGTGAAAGTTCCCCTTGTTATTCGAGGGGCTGCTAGCTGAATGGGCGTTTGCAGGTGGGGAGGCAGGCTGGTCTGGCTGTGGTCTCCACTGAGCAGATGGATTGCTGCTTTTCTTTGGGGGACCTGGACACCCAGCAGGGGGTGGGGGGGTGGGGGGGTGGGGGGGTGGGGGGTGGACACAAAAAAATCCAAGGCTCTTCTTTTTATTTTGATCCCTATTTACCCCTGTGTTGATTTACTAGTAAAAAACGAATGCAGTTTGCAGCCGCGGTGAGAGTGCATTAAGAGGCATTACAGGGTATTAAATCAGCACAACACACAATTGCAGTTCATTTAGAGTGCAGCTTCATTACATTGTTACATTAGATTAGCTGTGTTGCAGAACTAAACCTTCATTTGCACGTTGTAAATGCAATTTAAGATCATTGACTACAAAACTTTTAAATAAAGTGTAGCTCGCTATCATGACCTTTATACTCGGGTGATCCACTGTATATAAAACATACAATATAACATGCTGGCTGACTTCAGTCCCTGAAAACCAGGAGCTCCTGTCTGAACCAGACTGACCAGGCAAAAGTTGGGTGAGTGGCAACACTGTATCTCACTGCAGCCCCTCCACCTCCACTCCCACAAGCTCACGCTGGGGTGAAGATTGACACATGGGCCGTGTAGCGAGGCAGGAGGGACTCATTAGTCCTAACTAACGAGCTTACTGTCTCCAATTATCTGTGCCCTTTAATAGACCCTGACAGCACAACGCTGCTTTAGAACCGGAATCAGATTGATCCTTCCGATGCCCTTATATAAGTTTGTTACTGTGAATTTGTCATTTTTCAGTTTGACCATTCTTATACTGTGTGTCCCTCTCTCACGCATTGAGAGGTCCTGCCTGTGTGTAAAGTGAAAGTGAAGAAGGAAAGCAGAAAGATCTAAGGACATAAAGACCCAGTTAATGTTTGTTGAGATTCACAGGGGCTCTGATTGACGGATTATCTTGATGCTGGCCTGGCTTTAAGCAACCTGACGGGAAAGTTCTCTCCTGGTAATTCTGTCCCAGTGGGGCACAGTAACACCCCCCCCCCCTTCCCCCTGGCCACACACAGCCTGGTTCAGCATCAAGAGAGTCCTGTGGGGGCGACAGTGGATTCAGGATTAACACTCCCTCCCTGCAATCTCTACTGTACGCAGGCAGCATACATTTTAAATGATTAACAGATTCACACCGCTACAAAGCAGGTTTGGAATCATCTGCATTGTGCCTTCCTGCCTCAGGAGGTGTCTGTTTCTGATGCTCTGCCCTTTGTAACCCCTGTGTTTCATGCAGGGCTGTGTGTGGAAGGTCGATGCCCTGGCGCTCTGCAGATTGATCACGTTGTAGTTGTGTTTGTTTCTCATAGCTGCAGAGCTGAGACTCCGGACGAGCAGGTGACCTCCGCCGTGACCCTCGACTCCTGCAGCCCGCCCCCCTCGCATCGACGCTCCCCTACGGGCCGAGACGAGAGCTCTTTGAGAGCGGGTGAGCCCTGACTGCTTGTCTGTCTGTGTCCGTGCATCCACGTGTTTATTACAGTGCTGCAATGCCTTACTCACTCCTAATAATATGTTAATGTTGAATTATTATTGATGCGTGAAGCCCTGTGTGACTGTGTGCTGCTATGCCGGTGTGTCCGCGTCTCCTAATGGTTTCATGGTCACACAGGGGAGGAGCGTCTGCAGCGGGCAGTGGAAGGTCGCTCTGCCTCGGACGAGGAGGAGGAGGAGAGAGGAAGCGAGGAGGGGCAGTGCTGTCTCCTGGAGGTCAAGAGGCTGCTGAATCAGCTCAGCTGCTGTGGGAGAGGGTGAGTGCCTTTGTTGTGCTTTCTATAGGAATGCTTACTAGAGCACATTTGGAGAGAGCAGTTCACATAGCACACAGTGCCACCAGTGCCCAAATACTGTAACTGCAGTTTATTTGACAGGAATTGTAACACAGAATTTTTGTTTTCCAGACAAGTCAAAAACAAACATATTATAAATCTGGAGTTTTATATATTTATAGACTGATGCATTGTTACTGCGATTGCAAATTATTTAATATAATAGAGATACAGGAATTGTACCTCGGACAGTTTCAGAGAAACACAACCCAGTTTTTGTTACCTCTAGTAACAACACAGTCCTGTACGTACATGCAAAGCAGAGACAACAAAGGATCTGAAATGGAAGAAGCTGGTTAGCTCTGGGTTGGTAACTGCTTCCAGGCAACAGAAGGAAGCAAGACTACTGCAGGTCATTAGCCATTTGGTAGCTGTATAATTACTGTTAATTCTTGTTTCTTAAACGCTGATTCGCACAGCAGTAAACAAGGACTCATTCCAGAGAGTGGGGTTCATGCTGTACACACCTGAGGGCTGGTAAACTGACAGCCAGGCGCTTGCTTAGCCAGAGAGCACTATAGAACCGATTCCACTAAGATATTGCTGTTCATGTTTAAAACAACAGAGCACTTGGGAGCATGGACAGTCCCAGCTGTTTCCTTCAACAAACTGAAGCAACTCGCTGGTGAACTTCTCAAGCATTTTTTCCCAAGTTGCAGAAATCGAGACTGTTTAGATTGAATTGCCTGAACTTTGAATGCGAGGAAAATGCTGCCTAAAACTGGATGCTTCAGCAGTAGATGTTTCAAGAGCTTTTGTGCAAATTTTGTGGCAGTGACATTTTCAAGCAATTTCACCCTAGTTGCTCAAATCGAGTCCGTTCTGGTGTTGTTGCTTAAGTTTCCAGAGGAGTTTGCCTGCCTCTGGCTTGGCCTTATGGTATGTTCATATGGGCAATGTAACCTACACTTGAATTTGTGACAAACCATTGGTAGCGGCCTCTGAAAAAACAGATCTCCCGATCCACCTGCCGCTAGCCATCAACACCCTGTTCGCAGCTCCGTCTCTAAACGCCCTGTTGTTGTTGTTGTTTCCACAGCTGTCAGAGTAGTGCTGCACGTCAGCTGCTCATCACCCAGGCCTGTTTCCACGGCAACGCATCGGCCTGTGTCGCCATGGCATCAGAGCTCAAGGGGTGGAGTCGGCGATGTCACACCCGTCTCGAGGATCAGGGGAGGAGTTCCGAGAGCGAGTTGGAAAAGGTGAGACCTGGAGCTGATAGACTGCGATGTTAGTGAGGCTTGTGTAATGTGACCCTGGCTTCCAGTCCTGTATTAATATCTCTCTCTCTCTCTCTCTCTCTCTCTTTCTCTCTCTCTCTCTCAGCTGCTGTGCTCGACTGGGAAGGATCTGCAGCTGCAGGAGGAGGAAGCGGAGGTGCTGCGGATGGAGCTCCAGATGGTTGAGACGGAGCGCGTGCGTCTCTCTCTGCTGGAGGAGAAGCTGGCTGATGCACTGACACTGCTGCTGCAGCTGCGAGCGCAGGTAACCACTCCAAACACACACTGCTCTTTAAAATCAGCAGTCCACTCCAAACACACACTGCTCTTTAAAATCAGCAGTCCACTCCAAACACACGCTGCTCTTTAAAATCAGCAGTCCACTCCAAACACACGCTGCTCTTTAAAATCAGCCGTCCTCTCCAAACACACGCTGCTCTTTAAAATCAGCAGTCCACTCCAAACACACGCTGCTCTTTAAAATCAGCAGTCCACTCCAAACACACGCTGCTCTTTAAAATCAGCCGTCCTCTCCAAACACACGCTGCTCTTTAAAATCAGCAGTCCACTCCAGACACACGCTGCTCTTTAAAATCAGCAGTCCACTCCAAACACACGCTGCTCTTTAAAATCAGCAGTCCACTCCAAACACACGCTGCTCTTTAAAATCAGCAGTCCACTCCAAACACACGCTGCTCTTTAAAATCAGCAGTCCACTCCAAACACACGCTGCTCTTTAAAATCAGCAGTCCACTCCAAACACACGCTGCTCTTTAAAATCAGCAGTCCACTCCAAACACATGCTGCTCTTTAAAATCAGCAGTCCACTCCAAACACACGCTGCTCTTTAAAATCAGCAGTCCACTCCAAACACACGCTGCTCTTTAAAATCAGCAGTCCACTCCAAACACACGCTGCTCTTTAAAATCAGCAGTCCACTCCAAACACACGCTGCTCGTTAAAATCAGCAGTCCACTCCAAACACACGCTGCTCTTTAAAATCAGCAGTCCACTCCAAACACACGCTGCTCTTTAAAATCAGCAGTCCACTCCTTTCCTAGTATATTGCAATTGCGTTATTCTTTTATCTCTTGATATACTGTCTGTTTAATGCAGAATCTCTCTTGCAGAATATTTCTCGCAGGGCTCTGGGGAAGATCCTTATGGACACACTTGATCTCTGCAGCAAAGCTGGCCATGGTAAGGCTCTAAGCCACAAGCACATCCCTTTTTTTACTGGGATAAGTAACTCAAAGTCCAGGACCAAGCAATTTCAGAAAGCAGTTCATTTCCTAAAGTGTCTGAGCAGTTTGTGCATGCAGTTAAGTGCCTGTATCCCATCACCTAAAACCTCCGAAACGGAGAGGTAGCAGGTTCGACCTTAGAAGAAACAGTCAGACAAACATTCATCAGCATGTTATCTCCCAGCCATGATATGACTAGCAGAGCTTCACATTGGCTATCCCTTTGGTAACATCTCATCCTGTCTCTCTTTCTCCAGGTCCATCCCACTCCCCTGAAGTGCTCGATACCCTCTCTCAGCAGCTCCTATCCTCTGAGCTACTGGCAGCAGAACCAGCCGGGCAGGCTGGCACCGAGCAGCCATGCAGCAGCACCAACTCCCTGATCATCTCCTGCTGAGACCGAGAGGAGGGAGACTGGCTATCAGCTGCAGTCCTGTAAGCCAAGAATGGGAATGGGATGTGAAACAGAGGACTGATGATGCCAGTCCAGCACCTTCCCAGATTCCCAGTGTTGTGTTGTTATATAGAAACAAATGAACTGCAGCTGATACCATTATATTTCACTGATTATAAACCGCAGTACAAAACCAGTTTATTTGAAATCGTACGTGGTGTGAAGCTCTAATTAGCTGTTTAGTTACTACAGGACTTCAGAGGTAAATAGTCTGTGTATATATACAAATGTATAAATGCAAAATGTATCAATTATTTTTGAAATGTACTATATTTTTATCCATTCTCTGTACAAAGTGTATCTATAGCGATCATTAATTCTATTTTTTTTATCTGCGGGCATACTGCCACCTATGTGTAAGTGGATGTTACTACATTGTATCATACTACAGGACCAATTGCACAGAGTTGTAGCTGGGACCCTTTGGCACTTCTGTTGTACTGATAGCTGTTCATGTTCATTTCTAGTATTTCATAAATTAAAAAGTGGTAAAAGTATTATGTTTGCATTGTTGTATTTTAAGATGTTTCATTGTTGCAATTTAGAAATACAGAGACTATAAAATAGTATGTAAATATGGTTTTATATATATATATATATATATATATAATCATTGAAACCAGTTACTAGCAGGTTTCTAGGAAGCTTGCCTCTTTCAGCTAAACCTTTGTTGCAAACAAACTGGCCCATCAACAAGGCCAGCGTTTGTGTAAAGCAGAGCACGCAGGAGGTTGTAAACAAACAAGAAGTAATAATATTTTGAGATGTGATACTTAACAATACTGAAGCTGTGCACACCAGTGATGAATAAATAAGGCTCGGACATGTGTCATACACCTTAGCCTAGATCAGGGAACTCTGTCCTAGTGAAAGTTGCAATGTTGTAATTCATAAAACCGATGAGATCATTTTCTGTAGACCTTGCACTCATTTGTTCCAGGCATTTCTGAGTACAAGTGCTGCGATTGTTTTATTGTTTCAAATGGTATGAAACAAAGACGCTGAGGCCCACTCTTTCAGTACAGTCGCCTATGCTTGTGTAGTACCTCTTTTCTCTGCTGATCCATTGCGTCAGGGGGGAAAGCTATAAAGCAGCAGTCGTGGGGAATAAAGATGTACATTGTTTAACTCTAAGGCATAGCTCAGACACTGCAGAGGATTGTGTGTGATTGGCCCCCTCTAGTGGCTGAACTGCACATCCCTGCTCACCGTAGAATTCAATGAAAAGCAGTACTGGCTGATAAAAAGAAACTGTTGCCACATTGTTGAAAAAATGTTATCTTTATAGAAAAACAAATAAAATAACAAAAACACCCTGTGATTTGCATCCTGGGCGGTATCATTTGTAGCAGAGCATGCACGTGTGGGTGATGAAATGTTATATTTGAATGGGAGACCGATTCTTCAGCAAGGTTTGCAGACTTCGATATTTGCCTGTCCGTCAGTACACATCACTGGCCACAAGGGGTACTGTGGAGATGACTACAGATGACAGTATGCAATAGTACCGTTTTGCGAACCAGTGAAGTCCAGTATCTGAGACTGGTGATGCTGGACAAACTGGGAACATAAGACTCCAGAGACGAAGGGCTAAGAAATATGTATGATTTATTATTCAGGTAATTTACAAGTACAGTAGTTGAGCAGTCTTCAATGGTCATCGCTGAACACTAAGAGCACTTTGCTGTCGACAGTCATGCACCATGCAGGGTGCAACACGAAGGACCCAGAAAAACAAGGGCAAGCAGCTCAACACTCGCATTCAGATTGCTGCTTTTTAAATGTTTTATTAGCCCTCACCTAGCCGTGGCTGTGATGGTGCACATTCTTTCTCTCTGTTCTTTTAGGTTTCACATGTGATTGCTTTCCAGGCTGGAAGGTGATGTCACACCACCTTTCTTAATCCCACCCCTCTTTCAGCGTTCCACAGTATCTCAGAATATAGAACTTTGAACACCCAATCACATTCACTGTGGGAGGGGTTTGGAACCTTGCCTCAGTGAGGGTTTCTCAATGGATGGGCTTCGTACAGGAGGTGGTATCTCATTAATGACAATCGCTGACAACTCTTTTTGGTAAACACTGGGGAACAGTATAGGAATCATAATTACAATAAACTACTAATTATTGTGTAGAATGTATCTTTTTATATACAAAAATGTTTTATAAACTGTAAAAAAAAACAAAAAAATAAAACACTGCCTGTCGGTTGGTTCACAGGAGCCAAAGTTCATATTCATAATAAGACGTTTCAGTTGGGCCTATGTCTCAAACCTGTATTTACACGCTGGTGGCTGTAGGTGGCACTGTTGCATACACAGTGTAGAGTGTGCACGTTCTCCAGCCAAATTACATTATGAAACATCTTAAACACATCAATACAACTACAATCATCCTGGTGCTTTTTGGGGGTTTGTCATTTTTTGGAAGCATTGATTCAATTAAACAATTTAAATAACCTTAATAAATAAATAAGAATACTTCTAAATAAAATAAGTTCATCTTTTACTAATGCCCATTAAACCCCTCTACAGATTTATTTAAATAAATTGAATAATTAATAAAAGACTAAAGCCGTCCAAAACAAAAAAGGCTTCATTAAAAATAAAACCTGACCATAATTTTAAGACAAGAGCAACATTAAAAATAAAGACAAATTACTTTTTCCTTATCCCAAGTGTTTTTTGGCGTAATACACATATCTGGATTAATAAGATCACTAGCCATCTGTGCCAATCAACTGCTGCGATTATAAAATCAAATCAAATAAACTATACACACACACACATGAAATAATAAAACATCTCATCCAACCCTTTTTTGTCTCCAAAACCAGTTTCGGAAACCATCCAGTTATGAAGATGCTATTCCAGTTATTCACCCATGAAGCATGTTCACTCAGGTATCAGTGAGAACAATATTTCACATCACAGAGCAGGGCTTCCCAACCCTGGTCTTGGGGACCCCATTCCATCTGAGCTCTCAGTTACTTAACTAAACCCTAACTGAACTAATCATTTCTTTAAATTAGACCTTTTTACTTGTTTTCCAAACAGTTGCAGATTTCAAGTGAGCTATAACACTTAATAACTTGAACTCTGCAACTTTTTAGGAACTGAGAACAATTACGGTCTAATTAAGCACATTATTAGTTAAATGAAGTGTCTAGTTAAGTAATTGAGAGCTCAGTTGGAATGAAAACCAGCAGACACAGTGGGTCCCCAGGACCAGGAGTGGGAAGCTCTGGCATACAGTAAAAGAATCGGCATGAGAGAATTTTACTGTGGTCCAATGATCACAAGAGATCAGCCAGTTTTAACTTCGCTAGGAGGATTCATTGAAGCTGCTGGTTTAAGGGAAGGGCAGATTGGATCCTTTGGGGTAATTCAGTCCCAGGGAGTTGTAAAGTGTTGAATTATTCAGCAGATAGCCTAAAATAAACTTCAATTCAAAGTTTCGACAGCAAGTCCATTTCCGATGTTGTTGAATTTAAGTTTCTTACAGTATTAAATTCAGCACTATTGAGTATTCAATAGTATTGAAGGGAAAAGAGCATGCTGGCCAATAGACAGGCAGCACTTTACAAGAACACAGAGTCTTCAGTAAGTGGTAGAATTCAAAAGTAATTACATATGAAAACTATTTCCTCATAATCAGCACGGTACATTCCACACTCATTGATATGAATAGGTTTATTTCCTCCTTATTCATATCAAGTATTATAAGTCTGCCCACACAATCGCAATCAGAGAACATAGTGCACGGCAGGTTGAGAAGTAAGACTGGGAAACACTCAAGATGGGTTTCCTCAAAACCCAATTCTTCAGGGTAGCGGATACCTAGTCTGAGGAGGCTGTTCTGTGTGTTACACAGAACCAGTACCTCCCATCTCCCCTTGCAACGATCTTTCGGTACGGAAAGCACATGGCGATTGCCAGCTTTTTGTTCTTTTTTTAATTTTTTGCATTATATAGTTTAGCCTGTAAAAACATGGCCAATATTTAAAAAAAAAATTCCCATTGAAAAATAATGAGAATTCACTTCTCCCACTGACATTAAAAGAATTATTGTAATAAATTACAAAATACAAAAGGGTCCAGGAAGCCTGGGGAGGGATGGGGTGGGTCTAATCCCCGACGTCGCTGTCGCGGTCTCCGATCAGCCACAGGATGTGGAAGCTGAGAGCCAGGAAGCCGGTCCCGAGCAGGTCCCCCAGAGCGGTGAGGTACGGGATGGAGAAGTTATCGGGGTCCATCCCTCGCCCCCACATCCAGTGCACCATCCAGTCAGCCATGTAGAGCAGGATCAGCACCTAGCAGGGGGGCAGCACAGCACTGTGAGACACCCTGAGGATCACATCACAGCTCCCCTGTCATTACACAGGCACAGCGTCAGCTAAACCCTGACACACGCCCGGGTCATTCCTCTAGGGCAACACACCACTGTGAGACACCCTGAGGATCACATCACAGCTCCCCTGTCATTACACAGGCACAGCGTCGGCTAAAACCCTGACACACGCCCTCTAGGGCTACAAGCTGTTCCAGGCAAACTGATGGATTAACAGCTCCTTTCAGAGGTGCAATCAGCAGACAGTTCCCTAATGGAATATCTGACTGGTTGGAATGTAAAGGAATGTGTAGGGCGTATCTTGTTGCTATTGTGATGTCATGTCGAGCACTTTGAGTGATGCGTTCTAGGCGCGGGATAATATCTATACAGACAATGTCCTGGATTTGTGGCAAACCCTTAACGGTGATTGGCTATTTTATAGAATTGACAATCAGATCAAACCTCGAGAACGCTTCATATTCAAAATCAGGAAGCAGAAATTCTTCGCGAAAGCACCGAAATACAACTGAAAACATGCATTGTAATAGAAAATATGGGAGGATCCAAATAGGGGAATAGAGAAATCCATCAATTAATATTTAATTGAGGCTTGCAAAATGGCGGTCGATAATTAATTAATAGATGTATTGCTGTATCGCCACCTTCTTTTTTTATAACACTCCGACTGTGGCCCTTACTGTATCCTGCACGTCGTCCACTCGTAGTCATACTTCATGATCACTCACTCTCTCTTTTCACTCTAATTCCAGTGTAGTGTTTGCTAAGCTTTAAATAAAAAGCCTGATCTATGTTTTACAGACATGGCGTAGTCGTACCTGTAGCAGGGCTGCGGTCATGTAGAAAGCCACGAATACGGAGGTGAGGGTGGTGTGTCCGCCCTGCATGGAGCTGATGGTGTAGAGGAAGACCAGGTGACCCGGGACCACCAGGAGGAAGAGCACTCGGGCCGAGCGGGAGTTCAAACCTGCGGGAGGATAGGAGTGTCAATCAGACCCATTCATCCACCAGCCTGGAAAACCTGCCTTCATTGTCTGGATTTATACAGGGATACCTCGATATCTCACCACTGGAGAATTCATTAAATTAGCAGAAGCAGTTTATGCGGTTTGTTTGTTTTTCAGTCTTGCTCTGTATCCCCAGGGTTAGGGCGTTAGAAGCTCCAGGTGAAGAGCTGGTCTCTCGACTCACCTGATCCGAAGAAGGCACTGCAGGGGTTGAGGCACTTGGGCCGGTTAGCTTGGGGCTCCGCGCCGGGTAGGCCGGTCATGTGGAGGTACGTTGAGATTCGGCTGGCCTGCACTGCAACCAGATTGCCACCAACACCTGCCAAGAGAGAGACAGAAACAGAGGCCTCTCACCAAGCCTGGCAATGCCCAATAAAGATACTAAAAGCAGGGCTGCACTGGGAGAGTGGGTATGCTTGTTAATGACATGCTGGCCCACTGCTAACAGTGGCTCTGGAGCCATATATAGTCGATTGAGCTCCTGGTACTTTTACAGGAGAAAGCTGTTGTTTGTAGGGCTTCCATTTGGCTCTTTCAGTCAAAAAGGTTGTACAGCTTGGCTCCAGACTTGGCATTTGGTTTGTAAAGTGCCCCTAGATACAGTGATATTTGCACACTTGGGATGATACAGTATGGTTATGAAAATCAACATCTCTAAGCGTGCATGATATTTTTCCATAATTTTTGCAGTGTACAGCCATGGCCAAAAGTTTTGCATCACCTGGAATTTTAGGATTGAGACAATTAAAAAAAAAAAAAAAAACTTATTATGAATATAATTTAGATCTTTTGCTTAACATCATGTAATCAAAGAAACTACAAAATGATATTGCAAAAGTCTACCGGAAGCCATAATAATACTACAATATTTCATGTTAGATTTCGAAATGTCACATTATTAAATTCTTGTCAGTTTTTCGTTAAGTAAAATGGAAAAACTACAAAGCGGTATGCAACTCAATATGTTAACGTAACATTATTCAGCAGGTTTCATTTGACTTTAGGAATCAAAATGATTTCTTTCTATAGAGTGATGCAAAAACTTTTGGCCATAGCTGTACAACTCAATCCTTGCTCACCTAAGTAAGTTAGCAATTACAATGCCCCTTCAGTAGCTTGTCAAACATGCATTGATGAGTGGTGAGGCTTACCGTTGATGACTGGTGTGAAGACTGCCATCCCTGCGAAGTTGGGATCTGACACAGTTTTATCTAATATCAGACCCCCAACACTGGAAAAGATCACAGCAGAGCAAGTCAGACCATAGCCAGATGGGATGCAATACAAAGTTTTAATTTCATCCTGTTTTTTCGTTGCATTGCGCATTGAGCAAGCATAGAGGCTACAAACAGTTTACGATGCCTGGAACACTAACACTTTAGAGCCGAAATGTAAGTTTTCACAGTTTTTACTTTCATGTACATGATGAACTGTAGCGGTTACCTGCTGATCGCCATGGCGATGATGACAGGCTCCCAGCCAGAGTACAGCACCTCCCTCGTGGAGGGGGTCCGTCGGGCGATGATGATCCAGATCGGGGTCAGGGCCACAAAGAAGGCACACACCAGCATGTTCACGTAGTCATTCAACTCTGCAAACACACACAAGAGACACTGTCTTCATCAACTAGGAGTGCAAGCTCCAGCCTACATCAGCACCACCACGCAGAGGCTTCAACACAAGCAGATGCACATGTGAACTTGACCACATTCAAACTGCACAGTAACTTTGCAGTTTCCATATGCTTGTCCCATACCATACCTCTCTGGGCTTCACAATGCTTATGCTTTTATGATAGGAGACTTTCCTAAAAAGGCAAGGACACCACTCACGCATCTGTTTGTAGAGCCCCCAGCTGATGCTGGACAGGAGTGCCAAGGTGATGAGGTCTCCCAGGCTGGCAGCGATGGGCGTTGCCACGTTGTCAGGGTTTATACCGATCTTCCTGGCGCCCACGATCACCCCAATCATTATCAACCCTGTGCAGACACAACGAGCGGGTTAAGAGCGCTAATCAGGGAACGCTACTATACAAAGCAATGCCAGCACTGGGCTTTCTATCTGTTGCAATCATATTAAACACAATTGACATTTTTAACCCCATGTCCAGAGTCATTATTCACATTGCTAGCGTAGTTATTTTCACTGCCCTCCACTCATCCTATCTTATCTGGATGACATATTGCAAGCTGCTTAAGACTTCATAAAATATTATTTATAGAAGGCGTGTGTAACAGGTTCACTAGGCAGGTCAATGGTATGACTTAGCCTGGGGCAGATGAGGCTTGAGAAACAGCTGATTAATGACTCATGGCACGTGTACTCTACAGCTATGGCCAAAAGTTTTGCATCATCTAGAATTTTACGATTGAGACCTCATTTAAAAAAAAAAAAAAAACAACAATATGAACATAATTTTGATATTTTATCTGACATCATGAAATAAACTAAACTACAAAATGATATCGCAAAAGTCTACCGGAAGCCATAATAGCAGTACAGTATTTGTGTCAGTTTTTCGTTAAGTATATGAAAAACTACAAAGTGGTATGTAATTCAATAAGTTAACGTAACATTATTCAGCAGGTTTCAATCGACTTTATGAAGCAAAATTAGTTCATTCTATAGGGGGAGGGTTCTTATACTGTACAGTAAACACTAAAATATTAACTGTCAACATGGCCTAACCATGAGTTAACAGAATGCATGACTTGCCGAATTGTGACAGAGGATCAAAAGCATTTTTTTTCAGTACGTTTTTTTTTTTTTCATTCATTTATCAAATCAAAAGTGTTTAATTGGTTTGTGGCCAGGCTGCTCCTGTGGAGATACACACATCACTGAGGCAGCCTGGGGCAGTACAGTTCTACAAGGCAATCCCGTTTCTGTGTCGAGGGATTGTCTTTGGTTTGTGTCAGACTCTCACCCAGAAACAGGGAGGCAACGAACGCCGTGGCTACGCTGCTGGCACAAAGCAGGACCGCATGCCCCATTTTGAAATGACCCTCAGGGATCCAGCCAAACATCACAGCAGCAATTGAGGCCAGGAAGCCCACCACTGTGGCCTGGACCTAGACAAAGAAAGAAGAGATGTTACGGGACGCAGCCTGATGAGAACAGTGCTTAAAACTAACCACTGCTGCCTGCCCTGTGCTGCGTCAACCACATTCATACAGCATGCAGCAGTCATACAATGAAAAGGAAAAATGTAGTCATGGGGTGTGATACAGGACTACATCACCCAGAATGCATTGGGGTTTGTAATTCAAGCCAGGATGGGGAAACACCTGCCTCTAATAGAATGAGAGACACCTGCCTGTAGTTAGGCAGGCAGGTGTATAAAAGCAGGTCAATGGGTGTGTTAGCTGTCTGTGTGAAGACTGGGTGTAAACTTTGTGCAGCCTGTGTGGGCCAGCTTTAAAAGGTCATCTGTGTGCTGTGTTCAACTTGTTTTAACAAGAAGCAGGTTTTTGTTGAACCGGTAAACAGCTTAGCCCTCCGGCTTAGAGTTTAGGAATTTGGAAAGGTTGATTTAGCTCTCCAAAGATGGAGGTTGGCTTTTGTTTTGTTTTGTTTCAGTGTTTTATTAGTGATCTGTGTAAATAATAAAAGTGTGCAGCAAGCACTAAACTGTAGGTCTTGTGGGTAAAGTATTTCAAGGGTGCAGACCAGTCTGGGCCAGTATGCTTTACCACAATATATACACACATATTATATATACATATATATATATATATATATATATATATATATATATATATATATATATATATATATATATTCTGCATACACATAGAGGCACACATTTGCATACAAACACATAGGAATATTTGAAAAGAAAGATAAAAACATAGTTTCAGTTTCATTAAAAACAAGCACAGATGATGATGACTCATTTTCATGTATCGACTGCATTCAACTCAACCTGTTAACATGACAGATTCCTGCTGCCTGCCCGGTTTGATGCTAAACTGGTGTCTTTGCTCTGGGGTATACTGACGGGCTCACCTGTATCAGCGCTAGGTTCCCTACGATCATCCCCCACATCTCCTTGGCTGTGTCCATATGCCCAATGTTAGCCTGAAGAGAAAGAGAATGATGGTGACGTAGACAGAGTCCCTTTATAAAGTATTGTACTTATTGTTAAATACAAACACATGACTTTGATTTTGTGGAAAAAGAAATACCCTGATCTACTATAAATCAAGGTGCGTAGCAAATACAGAGTACATGATTAGCATGAGGAGAGCAAGGGGATATTACTGTGCAAATTCACCATAGAAAACCTGTAGAAGATCCCACTGCTACATTGAGGGAATAAACACAAAACAAAAATCTACACCAATGAGAAGGCTCGGAGATGGCTTTGATAGGAGCATATCCGGTTTGTGGTTTTCCTGTTTGCTTACAAAACATCCTTCACTGCCAATCTCAAGAGTGTGCTTGCCAAGGACCTCACTAAGCTCTGTAATTATGTTATTCAATAAAATGAACGCCTTTTTACAACCCTATTGCCTGCAATGCTAATGTTTTATGAGCAACCTGTCATTGTGACAGTGGGGAATATTTCTAAAGGGTTGTTGCAGGAGATTTGAGAAATAGTTAAGACTGTTTTAAGGTGTATATAGCGATTGACTACTTAAAACCATTTTTTATTGTAAATTGGGTGTTCAGAAACTATATGTGTGTTAAATTATAAACAGGTAACAATGTACATCAAGGGCCTATGCAATCTTCAAAGCTGGTGCTTTGACCTTGAAATATGTTTCTAGTATTATAGATCTCGTAGATAGATTCCATCATTAATTGATGCGGTTTTCCTCTTAGTAGCTGTTTGCAAGCAGTGGATTTATTTGGCCAGTGTCAGCAACCTCTGGTTTAATCGCATACCAACTTCAGGACCCCCGGGATCAAAAGCTGAAACTTTCATTAAAATCCCTTTTGGGGGCCGATGTAAATCTATACCTGAACAAAAACACTCTGCCTGCTTTCCTAATCATGTGAATTAATTCTCACTAAATCAGGGATTTAGCTAGTGAAGGATTAGCATTCAAGTAACCCAGCCAGCAACTTTAATTGCACCTAATCTGTTGGTTAATTAGAAGCAGGGAATCGATTTAGAAAGGAGCATTTGCCAGCTTCGAGCAGCTTTGTAAAGGAGGTGACAATGATTTTGAATACATGTAGGATGTCATTTTGTAATGCTGCGTCTCCACTATCCAAAAAAAAAACGGAAACCATTCCAGTTAGAGGATGCTATTCCAGTTATTCCCTCATGTAAACAGTTGGGTCTAAACGGAAGGTGTACTCACTGCAGTCGACAACCTGGAGGCCAGCGTCATCTCCAGATTCCCCTTTAGCCCCAGCAGAGCCGGGACTAAAATAAACACCTCGGTCACCTCCTGGAACACCGTCCAGTGCTGGAGAGAGAACACAGCACAGAGTGAGCACCATGGGTACAGCCAGCTTTATAAACAGTGCTGGAGAGAGAACACAGCACAGAGTGAGCACCATGGGTACAGCCAGCTTTGAAAACAGTGCTGGAGACAGAACACAGCACAGAGTGAGCACCATGGGTAGAGCCAGCTTTGAAAACAGTGCTGGAGAGAGAACACAGCACAGAGTGAGCACCATGGGTAGGGACAGCTTTGTAAAGGCATCCAGTGCTGGAGACAGAACACAGCACACAGAGTGAGCACCATGGGTAGAGCCAGCTTTGGAAAGCCAGGAACCAAAGCCATCAGTGTGGACCTTATTGAAACAAAGAAACCGTGTTTGAATTATCAGTCGCAGGCTGGAGCTGTTTGATAATCGATTGTAAAGTCAGTCGCTTGGGGTTTGCTTGCCCAAGGTTTGGTGTCCAGTGAAAATTGTTTACAATTTTCATGAGAGTTAACATGATCTATTAAAAGAAAACACCCAAGCTCTGAATACAGTCCTCATTGTTAAAACGGTATATATTACATGCAATTATATCTGAGGGAGCATTGTGTTTTTAAACTCTATAATACTGTACAATGTCATTTATTATTCTTTATGTAGTAGATACAGTTCCATAACTTAACAAGGAGCTCCATTGTGGTAAACCAAAGTAGAAACAAACTTGTAATGTCAGGGAACTAGCATGAAATGACAGCACAGAAACGAAGGCCTATGTATGAGGAGCCAAGCATTTACTGCGAGTTTTGGAACATGTTATCACAGTGTTTTCAATTTTAAAACAGACTTTGGCATTCCCAGACGGCCACTTAAATTAAACCGAGGGCTTCTTCCTTAAATAAATCAAACAGAGCTGCCTGCCAGAACTGCTGCTAAACTGCACAGTAACGGCAGGGCACCTCACACAAGTGTACTGACAGTGGATTTATTTCACTGGTTTAATCAGAGTTTAAACCGAATCAGGCAATAGGCTTTAAGCACATTGCTTGACATGCAGTTGTGCTACTCTACGGCAGGTTAGATTATTTCCCTGGAGGTTTACAGCAGACAAAGACACAGTGAGGTGTGTAGATCATAAGGAAACAGCACAGCTCAATAACAGATACTCAAGCCCTTGCCCTATATCAGCGAGAACAGGCTGTTCAGCCTATCAGCAAGGGGATCTTATTTAATCACGTTAAAGGGTTTAGAACACATTTAAAAAGTGGCATTTAAAAAAAGTGTGAGATTATTGGCTAAAGGAAGGTATCATTTCAGAACCTAACTGCAAGATTACTTTCATGCCAGTGGCATTGAGAACATCAACCACAAAGAAACCAGTATTAGGTATATAATGTGATAATGTTCACAAAACTAACATACAAGCCCATACAAAGTAAACTCTATCTACCCTGCTATCCCCTATCCTAGTTACACCGCCAGTATCTTATCTGTGAAATTATTTCATGGTTTGTAAACCTACATCTTTATCTAGTGAAAACACTTAGGGTCCAATTTCCACGAAAGTGTGAAGTTTGCATCCAATTACAATTCAAGGGACGATTCGTTCATAACAGAAGTTTACCAAAGTCTGGATGAGGCACATCTAAAGTCTTAACTATTAATATCAGTTTTTAAATCAATGTTTCAGGGACATCAAAACACTTCCCTTTCTTAGATACCCTACAAAGTCTCACCATTTAGAATGAATGTAAATTGTTGTTTATTGGTGATCAACTTTACGCATTTAGCTAGCAGGCTCAACTCTTAAATCTTTAATATGCATCATACTTAAAATACATTGGGAGTTAAAACTTCGCTTTTTAAAGGTTTGAACACATGTCTTAATGATGATGCTGGGCGCACCCTCTCATTCTGCGCAAGCTATGCAAAAACCTCATTTCTTGAAACATCTATTTTCAGCACTGAAAGGTGACACCACTGTGTCACAGCCGTACTTTTTCATCGCCATCACAAAGGGTATTTGATCTTGTTATTATCAGCAATGCAATCAGCAACGTGAGAAATCGTTAACTTTCGCATTCTTTTTTAAGCCGTCAACCCAAACAGGTTGATCACAGTTATCATATTACATTTCTGAAGGCTATCTCTGTTTACCTGCTGAAGTTTAGCGCATTGAGAGTATAACACATTTTAAATTGAGGATGGACCCGTAACAGAACTCCCTTAAAAATGACTTGTTCAACTTCGAGTCGAAATGTTTGTCAGATCCCAGAAACCTCATTCCCACTGTATTATTGTATTTACAGGATTTCTCCTTTGATGTTTAGTAACACAAATAACCTGTAATTCCTTTATGGGGAAAGGGTGTGGATTTCTATGTCATCCTAAAGCTAAATAAATAAATACATTCTTACATGGATTCTTTGCTAAAAATAAAAATCATACACAGGACGTCATTCAAGACACAATACAGTGCTGTCAACAGATTGAGGCACGTGTACACTACAGTGTCATGACACACTCTAGCAACAATGTAATCGAATCCCAGAACTGAGCACCTACGTTTACAAGCACAAACCAGACTAAACTAGACAGGGACGGCAGCAGCAAAATGGCAGGCGGGCGAACCCATTTCATACGCTCTGAACTTACTAGTGCAACAGGCAGAAGCTGAGTTCGAACCAGCGACCCTGCGCTCCGCAAGCAAGTGGCTTAACCACAATGCAAAAGACTTGTCTGTGTTCCTGGATACACAGCTTTAAACCTCATCTCAAGATGGATTAGGTATGGAAACCCAATATCTTCCTCACCCGCTAGAACAATCCCAGAGCTATTGTTACTGTACAGTAAACCTCTTGCCTCTACACAATGTTATTAAATCAATCACAAGAGACTTAAATGAATAGGACCCATTGTCTGTCCAGAACTAAGCAACACGAAGAAGATGTTATCCAGGTAGCCAGGGTGGCACTGACTGGACGGGACAGCTCTGCAAGGGGTTTAAATAATTCTGCAGAGGTACTGACCCTTCAATGTAACACTGGGGGGCGGAAAACTACAGGAAACTGTCCAGAACTGCCCTTCACCTCAGAGCGTCTCTAGTGTAATATCAAGGGTTTGTGTACCGATGAAGGCACTAGTTCAATGTTTCTTAAAAGTTTTACATGATAGTCCTGGATGCACCTGCCAACCAAACATCTGCCCTCAATTCTGTTGTATAGGTGTTTTGTTCACAGAGTAGTGACACACGCATTAGAGGCAGACTCCCAGCTGATTCCTGACGCACTTGTGGTTTCAGAATGACACAGACAAGCAGGTCCTTAATGCAAAGTCTGCATATTTAAAGTTCAAGTATATTTTCCTCTAGTGGAATTATCACGTTTTGACATCACTACTGTGGTATTATGCCTTTTTTTAGAAGGGCTCAAGATGCAAATATACCCTTCATCCATGTATATATATATATATATATACACACACACACACACACACACATTAAAAGTGTGCTTACCCAGTCAGTATCTCGTACTGTCAGAAGGCTTAAATGGCATTGCTGGTGTGTGCTATATAGATCATCATGTATATTGGATAATTGAGTAACAGGGGAAAAATTACTGGTTAAAAATAGATACTGCAGCTCCAGCTACAACAAAGCAGCCAGGACAAGCTCAAACAAACAAGAGGGACAATCAGGTTTAACCTGCTTCGGCACAGGTTTCCACCATGCATTCCCAAACAAGCAAGAAACAAAGACTATGGGGCCTTCATTTATATGTGTTCTCAGCCTGGGGATCTCTGGCACTGCTCTGGCCTGGTTCTCCTCCTACCTCTCCAACCGCACTTACCAGGTAACCTGGCGTGGAGCAACCTCCACACCTCACCCTCTCTTAACTGGAGTCCCCCAAGGGTCAGTCTTGGGTCCTCTCCTGTTCTCTCTCTACACCCGCTCCCTGGGCCCCCTCATCGCATCCTATGGTTTCTCATACCATTTCTATGCTGATGATGCTCAGATTTTCCTCTCCTTCCCCACCTCTGACTCCACCATCTCCTCCCGTATCTCTACCTGTCTGTCTGCTATTTCCTCCTGGATGCACTCGCATCACCTCAAACTCAACCTCTCTAAATCTGACCTCCTTTTCTTTCCCTCCTCCTCCCCCTCCTCTGATCTCTCTATCTCTGTTCCTCTGGAATCTACCACACTCTCTCCCTCTTCCTCAGCTAAGAACCTTGGAGTCACCCTGGACCCCTGCCTCTCTTATTCCCAGCACATCTCCACTCTGGCACGCACTTGCCGATTCTTCCTGAGCAACATCCGAAGAATCCGACCCTTCCTCACCAACTATGCTACCCAGCTCCTGGTCCAGGCCCTGGTACTCTCCCGCCTAGACTACTGCAACTCCCTCCTGGCTGGCCTCCCTGCGTACGCCACCTGTCCGCTCCAGCTCATCCAGAACTCTGCTGCCCGCCTGGTGTTCTCTCTGCCTCGCTTCGCCCACGCTACTCCACTACTCCGCTCGCTCCACTGGCTCCCGATCACCGCTCGCATCCAGTTCAAGACTCTTGTACTAGCCTACAGATGCCTTGACCAAACTGCACCCAGCTACCTCCAGACCCTCATCTCTCCCTACACCCCCACTCGACCTCTCCGCTCCGCCTGCACTAGAAGACTAGCTCTACCTCCGCTACGCTCCCCTGCCTCCAGAGCCCGCTCCTTCTCCACCCTTGCTCCGCAGTGGTGGAATGACCTTCCTACAGATGTCAGGACTGCCCAGTCCCTGACCACATTCCGGCGCCTCCTTAAGACTCACCTCTTCAAAGAGCACCTGTAGAACTCCTCTGTTTGTATCCTGGGACACTATCACCCCTCATGTAAATGTGCTTTATTTTGCTCTTATCTGCCCCTATTTTACTGCATTTAATCCTGTACTTCAGAATACTGTAATCTGCCAAGTGCTTAACCTGTAGTACTTTATATTTAATCATATCCTGATGTAACTATCACTATTTAATCATACCCTGATGTAACTATCACTATTATCTGCTGTATTATTGAATTGTGGTTGTCACACTTATACTTTGCTTGAACGAAAGTTATTGTATTTCTTGCTCTTATTGTATTACTTGTATTGTAACACTTGAAATGTATTTGCTTACGATTGTAAGTCGCCCTGGATAAGGGCGTCTGCTAAGAAATAAATAATAATAATAATAATAATAATAATAATAATAATAATAATAATAATAATAATAATAATAATAATAATAATATTACAGCAACTGAATATTTCCAAGTTTGTTTGTTTTTTTTAAACAAATATAATTTTGTATTGCTTGAAGTATTACTTGATTCAGCATTTGAAGTTAATATTTTTAAAAAGTTGCTGAAGTGCCTTCTAACTGCAATGGTTCTTCGTTAAGTGGAGGAGCCAGTAACTTGACACCAGAACTTGGTCTAACTTAAGAACAGACTGACCTCCTGAATATATTTTTAACAGCCAGGCAACCTCACAGGCGAAACTCCAGGACCAGGCACTGCACGCTGCAAACGAATACAGGCAGGAGAGGGTATATTTTTCTTTAGCGGTTACATCTCGAATTAAACTTTAAATTATCTGCTGGACTTATCAACCTAATCAAGTACAAAGTTTTGTACAGATGAACTATGATTCAGTCTTTTTTTCACGGGTTTACCCATTGCCGAGTAATATGTAATTCCCATTTGTGAAAGAAGATATACAGGTTCTACATGCACTGCCTGTTACACTGCATTTAGGAACCTGACAGCTGGTGTAGTTTGCTTCCTGTAAATGACTCAATGCACTGCAGCTGCACGACTTCTTAAAATGTCACCAACGAAAAAGACACAAGCTGCATCAAAGATGCAAACGTGTCTGTTGTTATTTTTACATTTATTAAGGTGGACATGAACGAAATATTCTACAATGTAGCATTTACTGTTTTTCAGGTAAGCATTTCAATATTGAGGAATATTTGTTGCACAATAACTAGAGAAAATGATCAATTTTGAATGCAAAAATGCTATTTTGTCAGTTTTTATTAAACATTATGTTTAAATATGTGAAATGCCATGGAATCAGTCGTTTGTACAGCCCTGACTATGACGTATTGGTCAGTATATTGTACACATCCTCTGTTTTGGTATTGTCTCAGATTCCTGATTCACAGGAAGTGGGTGGAAGTTTCCAAATCGGAACAGGCGATAACATTTCAGATTTTTTAAATTCTTTCAATTGGTCTCCTCCTATCCATGACACCACAACCAATAGAACTCATCTTGCCAGCATGAGCACTGTGCACACAATGGAAATAAAAGCAGGTCTTCGCATGTGACAAGGGGGTCTGCAAGTGTGTGAGCATGCGTGTATTTATACAGACAGGCAGAGCATTTCCATTGATATTCCAGCTGGCTACTAACAATAATCCAAGCTAAGGCACTCAGAATAACATTTTACTGTGTTTATTTCATACAACTGAGTATTACAATACATGGATTTTCCAGCTATTAAATATCGATTAATAAATAGATCTTAAATCACCCTATTCAATGTGACACTTTCTCAAGTTTGCAGATCTCTGGTCTCCCACAATTACTTATTACATTTATTAATAGAATAACTTGTATAACATTTATTTTCTACTGCATGTTATCATGTATTGGGTGCAGTCCATGCCCCAATAGAGCTTGTTACATACACACTGTGGCTCCTCAAACTTGTATTAAAACATGCAATGGGGGAAACTGGGCAGCTACACCCTTAGAAAAGTTACCCTCAGCAAAATATAATAAATCATAGTGAAAGCATGGTAATGCATAGGTGAGGTATGGTAAATAACATTAATGAACATGATATTACAGGAAAGCATGGTAAAACTGAAAAAAATACAGTGGAAAACATTAGATAGTTTTAAAACACAAACATGGATATTTGGCATGTGGACTTGCCTACAGCTATCGATCCAGATGGATTGCCACTCTAATATAAAAGGTATATTAACCGAATATAACTCACCTGTACAATATCCAACACTATGCCAGCCCCAACTGTTCCAAAACCCGCCAGCAGGAATGGAACCAGAACTTGCAACCCAATGGAGAAGGAAGTTTCCTTCAGCGGGGGCGCCAACACTTGGCTCTGGTCTGTGCTGGTGTCGTCGCTGTCATTGCTTTGGCTGCCGTTCTCCAAGAGCGCGTCCTCCTCCAGCACGCCCTTAGCATTGGCCCGGGATTTGATGACCACAACCTCGGCTCGGTCGGCATCGAGGTCTCCCTCTTGCGGTTCCGTTTTCTTTGGAGCGCTGGTCACTTCCTTCAGTTCACAGTCGCCCGGGCGCATTTCGGTGGGTATAACTGGGTGCACGGCACCGTTGGCATGGTGGTAGCCAGGGACCGGTGCCTCTTTTTTGGTTTCAACGTTTGTAGACATTTTTAAAAATATGTTTTTGTTGTTCTTACAACTAAGGTACCGCACCAAAAAAAGTTGATTATTATTATTTTTTTTTTAATCAGCTTTAGTAAAGCTGATGGAAGTGTATTTGAGTTTATCCCATGGAGTCCAATTTAAATATATAAATAATTAAATACATACATCATTTTAAAAACCGTATGTTTTAGCATCAGACAGGAGCTATTGCAAAAAGCAACCTATACGCTTTTGCAAATAGATATTTGAAGGTTGGAGAGCTATTTCTTCTCTCGTGGCCATTCGTAATGAAGATCCAGTGTTGGCTTTGGGCAGATATAGCTGGAGCTCGCCATTAAAAAGTCACATTCTGTTTTGCGCAGCTTGAAGAAAATTAGCATTTGCGCAGAAAGGTTAATTATTAATGATTTGAAGGCGATGATTGTTCATATTGCTAAGATCAATATTCTGCCTCGGCTGTCCTGTAGAACCTTCTATTTTACTTTAAATTATTCTGCGGATGTATTGGTTAGGATAACAGGAAGTAAAATCAAACAAACTTTACTTCTCAAAATTTATCGCCAGACATCTGTTAAAACCTTCCAAATATCTGTCTATGGCAATGATTTTGAATCCCCTTTGGTCATATTTTTAAAACAATATATAATGTTTCCTAAATAAACCATCCAGAAGCGTTTTGTTTGTTTGTTTTGTTTCTGAATCTTCAGACTATAAGAAATGCTGTTTACTGAACTTTCGGATGCACAGGCTTTGCTGTGTGAGCTTCATTTGAACTTCCAGCACGTCCTTCCTGGTCAGAGTGGAGCTTCAATGAGAGCGCTAGTTAGCTTCAAGACCTCTCTGTGCTATGGACGCGTCTCCCCTTACAACACGTGGCATTACAGTTATTTTATTATTTTATTTAAGGACCTGGAAACGTGGGCAGTGTTTGAGGTGGCGCGTCGCTGGTCTAAAGCAATTCAGAGCAGTGTTGTTCAACCCCACTTTCAACCTAGAAAAGAATAGAGATTTCATACACCTTGAACATACATTATTACAAAGGAGTGGACAACCGTCTTACTTCAAGCCACGTCTATTCACATACATTTATATTGTAATTGTTTATTGACATGTTCATGCTTTATAGACAGTAAATACTGATTTCACTTCATATCATTTCTTTTTAGAAGTCTTAACGGCAAACAAACATAGGGGGTGTGGTGATACCGCTTTTATTAATTTTTAAATCTTTAAAATGTGCCTCTTTTGCGTATCATCATTACTTTTCACTAAAATCAAAAGTATTTACCCTAAGAAAAACGACGAATGGGATTGTGATTCGATACCGAACAATGGAGTCTTTTTTACACACAGTCGCAATAGCTTTTTGACAACTGGAATTAACAGATCATACTAACAGGCGATGTGGTGTGCAATGCGGGCTTCAGTTAGCCAGCGCTACACATTATTCTTCAAACAATACCCCTCTAAAATAGCTATATATGAAATCTCTAGAGGAAACAAGGCAGGGGTGAAATGGGCGTTAGAAACGCAGAATGCAGCACCGGTTACAAGCTTTCTAGAGTTGAAAATTATACTGTAACGTATATTTCACACCCGGAAACTCATTTACTGTACAGTGTCAATGTAGGTATATTTTAAAAGTCCAACGAACCCTGTCCCCCCTTTTTGTCAGTTAAATGTAATTACCGGTAGTACGACCAATGGTTTTGTTTGTTGATCCGACATTAGCGATAACTTCCTACCAGTCTGGGTAAAATAACAATTTATATTCAGCCAGCACATACATACCTCGCTTCTGTACTTTTTTTTCCTCCTCTATACCCGGCGTTATTGTATTCTCTTGATCTTTCTGGTGTTATTATTACGATGTATTCCCTCTGTTATCTGTCGTGGAGGCGGCCAGCATATCGTTACCAGCGTAGCGGGGTTATTCACAATATGCAATAAACTCACCAGGTAAAGCCGTCACGCCGAACCCGTTACATCGCCTCAATTGGACACAGCAAAAACTCCAGCGCTGCACAGTTACTGTCAATGGCAAGTGATCTAGCATTCAGGAGGAAGTACAAGGGCGGGCAAACCCACACGCACCAATACTTTTCTGTCCAATGGAAGTCGACCTGTTTCTGAATTGGAATTGCCCCTTCAGAGTTACACCGTGCAAGTGTCAGAATATGTGCCCGCATGACACGCAGCGGCAGCTGCAAAGGTAGTAATCAGAACTGAATGGTATGCTACTCTACCGGTATATCGACTTGAATGTGAGCTTATACTCGTTGAAGTACACGGTCGCATGACTCAACTTTAACCTTTTTTTTTCCAAGAGACGTTAAGTCGCTAAAAAAAAAAGAAAAGACAATCTTCAGAACAAGTCTGGCTTGTTCTATAATGGGACATTCCGTCTTTATTGTTAAAATAGTCTCTGTGTGCTGAAATCGTGATCTGCAGCAGTCCAAGTCATAGGTTTAACGGTTTTAAGCATAATACAAATAAAACATGTACAAAACAACTTTTAATCATTAAGACACTAAATTAAGTTTCGGATAGTCTTTATTTGGTATGGTATGTCGTGTCATTATTGAGCAACGGGCGTTGTAATGAAGCAACTGCGTGTGTTTAAATTCTGCAGCCAAGCGCCTGGTAACTAATGATTCTGAAGCCAAGCGCCAATTTCACAACTTTACATCTGCTTGTGTATTCCAACATAAATTACATTTTGAGCTGTTTATACAAACATGCACAAATGTGTCTGCCTCGTTATTTATACTCCAGAATGTTATGTAATAATATTGCTTTACAGCAGACCTAATCGTATAGCTGCTATAATCTAAAAACAAACCCTCTGGTTCTCCTGACGTCACAATTCACAGACAAGGCCCCATTGATGCCCACAGGGCTCCTCCGGCCAGGGAACACAAGCGCCTTGTTATCCGTGGCAAGTTTTCAGCAATACCTGAGCATGGCTGGACGTCAGGCTGCATCATTTACCAGCACGGCTAACAGACTCTCCGACTGAACACATTCACAGGGTCACAGATCCTAAGAATACCAGCACATGCAGCTACCATTCAAGCTTGGGCTGTATTTCAAGACTGCATTATAAAGGTAATCGGGAACCAACCAAAGTGGCACCAAAAGTGAATGCCCCAGGCCTTTCCCCTCTTGGGGCTAATGTTCGAATTTAGTTCCCAAGTGGCAGGACGGTAGTCTACATTAAGCCTGATTACGTTAAATCCGCACTAGGCTCCTTGTTAAAGTTTAAAATGAAGACCTTTCAATTTTTTAACAGAGAGATTCTATTAGCTGTCAATGTTTTTGGTTTATTGCTGCTGCTGTTGCTCAGTGCTCATCCTCTCTGTTTATTATGTACGGCATGTTTGTTCCAGGACGGGTCTTTCTTTGATGTATATCCGGGACATTCTTGGAAACAAACTTGGTGCAATCTAGTTGGGAGAGAAACCCAAAATATTAGGCTTATGTATTTTTAACATGCTGTTCATCTGTCTTGCATACCACTTGCAGTGGCAGCAAGATCACTTGAATTTGATCTGATCACCTTATTGGCTAATGATCAGGCTTTTCAAGGGACAAGTACCTTCGTGTAGTCACTGGTCACATCTGTTAGTCTAAAGGAAATTGTTTTGAGAGAAGGGGGGGGGGGGGTGCAGGAAATATAAAAATAGATCATTTAGAAAACTATTTCATTTGTTTTTGCCGCAAAGGGAAGTTCTTTGTCATTAAGACAAAGCTGTAGGTGTAAAATCAGGGCGTAAATAATAGATCTTTAATGTGACTATTAATACATAATCTGGATATTTAGACTCTGAAGATAAGTATTGGTATTCAAAGACTACATCTAGATGCCTGAGTGTATTCAGTAGTAAGAAACTACATTATGTTGGTGCATGCTTTGTGCAGATCTTAAAGGCTGCTGCCCTAATACAGACCATGCTGAATGTATCAGATTGGGGTTTTCTGGGAGAATGTTCCAGTACAGTATTATAAAAACACAGTTACAAAAAATGACAGCTTTTAACCCTTTCATTTATGGTGATATATGGGGATGGATAATAAAAAAAAAAATCTTTATACAGGGGACATATGGAAGACGCAAATGTATGACAGACTAAAATGAGGATGCAATTTTTCCCCCATATAAAGCAATGGAAAGAAATTCAATTAAAAAATATTCATTATGTGTCCAAAACGACTTTCTTCAGCTATTTTTAAAAACATTTCATGCATGAAAGGGTTCAATTAATGTTTTAAAGAAACACACACAGAGGATTTTTTTTGTGTGTCAAATTGTACAGTAACTATAAAGCTGATTTATCAAGGCTGGTTCTAAAATACTGTATTATTTGTCTATTTCTTTTATTCAACAATAAAAGCTTAGTAAAAGTGCACCTTTCACAAAGGCAATTGTATTTTAGTTTACCATGCTTGAATTACTGAGTCCTTTTCATGTGTTTTGCGTAAAGCTGAGCAAAAAACTGCTGAAAGGATGGAAAATTCTCTGACCGCAGGAGGTTCGTTAATAACACAAAGCCAGGCAACGTTTTAGAGAACAATACCTCTTTCCAGCAGTCAAAAGTTAAGCTAAGAAATTGAAAAAAAGTAGTAGAGACTATCGTATAGTGCTGTACAATACAGCGGCCATCAGTGAACTTTCTAGACACTCCGGCTTTGAGATGGGTAAATATCAGCTTATATTGAATCTTACAGCACCCTACATTGCATTTTCTACATCACCCAATACTGATTATTGTAGGAATAAAAAAAACACTGTAGCTGATCTTAAATCAGGAGGGGCGAGGAACTCTGTCCCAAGTCACATCAGGAATGCTGAAGCAGTCTAATCTCTTAAATCCAATTTAAAAACATATTTGTTTGAGTTAGCTTATTTCTGAGCTGGATTGATTGGCCGATGTTTTTTATTGTAAAGCGTCCTGGGATGGTCCGCACAAAGAACGCTACATAAAAGCAGACTGTATTGTGACATCATTTCCATCTGATCATAAAAAAAAAAAAAAATACTAATTTGCCTGGTACTAAACCTTACGGGAACATCCACATATTTAATAGCACCTGTTGTATAGAGAATATTATACAACAAGCACTGAGGGATCTAGCATGGTGAATGTTCATGGTGTTCAATCATCTCCCTGAAGGACTGAACAGCAATTTTACAGTCTGACAGTGGCTGTAAGGTTAGGATTAAGTTAAAGGTTTGAGGTCAGGATTAGGTTTATGTGCAGGCGCTCCTGCGACACTTGGTGCAGCTGGAACATTTGTCTCCAGAAGAAGCAAAAGTGAGGGCATCTCACTTGACAATGTTGTTGACAAATGTTGTTGAAGCCGACACCCTGGGATCCTTCAAGAAGCTGCTTGATGAGATTCTGGGATCAATAAGCTACTAACAACCAAACGAGCAAGATGGGCCGAATGGCCTCCTCTCGTTTGTAAACTTTCTTATGTTCTTAAATGTTCTGGTACAGTATCTGCTGGTTTATATATGTAACGGAAATGCTGTCCGATTTAACGCCAGGATGAAAAGCAAAAAGGTGTAGGATCTGGTGGTCACCTCTATCAAACGGGCAGGATGTTTATCCTCCAGTACTTTCCTCGTGGTGTGTAGCTTTATTCCATATCCTGTAGAGCCGTGCTAAAATCTGTTTGCGACAAGAAATCAATCTCAAAGCCGGTAAACGGAACATCTGCTTATTTGACTTGCATTGAGACAAAAGCCCTCTACATACTCGCTAATGAGATCTCTAAACTAGGCACTTATAAGTGAGTTGGTGTTTTTCAAGAGGATTGTTATCAAAATGAGTTTAATCCGACTGCCAGTTATCAGCAGCTTTATTAGATGGAGCTTGCCAGCTGGGCCCCTAAGCTTGAGTTCATGCATTGCTTACAACCACAAAAAAAAACTACAAGGGCCTCTCACTGACCTGGTTTCATGCTGTTGTTGAGAATAATCATTGCTAGATTTATTTTCCACTTCCTTTAACATTTTCTACGTTGTTCAGTATTCTAATATCCTCTTGGTTTTAGGAATAATAAGCTCATGAGATCTACTGCACCACTTTCCTTTCCAAACCCAGTAAATGATTCTTTCAGACTAACTCACTAGAGAGAGAATGCTGTACTTGAACGGGGAAGTTGTTTTTTCCATTGCTAATAGAAGTGGAACCAAACCTTGGACCCCTTACAAAAGATGGCCAAGAAAAACACACACGATGGTTCAGGACGGCCGTGCTACCCATCCCTGCACACAAGACTAAACAGTGTCAGGAAAGTTCACAAGATTGACTGCTTCAGCTTACAAGCTTGACAGAGATTCTACTCCTCTTGTCCTCATGCTCCCAAAACAGAAAACGATGTTGAAAGTGCAGCTGATCACAGGAAAGACCACAGATAGCTTGGATTTGTCCTTTTATTTTCACATCAAATGCATCTTCATTTTCTTTTAACAATCAGAGCTTCAATATTGCTCTAGCTGCCTGTATTTAAATTAAAGTCTTACCAATAACAATGAATTTGGCTGCTAGATTTTAGTAGTGTCCAGTGCTACCTGATTAGTGTTGCAGCTCTTAAATCAAGTGAAATCTAACCTGAAAATGTTTTGAATTATGTCCATCTGATCAAGCACAAATGGTTTCCAAGATATAGACATCACAGTAACCCATCACAAGCCAGATTAGAAAAATGTCACATGAGCTAGATTCTACAAACCTCAAAAGGTTCTAGAATGTGTACATCTGGTTTCATCACAATCCAGCGAGAGGTTCTGAAGAGGTGCTGTATAACATGCACAGAGATTGCCAGAGATCTGCATAGTAACTGGGAACTCGTGGGTCTCAATGAAAGTAGTCAGAAAGCAGGAGCATTTCCAGCAATCAAACCCGTGCAGCTCATAGTGTCTAGACTGCTTTAAATAAATCATGAATGCCTTCTCAAATAAAAACAGGGAGGCCAGACTGTTGTAACATTACCATGTGTGTTTTTTGTCTTGTAAATAGAACAACCCTTTCTGGAAGCAAGCAGGTCAGGCGTTTCCCAAGAAACTGACAACATTTAGATTAAGCTACTATCTGCTACTATTTAAATCAATAAAATAGACACCATGCCCAGTCTTGATTAGTTTAATGATTCATGAATCACTTTTCATTATGGCAACAGCATTGTTATCATTACACATGTTGCCAGTCTGGGTACAGTACAGACACGTCAAAAATCACGTCAAATCACCGTCCTACAGTTCGTGAACACTGCCATCGGGTTCTGGAAGCTTCCCGATATCGCAGTTCTGGAACAGCCGGAAATAGAACATCACAATCTCTTCGTAGTTCTTTACAGAAATCCTTTCGTTGATTCCGTGGAACCTGGTGGTGGGGGGATATGGGAAAGTTAGCCAATCAGAGCATCGTACGGGGAGCGGATTGCGAAGGTTGTGGCCGGGCTCACCTGCGCATGTCTCCTGGTTTGAACCAGGTCGGAGCGAACCTGTAAATCTCCTTGGTCAGGTCGACAAAGTGTCTGCTATCGGTGTTCCCCACGCAGATACCTGGGACCGGGCACAACAAAACGACAGCAGGAATGAGGCACAGTACAGGCCAACTGACTTCCACTGGACAAGCGGTAATGGAAACACTACACTAACAGTTGCTTTTAGTACTAAAAAAACTAAGCAAAGGTCTATTTTAAAAACAAGAGTTTGCTTTTCGCATTGTATGCAGTGATAGCATTAAATACCTTTTTAAAAGCCATTATAAAGATCCCCAAAATGTAAATTGAATCGCAGGGTCAGTTGCAAAATTAGACACAAGTCTTTCGTGCGAAGGCACTGTTGAATCTTATACAAAATACCTGCCATGACATTCAAATCTCTCTCGTTTCCGCCAGTTGCACATTAGTAATGAACCGAATTCCCCAGAACAACCAACCATTCATTAGAAAAGATTGCTCCCAAGGGCAAAGCCATTCTTTCTATTATTTCTGTTTGTAGATCACTATTATCTGACATAGCCAAGCCTAACCCTAAAGGCAAGTATGAAATGCTATAGTCATATTCTGTGCTGAAACAGCCCATTCAGTGCTGAACACAGGGCACCTACAGAACACTCACAGGAGCGCAGTGTAACCAATACTGCCTGGTGGACGCCTTGATGATGTCATCTTTCACTGGGTTTCTAAATGTGGAAGAACTTGAACCTGTGTGGCAACTTCTTGAACAAATATAAAACCGAGCAGTTGTGCCGGACTTCATAACAGTAGTACAGTACTTCATGTTAGATTTCGGAATGTCACATTTTTCCATTTTTGTCAGTTGTTTCGTTAAGTACATGGCAAAGTACAAAGCGGTATGTTAATTCAATATGTTAATGTAACATTATTCAGCAGGTTTCATTCATCTTCATGAACAGCACTGAGTGTTCACTGGGGTTTGTACTGTGTTGGTTCTTAGCAGTTGTATCAATGCTGGATACCTGGTGCTACAGAGACCTGAGGGAACAGCTCCAGCACTGTTTTCTTAATGACCTGATACCCAAAGGATGTTTCACTGTGGGAGCTGACGGGGAGAGGGTCGAATCCACTGATGAGATCCACCTTCACACGCTCGTCAGCCACCGTGTCTCTGACGATCTGCAGAACCTACAGAGACCAAGAGGAGGCGTCTATCTATCTATACACACACAATGTTATATATATATATATCTTCCTTTTACAAGCAATGGCAGTTGTAGCATTTGCTAATGATTTCATGTACAGAACAGGAAGGAGAGGGCTTTTTAAACAAACCAGTACTCAACAACACGTTCAGAAAAACACTTCAGGATATTAACCTCTTCCAGGGACTGTGCAGAATGGATCCGGAAATTCACAATTGCTTCTGCATACGGTGGGATAACGTTTACCTGGACACATGAGAAAGCAAACAAACAAACAGCCAAATAAATAAAGAGGCAGCAGTCAGCTTTGAAATCACTGGGATTGAAGAGTTAAAGCCACCTGTCAGTTACCCGTCACTGTATTTGAATTGCAATAGTAAAGCTGGTCTATAAATCAACCCCTGGAGGAAAATGCCAGCTGAGTTAATTTAGGATACAAAGGACCGGTATTTCAGCATTTTAGAAAATGTGCTTTTTCAGTTCCCACGCACAGCACGTTATTTCATCAGTAACAGCACCACCTGCAGGCTTCAACCTGTAACTTCTGGTACCAGGCTGGTATACCATCTCAAGTCTCTCCATGTTAAAATGACTACATTGATATGGTGGTCTGTCTGACCATTAGTTTAGCATAAACTTAGTTAATTTTTTTTTTTAAGGCCAGATTTTCCAAGGCAGATTTCTTTGTCCTGTGTAAGAAAGAAAACATGTTACAAAATGTATAAAAAGCAAAAAAAATAAACCCACACATTTATTCCACGTAGAGGACCTTAAAATAATACTCTGAGTTCTGTGTTCCAAGTGAAACATTTACAGTTCTCTTCTACTTTTAGAAAAAAAAAAGAAATGGTTTAAACACTGCTCTAGGGCACATCCTGCAGGTAGAAATGAAATTCCATAGATCCACTGGAACCCAACATGCCAGCCTAATTGAATCTTTTATGAACAAACTAAATCTAGCTACCCTCGAACGCCCTTTCATGCGTTCCGATCGCAGAGACAGTGTCAGTCTCACCCCTCTTACTCTTCTCTCTTGGAACAGGAATAAAAGAATGAGCCGTACCTTTATTCCAGCGTTGAACATGGTAACTGCAGTGGTGGTCCGGACGAAAGCGTTGGACTCGGGTTTTCTTTCAAGAACCCTACGAAAACAGAAACCCAAAACAAACCAAAACAGTGAAGGATAGCAGAGGCCACTGCAGTTAAATTCAGACTGTTTTTAAATTACTGGGAGGTTGTAAGTGTGTTATACTATGCATTTCACATAGTTTACCCTGGTTTGCCATGTATATGCTTTATGCCATACCTCGCTATTCTTTACCACGCTTTCACTGTGCTCTGTTACACTTTGCCATGCTTTTACTATGGGACACTTTTATAAGGGACAGTACCCCTGTGTTTGGCTCCAGTCAGTTTGCATGTGTGGGGTGTGTATCTTTGACGGTTCCACTGCATGACTAAATAAATCAATCAAAACGCAGAGCATAGTAATAGGAGCTTATAGAGTTACATCGATTTTTGCTCTTACCTGTTTACAAGTTAAATAATGCGCAATGCTTGCCAATGATTGTAATGGAAACCTTGTTCAATTCATTTGGTACAGTACATCATTACATTCACAGTACACCGTTACTGACTCACCTTTTGAGGCAACTGAGAAACACATACGGATCTCAGATAACTATTAATCCTCTATCGCATTAGAGGGAAGAAAAGTTTCCATGTGTCAGAAAGAATTTCGATTCACTAAGCATTTACTTCAGAGAGGAAAGTTTGATGCCAAGTCACAGAAGCCAGCAGGAAACTGCTAACTACTAACCCTAGTAAGTGCTCGTTTTTTTGGTAATATTTAACACAGACACAAACTTCACGCTGGAGCAAAGGCTTACTATTTATCTAACCCAGTGTTTTAAATAAAACCTTTTTTTAAATAAAAAGATTCCATTCACTATAATGAGGAGGTTAGCTGTGCTGTACAAACAAAACAGCAGCCTGTTGCTATTATTGGCTATTCTAGTGCAATGAGGCATTTAAACAGATCCTTACCTGCTTACCACAGGGGAAAAGAGCCAAAGATTGGTCATAATGAACCGTACAGGTAAGCTGAACTGTAAAACAGTAAAGGGAAATATTAGAAACAGAACAACAGATAGCTATACAGATCTGGCTAGCTAATATTGAGTTGTTCCCATTTTTCTCTAAATCTGTCTTTGAGCTTGTCTGTCGAACCCTAACTGCCAGGACCAACAGGCTTCCTCATTCCCTTCAAATCAAGTGTCAGTGTAACTTTGTAACTATGTGGGGCCCTCTGTCTGTCTATACGGTATACATGTAGAGTAGGTGGGGCTGGCAGAATTAAATTTACATTATCACATGATTTGAGTGGAACTCAAATCAGATTTAGAGAGCAATGATGGTTGCAAAGACAATGCAACAGTAATGCGTTATGTGAATGCTGGCATTAACTCAAAGGCAGTCTGGGCCGGCAGACAGGGATTTGAGTTTCAGACTCGCCTTGGAAGCCAGGTGCTCAAAGGTACCCAGCTCTGGTCCTAATCCAAACAGTCTGGGCATGGGGTTCTTTTCCAGCCTAGAAAAAAAACAGGTTTGTAACTGTACAATAAGCCACTGCATTTGATCATTTCAGCAGTAAAAGTGAACGTCACAATACAGCCTGGAAATAGCTACAGCTCAGTTCCACCAATCCGCTCTGTTGCGTGAAGAAGTCTTGTTGCTGGACTGCTGCCTGCGTGTCTTGGGATCCCCAGTGGAGACCGGTGACTTCACACAGCCAGGATGCAAACCTCCGCTCCCCTGGCTGTATGACTCACCCTGCACACCAACCTGTCGTGCTTTTACCAGGGGAGCCCATGGGGGACCCGTCCTGTTTGCTACACTCGTTCAGTGCACTGCTCCCCCTTCTCCTCACCTGGACACTGCTGCTGCCAGGATGCCGATGCTCGTCTCACTCGGAGGCATGGAGGAGTGCCCGGTTCCCGTGGCGACACTCAGCTTCACGGTGCCTTGCCCCTTCTCACTTGTACCTATGCTGTAACAGACACAGAAACCATGGGTTCAGATACAGAAAGCATGGTCTGCATTGCAAATACATACTTGAGATTTCATGGCTCTTCAGCACAACGGAGAGGGTTAAACAAATATTTTAAAAGCTGTTTTTTTCCCCTCATTGACTCCTTCAATACACCAAACCTTTAAACTGCTAGAGCAGTAAAAACAACTCCACTCAACACAGCAGTCATGTGGCACCTGGTCTTGTCCTTATAAAAGTTTCGCACAGTATTTTTGCATTTAACAAAGTTTACCCTGGTTTGCCAGGTTTGTTAATATGCTTTACTGTACCTCGCTATCCTTTGCAATGTGTACCTATGTTTTACAATGCTTTATTACACTTTGCTATGCTTTTACTGTGGCAAACTTTTGTAAGCTACTTTAGTATTCTTTTATAGATAGTGAAACTAATTAATTATAGTAGTCTTGCATGCAAAGCTACTTAGCAGAAAGAGTTAAAGGTGTAATATCTATAAAAACGTCCCAATTAGAAAATGGATAACGCAACACGGATGTCTGTGCTGTCTTATAGAGATGTCCCAATACCAAAAAGTTTGGGTTTAGGAATGAAAGGAATGAAAGTTTGGGTTTAGGAATGGTGGGGCATGCAGGTGGGTGTCCTGTTTAGCAAGAAAAAATGTGTGACTGGTCCCTCTCTGCAGTGTGTTTATGGTGGTCTGTCTTACAGTGCTGCTGGTCCTTGCAAACCGTTTATGATCCCGTCCAGCACGGCCAAGCCCTCGTCCAGTAGGAAGGACAGCTTCACTGCCCTCGACTTCAGGAGGGCAACGATATTCATCGCGCCTTGAAGTCCGTACACCTGCCAAACAAACAAAACACAGTCACTTTCCCAGAGACTGAAACAAAGAAAGGATCAGGAAAGTATATTGCAGCAGGATGGATGTGTCTGGTAGATCTGTGTGATGAAAGCTGCTTTACCTCTTCATCGTGTCCAAACCCAATGTAGAACGTGCGTCGGGGTCTGTAGCCTCTCTCTAACAAATACTCCAAAGCCTGGAGGATTCCCTGTAAAAACACAACATGCATATGGATTTATTTAGTTAGTTATTTAACCAGGACATTTACCCATTGAGATTGTGGCCTCGTTTACCTGGAAAACAATAAAAGGACAATTGCAAAACACAAACAACACCGTAAAAACATGCGTGGTTCAAACTTAAATCAGCAGCATACAGAGATCAAGGAACACAATAAATAAGACATGTATCTATTTGTTAATGTGGACTGAGCATCTAAGCAATTCCCAAATATGATCTTTATAACCAGAATAAGAAAGATCATCAGATTCACCATTTCCAATACCTCCAGCGTGTCCCCTCTGCATCAGGAATTCCAGCCCGAAAGAAGGATTTTTAACGTTGATGACTGAAGTGTAGCTGACAGTCTCTTACCATGAGGGACTGCTTGTTGTCGATGGTCCCTCGCCCGTAGATGAAGCCGTCGATCTCCTGGGCGGAGAAGGGAGGGGCGTCCCAGCCCTCCTGGCTGGCAGGGACCACATCAATGTGGGCGAGCAGCATGTAGGGCTGCAGAGACGGCTCCGAGCCTGGCACCGTGAACAGGTGGCTGTAGTTCGCAACCACCTCGTGCTTCACAAGGGTGGAGGAGAAGACTGTAGGAAAGGCTGGCAAAGGAACAGACAAAAAGGCTTCAGAACTCAAGGGTGCATTGATCACCCTGAACTTAAAGTGCTTGAACCTAACATAATACTTACCTATCAATTCACTATATAGGTCTCAAATGTTTGATATTGCAAACACATATTTTCATTATAAAACATCAGCAGCTTCTACTACTGGCTACAAGGAGTGTCAATCATTAGGGGAAGCAGCTGGTTGGTTACAAACAGGAAAGAAAGCCCTGAAGAGGTGGGGACAATTTCACTCTCCAGGTGCTGAATGAAAATATGAAAATACATGTTTGTTAAAAACATAGGTTTGTTCAAGAACTACACAGTGAAGACCTAATTAGTGAATGGATATGCAAAGTGTGGGCAATGTATGGAATTATTTTGTCATCTTCAACCTCTTTAAAGAAAAAAAAAGGAAAATGAAACAAGTCTTGTAGAGAGACGTTTGAAATGTCATCTTCCGGAGATTCAGCACAAGCTCCCATTGCATAATCAACATACACCAACCAGTTTACTTAAAAACTTAATATTTCCCTTCTGACGTAAACGTTACCTTTGAGCTGAAAGCGTCTGAACTCCTCCAGCGCTGTGGTGTTAAGATGAGTTTGCGAGAAAGACACTGTGGGGATTCTTATCGCATCTATAAATAAACAGAAACGAGGCAGCGTGGGTAGACTGGCATATTGAATGGGGTTGAGCACAAGGGTAGATAAAGACCTGGACTAGTGCACACCTGTTTAAAGTGCAAATAATGAACAATGGGGGTGATTGCCAATTCAATGATAATGTTTATTGAAAATGGGGTAAAACGGCCAATACTGTACCATTTACAGTTCTGCATTTCTAGAAAATAGGTAAAACAGGGACACCCGGATATTTAATAAGGCGTCTGACTGGTGTCAAACGGGCAGACTGCCCCACCCCACGTTAGTTAGGGTTACCATATGGCTCCAGATTAACCGGACGCTGTGAGACAGAACGGGATTTCAAACTTGCCCCTAAATTGAAATAAATGAAGGTGTAAATGACCCATCCTTAGCTACAATTAAGAATGGTGCTTAAATACCCGCATGCGCGTCAAATAATTGTATTATACCAAGAATGAATTGCAGCCAGCCGCTATTATTTTCTGTTTGTTAAAATTCAATCGCCCATATTATTCAAGCAATTCCACCACAGCAGGATTAATCTCAGCAAAGGTGGAGCTCATTTATACGTGAATTACTTTCAATTTAGGGGGGATTTTGAAATCCCGGTCTGTCTCAAAGCGTCCGGTTAATCTGGAGCCATATGGTAACCCTACTAACCGTTAGTATGAATCAATTTTACACGTACTGCACAAAACCATTGTTCATTAAACACTGAAGAATTAAATGCTTTCAATGTGTATGGCAAAGGCACTTTGGTTGCAAAATCCATATATGCATTGGAAAAAGTCATGGTAAAGTTATTTTACAAATCTACACAGCGGTCGTTGGGTGTTTTCGTCATGACGTTGACACTGTAAACCAGGGGTGCACAATTCCGGTCCTGGAGGGCCGGATCCCTCCTGGCTTTTGTTCCAACTGTGTTCTAAATTACTTAATTAGACCAATAATTGATAATAATTGGTCCAATTAAGTAATTTATGGCAAGGTTGGAACAAAAGCCAGGAGGGACACCGGCCCTCCAGGACCGGAATTGTGCACCCCTGCTGTAAACAGTACCTGGGCTTGCCTGGACTGGATTGCGTGCGTTGAGAAGCTAAGTGAAGCCCACTTTTAGCTTTACGCAGGATTCTGAAAGTATACACACACAGTAAGAATTATTTTTTTATTTTACAACTGTACCTTTGAATCTGGCAATTAGCTGCTGTCTCTCCAGCTGGCTGATGTGCGGAGGAATCTGCTCCCGTTTTTCCCACAAAGCAAGCTGGAGGCCCGCTTTGGTATCAAAGGTGAGGGTCCTCACGAGTGCCGTTACCAACAGAAACAGGAAGATTAACAAGAAGCTCAGGCCCGTCACTTTTAGAAGCCTAAACACTTTGACATGATTACACGTGCTTCTGCTTGTTGTATGCTTCCTGCCTGTCATTTTAAAAACGTAAACTCTTCTGTCTGTGTTGTCCCTCGTCACATTACCCGAATGAATGTCACTCACTGTCAGACTGTATGCATTTAACCGCTGGCGTGTATTTGAATAAGCATTGTAATACTGTATGTGCTAAAGCTAAGGTTTTGTTAAGCCACTGCGCATGTGATGTGAAGTTTACCTACTTGCACGAATATAAACGCACAGTTAGACTGCACAAGGTTCCATTCATTAAAATAATATTATAACACGCTTCAAAATACTCACACCACCTTGTGGTAATTCGTTGCAATTACATGTAATTGACAGATACAGTATGATTTTGTATTTTGACTAGTACCCAGCACACAGGGCATTACAATCTTGGCTTCTGGAAATTCTTGAAAATGTGATGAAGTCACAACGACATCACTTTCATGGAATTAAGGAAAAAGCATTTGTTAAACACTTTGCCCGTTGCCAAGAAATGAGAAAGCATCACCTTTATATTTTTTTTAAAAAAGATAAAACACAGGAAAAATAGCATAAAGCATTTATTTTAGTTTTTAAGAGTATTCTTAAATAGATAGATTGGCACCTTATTTTGTGTTTTACAGCATTTAAATCAATTTTAAAATACCAAAAAAAAAACTCTTGGGGCTTCAGCTCAGTCACTCTTCGTAACGGGTCTTTATAAAGGCAGGGAACACAAATCCACTTCAACTGCAGCTTAGCAATGTTCTGAGAGGGAAGGGGGGGGGCAGTGCAGGTCAAGGCCCCTCCCCTTCCTGCACACTCAATGCCTCCACAGCGCAGCTTGGGCCCTGGCTGACCCCGCCCACCACCAGGAGGCGGTCGTGGAACATGATGCTGGAGGCGGAGCATCGGGGGGTAGGGAGGGAGGGCAGGAGTTCCCATTTCTTCTTCCCAGGAAGAAAAGCTTCCACAGAGCCCAGCACAGTCGGCTGGTTACCTGGAACGAGAGCGGCGAGCCAGCAGTCAGCCCTGACAATGAACAGAGTCAAGTAACACAGCGGTTTAAAAGTCATGTGTGTTTAAGGTCTTTCCTAGGTAGACATTGTTATACTTCTCCTTACCCAGGCCCCCTGCCACGATAACCCTCCCACACAGGTAGCCTGACGCAAAGTCAGCACGCTTGGTCTTCATTGAGAGAGAACGCTCAGCCTTGAGCCAGAGTCCTGTGAGAGAGAGAGAAGGGGGGAGGGGGAGAGGGGAATTCTTAGAACAGAATATTGAGCAGAAAGTTCTAATTTTAAAGAGACACCTGCATAAATTAAGCAGCGCATAGTCGTACCCTTCTGGTAAATAATGTCCTACTGGTTTCAGATGGATAGACAATCTCAAGTAGCAACTGCAGTAGTACTATAGTACTCAGTTAGTAAGGCTGTGACTGGCTTTAGTAGTACAGGATTAATAGGGTAATAGTAATTTAGGTGCTTTTTCCAAAGGGTTGCTGTCAGCGTGTGCCGTACCTTGCTGGATGTCGAAGATGTTGATGTTCTTGGTGAATTTGGGCCGCTGGTGGACCCCCCCTTGCCGGAGCCCCCCCAGGCAGTACAGACTCCCCCCCTCGTCCAGGACCAGGCCCGAGTAGGCCCTCTTGCTGGGGATGCTGGGAAGGGGGGCCCACGAGCGGCTCTCCGTGTCAAACGCCTCAAAAGCGCCGACCGAACGCTTTGACTGCCGTCCACCTGTAAGGCGAGTTCAGAACAAGATCACCACACAAGACATTCACGGCTTCCATAGCCTTTCAACACTACTTCCGTCCCCTTGGAAGCGAGGTGCGTGTCTCTGAGTTCCAGGGTGCTGGAGGCACTCACCGAGCACGTAGATCTTGGAGCCCTGGATGAAGGTGGTGGTGTCGTAGCGGGGGGTTGGCATGCGTGGCAGGGTCACCCACACATCCTTGCGGAGGTCATACTGCTGGAGGAGGTTCTGGGGGTACAGGTCCCCCCCCATCCCTCCTGCTGCAAACACCCGGCCGTCTGCAGCGCAGAGACAAAGAACAAAGAACAGTGGAGGCATTTCAAAGAGAGCAGGTACGATGTCTCAAAGAGTGGACCCATTGTTCTGATAGCGTTGCTAATAAGTCCTAATTGCTTAAATGATTTTAAACTGAGTTTCGCCTGCCTGTTAACATTAAAACTAACATTTTTAAATATGTTTTTTTTTCTATACATGGAGCATTAGCCCCGGTGCTGCTTCTTACCTTTCACAGTCACGGAGATTCCCATAGCTGCTGCTCTCAGAGAGCTCCTCTTCCTCCACTTGCCTTCGTCTGTGTTGTACACCTCTACGGCCTTGAGGGGGCGCTGGTCTGGCCCCATGCCTCCCACCACCACCAGCCGCTTGCCCAGCACGGCTGTGGCTGCCCCTGCACGGGGCGTAGGCATGGGAGGCAGGCTGATCCACTGGTCCACCTCGGGGCAATACCTCTCCAGGGCACTCCTCGGGCGCCCGCTCTCGTCGCACCCCCCCACCACGAACAGCTGCCCCCCCGCCTCCACCAGGGAGTGGTAGACGCGTCCGCTGGGCAGCGGTGCCAGGCTCTGCCAGTGGAACTTATCTGCGCCAGCCACCGCCATTCTGCCTGGCTTTCTCTCTTCAACAGTGCAGGCTCCGTTCAGTGCGACAGCGCCTGCCGTCCCTTAACATCGCCTCGGACACACCCGGGGTCAAGCCCACAGACACAGCTCTCTCCCTCCTTCTTCTGCAAGGCTCAGAGAGTCCCCTGAAAAGGAGTGAAGAGAATCCGTAAGGGGGAGCACAATATTTGGATTTAACGGCTTTTTATTTGGCTGTCGTCAGAAAACCACCCACCACAGACACAGCAAATCTTTACCACACTAGAAATACTACGATGCTCCCTGTAGTAGATCCAGTACTACAAACAAGGATTATATTAATTTGCAGTAGTTTGCATTCAAGTTAATGATGTAGTAAACCATAGCAATCAATGGAAGTGCCTTTTGTGTAATTAAAAACGTACTGGTGATGTACAGAAGTAAAAAATATTTCTATACAAATTTGGTCCCTGTTCACACACCATGAAGACATAACACACATATAAACAGCAGAGGTCCTCACAGTAATTCACCCAAACTGCAGCTAAATGAATAGCACCACTGGCAAGGAAATCAGTGAGCATGCAAATAAACTAACAACTAATTAACAGCTTGCTGCATCTGAGGATCCAGCCACCTGCGAGAATGCCAATTGTTACAGGACCAATGAACTAAAGGCGTGTGTGCATGTGTGTGTGTGTGTGCATGTGTGTGTGTGTGTGCGTTACTGTAATTGGTGGAAATTGCTCTCCCATCCTGACCTCCTCGCACCCCTTCCACTCACATCTCACTATAGGTCACTGTGAATTTAAACTCAAAGGCTGATGGCACTGACCCTGGCTGCAAGCATATAACGGATTCACTGTTATGGAAACAAGACTCCTATTGCGTAGCAGTTTCACCCTTTCCCGATTTTACTACAAGGTTGATTAGCCCCGGTGTATAGGTAACAAGCTCAGGTGTGCCTTGTTAGACTGATAGTAAAACCAGGAATGGATCAAACTGTTATGCAATGAGAGTTATTTCCATTCCTGGATTCACGTTATGGAAACATCTTTCCTGAGATTATGGATCGTGTGATATATACAAGCTGCATTTCCCTGTCACATTCAGTCATGATAGGTAAGACTTGATGGAAGCTGACACTAAGTGCTCTATACACACTTTGCTGTGTCACATGTACCAGTCCTTCTGGGTCATTCAGCACAGGCTTCCATACCGATTTTCACCTCCATTGCAAAGAATAAGGCTTAATGGAGGGGTAATGTATGCATGTATCCCTCCAGAACAATTCAAACACCTTGCAGACTTGTCAAATCTCTGCTGTCCACAGTGCCCCTAGACCCTGTTAACAGTGGCAGACATCACAAATGTTGCAAACCCTTGATAGCAGTGAATGTAATAATTATTTAATGAAAATAACACATGCCTTGCACCCAGCCAATGAAAGAGGCGGACGAAAAGAATAAATTAGCCACAGATTCTCTGACGTGTATATGGTGGGTTTCCATAGCAACAACAGCATATTTTTAGGTGCAAGTCTTAGTGTCTGGTACAGTTTGAATAATGAATTGCAAATATCTTTTTCACATAGAGCAGCACTAGCTCTAAATGTCATTCAAGTCAGATTGTATTCATCGAAATAGAACCGAATCTGGAATTCCTGTCAGTTGGCATTTTCATGAATTCAGCATGTTAAGAAATACGAATGCAAACATACATTTTACCCCAAAACGATGAAAGCAGCACTGTACATCCATGCCAGAGTTGAGTAACCCATTTATATAGCTATATGATACCTACATGTGTGCTTCCAAAATATGACCCTATTGGCTTTGAGTTCATTGTAGATCATTACAATAGGACCTCTGAGGTTGAGGTTATTTTATTTATTTCTATTATTTTTTTACAAGGAATCCCAAGCTGATCTGGTGGTACCTCTACTCTCCAGGAACACGAATCTCATTGCTATAAACCAGTGCACCTTTTTATACTGGGTATATCCATTGAGTATACAGTTGAATTTTTTCCCCTCCTGGTGTTGTATTCAGCAGGTGGGAAGATACCTGTCTACCAATGTAGTCGATTTTGTTGAAGTTAATTAGCACACAATAAGTTCTCACATAATAAATGCCTCTGGTATTTCCACCCGTATCATGTTTATTTATTTATTTATTTATTTTACCTTGGTCTTGGCGTCTCCTCCTAATGCTAATGCCACATTAACATTACAAATCGATCTCAGAGTCATTTCCATAGCAACCGTGACTGCAGTCTTCTTCAAAATGCCAACAAGACCGTCATAATCATGTGAGGTAGATGACAGCTCTGGAATATATATTAATAAAATCAGTGGAGGAGCAATAAGCAGGTGCAACTGCGCATGGGCCCACGCACTCAGAGGGACCCGGAGGGGTTCGAATTTTTATTTATTGTTTTTTTTTTTTTGTTTGTTTTTTATAACAATGATACTATCCTTCGCCTTTATATTTGCAGATGTTACACATTTGTATCACTGTAGCTGCCGGTGTGCGGTGCCAGTAATTCAGATTATATCCTCCCTCGTTTCAACAGGTATAGCTATTGTCTTCTTTAACTTTGTTCCACGGTGGCGGGGGTTGGGGGCTGGTACGAGGCACGTCTTCATGGAAGGTTTTGGGGTATTATTCAGCACAGACATGTGCAGTTACATTCTGTGTGCACGATTCATCCTGTCGTTTAACGGAAGCTGTCGGGTCCTGCTGCGGGCACCAAAATAAACTACAGCAAATCAACATGCCTGCATTTCTGATTTAAAAAATAATAATAATAATAATAATAATAATAATAATAATAATAATAATAATAATAATAATAATAATAATACGGAATAAGGAATCAGTTTAATAAGGAATCCGTGACCTTTTTCTATAGCTTCCCTCGCACTCACCCCGTTCCATTGGCATAATGTTATCTGGCGTAATAATGCAGTATGCTGGTGCTACAGCAATGTGGAAACAAGACAAACATTTCACACTTCAAATGAAGGGCTAGTTACAAATGTATTGCATAGTTTATTGCATAGAAGGGTACTTCAATATAGATTTTTTTGTATATATATATATATATAGCAATTATAGAAAATTATACTGGAGGATATTATTTGGGGAAAAAAGCATACATTGCTATTTTAAATAAGGCAGATGTTACTACCAGTAGATTTTTACTGGCACTGATGCAGCTGATTCCACTGCTGCCAGTAGCTACACAAAACAAATTCCTAATATAAGCACCCATTTCATTTTCTCTAAACTTAGTCAATAAAGTAGAAGCATTTTCTTTCCTAGTCCAGAGGCAGCAGTCTTTAGGGGGGCTTCTTTCTAGCAGTAGATTTTGTACTGGTGATAGGAAACCCCCAAGACTGCTGCCAGGAAATTTTCTAATGGTATTAACCACTTCGTTTAAATGAAATGACACACGCTGGTAATTAAAACGCATGCCCGTCATTACCACACAGAAATACCAATGCTGTTTATTATGAAAGGTAGGGCACAAAAGCGCGCTATATGTAACCTAACCTAGTGCTCAGTTATTTACAAATCTCGGTTAAATATTTAAAAAATAATATTCATATTCCTACACCACTTTGTGAAGTTTTTTAAAAAAAAAAGATAAATAAATAAATAAATAAATAAATAAATAAATAAATAAAAACACGTTCAGCTGAGCTGCATAATTTAAAAATATTAAAATTACGCCATACATACCTTTCAAGTTTTCAAGTCAGAGCCGACCTGGTCATCAGTTTGCATTGACCTAATGTATAAAGTGACCTCCCACGGTGTCAGTAACACGCGTATATATCAAAAACCTTCCCAATATTTAAATGTATCCCACAGCGTGGTGCTTGAGTCTTCACCACAGTTTCTTACCTGCTTTTGTAAGTGAAATAAAAAAATAAAAAAATAAAATAAGCAATCCTGAGCAATAAAACTGACAAGCAATACTGTTGCAAAGTCCGCTGGCGACTGATTCGCTCGTATGTGTTACACAGCCTGTATTGTGTGTACGACTAGACTGAACGCTCCGGGTGGAGTCAGCAGTCTCGGGAGGTTTACCAGTCCAGCCTCTGAGCTTTACTCTTCAGATCGAAGCAGTGTGGTCGTCCCTTATAAACAGAGAATTAAAATTATGTCTGTCAGCCAGGGGACGAGAGGAAAGCGTGCCTAACCACTCAGTAACCTGGAAGTTAACGACCGCAACCCTTATACAAGTACCTCGATTGCCTGTAACTCACAGAACAGGCGATGCTGAATTACTGTACCACAACTGAGACATTGTCAGAATTGTCTTCCCTTTTATTTAGAGCCAACAAATTGAAAGGTCACTAGGACATTGGTAATATATTTTTCATTAAAATGTAAATCGCTTGCATTTACCTGGCATGAAACATTTGTTGCACCCTTTTTGGTCAGACTTACTGTAGCTTAGTCTATGGGACTGCATTTTCTTGAAGTTAGACCCAGCTGGTGACCAAACCCCTATAACAGCCTAACCAAATGTACAGTGCCAAACCTAAACCTTTTCTGCCTTTGAATTGATTATGACTATAGAAAAAATATAATTGAGCTCCATTCCCCATGGCAGTTTCTTAAATAACTGTCAGATAAAAAGTTAAGTGCTTTTTATGCTAATTCCTCACCTACAAAACTTGTCAGAGGCTTTGGAGACAGAAATAGCTTGCCTCTGTTCCCTCTTGCTTAAAAAAAAAAAAAAAAAAACGCAACACCTCACCATTTAAATATAACCAATTATCACAGTAAAAGAGAGAAAAAAGATGGCACTTTACAAGTACTGTGCTGCCAAGGGATTACATTACAGTTTCCTCTCGCGTCACCAGCGGAGCTACATTTGGCAGCTGAGAAAGCTTTGAACTTTCCAGTGTAAACATGATCAAAATGCAGTTCTGAATGTGCTGGGGGCAGGAAGCACAGTAAGGAATTAAAAGCCTGAACATGACAGAAGTCAGCACAAGACAAGACCTACAGCTATGACCAAAGGTTTTCCATCACCTAGAATTTTAGGATTCAGCCATAACAAAAATAATAATAAAAAATATATATAAACAATTTAGATGTTTTATTTCACATGCATGTTTGCAAAAGTCTACCAGAAGCCATAATAGTAGTACAGTATTTCACGTTAGATTTCAAAATGTCATTTTTCAATTTGGCAGTTTTTCGTTAAGTATATGGACAACTACAAAGCGGTGTGTAATTCAATATTTTAACGTAACATTAATAAGCAGGTTTTAGTCAACTTTATGAAGCAAAATTTGTTAATTCTATAGGGCGATGCAAAACATTTGGCCATAGCTGTATACAGTGAGGTTCTGAACCAACTAGATCTAGTTTCTGAACCCTTCCTCTTTAGACTTACAGGCAGCATGGTTAACCTCAGTGTTGATCCTACAAAACAAAAACAAGACTAGGAACTGAAAGTTGACTTGTGAACAATGACATTATAATCTCTGATTGCATTTCACTCTCAAGCCTTGCATACTTATCAAAACAGGCCTTTATTGGCGCATTTATCGCCAATATTATTAAATCTACACACATACTCTCTTGCTTTAAAATAACTCTGAAGAGAAGGAACTGGCAACTGAGGCAGTAATGCACAACGCTTTGAGTGGACCCATCAAACAAACCAATACCCTTCTCTCTGTTTGACAGCTTGGGATCTCTGGGGATTAGGAGGCAGCAGCAAACATTCTGCCTCAATCTGCAGATTGATGAAAAAAACAAAAAGCAATTCCTAGCTGAGATCCAGACAGCCAATTTAATGACAACCCCTCCCCCTTTAGACAGGTGGTTAAAAAAACAACAGGCACAGATTAATTACTAAATAAATCCTTTATTAAACTTTCATATTGCATATGTATATAATATTAAAATAAACACACACATCTGGTTACTGTACAAAGGCCAAATCTAAAATGCAAGAACAACAAAAATTAAATAACACACATGGGATAGAATGGACGCCTTCCTTAAAATCTATTTCTGGAAGTGGAGAAGGGGGAGGCGGTAAATCTCTCAAGAACTTGGATGTACTGCATTAAACAGGGTTATTTAACTGAAAACCAGGACCACACACGGCTAGCCAGCCTCCCTAAGACTCATTCCAGTGCTTATATGGAGAGAAACAATGAAGTGTGAAACTCTTAGAACTAACTGACCTTCGCCACCTGGCAGATGCGGTACATTTCATTATGACTAGAAACCGTCATGAATTGAAAGAGGCAGATACTACAGTGTACACTTCCCCCAACTGTAGCCTATAAGGCACATTTATATTAGAACCTCAAAACAGTTTAGCAGCAAGAACTTGCATCTTATTTGCCAAAAGGATAGATTGAGTGTAGGGTTTGAAAACTGAATCTGTTGCTTGTCAATTGGGAAACTTCCAATGGCATCACTAAACTTTAGAGGCTGTAGTAGAAACGGTAATTTCCAATACTTGCTAGCCCCATTCCCTCACCCCTGGTTCCAGTTTAGGGTTTCTGTTTTGTATGCCGTTACTCCTGCACAGCGAGGGGTGGTGGCGGAGTGTCCTGTGTCTCCTGTGTCTCGGGTGGCGGGGTCAGAGCTTCCTGCAGCATCTCCTCCACCTGGCCGGGGTTCTCCAGGTAGCTACTGAAGGGGTTGTCTTGGTTGGCCTCCATGGAGTGGTAGATGAGGAAGAGGAAGCCTGCGATTGCAATGAAGACCGCAATCTGGACCCAGATAGGAACGAGGTGCCTGGAGGCAGGCGGCTTCTGGTCTCCTGTGGCAGGCGCTTGAGTGACCAGCTCGCTGTACTTGAACTGGACAGGCCGCCCAGCCGCTCCTTTGATGGGCCTGCGACGTGTTGCACTGGGAATTAAACAAATCAATACACATCATGATAGGATACAAAATTATACTTGCCTATTCAGAAAATATTACTTTGATTAAATAACTGCAATTGGAAGAGCTAGCCACTGGAAGGCACTAAGCCACCGACTAGTTTCCTGTAGTCCCTTAATTAAGCTACTGCTTCAAGATGCTTTGTTTTTTCTTTTCTGATTACCTTTAGTTATTTCTATACAGACTCATTTGATTAGTTTTTTATATACTATAGTATATTTACACTTTGATAAACTAGTTGCATTATATTTAAAATTAAACAAAATCAAGGCATTAGCAGCATGCATTGTCCTCCAACAGGTTTCAAAATACATGTTTAATATCCTCAACCAGGCATTAACAATTACTTGAATAGGCAAAAGAAAAAACACAAATCATATTTGCAAGAGAACAAATGCAGAACAAGTTTTGCAATATGTATAATTTAAAATATTCTTATTTACTGCAACAGATTCCATTCCCCCCACGGTGCCATTTTCAACAATCTCTTAAACCTACAGCTGTCATGTCATTGTAGCTGTGGGTGTAGGACCTGCACACATCAGTATATTTCTAGAGCAACGTTAATTACGTTTTCCTTCGCACACCACATGAATTTCTGAACAGATCGCAACTATCGTATGGCAGCTGTTCAAATGACTCAACGATTGAAGACTAGCTAATTGCAATGTAGTTTCTCCACCTCTTCCTCTGTACAGCTTCTTTCTCACTTCTCATTATTTTGTCAGAGTACATTTTACGATTATGATTTGCAAATGGATTGGTTTTGAGTGGCTAGGGTTTGTGACCTTCAGTACTAATGCCGTCACAACGCTGATGCATTCGCACAGGGATTCAACAGGTAGGCTTATAGATATAGATATCAAAATTACAGTAAAGCACTTCAAACCCATCTGCAATCACTGCTAGCTCTGAAATCCCTGGCTGGAGAGCTTTCCTTACCTGATGCCTGTCGGAGTGCGAGCTTCATCTGGGAACATTTCCTCCAACACATCCTCCTTCTCCGACTTGCTGCTGCTGCCGTCCACCTGAAGGAAAAAAAAAAGATCAAAGAGCCCTTGTGGAGCAAACTGAAGAGTCAGACACAAAGACGTGGAGAGTGCTTCCATGACTAAGAGTTAGAGAAAGAAAATATTGCTGCTGTGCAGTTGAAAAAGGTTAGGAGGTGAACCGTTTTGTTGTCTACCTGCTAAAAGCAATTTAAATCAAGTTGTATTGTAAATCCACCTCCAAATAGAAAATGCACACCAAGGTCAGGTCTGAGGTGCAACAATTCAGCATGTATAGTAATTGGACAACAGGGCAGAAAGATGCAGAATAAGAATCAGTGTGGAAAGATCAGAAAACCTTTGTGTATCCTCCCCACCACCGCCACCATCACGCAAGTGACAAAGCACTAATAAACAGTTGCCTTATTTTTCAGTGTGAAAAGAGATACCATGGGAGCGTTAGTTGGTGTTCTGTATGTCATGGTGTTCTTGTCCAGCATTATCTGTCCCTGGCAAAAAAATTAACAATAGTATTATTACATTGCTTTATAAAACAACTAATATTTTCCTATTACACTAAAAAACAAACAATATAGTTATATACTGTAAATTCCATTATATTGCAGCCTTCATTTATTTATATATACACTAAAACTCAATTAGTCGCCATAAAACAACGATGAAGGAAAAACAAGCAGCAATCTGCAGAATATACTTCACTGTGCAAGTAGCAGCCATTTAAAACAGAGATTAAATTAACTTCACAGAATCTGCTTAAATAGAGAGTACATGAATATCATGGCATTTACAGCAGTTAACTGAATCCTTTTTGATTGGGTCTGAAACATTTAGTCTATGATCAGTAACATTTGGAATTGGTTAAGCAACCTCAAAAATCACCACATGTAGTTTCAAAGGGGAAACAGAGTGAAGTCAAGTAATCAGATTTTCACACCTCCTGATTGTATGTGCATAGATCTGTGTTAATGTCAACTACGCAACATTATCAGAATATCAGAACCACTCATCACCTTCCCCTTCATGTTGCCGGTACTGGCTCTCCTCTCGGAGCCCATGCTCCCCCTTCTCAAGGGGACAGATCTTGGTGTAACGGGCACAGGAGACGTGATGTGCCCAGGGATTGGAGTGTCAGCAGATCTAACAGCCCCAGGGACTGGGGTAGCAGGAGACACAATGGGCCCCAGGGTTGGGGTAACAGGGGATCTGTTTGACAGCTGCATCATAGTAGAAAAACACATCATCTTATTTGACCCAGTTCTACAGTACAGATTACCTCTTCAACACTGCAGCTTCTATTTAGTTAGCGCCAGTGATAATGTACCTGCAGCTCAAGTCTAACTGATCTATTTCTGGCTGACTATGTATTTAATTGTTTATTAAGTTAATGTTTTTGATTTCACTGTATTTTAATTGCTTAGCAAAATCCAAGTCTAGATTGGTGAACATGTTGCTAAATGTAAAGCTGCATTTGGTCTTTCGTTGCCCTAACCCTAACCCTGGAGCAAAATCTTTTCAGCTACACTTACAAAATATTTAAATTGGGCTATCCTGGAGAAATGTGAAAATATATAGGTCAGTTTTTTTTTTTTTGTTAAATCAAGTCTGGTAACAAAGTGCAATAAAAATGATCAATATTCCAGTCACTTTCCTCATCCACCATCTTGGCAATACTAAACGAAATGCCTGTGCCTGCAGAATCCCTGGTTGCTTTACTGCCCTCCAGCGACATATAGAGCGGCTTCACCTAAAGCGAGAACAACATGTTGACCGAGAAAGATACGTGAGCAGGTAAATGCTTCAACTGAGCAGCCAAAGAACTGTTTGTACAGCGTAGACTCATTGGCTCCAGCAGGAGATCAAGTAGTCACGTGGAAACTGAGAACTACAAATTTACACAGTATCTAAACCCAACACTTTATTGACCTTCACACACTTTATCCAGTAACCCATCATCCCCCATACATCTGTTTTAAAATTACCTAATCATTATCACTGGGAGACTGCCAAGTTAATGATGAGAATATTTCCGAGACTTAAAACAAGTCACTGCTAAATGGCTCCCCTATTCTGAAGGTTACAGTTATGTGTGTGGGTGGTCATAATTGCTGAATTTATATGGAAGGAGACAGATATAGAAACTCATATCAAAGTGCTTTTGAAAACACACAGTTCAGTGCTCTGTGTTCCAGAGAGGAACTAAAGAGGAGGGTGCCGTGATCATAAGTATTCAAACTCAAACCACCATCATCACAACCTTCTTGCTTACAGAAGGCACACTCTGAAATTTGACTCACATTTAAGAGTGCAAATTCAGTTCAGTAAACTCAATACTTGAGCCAGGAACAAGCAGGTAAGGGTTAAGCTGGAGCATTCAATGAAGAGAGATCAGTACCGAGATGTTACAGAAAACTAATTATGGGGTCTTGAAAATCCATCACACTCGAGCCAGAAAACTCATTATGTTGAGGTTCCTAAATCCTGCAAATTCAATGCAGTGTAGTGTAGTGAAAGGTGAAAAGCATTAAGAGAGTTTGGAGTCTGGAAATTGAACATCAAAACTCTGATCAGAAAGTGCATTCAATAAAGACAAGAACCTGATGATGGGAGTGCCGACTCAGGCAATGAAAGGGAACTTGGTAAGACAGCCATCAGGGTTGGGGTCAATTCCAATTTCTTTTTAAAATCAATTCCCCATTCCAATTCCTTCAAAGGAATTATTTGGAAAGACTTGGAATTGGAATAAATTCAGAGAATGGGAATTGAAATTGACTCCAACCCTGACAGCCATTACCACTGTTGAAGTGCATTCCACCCGTTCAGTGTATTGTGAGAGCACCACCCCGACACCATGTGCTCTGAACTCTACCGCCGGTGTGTTCTGCACTGCAGCGAAGGTATTCCGCATTAGAGGACTCGAGGCAGTAGCAGCAACACCGTTATTTGTTGCGGGCGGCGGGTACCCAGTGCTAGGATTTTTCCTGGGCACAGGAACGCTCACAGACAGCACTGGCGGCAGCCTGGCCACCTAGGGAAGGAACGGCTTTGTTTAATTTAATTCAAATTAGAATTACAAAACAATTATCCATTATGTGCCTGTGGTGTCTGATAAGCTCCCAAAGTAGTGTCAGTTTTTACCATCGAACAAGGGGCGAAACACTGAGGGAAGTATGTTTCCTGTTTTTGATGAAGTTTTCTTACCTGTTAATGTAAGAGAAAATGAAAAGTAGGAAGTTAACCTATAGTGCTTAACTGAAACTCTCTCAAACTCTCTCTCATAAACATTACTCAATTGCCACAAGATGGCACTGCTGCTAAACAACCATTTCCGAATCGGCTTAGTGCACACTACCCAGCTTTAAAAGACTAACATTAAAAAAGAAACAGAAAAGGACACAGTAGCATAGATGTAAAAGCTCAAACTATTAGATGGTGTATGCACCTCGATTTACGAAGCTTAGCAAACAAGCAGCACATGTCGCACTGTGCATAGACACAACACACATTCAATGCACTTACAGGCATCATCTAACATGTTTCATTGTTCTGTAGCATACTCCAAAACAGCATTGCAAAATTACCTCCTGACTTATGTATACACACTCCACAGTATGAAACAGTCTGAGCAGTGAATCCTGGAAAGGCTCAAGCTGCTATGCAATGGGAGATGGATGTCTGTATGTGCTCCACTCCAAGTGATCAGTATCACTCACCCCGCTGTGATCGAGTTGGGCTGGGCTCTGTCCCACTTTGACTGTGACTTTCTTCCTCTCCTGCTCATATCGCGATGCTGAAGGAACACAGGAACATGTCAAGACTATTAGGCTAGGAATTTAGTAGCTCGCAGTCCTTTAATTAGCGGAGAAGCTAAATGACCGCTGGGAGGTGAAGAGGACAGTTACCTCGCTCGTCTTCCTCGCTGTCAGAGTACCGCCCCACATCGCCGGCGCCGTTCTGCTTGACCGTCGGCACTGCTGAACCCGAGCCGATGAGCTTCAGCAGCTTCTTCTCATAAACGGGCCTTGTGGAACCTGTCACAGAAGACAAGATGATCTTCAGAATACCAGGGTCCACCCAAACCTAACACTGAAAATGCACACTATGAGTCAAACAAGAGCGATACGTATAGTAAATAATTGGAACAGGCTAAAACAGGATGCTTTCGACAACTAACGTATATATTACAGGTACAGGACATTAACCATTTATAAGTAAAAAACATTACTTTTGAGAGAGAGAATCCTAATGAAGTCTGGGCAACATTAAAGCTTACGAGGGTGGATCAGAATGAATTTATCCCTCATTCTGTTGAGGTAAAACAACAACAACAACAACAAGACCAAATGCCTCCGTCACATTTCCAATTCTAAAGAGTTTCATTACGACACAAGACCATTCTACAGTAGAGGTTTGTATGTGCATGTACCCTTTCTCTTACCTACAATGGGCCCAGGCTTGACTCCGTACTTTATAAGCTGTGCCTTCAACTCCTTGTCAGTCAGCTGGCTGATGTCCATCATTTCTGTATTGCTTTCGTCCTCGTTTTCCTCGCCTTCGAGTGCTGCCTCCTGCTGGAGAGGCGAGGCAAGTCAGCACAGCTCAAACTATTCATGATCCTCGAACTGAATTTGTTCTTTGGTCAACCTATCCTATATGATAATATTGTCAGTTCAGTGGGACATGATAGGCATATTCTTGGCTATGACGCAATTGAAGCAGAAACACTGGCATGCAGCAAGAAGGACGTGTCAAGCAGAGGTCACAAAGCAAGCTGTTGCAACATGTGTGCATACATTGCATGGTACATACGCCAGTACACTGCACAGGGCTAGAAGTTAACTTTTTAAGGCAGTAGTGAGGATTTGCTATAGAAAATTATTTAAATAAAAACCTACTTACTGTTTTAAATCTGAATATCCCAAACTATCACATAGTAGGCCTATATTTAAGTCAGAAAGTATTTATTGAAACCACCTTGTGCTCAACTAAGTAATGGAACTAATGCAATTCCTTGTCGAAATGTATTTTGTTTTATCCTTAAGTGAGTAAGTGAGACTGAGATTTCGGTAACTAACAAATCATACACACCTATAAAGCGATAATTATTATTATTATTATTATTTTTTTTTTATTATTTTTTTTTTTTTAAGTAACATGTGCATTGTATGACCTTATAAATGCTAAGGTTACAACCACAACCAAGCTGTCAGAATTTTGATAAAGTAATAATTATCTACTTATTATGTGTTCATTTTTAGCGTGGGTGAAACTAGGGTAAACATTATAACAAAACTGGAGCCGCCATTCTCCATGACAGATTAAATTAGCATTCTATAGACACTGAATAAACTTAATATCCTGTTAGGTCATTGCCTGTTATCTTTAAAAAATCACAATGTTTTTACAGCTTAATTTTACTTTTGGTTGAGAAAATAAACTTCATACCTTGAAATTGTATCCACATTGTGATTTGTGACATTTTGTACTTCACTGTTGAATACGATTTGCATTGTGGGCCTCGCGTATGTACATGGGGCAGTACAAACCTGAGTCCTCTAAATCGGGAAGTTCTATTAGCAATGGTTTCCCGCTTTATGAATGATAATGTACAGGTTTAAAAAACTAATACCAGTAATTATGAGCGTGTTCACTCAGGGTTGGTCATATAAACTGCAGCGCAAGGGATCACAAAAAAACTACTGCATAAAAATAAAAAAAATGGTAGCAAATTAAGAGTTTTGGGTAGCAAAATGCAAAAAATACGTTAACTTCAAGCCTTGGCACTGCATGGTTGTGAACTTTAAATCTGACCTCATGGAAGCTATCAGTTACTACTGCATTCCAACAGCTGCTGCCATGCTTAAAGCTACCATGTACGACTTCAGCTCTTCAGAGCAGGAGCTGGTCTGAATAGCCAGTGAGGGAAGACCCGTAGTTTGAAAGCTCCCATGGCACAGCAGTTTGAGCTATTCCAGCTTTTACTGTGAAATTATTACACAACTGAGCATAATTATACAGCTAGACATCTTACAATTCCGACTCACAGAAAAAACCTGGAATAGCTCCAACAGCTACTCAAGGGTAGTCTTAAATTATTCCCTAAATAAACACTTTTCTACCAAAAGACCTTTCTCTATTGAAGCGCAAGGGGATTTTTACAGGAGGAAAGGCTTCCGTATTTCATATTTTAGCCTTCTTGATATCTAGATTGAATAGCTAGTTCATTTACAGTCTCAAAAGCTAGTTGAAACTACAGGGTGGCAAAGCTTCCTCACTCTTGAAACCTGCTGGCCGTTCATGTGCTACAGCTTGCAGACAGATGGGAAATAACTGAACTCTTTTGATACGAGAGGGTAATTGGCCTTCACAAACATTTTGGAATACGCGTTACACAAACGATGGCCCGCGTTGAAAACTTTGCCTTCTTAACCTCACCTGTACTTTTGGTTTGCCATATGATATGAGATTCCATCTAAGCTTTGCCTTTACAATATATCTATAGAAGAGCCTGGACTGGCATAAACTGCTGCAGGAAACAAAGCCACACACCATGCATGCCCTCTGACTTGATCAACTGGATGGCATTTCTTTGAGGAAGGTGTGCTGTAGAAGCAGCATAGAGCTTTGGTGTGTTCAGCAGAGTTATCAGTCTGAGCAGCTGCAGAAACGTGAGGAAGACAGAGCGATCTGTCTAGAAGGAGCACGGCTGGAAACAGAAAATAGCCTGGCCTTTCTTTCTAGGATAAATCGATTTATTTTTATTAGGGTACAAGGGACTGCTGACTACAGCCATTTTCTTTATTGCTTTTCCTGTTACCTCCACCTCCCAAGTGTCATGTAGAATTCTCTTGTACAACTGATGGAATCTGAGACTAAACTGCATTAGTATAAGACTATTTTTTTTGCCTGCTTTCTCATTCTGAATACCGGATCGGATTCCTACATCAACTCAAGAGGTTGACTGATCTTTACTACCCTGAATCTGCACGCTCCTGCTTTCCTGCCTTCCAGTCCGCAGCTTTAGCTGCTTGAGAACCCTTCCACCCAGTCCCCATGACATCTCAGACCTGGGAGCCCCGATCCCCATCTCTAACTGCATGGATCTGCCTCTCTGCATTTCAACAAGACGACAGAACTGCCTTCCATGAGCATGTGCAGTCCCTTCATTAGCTTCAATACAACTTTCAATAGTTTATTCCGCAGCTGAACTCTCTACACTTAGCAGCCCTTTCCTAGAAGTCCATGTTAGAGAAAGAGCTTGTACCTAGTTAGAACTCCATGCTGGTTAGAATTACACATGGTAAAGGCAAATTAAAACACTGTAAGCAGCGAAACTCACACTGTCACCTTGGTGCACAAGCTCATGCGCCTCCTCTTCATCGCTGGAGAAGTCAGCTACATTTTGATTGGTAACGTGTTTCAAATAGAGCTGGAGGTAAACCTCCTTCTTTTCGCTCAAAGGCAGAGCCACATCGTTGGCGATCAGCTCCGATTTCAGCCTCTCCTTAGAGAAAAGGGCAGGATCCTCCACAAACACAGGCATTTCCTTTCCAACTGTGGCTCAAAACCAAACCAAGAAAGCAGTGTGCCAGGTACAGAGCCTGCACCACTACAGTGCAGCCGTGTTGTGATTTGATCTATTTAACACTCAAACTGCAATGCAAACTGATGAACAGCAGTGCCAACAGCTGAGCACGAGGGAATCCATGCTAATGCACACAGGGAGGGGGACTTTTTTAAAGGGACAGTGAACTTTGTTGGCAGGAATCCTGTGCTCACAATAAGACATGTACTGGCGAGAGCACCCAGTTTGGTGAGTCAACTGCACCGAGATACCAAAGAACATTTACTGGCTGCCAAATTGCAAACTCATCTATGAGGTGGCACGGCTTCTTTCCCCACACAGAAAGGTTTACCACTTTCACCCTGAAGGAGCACAGCAATGTGCCAACACAATGTTCACACTGGGGACATGATGACACACGATCAGGCTGTATTCCTAAATCACAAACTTGCATTGAGTCATCCCCAGCCAGAGACTAGGGCGACCTTTTCTGAGGGTACTCCCACCTGCTTTACATAACCAAAAACACAGAAGGTACATTTCAATAACCAAATTCATTAACAAATTAGTGTTTCTATCAGACACCAGCCAACAGTTTGTGCACAATTCAAGGTACACTGAAAACCAAGTGTTAAGGAATAAAACATAAATCAACACATTATAAAGATTTGTTGCTGATTTAATATTTTTGCAGATGAAGTCTTCCTTGTATGTCCTTTACACTGTAATCTTTATTTGAGCACGTTTTGGGTATACAAGTATAGTCTAAAACAAAAGAAATAATGTGTTAAATATGATTTTAAAAATGAATTAATTGTGTTAATTGTGGATAACGAAGATATTTTCAACCTGGGTAGGCGTTGCACCTTTTCTCTCACGGTGGGAATTGCATTGATTAAATGTATAAACACTGCACAATGTTTGGGACGGCTGACTTGCAGAATCAATTGTTTTGTGGCTTTGTAAATTGCTCTGAAACAATAGGCGGACAGTGCTGGATACGACAGTTCACACTGCAACAAACGAGCAGAACTTAACTCACGTGCTTTTCCAGCAGGACAGAATTCAGTAGAACCCCCCCGGCCATTTTATTAGAAACTATTCAAACGTTATTTGCATTATCCGCTAGAAAACTGTCATCCAGTTATGGTATAGTATTCATGTGAAAAAGATTATTGTGAACTAACGGCGTTATTATTAAGGCCGTTTTTAAAATTGTATTAATGTTTTATTATTGGAACTAACATAAACAAACACGTCTGATGCAGCTTCGCGACAAATTCAAATTTGGTGATTTGAAATTGTGTAAAGATAAACGACATTTTTTGTTTTAAAACACTTAATCAAATATTTGGAAAATTAAGTTATTATTATTATTATTATTATTATTATTATTATTGTAGTCGACTTGCAAATAAAACTATATTAAAGCACAACTTACTTAAATTACTGTTCACCGGTTAAACTTCTGTTTGTTCAGTTCAACAAACGTACAAAACATGTACATCAAATCTTACCTTTTATGTTTCTTGTGGGTTTATATATTAAAAACAAACACAGGACTGCGACAGTATATTATACTGTGCTAATTCGTTTATATGTTACTTAATTTATAAAAACACATCGTCCAGTCTTCCTCTCTACCTTGTGTTTCAAACTGACAAAAAGACAGATCCCATTGGGTGTTATCACTTAAAAACAAAAGGGGGGATTATATATATATATATATATTAAAAAGTTTATATTTTCATAACAAACCATATAGATCAGTAATGAAGGCTTCGCTTAAACTTTTGTACTATACAACGTGAAATGTATCTTGAAAAACGTGTACTATTTTACTAAGAGTTCGTTTTCTTAAGAAGTTCACAAAGCCACCCCTCCTTTTTGAATGGTGCTGCCCGCCCTTGCCGCCGCCTTTAAAAACGTTGTTCTGTTTTTCACCATCAGCTGTGCAGATTTAACTAGGGAGCAAATTGCACCGGTTGATTGCAGTGGACGTCCACTTTTCGTTTCCTGTTGGGTTTTTGTAACCAGCACAGATTCTTTGTTTACTACATTGAAATGTCTGCAGGACAAGCACAGAACAGGCAGCACGAAACACGCTTACTAGGTGACTTTGCATGTTCTTATCTCCATGCTTATACCATTGGGTAACTGGTTTGTACCAGACTTTAGCATGCATTTCTGGCATTAACCATGCTCTCCTTTGATTTACCATGGTATCACTGTGCTTTGCTATTCTTTTACCATGAGCGGGTGTTTAAGTAAACAGTGCTTACTAAAATATTGTGGATTTACTGCAACAGAGGGTTTTTTTCATTCATTCCCATGCAATTGAAGTCTTCAGGGCCTCGGGATGGTCTGTGAACACACAAACTCTCTTTGCTGAAGCAGTCTTGTGCCGGCTGGGCATTCAGCCCTAGCGGGGCCCCCACATAAAGCAGGCTCCTGCACTAAGTGCATCAAGTTGTTATTGAGACCTAAAATTAGATGCAAATTCTGGAGCAGCAGCATATCTTTAGCATTGGTTGGCTTCATCACCCAGCCCCCCCCCCCCCCCCTCCCCCCCAACACACACAACCCCCTTAATAACTTCAATGCATATATAAGGAAAACTGCCTGTGAAGATCTCAAGTGCTCTTAAGGCATACTGGAAAGCAGGCATTAGTAGTTATTACATGAAATATCAAACTGTGATTGCAGAGTCTTGTGAATATGAAGATGAAGGACTCTTCTTGAACCTGGTTCATTACACAATGAAACGAAGCAGCCTGTAGTGTTCTGAGTGGAATAATAGGTACTGACCAAGAATACTCTTGGCAAGCAAGAATCCATGGCATTCGGGGTCATTAATTAGTGGCACCTTTCAGCCATGCTTTATTGCCATTCCATTATTGAGTAATAATGGAACGGCTGATCTCCATAGAAAACAATGGGAGAGCAGGGTCTGGTTGTTGTATTTGAGCATTGTCATAAAAAACAGACCAGTCCACTTACACAAAAGTATCTTTATTGACTGCTTCCTTGAAATACTAAGCAAGTTCCATAGAAGGATGGGGCCACCATTAGTGCTGTGCCATTGGAGGGCAAAAGGTCTTCCAGGTGCACAGCCCCAGCAATCAAACACAATCCACAGCAAGAAAAGAATACCGATGGACCAAATACAGGCACACACAATGAGTTGCATTTCAGAGGTACACGTGGTGCATCGAAAGAAAAGGCTGAGATGTAAAAAGGAAACAAAATCAGACTGCTCACCCCTAAAATAAACACGTATGTCAGCATTTTACCCAGCATGAAGAGACAGTAACACTACTACTAAGAAGAATATCCATACTCATTTTAATTAAACTCAGATTGAGATTCAGTCCCAATTGGTTAATACAGGGTCACATGACCAAAATTATTTGGGCTGTTGCCCTAAATTATTATTATTATTATTATTATTATTATTATTATTATTATTATTAAGGTGACTTACAGGTGTTACAGGGGAGTACAGGGTTACATTGCAATATTTAAATACAGTATAGCTTACAGTAAGTGCAAATAATATACTACTTAAAATGCTAAATGAAATAGGATGCAACAAGTTAGGTTTACAAGAGGTTATATCTACAATAACATATTAGTAGTGCAATAGTGCAAGGATAGTGCATTAGCTGAGGATCCAGTAACGGGGTGCGTAGATCAGGGAAGTCCAGTGCATAGTAGGAGGGGTAGATCAAGAGATCTACAAGTGCGGTCTAAACAGGGTTTACCCCAATTTGGTTGTTACACACATTTTCTCCACTAGCCAACAGAGAAAAGAAAACAGTAGCCCATCATAGTTTATTGTAATATACTTCACTGTTACACACTGCCAGCACATGTTTAAAAATGCACTGTATACAACATTGATATAGCATTTCGATTTCAAGACCACATCACTAACATACTTTGCATACCGCAGGAAAAAGCAGACAAAAATCAAGCAGCCTATATAGACTTAATTTGCCAAACTTAAATAAATGATCAATAAAATAATAATATGCAGTCAGCAGAAATGCAGATGAAAACTACGACTCCCGGAATCAATAACATGCTGTTCAAGATTTTAATTTTGTTCAACTGTTATGATGGATTTCTTTTTTTTCTGGTCACTTTTAAAAATCTCCTTCAGAAAACTGAATACGAAACCGAATGATGCAGTTTCCACTATTCAACACTTCACTCATAATCAAGCACGCAGTGGCACTGCTTCAGCAGGGGCGGGAGGGTATGAGCTGCTCCTCCAATTAAAACCAGGGCTCAGACCACGTCACCCGTCATTGCCAGTACTGTGGTTAATAGCGTATAGTTTATAACGGAGGCTTGTCTCCTCTGATGAAAAACAAACTCTCCGGGCTTCTCCAATTAGAACCTGTACTCAGATCACATGATCTGCTACTGCTAGTTCTGTGGTTAATAGCAGGAGTTTATAACGGAGACTTGCCTCCTCTGAGAAGCCAGTACTGCTGTTAATATAGGAACATTAAATCTAGGGTTTGGGTTAAAATGTCATTTTTTCTTGCATTTTAGACAATATTTTTGTTTTGTTTTATTGAACATTATTATATTATAATGCTACACAACTCTCTCTCTCTCTCTCTCTCTCTCTCTCTCTCTCTCTCTCTGTCTCTCTCTCTCTCTCTCTCTCTATATATATATATATATATACTTTTTTCACTTTGAAATTTTGAGGAGGCATTGCCTCCCTTGCCTCAATGTACTGCAGAGTGATTTTTATTTTACTTCTTGCATGAAGCATTTTCCTCTGTCTATTATTTCTATCAATATTTGCTCCTTGCATTTCGCTCTGTCTCATTATTATTGAATTTTGGAAACTGTGCATTTAGACGAAGCAGGTTAGACAAAAGAGTGATTTTGCCTAAATGGCCATTCGGCTGGAATAGAAAATGATGAGTGCTGAATAATGCAAATGAGGCACATAACGTGGATGTAATAGGCTGGAGGCGGAGAGACAGGATGGCTTTTTAAAGCTTAAGCGAAATATAAACAGTGCAAATTAGGCAGGGGTGCAATGCATAACTGGGTTGATTTCAGAGGGAAATAGGTTTGTCTTTTTCCGTGGCTCACTTAGATTCAATTGAAATATATTGAAGATATCGATCACTGTCAATCTCAACACAAAGACACTCACAAGCAGGCCAGCCTTATTGCAGTTTCAGACTAATATATTGATGCAACAATATACTGCATACGGACAGAACAGTTTCTACAATATATATTCATTCAAACAAGGTGTTGTTTTTCTTGTATACCTGGTAAATTCAGGACAGCCTAACTCAAGTACTGTAGGTTGAAAAACTACGAGCAAGTTATGGGATGGATGCGATCCCCAGCTATGGCTCTGTTTAATCACCAGCGTTATTCCCCATTCAAGCATTCAGTAAGCTTTTATTATAAAACACACTTAGATAACAGGGAAATAACATAGGTGCTGCCTGAGTCGAATAGGCTGAAATATAAGGCTTGGGCAAACTCTTTATTCTATGGCTTAATGTTGTATCCCATGTGCTTCAATACCCCTATTGGATTAAAAGGGTATTACCTCCAGTATAAGGCTGCTGCTATACACTGCAATCATCTTTCTAAGTGTAATATTAAAGCTAGTATACAATTCACTCTAACAATAAAGCCCTGTAATGGACTGTACCCTCCTACATGGCCCTGCACTATCCTGTACACACCATGTTCTTATTAAGGTTATCTGCTGTGATACTATTGTACTCAGAACCCCTATACTATTCCTGTCTAAAGACATTACAGTAATGCTAATCATTTTTTAGAGTTTATATATATATATATTTAATCACCAGTTGGAGACATGCAGGAATGCTGTTCCTGAGATATTTCAAAGTAAGCTTTTTAAAATGAACGTGGAAGATCTTTAAAGACCTTTCCAATTGAAAATACGCTGACATGAATCCAAAAATCGAAAGGCATCCTATGGCCACAAGGTTGTGCTATGCGCAAAGGTTAAACAGGTTATATAACATTTAAAACCGATTCTTTCTGGAGAATGGGTCATGCGCAGCACCTTTCATGCACGTTCTTATTAACTCTTCAAATCTAAGTATTAATATTACTCTATAAAACGAAAGAAAGAGCTGACAGCGATCCCCGTTTTCAATGGAGAAAATAGGAAGTATTTTTGGGAATCATGCAATAGTGCTGGATCCACAGACAGAACTTTTTCAAAGTGTTACAGTCCAACGTGAATGTGAAGTACAGTGCTGTCTTGCAGTGCGAATCCAGCACAAATGGACGTGGACCAAAATTTTGTGATACTCCATTCACACTACCAAAAAACGTAATTGTGAATGAAGGGTGTTAGATTCACATTACAAACACACACACACACACACACACACACGCACGCACGCACACACACACGCACACACACACACACACACACGCACACACGCACACACACACACACACACACACACACACACACACACACACACGTGTTTGTATTGCTATCTATATGGGGCATTAAATCGACTCTGCTGTAATTTTAGATCAGTCTGGTTGTTTTCCCAATCTTTCTTTAGTTTGATCACACTGTTTAAAAGAAGGGGATTTTGAAACATATCCAACATTGTGTGGGACTGTCTTTAAAAGCAAATAATTGAATATTTAACCAGAGGTTGCATTGAATCAATTAAATAGACCCCAGTATTGTAATAGCTGAACTGCTAAATAGCAATGGCAATGTTGTACTGACACCAACGTGTTATTTTTTATCTTAAAACTCCAGACCTTTATCCTGTGTGCCGAAGCACAGTGATCCCTAATCCCAGTGCACGGGAACCACTAGCAAACTGCAACCCTCAACCAGGACTTACGCATTTAATTTGGAGTACTTTCCTTTGCAGATCAAATTGCATGAATTTTGCATGAACCGTCAGCTTCAAGAATAATTTGTTTTATTTCCCTTATAAAGGTTTTCCATGGTAAATGTTACACCAAATTTTTTGTCTTTTACCGTCCTTCTTTACTATGCTTGCCTGTGTTTTATGTTTTAGCTATTGTACACAATACCGCAGAGAACCTGTATAAGCGGTATTTTTTATATGAAATCATGTATCACAATATACATACAGTGTATGCAACATATGCGGTTCAGTCCAAAACTGTTTATGTGAAGCCAATGGGGTACTCGAAGTTGCCCTGCTTTATAGGAAAGTGAACCTGGTACAATTATAAATGCAGTGACTGAAGGGGATATATTAAACTAAGTGCAGGTGTCATAGTGGAGCCTATTCTCAAAACTCTGATGCTTTGTTAAATGAGTGAATTCAAGCTTTGAATAGATCCTGGAAATAAATGTGTTAAATTATAATATTAAAGCAATAACCTTAGGGCCACTATAGAGCACTTCTACTTGAAGACATTATCCAAAAACACAAGACAACTTTCCATGGTTTTTCTGGCACCTTTAAAAGCAGTTATATTTGAGATTCTCAAACCACGGATTATGATTTTTATCACATGATCTTTGCTTGTACTCTGAATGGCAACACCAGCAAATTCATTTAACAGTAGCAGGAATAAGCTGCCTGTTCTTCACTGGCCTTGCTTTTATTATGGCTTCATCTTATGCCCATGAAACATGAGATAACTTTTGAGCATGGTGCTTCCACATACTTATGAAGCAACTTCTTGTAGGCGACCATTTGCTTTAAAATGTCCCAGAAAAAGTTTTGTAAAAATTGCTTGGTATATGGGCTTTAGGGTTACCACCTCTGAGGCACAAAAACCGGGACATCTGAACAGAAGGGTCTAGAAATCTCTAGAAATCCTACAGCCATCCAATAGGTATCATTGATGACATTACAATTGTAGTATTGACAACCGATTAATATTGTGCATCTATTGCAGTAATAATATTATATCTTGATTGATCTAACTTACAGTACTGGCATTGCTGTAGTAAATCTATATGCATGTGGAAGCATGAGATTAAAAACGGGATCATTTTAAAAACCAGGAACTCTTAGTGTCCTGGGAAGGCATATTGAAATCCTGGGACGCCTTCCAGAAAACTATGCAGGGAAAACAGGAACAGGTGGCAACCCTAATGGGCTTTGGTTAGTGGCTTCCCCAAGCACTAGGATTTGAAATCACTATGGTAACAAACCTGGTGACCTCACCTTGGAGGTTATAACCCCCTCCCTCACTGCCCCTGTGTGACCGCTGTGCACTGTGCTCTCTGTTGAGCAGTCACTGGCTGGCAGTGTGGTTTGAGGTGACAGCAGGGTGAGGGAGGGAGAGCTCAGTGGCGCCCCCAGCAGGTGCGCGTGGCTCAGTCACACCGCCGTCTCCTGTTCACGTTCCCGCTCTTGTTTTTTTTTCCGTTTCGTGTTGCAGAAGCTGTGCCACCCGCAGAAGCAGGCGAATGTGAACCCGGGCATCACTCGCTGCTGCTGCCAGGGAGGTCACACCTGCAGAGAGAGAAGAAACAGGTTGGCTCAGCCACACAACATCTGGACAGCATCTGACACAAACGCACAGTAAGGAATCAAATATTAGTAAGGTATATATATATATATATATATATATATATATATATATATATATATATATATATATATGGAGACTGAACTGATCCCTCCCTCCCTCCCCTCCTCTAGCCATCACACCCTAAGAGAAAGGGTGCTCCCTCCAGTCCAGGGCAGGCTTGACGCATGGAGACTGAACTGCTCCCTCACCCCCTAAGACAAAGGGTGCTCCCTCCAGTCCAGGGCAGGCTTGACGCATGGAGACTGAACTGCTCCCTCACCCCCTAAGACAAAGGGTGCTCCCTCCAGTCCAGGGCAGGCTTGAGGCTTGGAGACTGAACTGCTCCCTCACCCCCTAAGAGAAAGGGTGTACAGGCAGTGATAAGATATATCCAGCGCAGGGCAGGGTTTCTGAAGATATCTTACCACTGCCTGAACACAGTGAGGAGTTTGGCCTCCAACCACAAAAACACAACAAAAAGTTCGCAGCCAATCTGTGTGGGAGTTTTTTTTTCTATTTCTTACAGGCTCCAACTGAGCTTTGCCCTCCCATTGGGGTTATTTTCACAGCGCTTGTACTGTGTATATATGGAGTAGGAATGTGTGATTGCCGCTCCCCAGACTGTATTTGTGGTCCATATGGAGCCAACATATGTTACTCGTTTGAAAATGCGAAGCTTAATTGTTACAATAAAATAGAACACGATTAAATCCATTTGTTTGAATTAAACTTTTAACCCGAATTGTGCTGGACAGTCATACAGAACTTCTACAACATATAAACAAGTTGTATTTTAGTGATATCTTTTTATTAGGCTCAGCTATAATATATATATACAAAATTCAAAAGTAATTTCTTACGAAGCAGCTTGATTCGCTATTGACTTCAAATGCACATATTTTTTAAAAATCTCCAATATGACTATGTATTAAATGTACCCTTAATTGATGCTTAGTTCATTCAATTCAATAGGAAATATGTTAGAACGCATATTATGAAGTGTAACCACGTAAATATACATCCAAATTTATTTAAAAATGAAAATACAATGATGAAGCAGACTGCACAAGGAAGTAATTAATGAGTTTATTAATAAACACTTAATGCTCTGCAGGGCTCCGTATTCTCATTCAATCTCACACTCTCTCACTCCCCTTTTCCTCTCTGTTTCATCCATCCAGTGCAATCGCTCCCGGAGGGTAATTAGTGCCGAAGGAAAGATCTGGCATTGTAAATTACATCAGCAGCTCCCAATGAGTCTAATTTAAAGAGCGCTCTGTGATAAATAAGCAAGCGTTCATTAAAAACAACCTGATTCAGCATCTCCTCTCTGGGCTGCTGCTCTGCGACTTACTCCTGCTCTCGCAACCATTACCAGCTGCTGCAGTAAATCCTCGCAACAGAAAGCAAGTCAAAAAGCAATATTGTGTGTGTGTGTGTGCGTGTGCGTGTGTGTGTGCGTATGTGCATGTGTGTGTGCATGTGTTTCCTTACACAGTTTTATTTAAATTTGATTTTTACCTCAATTCTAATGTCTACAGTTGTATTAAACATGCTGATTATCTAACTCAGTATCATAGTGCAATTTCAGGACCATTGGGTTACTGCGTACTATTTGATCCATTGCACTGCCATTGCAATGCTGTGGTCTGCTAATGGGTCAGCTAGATGTTCTGAAGGGTAATGCACTGGGATTATAATGGGAGGCGGTTTTCAACATTTTCTGGTCATTTTATTATGATAGTTAGAAAGTCTCTCATTGGCTGAATTTCCGCTCTGTATCCAATGGCTTTGAACCCTACATGAGATATGACACCAAATCACATAGGAATAGAAAGCCATAAAACACAGCAGCGACCAAACCTGTGTGATAACTGACCGACATTTTTGTCCATGCATGATGCCCAGACCATGGCTAGGCTTAGGCAAGGGTGCGACTTTCCAGTAGTGCACATAAAAAATAAAAAAAAATCCAGACCTTCAGTGAGGAGAATTGCAGGTAGACTCAAACCGAGATTGAACTGATCCCTCACCCCCTAAGAGAAACGTTCCTCTAATCCAGGGTGGGCTGTAAGCAAGCTGGCCACTGGACGTCCTTGTGAAGCTCCTGCTGTCATTATAACCCTGCTCTGTGGAAGACCAGAGGGACCTCTAGCACGACAAGTCATCTAACTTTCAGGAGCTCAAAAACTCTGCCCAAGAACAAGAGCTGTAAACTGTTGTAGCCAGGATCGTTTCAATTGAATTTCCTTTTTAAATTTTGACAAAGTCTTATTGTCAAAACGTATGTTTAAAATTGTTTATCTAAGATTCTATGTTAAAAGTGTAGACAAGTGAAGTTAACGACAGTAAGATCAAGGTAATCTATGTGGTCATTTTTATTTAGCAGATGCCTTTATCCAAGGCGACTTACAGAGACTGGTAATGGCATTATAAAATCCAGCCAAATTTAACATGAAGAGCTTCTGCGAGGATAGACATACTGTAGCTACAGAAGACAGGAGAGATCCAGCTCAGGAGATAGTCAGAATGATGTCAGAACTAGATTGTGCCCACATGGCATCCAGACTCACCTGCAATACACTGGCACATTAGTGCTGCTCAGACATGCTTGGCTAATACTAAAGAACTAAGGACTTCTTGTTCGTCCTCAAAGAATATGATACGTGCAAGTGGCATAATAGCGGACTCTGTACTCGCACTATGAATCACATCCTCAGGTAAGGCAAATGAGCCAATAACTTCAGACTCTGTTCTGCTGTAATCCCTCCATGAAAAAATAAATATAACAGGGAGGGGGGTCAAAAATTGTCCTGAGACAAAGAGCCGAATAAAGAGGCAGTGTTCGTGGGCTCTGTACTCAGTGCATGTCTGAGATATATCTGAGGCTCTGGGAGGCCAGGTATTTATCAATCAGTGCTCACTGATTCTCAGCCCTCGCTTAACAAAGCGCCCATTGAAGGAGCCTCTTTCCGCTCTGCGGAGGCACAAAGCTCTTTGTAGGGCTCTCCAGACCAGCGCTTTCAGGGGCGCTACTTCACTGGGTGTGGATTACCAGTCACAGAGATGCACTTAGAGATCAACCTCCACTAACCCATATACTTTTTTTTTATTTTGTATTACTTTCTTTGATTTATTTTAACGAGAAGAAGCACCTTGTATAAGCACCAGGTTAATTCAGGGTTGATGCCATTGGTTTATTAACGAGAACGTTTGGAGGTGAATCGGTCCTTAAGAAACCTGGAGGTATTCTGCTGGAAAAATCCAGGCCATCTTCTTTTAAAAATACTGCTGGATCTTTAGACAGGTTTAGCATCCTCCATCAGCATTGCATCCTCAATACTGGGGCAATGATTACTCCATAACCCAGAGGGAAGAGTGCCTGGCTGTATCACTTCATACACCACCTGTTTCACCTCAACGGTCGCCCATCTAGTACTGTTGAGACCCAACCTTGCTTAGCTTCTAAGACCTGGCAAGATCAGACTCTGCTGATGTTTCAGCTCTCCTAAATCTTCTTTTTCTCTGTATCAAGCTCTGTTTCCACTGCCTGCTGTCCCTGTGCCCAGATGCGTGTTCAACCCCATGCCAGCTCAGCAACATTCTCATGGAAGTGCCCCTTTATAAAAGATTACCACGGTAAATACCCACAGTCGTTTTGCAGTTATCCCCCTCATGATGTTCCCATGGTTGTACTATGCAGTTACAATAGATTACAGTGGTTTTCCATGTTGTTTTAAATATGCTATACATTTTATAAGAGCCACATTCACCCCAAGGCAGTGCGCACAGGTGCTGAATGACAAACCGAAACAACGTCCACATAACAGCTGTGTTGTGTGTTCCGTGATTTGAATGTGATTAGGCGGGCAGAATTAACACAATGCAGTATATGGAGCTCTGGAGCTTGGTTTTACTGCGTGTTAATAACGTGTTCTACCCCTGCTGGTTTCATCTCTAGCCCTTGTTTAATTAGCTCCCCCCCCCTCTCTCCCTCTCTCCCTCTCTCCCTCTCTTTCTTAAACAGAAGGACTGTGACTGAGGCCCCTTTCACAATAAGTAATTCAGTCACGTGGACTGGAACGAAACACAAGCCTGGGATCCAAGCTTACATTGCTTCTTTTTTCCCCCAAAGAGTTTTTTTTTTTACTGAGCTTTCAGCTCAATGTGAAATAAAACTCCCATTCTAGCCTTTCTATTTAGTTTTAAAGGCATTTGTTATTTTCTATTTTAAAAAAAAAAGGCACATAGTTTTTATTTCCTGTATGCTGTCTTTTTTTATTATTATTATTGTTAAGATATAGATACCCAGTGCAGGCTAAAATCTCTTCCCCTTTCAAGAACCACATGCCTCCCCAGGGAGCTAATCCAGCTCCTGGTTCCGTGGGCCCAGCCTGACGTACAGCTATGACTACACACAGTATGTGGGTGCTTCAGCAGCAGTGGATTACTAAGTAAGATGTGGGAGTGTTCACAGTCAAGGAGGTCCTGTACAATCAAGGGTGCCCACACACACACAGCACGCACACTCCTTAGTGACACACTCACACTCCGACACACTATGACACACAAGGGTCCACCAGCGATTAGCTGGAATACAAAATTAAGAGTTTCAGCAGAAATGATCAAACCTCCTACTAACTATCTAAGTATCTATCTAGGTTTGAAAGGAGGTATATTGTAGAAACATAATTGTTGTGGTTGTTCAGCTGCTTTCAATTGAAGCCAATTTAATTGGCAAACAGAGACCTCAATTGAAGTAATTTGCTGTCATTGTGAGAAGCTCGTTTGCACACTGCTAATTGCAATTTTGATCAATGATGTGTTGGAATTGATTATAAGGGAATGGTAATTGTGATTGGGAATTGATTTTAAAAACGAATTGGAATTGAAAAACAGGAATTGACCCGAACCCTGGAGCAGATTATTTGGTAAGTGTGCACAGTGTTCCACCACTCCACTCCTCATAGTCACAGCAATGCAAGCACACAGCTTACACTGCTGACAGTGGGCAAGGAGTCCCCTACACTCAGCTGGCAGCCCAGAAATGCATGATGGGAAAAGCCTACACTGAAATGCAAAGAGACTCCCGGCAGCTACAGTAGATTAGAGACCCTTTCAAAAGTACCTGATGTATCATCAGATACTCTGGCTTTTTTCTTTCTGCCCCTCCAGAAGTAGTTTGCAGTATTTAAATGCCGATTTACTACAGTGTACTGCAGGTTTTGTTTTTACCTCAGATTTACCTCAGAATCTTGTTTTATTTTATTGAGTGTTTTAAAGGGGTGACTTTATATCGTCAACTTTTTCCTCATGTTTAACTCCTTACCTGTTTGATATCCTATTGTAAAAACTGAAAAAAAAACCACTTCCTTGTATGAATCTGTTGCTAAGGAACATTAAATAAGACACCCCTTTCCCATTGTGTATTGTTTTGAATGATCTGAGGCAAGCATATTGAAAGTGGCCCGCATTCAGAAGATTGACTAAATCAATTCAGTACAGTAAAGTACCAGGCCAGGTTTAAACCCTCTGGGCTTTTGTTTATTGTTTAGCTTGACGTCTTTATTGCTGAGGTACTGTAATGATGAATTAGCCTGTTCAATCTGCTCCTGGAAGCTCTTTATAATGGTTTGAAATCGCTACGGTGTGGAATATCTAAACCGTACTCCTTGGCCAGGTCATTAAGTTAGAAACTGAAGGAGGCCTAGCCATCGATTGATGTCCGGTAGCTGGGAACTGTCCACCTATATTTGAAAAGTGACTAACTGACACTTAAACAAGGATTCATTAAATGGATTGAGAATGGTAATATATTTTAAACTGGATGGGGGGCTGTAGGCTTAGCCAACTGTATGCCTTTCTCCCTATCAGGAGTCATTCCTTATTACTTTATTAACGCTTTATAAATGCTTAACTGCTTACATTTGTTTAAAAAGGGCATTACAGAACAATGCAGTAGCTGCATTTCTAAATGTTTCACAGATAAGGTAATATGCTTTAGTGGAGTCAAACTGGATCACATTTAGCAGGGTTGACCCCACAGCGTTGCAAGGGTTAACCGTGTTATTTTTTTGACCTGCTAGATCACAGCTACTGTTGAGACCTACCTTCTTGCAGAGTTCAAAGATAACTAAACTGCAGATCCTCATGGCAAACCGTGCGCCCTTGAATTTGATTTTAGTGTAGAATCGCACATGATCGCGAGAATCTGCCTGCAGCGTTAAACTTAACCTTTCTGTTCCTCCCTGCCACTGTCTAAAACAGGGGTGGCTATTAAAGACACCTGTACATTTCTTTAATATGGATTAGACATCCCTAACAAGGTTGATTAACGCCTCCAGCACCTTAATAAAGCAGCTATTACTCTCACACTGACACAACATTAATCCTCATTAAGAGTCACACCATATACTGTCAATATGGCACTCTGGCTAAGCACTGTGGTGACATCCAAGGATTTAACAGTACTGGATATTAACTCAGATGTAAAGTGGTTTATTTGTGTAGCATTCAACATACAGGCAACATACGGGACAAACTTTTTACGCTAATGTTACTAATTCACTTAAATCCGGTTGAGTAAATCGTTTTAAGAATTGCTTGAATTTACAAATGAAAAAAAATAGATATTTATAAATCGGCAAGATGCAAAACATTTTTTAGGTTAAAAATAATTTTAAAAAGTGGTGTAGACCTCTATTAAGATTGAAGGTATTTTGTAACCTTTTTCAATTAGGAAACAAGCGATTCTGGGTGTGTTTCCCAGCCTATTGTCTATAGCACAAATTGTTTCCAATATGATGGCGGCTACATCTCCGAACAACTCAGTTGCCCCCATCGAGGTGAAATTGTTCTAATTTTTTGTATAAAGCAAAATTAAAAGCTCACTACTAGCAAGTGTCATTCCTTTAAAATATTTGATTAAAACTCATATGTTCTGGACCTTCTGTAACATGTTAGTTGGGAGACAATAGAGGCCACAAGTCCGAACAATCGCTAGTTCATATGAATAAGTGTGGAATACATCATGAATTAATGCTGATTGGAATTGAAAGCGGGAATCCTGCTTTTAGTTTATACGATATACAATTACACAACATTAGTGCCACTCATTATAGTCATCCTTTCCTATTTCTCCAAGCTTATTTTCCATATCTGTCACAACCAACTTTCATTTGAATCCTTTCCATCATATTTATCGCATTAGAAAGAACCCCCCTTGTTGTGGAAGCCCCCCCCCCTCCCCCCTTAGCCCCCCCAATTTGATTCAGTCCAAGGCCCTGGTGGTTGTTTGTGTATATGATATGGTTCAAAAACTGAATAATGACGGCAATCCCCATGCAATGTTTGAAACATATAAAATCAATATTATATAGAAAGAGAAACACTTACAGAAGTCTTGATGTACTTACCTACTGTCAAGTATGGCGCTCGACTCGCTTATTTCCTGCTTTCCTAGACTCTCTAGACTGGGAAAAAATTGCTCCCACCCTAACCAACAGTGCGGAGAAAGACAGTGAGAGAGAGAGAGAGGGAGCGAGAGAGCGAGAGGGAGAGTGTCTGAAGTAGACAGCCAATCAATGAGAAAATCAGCCAGCACTGGCTGACAAAGCGTCACTGGATTAGAGTTTAGCCGCCTTCTCTTCGGTTGAAAAGCCTCCGTGAATAAAAGAGAGGGAAAAAAATAATGAAAAAGTCCCGCCGTCGCCAAGTCCCCCTTTTTCTCAAACTCCTCCTTTTTAAAATTTGGCACAGTGCCCTCGTTGGAAAAAAAAAATGCTAAGAAAAGAAAAGAAGAAAGATTGTGGTTTTTCTTCTCCGGTTGTGTGGTGGCTCACAGGCTATGCTGAGTGGTTACTTGGTGTACTTGATAAGTTTGCCACAGAAAGATTCAACTTTCTCCGTTGGGATGGTGACGGTTGTTTTTTCCGTTTTCCAATTTAAAAAATTACTTTTTTCAAAACTGAATGAAAAATAAACCTATATTTTTGGCTTTAAAAGTAGTTTGTCTTTCCACTTTTGTTCTGAAGAATGAATTTCCTTTAAGATGCTTGAGTATCAGTTCAAAGAGAGTGACTTCAATACAAAATCTGTCAAATGTGAAGGACAATCAAACAACCTCTTTTCCTTCTTCCAGTTGCTTAGAAAAACAACGATGAAATATATTTTTTACTTCAGGAGTAAATTAATTTTCTTTTACAAGCTTTGAATTTCTCTTAGAAAGGAGTTTCCAATTTGATTTGTTTTGGTAGTCCATATATGAAAGCATAGGGGACATAAAGCAGTCCATGCAAATTCATTTTCAAAGAAAATCTATAATCCTTTCCACGTCTCTTAGCGCCCGAAAAAACAGCCTGTGTTGAGAGCTAAGAGTTGGGAGGAAAACGAAAGCAAAGAGAGATAAGCTCTGAACCCAGGTGTGATGTCCTCCCTTTCCAACGCTGCAGCACACACTGTCTTCATGTCCTCTATTCATTGCTCTTCATCTCTTTTCTCTCTGCATGAGAGAGTGGGGATTCGAGGTGGGGGGGGGAGAGAAAGAAAGAGCGAACGAGAGAGGGGGAAGAATGTGAAATGAAGGATAGAGGAATGGAGGTAGTGCAGTCTCCCACACCACCTTTAGTAGTTAATAAAAGAAAATATGACACAGAGAGGGAGAGAGAGAGAAAGAAAAGAATGAAGTGCTGATTCAGACAGCAGCCTCCTTCCTCCTCCTCTCTCTCTCTCTCTCTCTCTCTCTGTCTCTCTGTGAACAGGACTATTACTGCACCAACTAGCTAGCTCTCTCTCTCTCTCGCTCTCTCTCTCTCTCTAGCTCTCTCTCTCTCTCTCTCTCTCTCTCTCGCTCTCTCGCTCTCTCTCTGGCTGAATGCCCCCCTCCCCAACATGCACGCACAGTTCATTACTATTCACTAGTTCACACTGAGACTCGCTCCACTAGCCTACACACTCTCTCGCTCTCGGAGAGCCAGAATTATAATGCAAGAAGCAAGTGGTGGCAAGATGGGGAGACAGTTGTCTGTCTATCTATCTATCTATCTATCTATCTATCTATCTATCTATCTATCTATCTATCTATCTACCATGGTGATTCAATGTTATTCTTCTTGGGCAGCTGGTTTTTACCCTCATAGAATGTTCATCACAGCCCTGGATCTAGAACCAGAACTACTCCTTACAATTCCAGGATTCCAAAAAGTAGCCTGATTTCCATTTTTAATAGATTATCAAAAGACAGCAATACATCAAGTAGAAAGAAGTCATCGCCTGGGGATTTCACACTCTGGTGGTCTGTAACATGAAATTCCAATAATCTTTAATAAAACGCTTCTGATGCCCTGCGCTGTCACAAACCATTTCCTTTCCGTTTTGTCACCGATACCCCCCACCCTGCTCCAACGTCTGATACTTGCTCTGGTGTGTGAAGACAGACCGTCCATCCCAGAGCAGAGAGAGAGAGAGAGAGAGAGAGAGAGAGAGAGAGAGAGAAAGAAAGAAAGAGAGAGGGGGAGAGAGAGAGAGAAAGAAAGAGAGAGGGGGGGAGGTATACAATTTACCTTTGCCGCATCACGCACAGCCTGCACCTATTTTCCTGTATCCATCCCCCACAACCAGCCAGGACTACTTGTCATTGAGATACACTGAATATATTGACAATGTGAGTGTGCTACAGTTTGCAGCTGTTTCAGTTTTTTTGCCCACTTTTACACACTTTGACTGTACACCCATGCTTTGTCTGTCTGTCACTATGCGTATTATTTTTTTATATAGGGCAGGGGTTTCCAAATATAAACCAATAGACAGTATATTCTATAAAGGTCTCTTTCATTAGGAACATTCTCTGTCAGCCTCTCAAGACCAGCTCTCAGCTCAGCCCTTGAGGGATTCCACATATTACCTTTGTAAGGGTCTTTTTCATCTTTCGACTGTTCCAGACTGTGTGTTCTTATGTGGTTACGGGTGGTCCAGAGGCTCCAGCCCCTTTGGGTCACCCCCCCACCCCCCTCCGCCCTGGTTTCCCAGCCTCCCTCGATGGGTGGTTAGCACAAGCTCTGCTCTGCGACACAGCAAGATTACTTTTATCAGAAGTCTCCAAGCAACCTAAAGCAATCTATCTCCCGTACTATCAGGAAAATTAGATCTGTCACCTTGCACCATGAAATTAATCAATATTTCAGCCAGCGCCCCTTAGGGAATGAGGGAAGCATTAACATTCAGTGAGCTTTTGAAAAGGAGGAGCCATTTCTCGTCTGTCTGGCGGACAGCGCTGCTGTACAGTTAAAGAGACGGTATGTAACGGAATAATTCTGTAGCTACTACCTGGTGCTGTGCAGGTCCCAAGAGTGTAGTTTTAAAAGAAACACGTGTTATGGGAAAACAGGATATCTGGCACAGTGCAAGGTTAAAGCACTCTCTGTTTGCAAGCCTCGCTTTCAGTTAATGTGGCCCCCTGACTTCCTGAAAATAAGGCAAGCAAGCTGAGAACTTCCTTCAATTTAGTGTAGTAGCAGATAACCCTTTCAGTCCTGGATTATTTTTGTCAAGATGAAGATGATTATTTTTGTCCACGTGATTTCCGACAACATATGTTAACATACAGCAATAAGATAACAAAAACACTATAATGTGTGTCTTTCAAAACTGCCCGTGTGAGACTTGTGTGGCCAATGGAGGTGAACAGCAGATAAGGTTTATAGAAATGATTTTGTGGCTCCAAGCTCTTTAATCAGAGGTTTCGGTTTTTAAAGGGTTTATTTTTTTACGCTCTTCAGGTTAAAGTAAAGATTAAAAATATGGGTTAAAATTTTTATTTAAAAACCTGGTTTAGCCTCCTCTTTTTATGTCAGGGCTAGGAGCTTCACATTGTATATGTGCATGTAAAAAAAATATACAGTATCCCCATTCTGTATATAAAGTAATCCAATATTTGTGAACAAATCTACACTTCTTGGTATTGAAGCCTTCAGGGCTGATTCGATCAGTCTATACCCTGCAAGGATAAACCACAGCAAGATTAATTAACAGCATTTCCCAGCACTGGGGAACAAACCAGGATTCCCCTGAAAAAAGACAGACAGACTCAATGATACTGTAAAATGCTATACAAATGCACCTATGGCTTATCCTTGAGGGCAAAGATTGATCAAAGCTAACAAAAATCCATCAAGAGGATACAATATAACTGTAATGTTCAAGACTTTTAAAAAGCACTCTACAGTGCAGTGCAGTGCAGTACATAGTCTTTTTAGCTCTGTTAACTGGCCAACAACACAGCAGCAATTAAAACAAAAAAAAAAGCTGCTGACATTTTCAGTTTGCAGTATGTGTGCTATCCCCCAGGCTGGCAGGGTTGTATTACTGTATTTTTGGTCCAGGCTTCGCTGTCTGCTCATACTCAGACAGGTAATCAATCTCTGGCTCGCTGGAGCTGTGGGGTTCCTAGCAGACCTGCCTAATAAGAAGCTCCAGAGCGTTATGGGGTTGTCTCTTCAGAAAAAGCTGCGTGTGCTCCTCATACTTACTGAAGAGCATGGTACTGTCCGTCTCATACAAACCAGCAGGAAATACAAATCAAACACTGACAATTTAATAATGTGAAGATTGGGTTTTTATGCACCAGTGATGGCTCGCTTTAAGCATTAAATACGAAAACAATGGTAAAAATGATGGTAACACAATGGTGTGGGGATCTTCACAAACCAGTAATGCATTGCAGTATCAAAGCCCTGGGATATCAGGCCAGATCCATTGTGTTGCCATTGCTGTGGTCTGCTGATGGTCCTGTTGGGGCTGTCTCTGCTAACTCACGGGTATTATAATTACAATTGTGGACAGTTCAATAGGTTAACTCTTGAATCTCGTGGCTTTTGGCTTGCAAATCCTGTGATACTTTAACAAGACTTGGACACAGCACCTGTCAGCGCCAGCGGCAAGTAATTAGGGATGTCTATTTGTCTTCAGGAAAGCTCAAATAAATGCATCAAGGTGTTTTGTTTTTTTCATAGAGTTTCTCTCTGTGTTGGTTTTGCAATGCCGAGTTCACTTTGTTTATCTCCCATTGGTAGTTTGTTAATTAGAGTCATTAGTGTGTGGTCCTGCAGCTGTTGATAACTGATGCTGTTACCGCCTCACTGCATTGATCTCATTCATATTCCAGGTAGACACCTGATTCGCAAAACGCTTTGTTTTGCATTTAATAATGCCTCGTCTGTCTGGTTCAATGTGAAGTTAGAGAGCTAGCCACATGATTCCAGTAAATCTTAATATAAAGTACCGTTTATAAATATGTTTTTTTTTTTTGTAGCAATTATTGAACACAAGAAGTCGTGTGCTTGTGTGTTTCACGTAAGAAACAGTTCCTTGAATACAAGTGATTTCATGAAGGCAGGATTGCCTGTATTTGATATTGTCAATGAGACGTTGTGCACACAGTGTTCCTGTATCTGCTGTGATAAAACACGAAAGCACGATCCCACCTACTCGAGAGCTATTAAAAGTAAGTGGGTGACGTCACACAGGGGAGCATGGGAGGGTGGATCCCACGTGTGTGTGTGTGTGTGTGTAGAAGCTTTGGAACCACTGCTTCTCTTAGTGCAGTCCTCGGTCTGTCTTTGCATGCAGGCAGCATTGCCCTGGATAGTCTTTAATGTTCAGCTCACGAGTACAGATTCAGCTGACCACATCAATACTAAACACCAATTTACAGTGGATTACATTAGCCCAAGATGACACAAGCCGTCTTTACAAACTATGTGATTTCCGATGGCTGTGTCACATCACTATCTGTTTTTTTTCCTATGTGTTATATTGTGTTGTAGTGTGTCACGGGCTGAGCTGTCTCCGTCTCTATCCCCAGCCGGCTGATACGAGGCAGCTCTCTATGATTAATATTCTCTTCACACCCACGGCTGACCAGGAGTCAGATCCCTGCCAGATCGTCCCTCAGTGTCAAGCCAGGATCCTTCAGTGATGCAAGCAAATCGATGACGCGACTCCGGTCCAGAATGTCAAGACGCTTGACGGATAATTACAGAGCGTTTCTGTCCCAGAGAAGTCTGGTCATGTACACAGGCACAGAACACTGTCTGCTCCTCGGCACATCACACCAGCTCCTAATTAATCACACGCTGTTTTATTTCTTTTTCTGATAGATGGTAGATGGCTTTGTGTGTGTGTCGTGTAGCTCAGTGGTTAGGGAAATCGCTCTTCTGCATTGCGGTAAGTTTGAGTAGCTCAGTGGTTAAAGAAGGTACTGGGCGTGCACTGTGGAAGGTAGTGGGATTGGTTAAGGGTGTACTAAATTCAATGTCACTTAGTAAACATTCCCCTAGTTTAGCTGGGAGAAATGATCTCAAGACCCATAAGGTGTGCTTTGGAGCGTGCTTTCGTTAGTTCATTGGGTCACCTGTCTGCTCGCACTGTAAAACCTGCAGTGATCACTCTGTGCCAGAGCAGACAGCTTGTGCTTAATAAACTGTAATAAAACTCGCTGTTAAGAGCGCGCCTCCCAGCTGCGATAGTCATTGCTGCTAAAATGGCAGCACACGTGCAAGGTCAGGCTGTGACCCCAGAGTGGAATGCCCCCTTCAAATCAGCAAGCAATGGCTAATAGTAACTGCAATGTATATGCATGACATTGATCCTAGTTAGTGTATGGTTATGGATTAGGGTTCGAGTAAAACAAAAACTGAACATTGGAAATGCTATCAATTACATGTACATGTGTGAAATAATGTAACATGTCAAGAAGTGTCTTATTGTCTTAAATGTGTCTTGAAGAACTCACCAAATTCTAACAATAAATAGTAATTTTTGTTTTCTTTTTTTTAACTTGAATATTTTCCACTTTGACGAGCTTGGATCTGCTGCCATCTAGTGGAGAAAAGAGCATTTACTAACTAACCTCAGCTACGTGTCGTGGTCACTTTATTATGAACGATCAGTGAATAAAGCAAGCTGTGCTGTATAAAAGACCTAGTTTCAAAGAAGTTAACACGAGTCACTATTTAAAGCGCAACACAGATGGAAATTGAGAGTGGTGAGTGTATGGAATACCAAGCCACGTGGTTGCACGATATTTTACTATCTTTTATAGACAACCTCTGATCAGTCCGAAGCAACTGGTAACAGATAGGGGAAGATAACGGTTGCAGAGTCAATCAATATACACAATTATCAAAGCACTGAACACAGGCAGCGAGCAGGTAATGGACCAGAACAGCATGCGAGGACTTTGTGTTAATTTAATAGAGGCATTCGAGTGTAGAAGCTCGTACATGCTTTGCCAGTAAATAGAAATCACCGAGGCTTATCTGAAACAAAGACACACTGCATTACTACACTCGCTGACTCTCTGGGTCTTTGCTCTCTGTTTAAAGTATCTCATCCCTGTAGCCCGTGGCTCTGTTTTTAGAGAGTGATCAGGACCTCAGGGAGATAGAGGAGTTTCAGCCCCGCTTGCCCGAACCCGCCCACACCATGTTCAATGACATTGCAAATCACCTAGTCCATGGATATATAACCGGTGAACGAGGCAGGAGGAACTCATAAGTTACACAAACAAGGGCTGCATCTCAGTACTGCGGGGAAAGGGCTATTAAGAATACAACAAATAAATACCTCGATACAGTGCTAGAACACGCACACTAATCCCTGACGGGGATTAGTAGACAGTATGATGCAGTACTCTGCCCTCCAGTGGTAGAATGTGGATGTGCAGTGAGGATAATTGTACTGTATTACCAGATAATATGCATCTTGACCTAAAAAAAAAAAAAAATTGTATTGCACGGTGCTGATGTCAAAAAGCCGCCAAAACCATGCCATATAAATTTCTCTGTCTAATACTGTAAAAACCATAGACAAATAGGCTCCTAGACTAGAACCACTGCACGCAACATATTTGCTTGTAATTCACTGCAGCCCATATATCATTCTATATAAAACGCAATTAAACTGCTCATCTTCTACCAGCACACCTCGGTGTCTACTTTCTGCACTCCCCGCTTACAGCACTAACTGGAGCTGACTGTAATTCCAGCCAGGAATTAACATTTTAAATTACGAGGGTCTCAGCACAAGGGAAACAAGCTTTATACTTTCAGCACCCTGTACTGTAAAAGGATCGGAATAACCAAAGCGTCAGCAGTTTCACGCTACAGTTAATCCAGAAATGAATAGAATTTGCAGCCGGGTGAGATTACTCGCGTTCTCCCACCACCGGCCTCTTCTCTGGAGCTATTGATTTTCAACACAGTGGCCATTAGGAGGGCGGCGCTCCCCATTGTGTAACAGGTGCATCGTCTTGATCTCGTTGGTGCACAATCTTTTCATCTCCCTAGCGCTGCAGAATTATCGCACTGCGTTTATTTTAAAGGGAAAATGAAGCACGAATTGACAGAAGCGTGTTTTGCCCAGTGCTGAGATCTGATAGGTGTGCAGCTGGTGGTCTGGAGAGCACACAGAGCGCTCAGACGCAGAGGCAATGGTAAACGGGATAGCTAGAAACAGACAGCCTAAACTACCCTGGGAAGTTCACCTCTCACCCCTGCCGCCTGCCTTTATTACCTTCAGAAGATTCTTATTATTGTTTTTATTATTGTAAATCAAGTATGAGACGCTAATCGGAATTACAGCACAGTACATTTTATCCTGTGTCCAGATGTCGTTCCCCCGCGTTGAACACGTGGCATATGGTTGTGTTTCCCGGTAGATCCAGAGCACACTCTCTGTTGTGTGATTTGATCATATGTTAATGCTTCTTGTGTGGGGTGGCTCATATCCTAAGAGACCGCACGGTATTATCTCTTATATCCCCATCAGTCGCTGCGTGCAATGGATATAGTTATGGCAGGGCAACTTCTCGAACTCTATAGAGTTAACCCAAACTGTTTTCAAATTTCTAAAAATGTAATTAACTAACGTTCTTCTTCTTCTTCTTCTTCTTCTTCTTCTTCTTCTTCTTCTTCTTCTTCTTCTTCTTCTTCTTAGTAGTAGTAGTCGTAGTAGTCGTAGTCGTAGTAGTATTATATAACTATTGTGAATAGAAGGGATTGCAGTAAGAATACTTCTGCTGCCGTTCACACGGGTTTCTCTGACTGGCTAATAAATCAACGCAGTTATTGAAAGGCACAACGAGCTCCTGTGCAAACAATAGCCCAGCCAGCACTAAACCCTTGTTCTGTCAAACTCTGTGTGTTCATTACACATTAACCCGCACCACCCACGGCTATAGCTCGTTAAATACATTTCCTTTTTAATATCTCCATGTGTTGGGTATCTCATTCCCCAACCTTGAAATAATGCAGCAAAGAATCTACACCGAGCAACACAATCCCCTAGGCAAAAATGAACTGCAGCTTCAATGCAGTAACGTGCAGCCTCTCCATCAAACGTTTAGACTGACGTTTTAAAACACAGTGACTGCTGTTCAGTGGCACTTTCACGTCATTTTAAAGGAAAAGCCTTCACTTTAATCAGTTTCACTTTAATGTTCACCCTGGATCGTTGTGGAGGTGAAGTTTACAGGCATGACTTGTTTTTGCTCCTATTAGACCTCAAACTACTTGTTGGCATTTCCATTACGAATGCAGTGCAGTACGATTTTAAATTGTGTAACAAGAAAAGACATGTACTTACATTTATGTATGTATGTATGTATTTATTAATTGTATTTATTTATCAATGGCCAATATCACAACTGCAGTCATTTGAGAATGGTAGATGTAAGAGAAAACAGGCTGTGTTTCTTTCATGAATATTTAAAAGCATGTTTACCATGCTTTATCACGGCTTTACCATGAGACAGGAATAAAATACAAGAGAGACCATCATTTTTTAAACATTCATTTAAGGCATTCTAGATTTGAACAAATTGCTTTAAAAAAAATGCATGTTAAAATCTTCCTGCCAGAGACCCACAGCTGCAAAACATTTTGACAAACGGTTGCTCGAGTCCCTTTTTTCATGAATGCTACCCCTGATCTATGAAAGGAGCACCAGTTTCCAAGCTGCAAGACAGAGTTAACAACCAGCAGTTACTACCACAACAAGCAGCCTCACTGACCCCCCAATGATTTCTGGTTGCAGGGCTTAATTTAACTGGGTCTTGTTTCAACCACAGTCCAGGGCAGACCTGAGGCATGGAGACTGAACTGCTTCTTCAGCCCCTAAGAGAACAGGTGACCCCTACTGTCTTTTTCAGAACTTACTAATTCAGCACCTGTCATAAACACCAGCATTTGTTAATAAAGAAAGTGCTCCAGCAGCAGCCCTTCAGATAGAGAGAGAAGTACTTTCAACACTCTTGTTGTGCAGAGCTGGTAAAACTGGATTCACAATCCAGCGCTGCCATTGGCTGTAACTATAGCAATAGAGGCGGGAAGGCAGGCAGTGGGGCGGTGCTGAGCTCTGATTATAGAATACTTCAGAGGAACATACTTGCTTTTTTTTTTTGTCGGAGTGCTTGTCATTGAGAGGAAGGTAGCTTCTGTATAGAGCATAGAGAAAGCTGATCCTGTCAGCTAAAGGCTGGCAACTCAACTGGGAATTATTTATTTTTACAGTTCGGAAGAACTGAAGCAGTGGAACCCTGTTTTTGGTACAGCCTTTACTCTTGTAAGTATATCAAGAGGATTATCCTGCTCTCTGCTTATACAATACTGTATGTGTGAATGTGCTTCTGGGAGGGGGGAAAACACTGCTGTGTCTACAGGTGTTTTGCATATTCTGGCTTGTCAGCATAACTAATGTCTAGGTTCGAGCTCAGTTTTGGGGCTGTGCTAAAAGGTAGAGGGTTCATGATATCAGTGTTTAGTGATGCAGTGTGGAAGGAAGTGGGTTCGAGTGGCACAGTGGTTGAGTGCTGAGCTGCAGTGTGGAAGGCAGTGGGTTCGAGCTGCTCAGTCGAAATCAACAGTGTATAATATATATTATATTGCATAACACGTAGTGCCAGCTGGTGGAAAAGTGTAAAAACTGCATTTGGTTTGTATTTTAAAGACATGTACTCTAACGATATCATTGAGACTTACAGATCGAATCAAATTTACATTCTGTTTAGGTACTAATGACATCTCCCTATTAACCAAACCTCCCATTACTATAGGGTGGCATGCCATGCCAAATCCAGTGCTTGGTAATGTGCGGATGAGACCCTGCTCTTCACTGGATTATTTAAAGATATGCTACGCTGGGTCAATCCGCTGCCAGGCAGCACCCTGTTTAGAGGGATATTCAGCTTGCATTTACAAGGGAAGGGGAAGTGAAGGTGCGTTGGGCAACTTTGCCTGCCTGCTTGAGATTTATTGATCTTAGTGGAGTTTAGCCTCTTGCTTAATAACTCCTCTCTTCTTCAAAAAAATAATCCACATTTTAACAACAGCGCCTCCTAACGCCATTCTGGTGCCCCGGTTGAGTTGTGGGCAATTGGGAAGAGCGCCCCCTACTGAGCTACCAACACCACTTCATAAACTGCAGAGCCTGATCTTCCTAGTGAGGTCACTTGTCCAAGTACTGCCGAGCGTTGCGTAGCATCCTAAAGCAGATCAGCAGTGGCAATGTACTGTATTAGGAACTCATATATAGGGGCAGCAGTGTGGAGTAGTGGTTAGGGCTCTGGACTGTTGACCGGAGGGTTGTGGGTTCAATCCCAGGTGGGGGACACTGCTGCTGTACCCTTGAGCAAGGTACTTTACCTAGATTGCTCCAGTAAAAACCCAACTGTATAAATGGGTGTGATATCTTGTAACAATTGTAAGTTGCCCTGGATAAGGGTGTCTGCTAAGAAATAAATAAATAAATGATATTGCAGAGGGGGAGTGAAAGATACAGCAACATGCTTCTACTGATATGGAACAATAGTACCACAATGGATGGTTGAACTGGTTCATACTATTGGGATGCCAGCTGTATGCCAGTTTACCAGTGCCAGCCTAAAACCAGCTAGGTTCCCATGTGCTCTCATTGCCCCGCAGTCCTGAACCGTTGTGTGACCACTGGAGATTCTTCTATCCATCTGGCCCCAGATACGGCACACAGTACACAGGAAATGAGAGACAATGGCAGTACTGAGTACGGACACGCTCCCCAGCCTCCCCGGCTTTGCTAGGCACAGCTGAGTGTTTGTAAACACACTGGAGAGACACAGTGGAGACAGAATACTGCTTTGAACCGCCTGGGCTGATTCACGGCTGACTTCTCTTTGGTTTGACTCGCTCAGAGGTAAGAGAAACTGCTAGGCTGCAGTGTGGAAAGTAATGAGGTTGAGTTGCTTAGTGGTTAGAGTGCTGGGCTGCAGTTTGGAAGGCAGTGAGGTTGAGGAGCTCAGTTTTGGTTTGGCCTATATTCGTTTATAAGGGCAACTTAAAATAGAGGTGATATTAAAGTTGATACAGGACTTTCCGTTGAGGAAATACATAGGTTTAGAAAGCGTGAGGCAGACATCAAGACCTGGACTGACCTGGCAGGTGGAGAAAGGCAGCATGGGAGACCAGACTTCCTCTCAAATGCACATTTACATTATTCTTGTACTGGTGACAAAGAAGGGCAGGCATGTCTTGCCATCGATTAATAAAGTCTGTAGATAATACAGTGGCTCTGCGCTTGTGAGGGACAGTCTAAAAATTCTGAAGCATTGCTGGGCTTGGAAGATCCTCTTCTGAGGTTCATGTCCAGGGTTGTATTGGAAGAGAACTAGATCTGCACTTGATACTTAGTCTGAGGAAAGTCAGAAATGCAACAGTCAGTCGGAACACCCGTTGATGAGTCTGCTAGTTTAGTTCATTGAACCGAATGTAATTAAACATGTGAGCTTTGTATTATTATGTGTTCGCGTAGTTTTTAAAAGGAAGTTCAGCAGATAACAGGGGCAGTTCTGTGATAAACAGCACCCTGAGCAGTGAGGATTAATTGCATTGCTGATGGTTACTTTTTAATAAAGCAACAAATGGATTGCAGTACGAGTTACACTTGTTTCTGTACTGTGGATTGGGTAGACAGCTGTACCATTGGAGCTACACTGAAATGATTGCTGGACTACCTTTGGGGAAATACACAAAGTTTGAATTAGCCGCTGGAATGGGTTTGTTTATTTATGCAAAGGTTTCTGAAACAAAAACTATATCCTTTATTGAGCAACTCCCTAGTCACAGATCTCTTGTGCCGCCTTTGCTTTACTAGGGTCAAAGGTTAGCCATAAAGCTCCACCCAATCCAAAAACCTGTTAAGCCAATCAGAGTGGTTTACCAGAGAGCTGCATCCAATCACAATAGTGTCAAGCAGCACCAGTCCCAATCACCTACAGCCAGTCGTGTTAGTGTCATGCTCACTTCTCAAAACAGCACATGTAGAGATACTGAAGCTGTAGTCCGACAACTGTGATCAGTTTAAAAAATAATAACCAACATTGAACATGAATTGTGTTTATGTACGACCTTTCCCCTAGGGCTGTCTATCACCCCCAGAATCAATGGGATTCAAGTACACCAAACCCTCAATCTACACCATGAAGGGCATTATATTCCATTAGATTTTATTACATTAAAAAAAATATTTGTATTCTTAAAAGAGAATATAGAAGAGAAAGTTGATTGTGTGGGTGTTTCATTTGTTTTTTCAAGCCGCGTGAGTGTTTGTGTGTGATCATTATTCTTCCAATAGTAGCACTTCCTCGATACAGGCAGCGTTCCCCCCAGGGGTAAACATGTTTACATGCCACTATTTTTTACTCCTTATTACAAACTGCTTCTTTCCGTCTTGTTCAATCGATTGCTGTTACGGACAATATTAGAACCTAGCAGAAAGGTGCTGAGGGAAGAAAACAAACAGGTTGAAAATAGCAGGGTGTGCTGTGTGTAGGTGGAGAAGTGAATCTCCACTGATCTTTGCATCAAATTATTCCACTGGCTACTAATGCATTTTCACAGCTAATTTAATGATCCCCTTTGACATGAACAATAGAGTAGCACAGTACCTGCACTAGTAGAACATAGAATACTGTGCATATATTAGCATTACAAATAGAATGATACACGGGCTAGAGAATGCCTTATTGTACTTTACTGTTCTGTTTTCTAGAATGAAAGGTTCAACCACGCAATGATCACGGGAGCAGTTAAGCATTACCATTTATGCATTTGTTTCTTTTACATTTTTTAAAGGTCTCGCTGGGGAGATAAATACACAGTAGGAGTTTCCAAAAAAAAAAAAAATCTACATTTCCATGCTATGCATGTAAAAATAAAGCCATTTTATTAGTTGTTCTAGTTGTTTTAAGAACTTGATTTATGGCTGTATATTCTTTGTGCATTCTTTGTTACTGCTGCTTTGCATGATACATTGACTCAGCTTTGTAGACCTGAGTCACTTCCTTAATTTGGAACCAGCAGACATGACACAGTGATTTAATATACACATTAATCTTTAAGTTTGAAATATTAACAGTACCACATTGCTGTTTTTACATTAACCCCGCCTGTGCTGAATTCACAGTTCGACGCTAGATTGCCGGATCAGAGCAGCAGGTATGCTCTTGTTATTGGAGTTACACCCGTCCTCAAGCCAGGAAGGCTGTTGGGTTGTCACTTTAACCACACAATGATTGGGAAAGAAGTGAAAACGGTGTGGAGCTCAGTATAAAGAACATGCTGCAATCTGAGATGGGGTTGTTGCAGCAACAGCAAGGAATACTGTTAACATGGTATTCATTTGAGCTAACTGTGCTATGTGCATGTAGTCACTAACTTGAATGGCTAATTTGCAATATTATTTGTCCTTTACTGCTAAAACATTGGCCGCCTTTCTTGAACATGTGCAGAACATACCTGACCGAACAATCTCTGTATTGTTCCTGTTTATCAGAAAACATTGCTGCCACCACCATACTTACAGGTGATTTGTCAGCACTATTGTCTTTACTTTGATTTTCCATGGGGGCGGCTCAAAGCGTTGATGTTTCTTCTGCATGGTGTCAACTCTTTGCCTTACACGTGCTATATTTAGCACAGGCAACTGGAGATTATTTATTTTTTGAGAAGGACTTTTATTTAAGCGAGTCGAGAGTCGCCTTGGGACTGGGGCGGAGATGAAGGAAGGTGACAGACATCTTTCAGCACGATCGAGCCAGCCGCAGTACTTTAAGCTTTTAAGTAGGCTCTGCAGAAAGGGAGAGGATTGCTGGAGTTTAGCTGATTTTCAGAATTATTTTTTAACGATAATATTAGGCAAATTTGATTCTGAAGGTGTGGATGATCAAGTAATATTTTTTCCACAGCAAGTCTGAGTACAGGAATACATTGTAATTACACCTAATAGTTATACTTCTAAAGATAATTGCAATTATGTATGACTAAAGTGGCTGAAATTACCCAGTACATCAGTTATATTTAATTCACAGAGGTTTGGAGATTTGGTGCTTAGTTCTAATTGAGTGCCATTATTAAAATGTAATCCTGTCCTCTATTTCAGTGAACCAGGGAGACCCAAACTGACCGCAAGACTGAAAATCCAGAGCTCGATTTCTCATTTGCATAGCTAATTAATCCACAGCGGTTTTAGGTCTCATTTTGAAGCATGAATGGAAACTTGGACAAATACTGCCCTGGGCTGACGCTCTGGTCTGTGTGTGTGCGTGTGCTGACGTGTGTGTGTGTGTGTGTGTGTGTGTGTGTTAATAAACAAGATCAATGGAGCGCATTCCGATTTGAAAAGCATTCTTGACAGGGCAATTAGGCATATCAACACTTGAGCAAATTAGAACAGGAACATTGCTCTTTTAAAAAGGAAATGCAAATATGAAAGCCCCATGTGCATACAGTCTTGATCTTAAAAAGCATTCATTTGCACAATGCACATGCTAATGGGGCGAATGCTGCAGCGTCATGCAGGTGCAGCTGTAGTCAGGCCCCAGGTTTTCCTCAGTTTGCTATTGCTGCTCCTGTTTCTGTTGCTTTGGAGGTGCTGCGAGGTGGAGTGGCAGGGAGAGCGGGCCTGTTTTGTTCTTCTACTTGGGAAGTGCAATGAACCCTAATTCTGTTTGATCCTCCGTCATGCACCCGTTTATCTCACAGGAACGTTACTTTGGTTTACATCTGATAACAAGGAGACTGGAGGGTAGCAAGACTGAGTCGATCACACAGGTTGGCATTAAACAGGAGGCAGTGTGGGTCAAACAATACCTTTCCATCCTTTGTAAATTCTGCACTGTTGGGGTCAACATGCTACCTGTATGAGGTTATTGTGTGCATTGATCGAAATGTCTCTGTAGCCGTCATCTTCCCACACCAGTTGCTGCTGTCTTCAGGAGCCACATCGATCAATCTTCTACCCTGTAATGACCCACTGGAGTTATTCTGTGTGTTGCCTAAGCTACAAAGGAGCATAGGTTTTTTAAAAACCCTAACCCTCTCACCTGCTGCTCTCACTGTCTGATCCTGCTGAGAGGATGCATTAGCGGTAGCTGCTGAATTATCAGCACCACGTCTACACTCCTCTGCTTCCATTGTCGGGGGATGCTATTCAGGGCACAGTGACATTTCAGATTCTGTGAAAAGCTGTCTCTTCCCTGACTCTCCTGCCGTGAACATGATGCTCTTACTGGAGGCACAGAAACCAGTCGCTGAGTAATCCCAGTATTACCCCACAGGAGTCGGAGACAGTGGAGCGGTCCTCGCTGCTTTCACCCCAGGTACTGTGTCCAAACAAGTCAACTGAGTTCTGGTGGTCTCAGCCAGACATCTTCATGAGTTTGCCTCCTGCAGTCAAAGAAACTTGTTCTGTCTTGTAGTATCAAGGACCATATACACAAAGCATTCACCACCAGGCATTTTTTTTTAAATGTGTAATTTTGTTATTCTTTTAAGACATGTATTGTTTTAATAAATAAAAAAAACTACAGCACTAGGAAGCTCCCCTATCAGTGCACACATTTAAGAGCTGCTCTGGAGGAATAGATCTAATGTGTAACTTTTTTTACCACTTCAGTATCAAGATCACTGCCCCCTTATCCTTGTGCATGTGAACCTATCTTTTGTGTTACACACAGAATCTCTGAAGGCACATCGATTTGGATCATGCCTTTCCTGCTATTAATACCCTACCTTATTTTCCAGTTTAAAGTCCAACATTTAACATTCTGGTTTATTCAACTTGAGGGATGTTTCTCAGTGAAAACCTTATTGGAAGTTACTATCTGAGCAATGCTAAAGGTGGCAGTGAAAACGTGTCCTGTGTCTGAATGAAAACCGTAACCCCCCTTCTGTAAGCCATAGCATTTTTATTGTGTTTGATGGAATGGACGATCAAAGATCAGGGCTGGCCTCTTCTTATCACAGACAGGAGTGGGGACTGATCAGCGACACTTTGCAGATTTATCACTGTGCCTCTGTACTGAGAAGGGGAAACAGTGGTCAAAAACAGAGCTGTAAATTGCCAGTCATCACAGAGACGGCAGATTGATCAATTACTGCGAGACAGAGATGAGAGAACAGGCAGGGCTGTGTGCTCCCCTCGCCCCACCCCATCTCTCACTCCCCATCTCTGCCATGCACGCTGCCAATGTTGCCAGTGCTGTGCTTTCTAGGGTAGGTGTCAGTGCTCTTTTTGCTGATGCAGAGGTGTGTAGGTGGCATGCTGTATTTAGAAATGTGGTGCAATGCTGCAAGTTAATAACGTAGTTTGTAAAACTGAGCTTTGTGCTGCATTGGGTATAAGTCAAAATATGGTATGAATTGTAAAGCATAGTGAATCAGGATAAAACAGTGAATGCATGGCAACATCAAATATAGCCTCAATTGTAAAGTGCTAGCTGTGACAGAATGGAGTAATATTGGTCTTGCACAAACCTATGGTGGCTGATTAAGGACAGTGATAAAAAATAAATAAAGATAAATGATCTCAGGAGCTCAACATTTCAAACCGTTATGTTGAGATCATGATAAACTATCCCAGGATCTTGACATAATAACATTTCCCCCCTCATCGTACAAACCAGATATATAAATGAACATTTAATGTATTATGCATCCTGCTCTCTATTAATATTATCTCCAAACAAACCTTACAGAGCAACTTGCTGTGGGTTTGAATTATCACAGTGATCTAAAAAGAGGTATTCTTCTGTTTAAGATTGGACCTCATTTTCCGTTTCACTCATCAGATCCTGGAGACTTTTTAAAATGCAGACGATCACCCTGCAACACTCTGCCTCTAGTGGATGTATGTGGGTATTTCTTATTGATGTATTTCCATGTAAGACCATTTTGTAGTTACCCAAATATTACCATGTTATTACATGGTTATATATGGCCTGTAATCAAAAGTGCTTGCAGGATTTATCTAGAGGTTTTTCTCGTTCTTAGTTCTGCGTTTGGAGGTTCATGGGTTAAAGAACAGAATCCAAATATACATTAGGAGACTATAAAGGCTCATTTGCAGCATTTGCCGCAGTCTGTGTTGTAAATGAATGTCTCTGTCTCCAGGGGGACTGGCAGTCTGTTTTTTCTCACCTGTGTTTTTAATTACATTACACAGTGAAATTGATTCCTCAATCGAGAGAGGTTGACAGCCTCCTCCCACCTCCCCTGCCCCTTCCTCTCAAAGTCCTGCCTTTAATTAATCAGGCTGCAAACCATGCAACTACAATAAAAGACTGGTGCAAAAAACCAGAGCCCCTAGCAACAAGCTCTTTTGATACTCGGTAACCACTAGCCACAGAGGAGAGAAGGAGATGAAAGAGGAGAGGGTAGAGGCAGAGGGGGAGAGAAAGAGAGTACAGAGGAGAGAGGAGAGGGAAGAGAGAGGGGGAGGGGAGAGGAGAGGGTAGAGAGAGGGGGAGGGGGAGAGGAGAGGGTAGAGAGAGGGGGAGAGAGAGGGGGAGAGGAGAGAGGAGAGGGTAGAGCGAGGGGAGAGGAGAGGGTAGAGAGAGGGGGAGAGGAGACAGGAGAGGGTAGAGAGAGGGGGAGGGGGAGAGGAGAGGGTAGAGAGAGGGGGAGAGAGATGGGGAGAGGAGAGGGTAGAGAGAGGGGTAGAGGAGAGAGGAGAGGGTAGAGAGAGGGGAAGAGGAGAGAGGAGAGGAAAGAGAGAGGGGGAAAGGAGAGAGGAGAGGGTAGAGAGAGGGGGAGAGAGGGGGGAGAGGAGAGGGTAGAGAGAGGGGTAGAGGAGAGAAGAGAGGGAAGAGAGTGGGGGAGAGGAGAGAGGAGAGGGTAGAGAGAGGGGGAGAGGAGAGAGGAGAGGGTAGAGAGAGGGGGAGGGGGAGGGGAGAGGGGGAGAGGAGAGGGTAGAGAGGGGGAGGGGAGAGTAGAGGGTAGAGAGAGGGGAGAGGAGAGAGGAGAGGGTAGAGAGAGGAGAGGAGAGAGGAGAGGGTAGAAGGAGGGGAAGAGGAGAGAGGAGAGGGTAGAGAGAGGGGAGAGGAGAGAGGAGAGGGTAGAGAGAGGGGGAGAGGAGAGAGGCGAGGGTAGAGAGAGGAGAGGAGAGGGTAGAAGGAGGGGAAGAGGAGAGAGGAGAGGGTAGAGAGAGGGGGAGAGGAGAGAGGAGAGGGTAGAGAGAGGGGGAGAGGAGAGAGGAGAGGGTAGAGAGAGGGGGAGAGGAGAGAGGAGAGGGTAGAGAGAGGGGGAGGGGAGAGGAGAGGGTAGAGAGAGGGGGAGAGGAGAGAGGAGAGGGTAGAGAGAGGGGAGAGGAGAGGGTAGAAGGAGGGGAAGAGGAGAGAGGAGAGGGTAGAGAGAGGGGGAGAGGAGAGAGAAGAGGGTAGAGAGAGGGGGAGAGGAGAGAGGAGAGGGTAGAGAGAGGGGGAGAGGAGAGAGGAGAGGGTAGAGAGAGGGGGAGGGGAGGGGAGAGGGGGGAGAGGAGAGGGTAGAGAGGGGGAGGGGGAGAGGAGAGGGTAGAGAGAGGGGAGAGGAGAGAGGAGAGGGTAGAGAGAGGAGAGGAGAGAGGAGAGGGTAGAAGGAGGGGAAGAGGAGAGAGGAGAGGGTAGAGAGAGTGGGGGGAGAGGGATACAGGAATGGAGATTTGGAAGGGAGGGGAGAGGAGGGAGAGACAGATTTGTCACCAACAGTGTGAGCGAGTAGAAGGTCTTGAATGATCAACAGCAATATTCTGTCTGACGCCTGTAATCTAAGCGGTGCACTTTTCAATTATTTCCACAGAGACTGCACACCTTTGACAGTAGGTTTCCATGGATACCACATGGAGTTCCATCATGAAACTCAGATCACAGGGCAAACCTGTATTAAAAAACAATGATCCGCTCTTAGGAGTCATTTCTGAGAACTCAGGCCTGGACAGATGTCATGACCCTCAATTCTCACCCTAAAAAGCTTTCATGAAAGTTTCTCAAAAACCCTTTCAGCTAAACTGAACTGTTTGTAATTTGACGATGTCTAAAGCTAAACACCCTAGATCCACTCTTGATGAAAACAGTCAATGTTGTTGCATTCACTAAAGGACATCAGACCAAGGACAACATCTTTAAAGTCTTGTGTTTAGAAGTGTTGATGTCTGGATGATCAATACTTTGCCCAATAGTTTAGCCAATGGGTCCATCCCAGTCCCCCCAAGTAACAACATTTCTTACTCATAAAAAAAAGTAAATTGGTCCTCCTATATGTGAATGATATAAAAAGGCCCTGGTCTCTTACATGGTGTTCCCAATCATTCCGAGTAGTCCCAGGGGATCTGTGGTACCCTTTAAAGGGATGCTCAAAAGTAAAGCCAATGTTTTACAAAACTAACATTTCAACTAAACTGTAGCAGTGAAAAGGGTACAGGAGGTAACTGGGGTAGGAATGTCCAATGGGCTTCCGGTCTGCTTAGTTCTGTCAGGTTTTCTCTGTATTGTGACACTGGCTGCGTTTGCTCATTCCCGTCGCTGATATCTCTTAACTGGGCTCCTTGCTCTCCCCCTTCTGCAGGGTTGCCCGTCCACACCAAGATGAACAAGATGAAGAACTTCAAGCGGCGCTTCTCCCTGTCCGTGCCGCGCACCGAGACCATTGAGGAATCCCTGGGCGAGTTCACCGGGCAGATCAACCAGCTCAACAACCGCATGAGCGGGGGTGAGCGAGGGAGAGGGTGGGAGCGGGACCATGTACGGCTTGTCTTTAGAGAGCCTTAACACTTCCTAGTTCCTTATAGAGTGAACCTCACACTTCTGCCCTCACAACAGGGTCCCAATTGGTGACCTAGAGTCACAAGTGAGAGTCTTCACTGTATCAGCACTCCTACGATAACTAAACACTTAAATGAAGCTAGGTCTGAAACTCAAATCCATTACACAGCTGCAAGTATTCCTGCTAGGGTTTCAACAAGTTGCTCCCCTGGGATGAGTCTGTTCTCTGATGACTAGAGGGTGTCATGATGCTTAGTGCCGCCATCTAGTGAGAGCATAGGGAAGCACAGCTGACACTGTATTGCTGTGTGCAGCCAAAGGTTTTGCATCACCCTATAGAATTAACTAATTTTGCTTCACAAAGTTGAATGAAACCCGCTGAATAATGTTCAGTTAACATATCGAATTGCATACTGCTTTGTAGTTCTCCATCTACTTAACTAAACATATACTTGACATTTCGAAATCTAACATGAAGTACTGTACCAACATTATGGCTTCCTGTAGACTTTTGCAATATGATTTTGTAGTTTCTTTGATTACATGATGTTAAATAAAAGATCTATACATTCATGTATTTTTTTTCTAATTATGTCTCAATCCTAAAATTCTTGGTGATGCAAAACTTTTGGCAATAGCTGTAGGTTTCCCTGATTAAAAAAAGACAGTTGTGTCTAACATGGTATTTTTCAAACTTTTCTCTAAGTGCTGCCACCCCCGTATCTCTAATGCGTGTGATTTTCCGCCATGTCTTGGTAGATGAGACAACACCTCGCAGATGACAGCTGGAGATGCCAGATCGCTAATTATTCCTCTCCTTGCCTGAGCTGCTAATTAAGTTGAGCCGCCTAATTGAAGCTCCCACACAGCAGGCAATCAGTGTGCTGCGTGATATCCAGGCAGAATGGCTCTTGGGCTCTTTCTGCAGAAGCTGCTCCGTTACACAAATTAGCATCGTTAGATTTTAGATCTCATTTTCTGTTTCTTCACAAGGTACCCCAACTCCCGGGCTCGTACAGACTGCACACAATTAAAACAAGCCGTTCTATCAAGTGCACTGCTCCCTGTCAGGCTGAGGCTTCCTGTGTGGCGCATTTAAGCTGCACAGAGCATTGAAGCTGATTTACCAAGGTGAATATGCCGTTTAAGACAGTATGTGCTTTGTGTGTCTCAGACTCAGAACGTAGCTCCAGTGAGCACTGTGCAGTCTGTTTTTATAAAAAATACCCTGCCTGCAGATAAATAGATCAGATATTTCACTCTGTAATATAGAGCTAAAAAAAGATAGAATAATGCCCCCAGGAAGTGAAGAATGCTTTTGTATGATGTGAAACTTTAACATAATGTGTGTTACTGTATAAACAGCTAGTTAAATAGATAGATAAAGCTAGAGAGACAATATACACGAAAGCAATCTGATTCAGTGGTTGGAGGGGGAATGTGGGGCTAATCCATTGTGCCAACCGCTGACCCGCACCAGAGAAGCTCAAGTGGGGCTGGCAGAGTGACAGAGGCCCCCGGGACAGCTAATAATAGGCAGGAGATGGATTTGTCAACGCTGTGTGTGTGTTCTCTCGGGGCTGTCAGAAACAATTCACTGACTGTGCCAAGAGGAATCAATCAAACTTCCTTCCTACAATGCGGATCATTTTTCAAGCACCAGACGGGAACCACCACATTCTCACACAGATGCACCAGGGGGACGAGATACACAACTGCCCCAAGTTCTTCAAAGCGTACCCCCGTACTTCTCTACTGCAATCTGTGGGCTGCTTTTATAACACAAGGAAAGCTACCACATCTGGAGTCTTGCACCAGTTATTAGTTTAAATCGTAGTCACAGAACTGCTTCAGAGCATCAACACCTTCTGAGGAGTACTGTTAGGGTTTGTAGACCGTGCCTTAATAAACCGCCCACCATGTCCTGTACTAATATTGCTTTGGGTTCAGGGGAGTATTGATGTGCACTGGCAGGGGAAGCAGAAAAACAAGCAGCAAGGGCTATGAGAGAACAACAAATCCATAGACACATCCATCTTCCTAACATACTCCAACTGGATCATTGTACACAGTCACTGCATCCATTTCAAATCCATTTCTTCATGAAGGCCTGTGTGTGAATACGGCTCTGGTCACAAGAGGAATGAGTTTGTCTGAACTTAGAAATTAACACAAAACCACCACACAACGTGCACAGGTTAGGATGTCTGTCTCTCTCAGGCAAGCTGTGAAAGAACCCCAACACCGCATCTGTCTGCATCAGTGACATCACACTTTATAATCTGTCACAAGCACTAAATTCACACCCCAATCCTGTTTCGAAAGGGAATAAATCAGACACACATTCAGAGCAGCTTGAAGTAGATTTAGGAAGCCAGTGCGGGCAGCTTGAGTTAAAGATAATTATTAAAAAAATAATTGACTTGGTGCCCGACCCTAATTACTGGCTTGAAGATCAAAGTTGTCCTGATGGCCTTACAATTCAAATTACAAATCCGCTTTGATATCCGCTCTCGTCTCTCCCCAATCCTTCGATTCCGCCTTCTTCAGCAGTAGCAGGGAAGCTGTTTGCTGTTCACTCGCCCCCGCACAGTGGCAGATGAATTGAGAGCGATAGTTTGTGAATCACGATTAATCTTGACCAGAAGTCTTTTTCAAAACCTATGCTTGTCATTCAACTAATTTAGTTTCTCCTAGTATTTTAATCTCTGTTGGGTGTTTGAAAGTTACGGGTGAGAGCCTGATCCGTCAATAGTTGATTAGGGAAGAGTTCAGAGCAGACAGCTGGTCATTCGTCACAGGTTTATTTTCATAACGATCCCCAGAGAGGAAATGAATAGTGTGTTCTTGTCTGCTTTGTGTAAACCTCAAATTGTCAATAACACATACAGAGGGGATTTCAAAAGGACCTCATGATTTTTTTTCATGTTGGCTCTTGTGCGCTCGGACAGAAACAAGCTAATTAAGCGACAATAGATAAGAGTGAATTAATAAGAGGCTGAGGTGATGTGTTGCCTGGGCTTTCACCTACTGGAGTCACATGGATAACTGAAGATTGTATGTAACCATGATATATGGGTGCTGACATCTCTGTGAGTACTCTGTGGTATCGTTCTTGTGTAAATGAGCTGTCCCTCATTTGATTAATTTGTAATGCTAATGTATCTTTAGGAGGCCTCTATGTAAGATGCGCCTTCCTGCTGCCCCTCATAAAAGATTTCATTTGAAAAATAAACCCAAATACAATTACGGTTTTTGAACAAGCAGGGCGAATGCCCACAGTCAAAACTCAAGCAGGCAGAAGTGTCGAAATCAATAAAAATGATGGACATGGGTGATCAGATGATACCATACAATGGATCGATGCATCACCCCTGCCTTACACGGTTTATTTAAAGGACGGTTTTGTATCAAGGAAACATGAATGGTTTTTAAGGAGGATTAGGCAGCTATGGACGGACATGACTACTGTCATTTCAGCAATAACGACTGCTGTCTTTACAAAACATCATCATGACCAAGATACACACGCACTTTCGGGGAACAGATGGGACGATCAAGCTGCTTGATTTTACTGTGATGTAAATGCAAGCTATTAAAAAGAAATACAAAGCTTTAATGTAGACAAGAAAAGCCTTTGATCCATTAAAAGGTTGATTACGTGGCACTTATGAAAGCTATCATCATGATCATAAAAACAACATTTCAAACCCATAAGCACTGTCCACACAAAAAAGGGACAAACTGTCAATGTCCTTACATGGCGGAGTTCGCGTTTGATATTTATTTTTGGAACAAGTGTTCTCTGTTGCGCTCGACAATCTAATAGAGTGACAGATAAGACGTCAGGTTCTGATTTATCTACTGTCTCTCCAGAAGGTCTGTTAGAAATGTAAAACAAACTCTGCTGGTTACATCAGACTGCATTGTTAGAATGGATGTTACCGTTAGTTCTTATTTAATGCTGTTATATAATGTACATTCTGCATAGCCCATCCTGGTGCCTTACCACAGCAGTTTGTTTAATCGGGATTGTTATATAAGTATACAATACTATACAATACAAACTTTTTTTATTCTAATGATGATAATTAGTAGTGACCTAGTTAAAGAAAAGGAAAACTTTAAGATTGGGTTTAAATTGTATTACTAGTAGGTTGGTTATATTTCATAGTTTGAAACAACAACTCTCAATTGAAACTGTGCTTGCCTTTTTGCTATACGGTCTCCTCATGTGAAAATAATTATTTAGGCTGCCTCATAAAGCAAGGCGATTAACACTTCTCCGCGTGTCAGTAGTAATTTGGCAGGAAGTTCGGTCAGGTGCATTGTGGACTCTGTAGTTTCATAACAGGAGCGTGCATACCGATCCTGGCACGTAAGTATTAAAAAAAATATATATTTTCTGGATTTTCCAAACGTAAACTCAGCAGAGGCATTTACACGTTGATAGGTGGCAGCCTGGTCTATAACACACAGGTCTTCCTATTCTGTCCTCCCACAGACCTGGTCCCCAGTGATCTGCAGCTGAGAGCCCTACACCCCGCCCTGCAGCCACACCTCAGTCCTGCTCCCTGTAATGAGGGCACCCAGTCCCCCACGCAGCTCCGCTACCGCAAGAACAACCGCCACCGCCGATTCTCCATGGAGGTGGGTACTGCTGCCTGGGTGCTATTCCTTACGCAGGGGCAGAGGGCGCCAGAGAGCAGCGGTAGCAACTGCCTATGCTGGTGCTGTGACAGGTGTTGAGGTCTGTTTTAATACTTACCCTAACATTGTTAGACCTGATCTTTTGCAGACCTCATTATTTTAGTAATGTTAATAAATGGGCCTCCTCTTGTTTGTAACTTTTGTTCTCATGTCATGTGATTATGGCACAGAGTTCCTGTTGTGGTTTTGGTAAAGTTTGTCTCTTTGTGTCCCCCTCTCCAGGACATCACCAAGCGCATATCCCTACCTGTGGACACCCGTCTCCCGGAGGAGTTCCTGCAGAAACTGCACATGGACAGTCCGCCTGTGTCCAAACCGATCAGCAGGACGTCCAGACGAGCATCGCTGGTCAGCACTCGCCTCCCCTTCTGAACTCTGACCTCCTTTCACTGCCAATCACAAAGCGTTTCTATTCAACACTGGGAGCAGATTGCGCTATTAAAATGAAACACCCCAGCTCACTTTACAGCTGCACTTGCAATAGCATATTACAACTGCACAATGCAATGTAAAATATATGTAAACTAGTTACAAGGCAACCGGCATTAACGCTTTCACAGATACATCACAAGTCATTATTTATTTCCCTAGTAGTTATTTTGCATGAATGTGACGTGTATGATACTTGTAAAGGTTTATTAACGTATACATTATTGTTAGATTTTTATACAGTGAGTATATAAACATGGCTCCATGTATTAACGCCTCTTTCTTGGACACGTTTATTCTCTTTAGTCTGACATTGGCTTTGGGAAGCTGGAGACCTACATCAAGCTGGACAAGCTGGGAGAGGTGAGAATAATCCCTACTGTTCAATAAACAATCCCAGGAGGGCTTTCGTGGCGTACAGGGCAGTTCAGATACATGTAGAGCAGTAGAGCCCACTGACAAACTAGAGCCCACAGCCCCTAGACTTCAGAACACTGACCTGTAGCACTGACTGACTGACTAAGTGGATTAACCTATCTTTCCCTGCCCTCTCTCTCCTCTCACTCCACTCTCTCCCTCCCTCTCTCTCTCCCCTCTCACCTCATCTGCCCTTTCCCCTCTCTCTCCTCTCCCCTCTCTCTCCCTCCCCTCTCTCCTCATCTCTCTCTCCCCTCTCACCTCATCTGGCCTCTCCCCTCTCTCTCCTCTTTCCCTCCCCTCTCTCTCCCCCCTCTCTCATCTGCCCTCTCCCCTCTCTCTCTCTCCCGTCTCTCCTCATCTGCCCTCTCCCCTCTCTCTCTCTCCCCTCTCTCCTCATCTGCCCTCTCCCCTCTCTCCTCATCTCTCTCTCCGCTCTCTCTCCTCTCTCTCTCCCGCCCCAGGGGACCTATGCCACGGTGTTTAAGGGACGCAGTAAGCTCACAGAGAACCTGGTGGCTCTGAAAGAGATTCGACTGGAGCACGAGGAGGGAGCCCCCTGCACTGCCATCCGGGAAGGTGTGCCCCAGCAGTGCTATAGCCAGGGCCTCTAGTTTTTTGTTTTTATTCTACATCTCTCTCCCTCCCTTTAAACCTGAATTAATAGTTGTTAAGCCTTAACTGAATACCAGATTGTTTAAATTAGCGACAGAAATTCCAATGGGATATGTTTACCAGTGAGCCCCCTCAATCAAAATACTAAAACAAGGCTGCCACCTAGTGGAGAATCAAATGAAGACAGGTATGAGACAGGTGTATTGCAATTTAAAGCTTGCATGCCAAACAAACTGATATAATTCAGCTATAAATAGGTCTGGTAGGTTTGCTCAATCAATCAGTTAACCTATGAATTTACTAATTTACTATACTAGAAAATATTTAAAAAAAAACAAACTACCATACAAGAACAAGTGTTATAACCGTGGCAGGCCAATGAAGGGGATGGTATGGCACTGCATGGCTGCGGTGTGTGTGTGTGTGTAACCCTCCTCCCTGTGCCCCACAGTGTCCCTGCTGAAGAACCTGAAGCACGCCAACATCGTGACACTGCATGACATCATCCACACAGACCGCTCCCTCACACTCGTCTTCGAGTACCTGGTAAGCCATCTGGGATAAAGCAGACACAAGTGCATATGCAGCCTTCACTTCTAAATCAAGAGAGCTATGTTGTGGAGTCATGTACTGCATTGGACAGCCCTGAATATACACAGTGTGGGGCAGCAGTGCTATCTAATGCATCACTTCACTCTATGGTGTTCTGTAATGTGTTCCGATTCTCGATTCTCATCCACTCTCTCTCTCTGATCTGTGTTGCAGGATAGTGATCTGAAACAGTATCTGGACAACTGTGGGAATATCATGAGCATGCATAACGTTAAGGTGAGATGACAGAACTGTACAGTGTCTTGCATTGTACTGTACTGGATTATATAACAGTAAAGTCACAACAAAACCCTGATTCAATCCATCATCAGGAGTAAATGCTTAATTCTGCGTGGTACAGACAGAAAGCACAATGGTCTTTGTGGGTAATAATGGATTCGTGGTTATGTCATTGTTCATTCATTGATTATTTGTACCCACTTAGAACACTGGATTGGATTGGATAGGCTTGTACTGTACTTCTCACTGGTATCCCTTCCCTCTCCTCAGATCTTCATGTTCCAGCTCCTGCGTGGTCTCTCATACTGCCACAAGAGGAAGATCCTGCACAGGGACCTCAAACCCCAGAACCTGCTCATCAACGAGAAGGGCGAGCTCAAGCTGGCTGATTTCGGTAAGGGGCATCCGTCAGCATTTTCATTCAGGTTGCTATTGGATAATTACTTTCACACGTACCTTGGCACACACGGCATACCAGATTATTAAGATTTTGTTTTGTGAAATCAGTTAAATCAGCTGATTAGTGCCAGTAAGAATCGAACACGGTTGCTGAAGAAGCCAGTTCTAGGGAAAGCTAAAGAACATCAGCTTTAATTCATATTTAACATCAGACTTATTAGTGGCTAAGAAAGAACAACTTATTATTTAATTTCAGCGTGTCCGGAAAGAACTGTAAAGTTACGACCCTGTAATTCAGGCTGTAGGTGCACGCTTTTAATTGCACGGTTTGTGTTTCAGTGTGGTCAGGGCTTCATTGGTGTTGTATTCCTCAGGCCTGGCACGAGCCCAGTCAGTCCCCACCAAGACGTACTCCAACGAGGTGGTGACGCTGTGGTACCGGCCCCCCGACGTGCTGCTGGGCTCCACAGAGTACTCAACCCAGATCGACATGTGGTGAGTCTCCAGCTCCAGCTCCCTCCCACTGACTGCAGCCTGATCGGGGCTTCTTATCACAAGGACCCCTGCCAGTCGAACATTATCAGGGCTGGACAAAGAGAAAAGAGTTTATTGGCTTTTAGTTTAAAGAAAGAGAATGGGTATTAAGATTTTGTTTTGAGTATCTACAGGCAGTAGTGAAATCAGCTGTCTTAGTGCCAGTAAGAATCTAACACGGTTGTTGAAGAAGCTAGTTCATTTTTAACATCACTTATTTAAAGCGGTCTTGAGCTGTTCCGCCTGTGTTTCATTTAGAGAGGATCAGAGACTAGCACAATTGAAATTGCACATTTATTTAACATTTGTATATGTTTCATTTAAATCAGCCCCCTTTCGGATGAGATTAAGGCAAAATATAATGCAAGTTTGTATGTGACATTATTCTGCAGCCCACACTATGGAAGTTATTGAAGGTAGCATTAGCAGGGCACTGAAACGATGTGTGCTCTCTCCTCGCTGCAGGGGCGTGGGCTGCATTCAGTACGAGATGGTGACGGGACGGCCCATGTTTCCGGGCTCCACGGTAAAAGAAGAATTCCACTTGATCTTCAGGCTCATAGGTGAGGTTTACAACTGCACTCTCCACTTTAAACACTAGATGGCGAGCTAGTGAGCTCAGGTACGCACTGGCCAACCCGAACAGAGCAACCCAAGCTGAGCCATTCCAGTTGTGCAGTAATTTTGGTTCACTAGCCATGCATTTACCAGCAATAAACTTGAATAAGGAGAAAAAAGGAACCGTGCAAGTGTGCTACTACTGTCGCAGCTTGCCTACCAGCACAGCTACAATGCAACCATTCTCGTTGCTTCATTGCAAACCAGCCCATAGCAAACGTTATGCTGTGATACCCTTTAAGAGCTTTTGAATCTTCATTCATTTCAAGCAGCCTAATGCAATCTGTGAGAAAAATCATAACAGCAATAAAACCCTTGCTTGAAGAGAATTCTGAACACATTCTCTAGCTTGCACGGTAAATATAATAATAATAATAATAATAATAATAATAATAATAATAATAATAATAATAATAATAGCAACTTTGGAATTAAGTGTTCCCACTTAAGAAGGTCATAAAAAAACCATATAGATGCAGATTGGATATGGCAGGTATGTAAGGTTTTACCTTAGGTTTGTAATTCCTTTGGAAAATACACTTCTGCCCCTGTTGAAAACAAATCAAACCCCCGAGTTTGAATTTAAGCTCCTGGTTTCTGAATATGTTTGCAGATTTCTAAAGGTAGTAGACAATTATCATCAATAAGTTACCTTGTTGTGTGACCAGAATCCCACTGCGCTTCCGAATAGGAAATGAGAGTGGGTTATCAGCGTTAATCAATATCCTTTATCAAAATAGTGAGCTTTTCCAGACTTGGTCGCCAACTCTTGGTATGCTCTTACTGAGGTTTCAACAATGCACCAGTGCCCCCCTGTGGAATTCAAAAGTATTCCACAGTGCAAGCATGGGTAAAGGCAGACTGCTTCTACCCAAACTAACTGCAGTATTTTTAGACTTGCAGCACAGACAACCGAACACTGCGTGCTGGCAGGGTCTTTGACTAGGAGCTCCAGGGATGCATGGGGAACTGTTCAGTTTCACACCACACAGATTAATGACCCTGGGTACAGTGAGGCTGTAACAAATACCAAGCAATCAGCATTAGGCTGAGAAAGATGTCCCGTGGATCGGTACAGGCCAGGAGACAGTGAGAAAGCATTCTGTCCTCTACACTGGGATCCATTGGGATGATCCCCTTTGCAAGCTAACTGTGCCATGCTGCCAGGCCTGATGTCTCAGTGCAGGCTGTCCTGCATTCATCATTCCTCTGCCTCTAATAGCTTCCGCTCCAGGCATGTAAATTTCCAGCTTGTAGAATGAGTTACAGACAGCTCACTGAACCGTCCAGGGCTAGTTGACTGCACAGGCAGTACAAGCAGACAGTACATCCCAATTGCTCTTATTTGCATTTGTACACTGTATGGAAATGATTTACGCAAACTACCTTTTTTTGCCAGTTTATCTACCATGCTTACTAACTTTTCCAGCTTCTGAAAAGACTCCTCGAGGTCGATGAGAATGTGGGGAGCCATATCAGTGTTTCGCCATGCACTGAAGCCCACTGGAGAAGCATTGACGCCTGTACAACACTAATATACCCCCCAACCTCTTTCTGAGTTGAGTCTTTTCAGAATCAATTGTTTTGTTGGATCAGTCAGTATGCATGGCAAATAATGTATCTGAGGCCACGGTTCCTTCCCTAAGGCTGCCTGTTTGTTCTGTTAAATAAACCTTTCTTGTTTTACAGGTACGCCGACAGACGAGACCTGGTCTGGCATAACAGCTAACGAGGAGTTTAAATCTTACCGTTTCCCTCAGTACAAACAACAGCCCCTCATAAACCACGTGCCCAGGTAGCATTCCGTCTAAGATTACAATTGTAGATTTTTAGAAAGGCATTTTAATAGAACACCTGGTGGTCAAATGGCATAGTGATTTTTTATTTATTTATTTTTCTGTATGGATCCTTTTGACAGAACTTCTTGTTTTGAATAATAAAATCCACTTTGCAGTCCATGAAAACGTTGTTCGGTTGTGTGAGAGAGGGTTAGATAGTTTACCCTTCTTTTCCATAGCGCTGTTTACACCCATGTTAATAAATGCCTTTGAAATACTGTAAAAGTCCTTAAAATATTGTAAAAAAAATAACAACGCTAAACAGCCCTTCCCTTTATTTTTGTTCTAGGTTAGACACAGAGGGAATTGACCTTCTTGCAAATCTCTTATTGGTAAGATATATTTTTTGTTTTTTGTATTTCTGTTTGCATAAAAACTACCGACCGTGATAATGTTGTTTCAGGTGGCCTGGTTATATTATGATTAAAAGCTGTATCGCTGGTTGTTGATAAGTAAATTATTCCTATTAAATATAAGATGAACCCAGACCATTTCTAAATGTTTCAACCTAACATTTTAAACGACCCCCGTTTTATTTTATTTTAAAGACAGAATAAGACGAAACAACACTTTCAACTAAACCCAGAGAAGCTTGGTTAGATTACAACCCTGGGGCCAGTCGGCTTAATCCATGTGGAAAACTATCGGCTGTAGCTATTAATGAAATTGCTTAACAGTGGCCTGAGGGTTCGATTATACACAATTCTATCCAATGCCGTCCATGTAGTCTCAAGAAAGTTCTGTCCCATCAGGTCTGTTGCTCATTCATGTTTTGTTTTTTCCTTCATCCTAACCAGTACGAGGCGAAAAGCCGGATATCTGCGGAAGCTGCTTTGAGGCACCCATACTTCAAGAGTCTAGGGGAGCGGGTCCACTCTTTACCTGATAGTAAGACCACAGCTTGGGTGGGGTTTAACACATTTCCTCCATAACACCCAGAGTCCTATTCTGAAGCAAAGCAAAGGCACATTTTCCGAGAGGAACAGAACCTATAACCACGTTTGTGTTTGTGCAATCTTACATGAACCGTCGCTCAATCCCTTTCAAAGCTGTGAAAATGAGCTACATGTTTTATTTAACACAGTGTCTATGTATGAATATCACTGGAACTGTGTAAAAGTGTGGTCTCGCTTGAAAAAAAGGTGCATGATTCTGTTTAAGTTATTAAACATAACATATTCTGCAATCGTTCTTAGTGTAAGAGACTATGGCCCTGGACTTGCTATTGTACAATAATCACACCTGCAGAGTGTCCATTTCTTAAAGCTTTGCTCAGGACATTGTGCAACTAGGTCACGTGTGTATTCAGAAGTAATGGGCATGCTTTGTGTGGGGTCACAGTAGACTTGCATTTACCTGCAGGGTTTTTGAATCCCACAACCCCAACCCTGAACAAGGTAATCTGGTAAGAATAACCAGTGTGTGGTCTGCTCTTTTCCTCTGCAGACAGTTCTGTGTTCTCCCTCAAAGAGATTCAGCTTCAGAATGATCCAGGATACAGGGGCTCTGTATTTCAACAAGCAGGTGGGCTCGTCACACATTCAAATACAAAGCACACCATTGACTCAAATATATATATATATATATATATATATATATATATATATATATATATATATATATATATATATATATATATATATATATATCTCGGTATAACGCTTATATTGTGTGCCCCCCGAGACCTGCGTTATAGCGAGAGAGCACTGTATATATATAATGTCTTTTTTTTCTTAAATGTTGGTGCATGTGAAATTGCGAAACGTTCCTTTCAGGTATATCTAATTCAGGTCACACCCGCGCAAGTGAAATGAGGTTTGTCACAAAGGGCTGGCGGTATTTAGATCCACCACTGTTTAGATCAGGGGTGGCCAATCCCGGTCCTGGAGGGACATTCCACTCCAGGTTTAACAGGTAAAGTGAGATCATTAACTACTTTAGGGTCTGGATAGAGTTTTAATTAGTTCAGTTACACAATTTAGAACAGGGTTGGAACAAAGACCAGGAGTGGAAGAGCCAACTTTGGCCAGCCCTGTTTTAGATCATTTAAACAGATCCTATTGTGCGGAGGGCTCGCACTGAAAGCGTAGACACCCTATAGTGAGCAGAACCTGAGACTTTCAGACTCCAGTGTTACATTGTACTGTCATGGAAAGAGACTTCTCGTTTTCTTTTTCAGCCCGTGGCAAGAACAGAAGACAGAGCATCTTTTAGGCTCAGGAAGGCGGAGTAGCTGTAAAGAAAGGGAGAGGGAGAGTGGGGTTTGCATTGCAGAAGAACAAGGAGGACGAGCTGCCCGTTGGAGGAAGCCTGGCTCCTGTGCTGAACTCTTTACATTGAAAAACTTGAATTCCCAGTTACACCACAGCAGACCACCGTCAGTCTGGTTTAGCAACGTTCTCTCAGTATTCATTTCTGCTGTCTCCAGTTACAATTCCCGAGCCTTTTCCATCCAAGAGCCTGCTGGGTAATAAAACCAGGATAAGTCTCCATTGGTAGTTCTGAATGCTTTTATTGCAGTGGGATTACCCAAAGTGGACTTCCTGTTTAGTACCTGAGTGCAATCTTTATTGTGATTCCACAGTAAGTTAAGACATTGTGTGGAGGCTGGCTCTCATTATAAGAGTCTGAGCAACCAGCACTGTTCTGCCTTGCTTCACGGTCCTCTCGTCCCAAACTGAACGTGAAGACACACAACCTATTAACTTATAATAAGGGTAGAAGTAGGAACCTCCTGGTGTAGCCAGGATATTTGATATTGCCCACAAACTCGCTGCACCGCCTAGTATGCAGAACCATGGAGCCAGCAACAGTAAGCACCCTACATTGTTCTCTAACACTGAAGAACGCAGACCTATTCAGTGCAGCCCTGATACGCTGCCTGCTCCTGATTCATTGTATACCTCTCATTCAAGATGATCCAAACTAACCCCAGGCGTGTTTGTGATCTTTCCTTTCCACCATGTGTATTTGCTCTACCTGTCACCCCTGTTTGTGATATTCTCGCATGGGGAAAAATACAGAAGCATACAGTTAAATGACATTTTATAGCAACATCTTTGTCCATACATGTCAGTTAATATACTGTATGCTCATATACAGCTGGTCTTTAAAATGGTGCAATAGCATATATATCTATATATATATAGATATATATAATCTGCAGTTTCTATGGCTGTTCACTTTGACTTAAACTTTACTGATGAATAAATACTATATAAATACAACAAAAACAACAGTAATAACAAAAACAATTAAATAAAATAAATTTGAAATGTATACTTTTGAATAAACTGTATTTTCTGATCTCATCACTGGAATTGCCGGAGTGTTTTTGACGTGGTCTGTGAATAAACTGACGAAGTATTCGGAAGCTGTTTTAAATACAGCACATGTAATAACTAAAGAATTAATATAATGTCTTAAAATGTTTTCATTATTGGAGAATGTGATCATACAGAGGAGTTAAAGAGTGAACTGTATGTTAAACTATTGTAGATGACGTCTAATTGTTTTATAAATGCGGTCTGTTTAGATTTTTGTATGGAATATGTGGTATTAAATATTATGTGTGATTATTTTATTCTGTTATGAAGATTATGAAACTGAATGTATTGTGGACACTGCCAAGCCATAATGACAATGAGAAAAGATAAATAAATCCTAAGTAAATAATTGGTTTGTTTGTAGTTCTGTATCATTACATAGGGGACCAGTTTGGCTCCCATTACATACACATCTCTCCTTGTTTAAAAACTGATGCCAGTAATATTCTGGGTTAAACTTTTTTCTGGGCTGTCCCTCTCATGGCCCTTGAGTTCCACAATATGGTTATTTTGCTTAAGACATCAGGGGTGGAAATAAGACTCCTATTGCATAGCAGTTTCACCCATTCCAGGTTTTAATAGGCACTTGATTATCCACAGTGTATATAGGTAACAAGCTCAGGTGTGTTATTAAACCTAGTAAAACCGGGAATGGACCAAACTGCTATGCAATGGGAGTCTTATGTCCATGCCTTGACATTCAAGGCTCATAATGGGTTTGAAAATACTACAAGGGTAACCTGTAGTATTCGGAAGAAGCCACCTCAAGATGTAAAATAGATGGTGTGTTTAAACATGACACATGTCTGATGACCTCAAATATGCTGCAGCTTCTGGTTAAACCTCATTTAGGTTCTCTCTCTCTCTCTCTCTCTCTCTCCCCCTCTTTTTCACAATGACTTTGCCACTATTCAGTAACCTACTTAGTTTTAGTGAACTGAATTACGCTCCGCTGTGTGACTGTCTTGCCCACGGGACTACATTTCCACCCAAAATTAGAACAGAGAAAATCTCGATCAGAAAAACTTTGCTTTCCAATTTCATCTGATGATGAATTGAGGGCTTGCACCTAATTCCTTCTTCTGAATAGAAATCCATATTATGCTAAAGCTGGCTGCCTGACCTGTACCCCACAGAACACAGTGTATGGTCTGCCCAAAGACGAACTTCTCCTGTGAATCTTTCCTTTTACCTAAAGAATCCATGAGTGTTCTATTAAAAAAAAAGTGCATCTTTCATCCTGCAATCATTGACCCGTTGCCAGTCCTGGTTTCCTGCTCCAGACACTGGATTGTGCAAATCTACTCAGCACAGCCAGGTACGTTATGTAACCTGTGACCTGGACTGAGATTTCAAATGCATTGGCCAATATGTGTGGTGTAGGAATCTATGACTAACCTCATTTGGAAAAGCTGTTATGATTGAAATATTCTAAGTTATTCTACACATGTGTTATTCATTTTCTTTTAAAATAGGCAAGTAGATGATCTTTATCTTGCTTTACAAACTGGCTGGTGCCCAGCATAGAGATGGAAGGACAGGCTGTGTAAGAGCTGGGTAAATGATATACAGTTCAGTATAGAAACTGTGGGCCTTCTTTAGAATTATTTTGTGTCTTCTATAAGGAACCATTCCTAGTATACAGGGAACTGCAGAGGGTTGTATACACTGGGTTCCAACCACACAGTTATAATATTTGGAACCTCTGGCTGGATTCCAAATATGAACCCCCTAAATATGGTTCTATAAATAACACCCGCAGAAACCCTATTTTCTAAGCGTGTATTGTAAGAAAGCAGAACAGCGAGCTTCTCTTACGATGCGGATCGAAGCTCTTTGGACCTGTATTTTCTATTCCCACATGTAAATAGGAACTGCTGTTTTGAAAATATATGCCATGATATTATCAAATGATGCTTCCCAAGCACGGCAATGGAAAAGTTTCTTACTGTAGTGTTTTAAACAGCTTGAATGCCCGGTTGTAAGAATACAAATGTGTCGACTTGGAATGGAACCAACCCTACTTTTAAATCCGGTCCCCGCTTAATCAGTCACCCACCTTGCTAAATGTGAACTCGTTAACACCTGAGGAAACAGGTGCTGCCTTTGGCGAATGGCCTCTATTTGAATGAATGCATATTTTAAATAGACAATGGTTCACAATTAAATTAAAACCGCAGCTCGGATTGACAAATGAAGCGACGCCGTTTTAAGCATTAACTAAACTTTCATAATGTTTACAAGTCGAAAGGGAGGGTGTTACGCGTATTTGCAATATAAAAAGACCGCTTACCCACTTTTCTCTATCGTACAAAACAAACACATTGTCCAAAACAGTAACCTACCGTTTACTTAGAAACAAATAGAGCTCTCGCCGTGCAGTCTAACTGGGCGTGGCTTCAGCAACCAAACCAGAAAGTTTGTCTTGGGTTAAAAAAAAAAGGTTGATCTGGAAATCCACAACAATACACTAGCAGCAGGGGGTGTACACTTCAAAGAGAAAAAGCCTGATCTTCGATTATACCTTCCCGGTGTTGCTGTGCCGGCTTTATTGAAATGCTGCTGGAAGAGCGGATTATCACCCTTTTCAAACGGAACCTGCAGCACACGCTCACCTACTGGAGCGTGTTCTTCAGTTTCGGACTCTGCATCGCTTTCCTTGGTCCGACGATCCTGGATCTCCGCTGTCAGACACAGTCCACCTTGCAGGAGATCACATGGGTGTTTTTCTCGCAGCAGTTCTGTCTGCTGATCGGCAGCTCCATCGGAGGAATATTCAAGACGTGAGTGTACTTAGTTCTGCATCACGACACACCATCCCTATTATTAGTATTGTATTTACAATGTGTTTATTTATTTATTAATTTATTTAATAAGGGTTATTAGCTTCCAGAAATGTACCCATCATATTTCAATGCAGTATGTCGCATATTCAAATTATATACCCCTTAATATATTTCGACAAGGGTACTGTATGGCTAGGGTGACATGGGTCATACATCATATTATTGTATCCCCGTTATTGTTTAAAATAATGAAATTAAATACTGCTTTGCTTGCTTGTAATCTGGGGGGGGGGGGGAAATATATCACATTAAAAGCATCAAGTGCAATACAGCATAGTGAGGCAAAGATATAAAGCGTTATGTTAAAGAACAGTACTGAACATGAGTCATGTATCTCAAGAAAAGGGGAGGGGGTATACAAACTGGAATTACTGTGCAGAATTACCAGGATAAACTTTTATATGTATAACTGGGTGCTATTTCCTTCCCAGAAAAGTGCCTGATTTCAATTAGTTAGCCACCACACAAAAATGTATTTCCACCAGGGACTAATGTCATTAAATTATTAGAACTCATTCTCCTAATGCAGGCTGGACTTTGTGATGTCCATACAGTTAAGCATCGGGTTGGGGGAGTCGCTCCAATACAAAGAGCCTGTGTTTTGTCATTGGCATCACAAGTTCATAATGACTTTCATGTCCCGCTTCAGTAATGATGTACTCAGAAAACAGTCCAGGAATAATATATGTTGTAATAATAAACAGAGAGGTAGAAGTATGTTACAGCTATCGAGATGTTTTATTGTGTGAGCTAACTGAGACGTTTCCTATTTCATTTTTTGCTAAGCAGTCATCTTGTCACGATGACACTCGGATCCTACATTTAATAACTCTCAACGGACACAAAAGCTAATACACAATTTAGTGAAGCTTACAGAGAAACTCGGGCCCCGTCTGGGTATTTCCATATAAAACCATTTCATTAGTTTATCAGTTAGGATTACCTTTGAAGTCTATACAATTATAAATGGCAATATAAGATGCAAGCAGGTGCTTTGAAAGTGGCTTCTAGTTCTATTATATATTAACCCCAATTGTTATATGAAAGTTAGCAAATGCAACATATGGTAACTAACTCCATGTGGTAGTAATGGCCTGTTAATGTCTAACCCTGTTTTTATCAATCTCAGTATACAGTGTTCGTGGTAACTGATCGCTCTCTCAACAATCCCAGTGTGCCTCCGAATGCTTTAGTCCCATGTCTCTCTCATGGAGGGCGATGGTAAATTGAAACTTTGAGAAATGAATGTTCCTACGTCGCAACTGGATGGTGTGTTTGACAGAGCAGCTTTTCAAAGATATCGGGTACCGCTGGCGATACTACTTGGCTGATGAGAAAAATAAAACAGAAGGGGCTTTTGTTTGAGGCGCCTTTCAGTGTTTTTTTTTGATGAATTGCTTTACATGGCATGCAATTTTCACCTTTCTTGGGGAGTTTCCATTGCGACCTATTTTCCCAAGGTTTGGTAACCAGTGTTGGGAAAGGGATTGTAATCTTGATTTTAATCTCACTTGGGGGAGGGAGGCACCCGATTGTGCCCCCACCCCCACCCCCCCCAGCCCCGCCCCCAGCCTCTCTCCGTTTAAAAGCAGCATTATACATAAAAATTAACAACTAATATGGGGAACTGTTTTCAGCCTATCCCTTGCTTTGCCTGAGTAAAATTAGGATGCTGGGCTCCTGGGAGGAATCGCATGATTGTGTGACCCGTAGCAGTCCATAGCAGTATTATGAGAACATGTAACTAACACACACACATTGATTAGAAACCGTAAACTTCAGTTATATGACAAATACTAGTAATGGGTCATTAAAATGTTATTGTACTACACTGTTATTCGTTGCTGATCACCAGGACCTTAAACGTCCCATTTCTAGATGTTTTGTAGTAAGGTGTATCTCGGTTCTCCCTCCCCCTGTCCCGCAGGTTATTCTGCTCCTTGACGGGTCTCTTTGTCTCCTCCCTGCTCATCTCGGTAGTCTTTGCCATCATCCCGCTGTGCCACAATGTCCTGCTGCTGGCAGTGGTCATGGCAGTGGCCGGGCTGGCCATGGGCGTCATCGACACCATCGCCAACATCCAGCTGGTTAAGCTCTATCAGAAGGACTCGGCCATCTTCCTGCAGGTCTGTTTCTCTTCATTTGTCCTCCATGACTTCAGAAACACTCAATTCCTTGAGAAAACAGGGAGTTGATTAGATGCTCTAAGAATATCCAACCTCCAGCAGGGTACAGATTGATCAAATCATCCCCTTGGTCAAGTATATGGGCGTTTTAGCTAGTGCCTTCATCAGTGTACTAGCTGAAATGTTTATCTACTTTACTTACAAAACTATCATCCCTAACTCCTGATGCACGCAAACGAAATCTGAACAGAACTAGGGTAAGTAACCTGTTCTGACAAAGGGCTAGATTCATTGAGCAAATTATAACACAGCAGGAGAGGCATGACTAAGCTATTCCTACAGGGCTCTTAAACACACTGATGCATGAAGTTTGGCAGCATCAGCACATCATTGTTCCCTTTTAAAATAAAAACGGTACCAAAGCAGCACTAGACTTCTTTGACCTCAGATGTCATCTTCAATGTCTCGTCAACTAGCTTTGCTTCTTTGGTTTTATACTTGGGGGGGTAAAAAGCAAACGTGAAAAATGCCATTGCTTTGCAGTGCACATAAAAGGCAATACACATATTCTCTGTGGTAAAACAATATCCTGTGTGCATTCCTGGGTAGCTCTATATGACCTTTTTAATGATGTGTTTGACATTTCCTTTACCTGTTTTATGATGTCTGGAATCGTTCCGGAGATTTTTTCTTTTTTATAGTGCAGTTGACTCGCTGTAATTGAGCCACCAAACCCAGAAGCACTCTGAACAATTGCAAACATCATAATGCCTAATATCTGATTGTCTCTATACTGTACATTACAGGAAAGCAGTGGTGGGGGTCCAATAGAAAAAGCTCTGTGGCATTTAGAAAGTGCTCATCTGTGGCTGCGGCAGTTCTGTGATCCTTTGCTCCCGTGTGAAGTTCCTTGTATATCGTTTCCAGTTTTGTGTCCTTTCTGTCTCTTTCGTTCAGGTATTGCAGGGCTGCCTACTCCGTGATAGTTGCTTTACCAGGACCCCTACAAACCTAACTCTAACTCTGCAAACCTGTCTGTGATGTAGTGTCAGCTGTTCTGCTTTCTGATTCCCTGCAGGCTCTGCATTTCTTCATTGGCTTGGGTGCCCTGGTGAGCCCCCTCATTGCGGACCCTTTCCTCTCGGAGACCAACTGCTTGCAGGGCAACAACACCAGCAACACCACCGAGATCATGCACCACATCCGGCACACGCTGGTCGGCCCGTCTGCCAGTAACCTGTCCCAGTACAAGCTGCCCATGGAGGGAGAGGTGGTCACCCAGGTCTCCTACGCATTCTGGATCATGGCTCTGATCAACGTGAGCCAATCTTTACTGCTTTCCAACTGTGGATATCACAGGGTTCTAAATAGAGGCGTGGCTAGTGTGAGGTCATTTCAAATACGTTTTTGCTTGTGATTTCAGGGACGGAAATAAGACTCCCATTGCTAACAGTCTGATCCATTCCTGGTTTTACTATGAGTGCTTGTTACACATACACTGTGGCTAATCAAGCTCATAATAAAAACTGGACTGGTTGAAACTGCTATGCAATAGGAGCCTTCTTTCCATCCCTGGTTTATCTGCATTATGGTTTTCGTGATCATTACTTTTGCAGCTCACATTAATTCAGAATGCAATGCAATTTTTAAACCTGTACTGTAGATATGATGTGATAGTGTACTGATGGTTAAACTAGGGGACAATGTAACAGGGCAAGGACAAGAGCTGTGCAATCACCCTTCAACAAGTATTTAAAAAAAAAAAAATAGAGAAATGAAATCATGCTGTATGACACAGTGCATTGTAACTGGTAGGCCCAGTGTTTACTCATGCTGTGTGATACTGCTTAGTCCTGTTCACAAGCACCTCAGCAGCAGCTGGAAAGCTGGATGGTTCAGGGTGATTTCTCATCCTGAACCATGTTTGCACAAGCAAGGTGTGACCGCGTTGTATTAGAAAGGAAAGGTTGGCCTGACCTGTTAACCCGAATCAAATGATCTTCAGTGGCAATGCAGTGGGTCGGTATTACTATGAGACTGCCATTGGTAGAATAGTACTGTTTCTGTGACCAATCGTATCACAATAACTATGAACCAATACCCACTAATAATCCCATGGCACCATATCAGTACCAGTTACTGTATTAGAGCCAGTATACGATATTTGTTCCATTGCCAGTGCTGGTATAACCTGCAGTTCTGTTTCAGGTTTTTTCAGGTAATACGCTGGTTGTTCAGAGAAGTTTTATTGCAGAAGGGGAAAAGCTTTTTATACTGTAAATGGAATACAATGATGGTGAGGGTTGTTGTGTGGTGTAGTGGTTAGGGCTCTGGACTCTTGACCGGAGGGTTGTGGGTTCAATCCCCAGTGGGGGACACTGCTGTTGTACCCTTGAGCAAGGTACTTTACCTAGATTGCTGCAGTAAAAACCCAACTGTATAAATGGGTAATTGTATGTAACAAATAATGTGATATCTGTATAATGTGAAATAATGTATAATGTGATATCTTGTAACAATTGTAAGTCGCCCTGGATAAGGGCGTCTGCTAAGGAATAAATAATAATAATAATAATAATAATAATAATTATGAACTGCTCTTCCATGCCAGCTGCCTGTGCCCATCGCCGTGTTCCTGCTGATGAAGAGGGAGAGGATGGTTCCCTGCTGCAGGAGCTCCAGCCCCCCTCTCCTCACTCAGGATGAGATGGCCATGGAGACACAAAGCACGGACGCACAGGACCCATCCAGCAAGGACTCTGACATGGAAGGTAGGGGAGAGAGCCAGAGCTGAACCGAACAACCACCAGCTGAATGCGGCATGTTAATCCAGAATTATATAAAACACTTGTGCGAGACAACCCTGCCCTGGTGGGATCTTCGCCTCTGACTTTTTTATTTTCTTACAATAACTGAGAGCAACGCTTTTGAGATGAACCAGACGAGCACTGCTGGTCCGAATGGCCTCGTCTCGTTCATTCCGTTCCTCCTTCTTCTTCTTATTCCCTTATCCCTCAGTCGTATGATATGTTGCTCTGCTGAAAGGACCCTAGATTGGTAGAAGTAGTAAAAACAAGTGGAGGTTGAGAAGCTGGGCGCTGAGCTGTGTGTTCCCCTGCAGGTCACGGCAGTCTGTTCAGTTGCTGTCGGGGGGAGCACCTCCAGGGCGTCCCCGTCTCTTTCTTTGGAATCCACATCTTGGGGGGGCTGGTGCTGTTCATGACCGATGGCATCGTGGTGAGTGGGCAATGGGAACAGGACCACTCCTGAAGTAAATACAGAAGTCGCTTTTTTCATTGACAACGTGTACGATAGTTTAAACAGTAACCTGCTGTTTACACAAAAAAGTTAGTCTGTTTATTATACTATTAAACATATTTACTGCCTTACTTATTGGTACACAGATGCTTAATAAATGCAGTACATCATACATAGCAGTGATCAGAATACCACATAATGCAGTCTGTTACATCTTTACAAACTACACTATAAAATACAGTGACTCCAAATTTCATAGGAGAACAAACAACACTTTTTATAATATTTCGGGGATGGAAATAAGACTCCTAATGCATAGCAGTTTCATCCATTCCAGGTTTTAATACAAGCTTTATTAGACAGTGTATAGGTAACAAGGTATAGGGGTCTTAATAAACTCCTAGTAAAACCAGGAATGGTTCAAACTACTATGCAATGAGAGTCATAGTTCCATGCCTGCAATTACAAGGCATTTTCTCCTTTCAAGAAATTGGAGCAGATTACTTAAGAACATGCTTCAATGCACGTTTCTCGTCTCTTCTCCAGGGGGAGTACTCTGGCTTTGTGTACAGCTATGCGGTAGCCGACCCCATGAAAATGGCCCACAAGACGGCTGGCTATTTAGCCAGTGTGTTCTGGGCGGCCATCACCGTGGGCAGGCTGGGGGCCATCCCGCTCTCCTATCGATTCAAACCCGCTGGCTTGCTGCTTGTAAACCTGGTAAGGACAGAGGCCTGCTCCGTCCAGGCAAGGCAAAGATGTTCGTTCAGGCTCTCACTGCAGAGTAATTCCAATTGTAATGATCTTCTGATGAAATATTGAATAACATATTGGTTTGAAATGTATTGTGGTATATGTAGTGTCCTTTGAAAAGGAGGTAAAGATAGCTAAATGCATTGGGATATGGAACCATGTGGTTTCTTGTAACTGGCTTTCAGATCCAAGCTGATTTGGAATGCTAACTAGCTGCCTATTAATGTGACTTTTGAAAGTTCGATTCTGTTGCCTCCACCTGCTCCTATCGTCAGGATACTATTGCTCCTGTATAGTGATCCTCTCTGGTGTCCCGGGTTGTGTGCTTACATCCCCTCTCCCCCCCTCTCGTCTCTCCAGAGTGGAGTGATTGTCACAGTCTTGCTGCTTCTGATCTTCTATAAGAGCACAGCGTTCCTCTTCGTGGGGACCTGGCTCCTGGGCATGTTCCTCAGCAGCATCTTCCCCTGCATGCTGGCCTACACAGAGGACATCCTGGAATACCAAGGTAGCGTACTGGTGCACAGGGTCGCCGGTTCACGCCCAGCCTCTGCCCAGTTACATTTTTAATCCAAGATTTAAATGGTAATACAAATCCAAAAGGGTGTAGTATTTTACTAAATGTGTAACCAAACAATTTCACGAAGGTCTTTCATTTATTTATTTTTTCAGAATGTGCAATCATTTATAGCGCCTTTATACATTTCACACCGTTGAAAACCAAAGGAACATTTGTATTAAATACAAAAATGAAATATAAAGATGACTATAAGTACTAGATCAAGTCTTCTTTAGAACCAGATTCAAAGTTTAACACGAACTCTGCTAAAATTGCTTTGCCGTCCTAATGATTCATTGGCAGTCTTTGCTTTTACCCTTGATTCTGCATGAAACTGACCTATGTATTACAGACTGGAAGCTACTGTCTTTTGAGACAGGTGGTTTTTAGCACCTTGATTAGCTTTCTAACCCATTGCTGGTCAGGTGGAAATTTCTTTATGGTTCTGTGGGTAACGTGTGGTGTTCTTGTTTCTCAAAGGCTGTGCTACGACTGTTTTAGTGACCAGTGCTGGAATGGGAGAAATGGTCTGTCAAGTAATGGTTGGATCGGTAGGTACCGCTCTACCCTTCATCTCCTGTATGTCCAGAGTGATAGCTAGGCGACGGAGGTACTGTACGTGACTCCTGTGTAAACCTGTTCTCCGCCAAGTGTTTAATTAAAAATAACTACCTGAACTAGTTACCTGCACAGTATATCTGGTGGTTGTTGTTGTTTGCCAGTGTCTTTGCTGTTTTTCTTTTTAATTATTCCGTTAAAAGCAATGCAAAACAATCTGTGCTATAAATAATATAAATAGAAAACAGACAGCAATGCGTCTCTGACGCAAGTTTTTACAATAACATGTACTGCTTGATACGACCACCATTGATATTGTGAGATCTGCTATTCATTAGCATAACATTAAACATCTCTCTCCGTCTCTCTCCCTTTTAGATCATTCAAATTAAGGGCAGCTACAGCTTCCTGTTGTCCGGGATGATCATTGGCTGCCTGGGCTTCGTCCTCTTCTTCATCCTGCTCTTCTTCCACAGAAAGCACAAGCAGCATCTCGCAGGTACAACCCAACCAAACCCAACCCAACCTAACCCATGGGCATCAGAACAGCCTGATGGCTTTTTTATTATTTGTATGTAGTGCTAGCATGAAATAATTGCATACAGTTACCGTAGTTTGTTGTTTAGTGCTTTTTAAAAGCTGGTAGAAGGATAGCGGTTTATCCTAGGGCCAGTAATGTTACCGAAAGAAGACCTAAATAGCTTCAGTGTCTTGTATAGAAAAAATAGACTTCCATATGGGTATTAGTCCTGCTGTTTTGAGTTATCTTTCCTAGACTGCTCGAGTGCACTTTTGAGTGGAGTTTGTTTTGTAGGGGGCCCTGGAAAATCACACATCACGGAATAGGCAGCATTGTAACCATGATCAAAAGGAAAGGAGAGACAGAGAGGACACAAAACTGGACATGATATATACAGGAAACTTCACCCGAGAGCAGAGGATCAGAGAACTGCTGAATTCTAAATGCCACACGGCTTTCTCTACTGGACCCCCACCACTGCTTTCCTGTAATGTACAGTATGGAGACAATCAGATATTAGGCTAATTTATTGAAGTATTTATTATATCCTTTTCACAGTAATAATGTTTCACCCTGAATAAATTGTTATGCAATTCAATTTTTGACAAAGCTGAGGTGTTCATCCATATATGTTTCTGAAAGAGGCTGCTTAATAGATAACGCACTGCTTTGAGTTTTTTTTTTTTTTAAGGCATTTGCCAGGTTGATTTCTCGGGTATGAATTCCAAGGCATGGCTCCCCTCCACTGTGCTCCTGCTTGTGTATTAGTTATAATGGGAATGCTGTGCGATTGACATCCCTTTGAGGGTTTCCTGCAGTTGTTTTCAGGGATTCTGTTTTCCCTTTAACTCGGTATCTTGGTGTTCTGAGCCTGCCTTAGCCAATGACAGACGAAGCACCAGCTCTGGCTGCAGCTGTCTGCTCCAATCAGACAGACGGTGACACTGCTAGGGGAGGCTGGCAGCGGTGGTCCAAACCAGGAAGTTATTTGGAGAACAGTACTGGAGCCTCTAAAGAAACAGAAGTAATCTTCAACCCATCGAATGCCAGCATAATCTAGAGGCAACAATATTAACTTTCAGTGCAGGTTATATATATAAATACTGTAGCTTCATACAGTAAGTAACCACCTTACTTGTTTACGTATAGGTTTGAAGGTGAATTGTGAACAGTTCCCCCCCTCCCCTGTAGATAGTTGTACACATGATGTAGTGTTGTTTTGATCTGTTCTTTGGTAGCTTCAGTTATTTTATTTCTTGCCCTGAGGAACAAAAAACAAATGTGTTCCTTTTATAATGCAGGTCCTAACCAGTCTTGTTTCTCAAGCCTTTGTGGAAAGCGCCAAAAAAATGTACGAAAAAAAATGATATATTTACTTGAGCAGCTTGGCAGCTAGACATGTCTGGAGGGTTAGAGCTGAATGCGAGAAAAAAACACACCTGCAAACCTATTGAAAAATAAAAATGTATTTAACAGACCTCGGGAATAAAACTAATATTTAATATCACTTGTTACTAAATCTCCAGCACCTTCAATAACACGTTTATACAGGCTAATAATCGGTGCAGTGACAGTGATTAAGGGCACGATTTTGTAAATAGACAATTACAAGGAATAGTCACGGCCAAAAAAATATATATATATAATATTGTAACATTTAATATGTATGCTAAATAAACATGCAATGTATTTAACAGTACCTTTCCAAACAACCATAACAGCAATATGCTTACCTTTTTTTTTAATTCCCTGTCCGATGTAAAATAATTAATAAGCAAGCACTGCTAGTAATTGATTCTTTGAATGAAGCGCCTCCCTTTCAGGGGTTTCGCGGGTCATTTTGAACCCTCCTCTCTTCAAGTGTTTTATAATACGGTCGCAGAGCTGGAAGCAGAAAGGTAAAATGGGATAGTACGGTGCAAGGAAAGGGGGACACATAAGCCTGTATTAGTTTAGATGTTTGCAGTTCCAGAAATGTAACTTTTACTGGTGGCTGTGGTGTCTCCAGGACGTATGTTCCTGTATCCAAAAGAGAAGTACACATGAAAATATTTGTACAATAAGTGCTGCAGGGTATGTGCTTTTGAAGTATAGTATTTACTGAAAGTAGGTGTTAAGATTATTGTGGGGCGGCAGGGTCAGTTGAAAAAAAAATAAAAGCATTGAAGCTTTAACAAAGCAGTGGCAATCGATGAATGTGTCTAGAAATAAAATTAACAGGATCATTATTGGCATGATATCATAACCGATTTGAAGTTGATCAAAAAAAAATTCTACTAGTTGAAGAGGTTTTGACATACGTCGCTAAAAATGTGACACTCTCTGGGAAGCTAAGGGATCTATAGCAGAATGTGATTGTGAAATGCTTGAGTTGTACAGTGCCTCTTTAGAGTCTATAGCCAATACCCCGGGGGTTCCCGCACAATAAACCCTTTTTGGGGTTTCTCCGAATCCCATCGGCACACAGATTGTACCCCTCCGAGATCATCTTATCGGTCCAGCTTTAGAGCATTTCCAGCTAGAGAGATCTATTTCACCAATGTCTGTTTAGTAAATAATGCAAGTGCAATATCATTGAATGAGAATGTCAATTAGAAACAGTTATGTATTGTAGAAAACACTAAGTATACCTAATGTGTGTTAGAATTCTGATGCATGAAGATACCATGAATTCATACATTTTTATATATATGTATTGTATATTTGGGGGAAAAAACGCTGGTGTTTTGATTGTAAATACTGTAGCACAATTGAATTATAACGTTATATGCCAAGATGTATTAATAAATACAATGATGAATAGTGTGTTATTGCTCAGCTGCTGTATGGCTCAAATGACCTTTTTTATTTGAAATACTGCATAACATTCAAAACATATGACTGGTTAATTACCTTATCTTATCTTAGATAAGGCAGACCAAGATTAGTGCTTTTCAGGGTCGATGTACTTGGAATTAAAAACAAAGGCATACCTGATCTCTGTGTTGCTGAAGTGTAGGTCACATCCACTTTCCCCCTGGCTCAGGAGCTGCGACGTGTAAATCCAAGAGCTAAACACCCTCCCTCGGCTGGGTGTTGGCGGAACGGAGGAAGGCTCTTAACAGCCTCCCTCTGCGTCACTCTCTTGATCAGGACACCAGCTTCAAATTCACACAAGAATGAGAGGAAAGCAGCACACAAAACAGATAACTCCACACACTGAATCATGAATTCACAATGACAAAGCAGCAAATTCAAGCTGTCTTTGTCATTGTGTCATCAGGTGAAACATTTGTTTACTCCTTTTTCTAAACTTATTTTATTTTAAAATAAAAACTCTTTTTGTTTATTGGGTGCTTTTTTTTCCTTTCTGGCAATATTGTGCCAAGTCCAGCCCAAAAGTTTCTGATTAGTTTTTCCTGTGGCACATATTCCCAATCAAGGATACCGTGGCATCTCCTAACCAATGCATGCCCAAGACACCAAGGAGCACCATGTAGCCTTCAATAACTAAGCATGTCAGGATATCTAAATTGGAGTAGCCAGATTCTGAAACAGCACAGCAAATCTTACAAAACTCCACGTCCACTTCTGGCACCTGCATACGCAAACACAGTCTCCGTTCCCATGGTGTGCAGTAATCGTGCCACAACAATGCCCGTAGTTCAAAGGTTCCCAGATCCACACCGGGAGCCATTGTTCTTCCACATCAGTATTTATAGCTTCTTCCAGCTCAAGGGCATGACCTTGCGTCTGCCACGGCTCGTTCATTCAGCACTGCGAGGCTTTCCCATACATGTTGTCACTTAGCACAATATACCCTGGTGTACAGAACTTCTCAGCTGTTTATTCCACACAAAGGGCAAGTGTTGACAAAAATAAGGGCTTGAGGAGTTTGGCAGCCACTGGAAGCATCATTTCTTGTATATTTGTTTGACTGGCTGGCTTTGGCAGCATGGGAGATGACAGTATTGTGTTTGGTTGCATGGGTAGCTGTCCTGTACTCGGCTCACACACACTCCATTTCCTGGGGTCTTAAGATCTATTTTAGTAAAACGCATTATTATGAATAAGCCATACTCACTTCTACCAGTTTAAAGTAAAGGGAGAACAAAATCTATTTTTCAAATGTAGCCTCTGAAGGACAGAAACACACACACACACACACACACAGATATATTTCATTTTTGGCCGTCACTTTTAGGCAAAATTCCCATCCGCTCATGTCCTTTCTTTTTTCTACAGACGTACCAGAGATCCAATAGTGACTGGGTTTAGACCCCCAACAAACTCATTCACCTAGAAGATAATCCAGTTAAATTACAGTATTCAGAGATATTGATTTGTCCACCGGGTGGCACTGTGGGCTATGGGAAATGTATACCATTTCAAAAGGGGAAGTTATTTCAGCTATACCCATAATAATATTTAAATTTCAATTTTTTTTCTTTACTAGTTAACTTATTAAAAGAAACAAACAGAACAAATTCTGGTTGTTGCAATAATACAATTTTAATTCCTGTTTACCCTTGTTAAAATTAAACATGTCCCCATAAACCATGTACTGAACATAGCCAAAATACATTTGTGTAAACATTTCAAAAGCATAAAACAAATAAAACAATATGGATCATTGCAGAAGAATAATGTATACAAGCATTTAGTTATTTTTGTCAGTTTTATATGCAAAATATATTCTTTATTTTTTAACCACGAAGTACAAACTAAAGAGTTCAGACAGACCAATATATGCTGAATAATAATAACAATAATCCAAATCTTGTTATGTAGGAGAATTTGCAGCACGGTTCTGCTGCAGTACAGCCTTTAACATTTAAAAACTCCCCACCCTTCGTTAGCTCCAACACCATTTTCACTTCTCTCCCAATCATTGTAGAGCACAAGCAGATACTGCATTGGCGTGCATTTTAAATGGCAACCCTAATACAAATACAGTACTCAAGAGTATGTCCAAGTACATACATACTGATGCTCATCCTCGCAATAACACTGAGCTAAACAATATCCTACCCAAGTTCCAACATACCCAAGGTTCTACAGATAGATGTACATATAAAACTCTAAAAAGTGTTTGCAATCATGCCGATGCCTTCGTTATTTGCCTGGGATTTGCATCCCTAGCAGGGTGGAATAAATAACATAGCTTCTAGAAATGTTTGATTGGCTGTGACTCACTCTCTGACCGTTCTGTAACGTGCATTAGAAATGAAAACCTCTACTGCACAAGGATTGTAAAAAGAAGTGAAAATGATGCTAAAAACGGTACAGAAATAGTAAAAGGCTAGCAGGTGTCACTTCCTAAAAGGCTGCAAGGTAATATGGGAAGTGTAGTTTCCAAAGGGTTGCACTATCAGCTGGGTAACAAGGTTAACTGGAATTCATTCAAAAACAAACGTAGTCATGCAAACACTAGAGTACAGTGTACAGACCTGACAGGGTCATGCTACTGCAGCAATGTTATCTACGCAATCTCAAATTGAAGCCTGGGCCTGCTGAGCTATTTAGATCAAAACAAAAGGGGAAATATCCTTCTCAAAGTTTGGGTTTGTTGAACATGCCTTTGTCAAGGGAAAGTGTGTTTGACAACAAACAGCGAAGGTACTTATAAACTTTTTGTGCAGATTTACTCAACACTGCATGTTTGAGAACGCACACACACGTCTAAAAAGATATACAAATTACCATTTAAACACAGAGAAGAACAAAAACAGATAAGCTAAAACAAAAATCACATATTAGAAAACAGCAATGCAATGACATTTAGGAAACTGTACTGCAATGCCTGCAGTATGTTTTTAGGGATCATGTAAGTGCCAACAAGCTGCAGCCAGGGTTGGGCTCAATACTTGCTTATTCAATTCCAATTCCTTTTTAAAATCAATTCCAGTTCCAGTTCCAGTTCCAATTCCATCAAAGGAATTGGAATTGATATTTTAGAGATGTGATTGTTCAAATGCCTGCATTTGAAGCTAATTTAATTGGCCAACAGTGACTTTGATTGAAGTCATTCGTTGCCACTGTGAGAAGCTCATTTTAACAGAATGCTGCTAATTGCAATTTTGATCAATAACGTGTTGGAATTGATTAAAAGGGAACTGATTTTACAAAGGAATAATGAAATAGAATTGGAACTGAAAAACAGGAATCGACCCCAGCCCTGGTTAAACCAAATCAAATGCAGGTGCAAAAAAGACATGGCAACATTAATAAACGACGCAGTTAAAATTTAAATTCCTTGAACCAGTTTCCATGAGCACTGCAGAGCTGAAACTTATGAAAGTATCCTAAAAATATATATTTTTAATGTACAATATTACACATTTTTTCACCCTCTTTAACAAGGGTGGCGTAGTCGGACTGTTAACTGTCCCACTCCTGTCAAAAGAAGGTTTTACAACCTGGGCAGAACTGCTGCTCATGCGTGTTACATGACACAGCACAGCACGAGAGAGTGCAAATGTGCAACAAGGGATTCCAGTTTTGGGCTTTGTGAAGCAACCAGATTTTTGCCCCAAAGACATGTAAATGAGGCAGCAAGGAATGGAATGACAAAACAAGAAAATAAAAAATGCAGCGTGGTCACTGTAACCACAGCTTACCACAAAGGAAAACCAGTTAACTAGGAAAAAAATAATAATAAAAAAAAAATCTGTGCTACTTGAAATTACATTGCCTACACCAATGCGTATTGACTAAAAGCCTAGAAAAAGAAAAAAATATATAATGAAAAAAGAAGAATGTATTCATGAAGACAGATGATGATCGGATTTCCTATAAAATATAAAACATAAGACATGAAGTTAAGCTTGGCTCCACCAGAACCCATGGACAATCTGCAGAGCATTTGTAGTTCCTTGAGATTCATAACAGGGAAGTCAACAATCAAGTCTATATATTGACTGTCCTACTGGTGCTTAAGACAGCAGCCCAAGACCAAAAGCATGCTCCACTGGGCAAACAACTGGGATCTTCACACTTGATGTGAGTAGTTCATAGAGAATCAAATATCCTATCGTCTCCATCCCTACCCCAGGACTAGGAGACCAAAACTCAAGACCCACCAGTTTCTGCAGGATCACCATCTCTTATGTCCTTCTGGACTGAAAGGTGAATCTAAGGTTTTAAAATCCAAAGGGCCACTGCTAGTACTTAGCAGGCTGCTGGTTCGGATTTAGTCGGCTGCTACCTACAATGGCTTTGTGAAACCAGCCACAATTCCCCAACTTTCATGAGCATCTGCACCGGTTTCACTGTCCTCTGTGCATCTTATTGCTTCCTCACTTTGAAAAGCCACTCCAGATACACCACATAGACTACGCTTCTCCATGTGCCGCAGCTCATTGAGGGTAGGAAAATTGATTTTGATTCATTTAAAAACCTTAGGAACTACTCCTGCAGGGGGCAGAGACTCCCCTGTGCTCGATCCAATTGCGGCATCTCCAAGGTTCTTTGGTTGGAGCCCTGGAGGAGATGGGGGGCAAGCTGAACTCAGCTATACGAACGGCCTGAGAGACTGGAAGGATCAGAGCTTCTCCTGGTACTGTACAAGTCTTGTATGGGTTAAGTCAGTTCATAATAGATGTCTCCTATTTGTCAGTTACAAAAGATCACTTGTAGGTTTGTGAGCTGAGAGGTTCTGAAAGCATGGCATCCTTGGAAGCTGGGTTCTTTGGATAATGCCTACAGTCTTGGACAAGTGTACATACATGTTACTGTATAACTACACAGAACTTACTCAAACTGCAATGTTCATGATGTGTTGAAGGTCTCTTTTAAGATGCGGTTAGGAGATCATGCATAACAGAATGATGGTCAAGCAAGTCAACATGTTTAAAAACAGAACAGCGCTTAGTTCAAAGATCTCCACAGACCCTTTCTGTAAGACATGCTGATAACCAAGAGTGTTTGTTTGGCAGGGTTTTTTTTGGTCACCTTGTATGGTGGCCATACCCCTTTGGTGAATCCGCAGTTGGCTTTTTCTGTTTAAAATCTGGACCAGCCGTGGATAGAGCCGTGGGCGGGACAGAGTGCGGACTTGATTCGTGGGCTTGTCCACTATGTCCTCTGGGGGTCTGGGGACAGGGGGCCGGGGGTGTTGGAGCCATCCATATTGGGGATAGGTAACGGCAGGTGGCTGTTGAAAACACTGGGGAACTGAAACAGAGAAAACAGAAGAGGAGGACGAGTAAGGTAGTGCTGGGAGGAACGTGGGCTTTTCATGTTTGAATATTCTTTAAAAATTTAAAACAAATATTAGAACAAGCTGCAAAACAAGTACAAGTATAATTTAAACTATATTACATGCAAGAAAAAAAACTCTCAAATTAAGGTACAATTTCGGTCCGGTTAGAGAGAAGTCCAAGGAAACAATTTTCTCCGATGCTGCACAGCAACACTTTCATGCCTTCTGCAAACCTGACTTCTACCTTCACTTATCTAAACAAGCAGAAAATGTTAAAATCCTTCAATGTCAACAGACCATAAAAACAGGACGTACATAGCTTACATGCTGATTGTGCAGTGTAAGCATTTCTGTTATGATATGACCCTCAAAGTCAGACTAGTTAATCATTGACATTGGCTGAGAACAGTAGAGCGATGAAAAGAAACACGACAGTGGATTTTAAAACTGTGGTTACATGTCAAATACACTTTGCACTGTTACCTGAAATAAGGTGTGTGCTCCTTGCCTTCTGGCAGGACTGAGGGGCGCCACTGGACTGAGCGTGCTCCAGAAGTGTATATTGGAGAGCAAAGGGCTTGGAGTCAACAGCAACGTGGGGGTCTGTAAGAGAGAGAAACGTAGGAGTCAATGAAGTTTAACAAATATTGTGAGCACACTGGAGAACACCGTGCTCAAGCCCAGCTGTAAAGCAGGCATTGTGGGAGGATGTTTTCGATCCAGGATACAGAGAAACAAGGAATTGATAAAGTGGGGTGCATTTGATCTTGTGCAGAAGAAATGTGTGTTCTGTGTCTGGAAGAACATTGTTATGTGGGTGGTTACAAGGGGCATAGGCAAGATATTTAAGACAGGCACTCGTTAGTGCTAGTGAGAAAAGCTACCTGAATCTTCTCCTGATGACAGACCGTCGCTGTACCTGAGTTCTCTCAGAACATTAGGTAACTGATCACTATCTGATTTCAGTTGCTAGGTGCTACATTGCTGTGTCTAATGATGATGTTTGAGCTATGCGTGTGTAACTTTTAAATATTGGAATCAATAAATGGACACTTACTAACATAGCAAATGATATTATGCAAGCTCATTTGCAGGCATCAAATTAGTTTCCTTACACAGAGAGAGAGAGAGATGAACTGGACACAGACCTGTCAGCTTCACTTGTGGCACACGCTATACAGTACAGTGTTCCCTCTCTGACTTGCACATTATTATTACAGAAATGAACACAACGAGCATCCTTTAATAGCATGCTTATTACTTTCATTCCAACACACTGTCCATTTGCATTGAAAAAACAGAATACCGGCAAAACACTTCATAATGAATCAAAATCCTCAGTCTTGGCATAAACAGCCGGGAGACATTTGTGTATCTGCTTCTCCTGATTGATGCAACACCATAAAAATAGACCATAGATCAAATTTCCATTCTTCATTCTTTATTACTTAATAAAACAAAGTTAACAACACAGCAACATTTCAGCCATACGGCCTTCATCAAGCTCCATCTGCAAATAGAAGTTTGCTGCATAAATAACTTGACTCCGAGCCCAAAAGCGTCATGCGATTCTTGCAGGGGAGAAACCACAAGTTCAGACAGTGCTCCAGCATTGCCAACAATGCCTTTCTTCCTCTGTTAATCCTGAACTCGCTGTGTGACAATCCAGGGCTCCTAATTGTACTCATAATTCAGTGACCCTGGCTCTTGGGTGTTCTCCTTTGTGAGAGTCACAAAACAAAGCCAGACCCTGAAACATACTACAGGCTATGTGGTTTAGGCTCCGTCTCTTAATAGACTGCTTTTTTTTTTCAATACTTTTCTTCCTATTTGTTTTATGAGTGTGTGTTTAATCCAAGAGCATTTAGATGTAACAGTCGATCGTTTCTCTTTGTGAAACAACACGGAGTAAAGTTGTTTAGTGTTCCCGTATGTTCTGTGTGCAATTATACCTGCAACTCCACTACAAAATAAAACTTGACTGGAACGGAGAAATGCCTCCATATACTCTCTGTCTGTCTGTCTGTCTGTCTGTCTGTGTGTGTGTGTGTGTGTGAGAGAGAGAGATTGACGACGACTTTGTTGTCAACACTTTGTGCTTAAGCATTTGTTTATGTCTTTCTAAATAAAACCTTATTTCTACCCAAATATTTATTCTTTAAAAAAATTCACCCAAAATTCAGACGCGTAAGACAATATGTGTGTCTATGTGATCTACTGCACACCAGCACCTCCTGCTGGACAAAAGAGGTATATGCTTCAGCAGTAACACCCGTCTGCTGTTTTCTCCAGCATTCGCTTTCTTAATAATGTTCTGTTTTTAGTTTTAGGGGATTTCATGTTTTATGTACATGCAGGAAAATGACATCTTTCCAGTTTATTTGCTCATGCAGTTTGAAGATTTTTTTTTTTTTTTTAAGATAACGCAGCAAGCCATAAATACACATCTCAGTGGTCACCCAATTCAACATTAAAATGCATTTAATAAATGCTGGATTATTTAAAAAAAAAGTCAAACATATTACACACTTGTAACTGTCTGAATATTCACTCTCAAACACGGACATTAAATTGACATGTGATTAAGAATTAATTCTCAAAACTATTTAAAAAATGTTATATTAACAAAAATATTAATACCGTAATTTATGCTTATAAAAAAAAAATATATCCGTAAAAGGCCCTCGTTTTACTTCTGACCTTTTTTGTTTCCCAAAACCTTCTTTGATTCCAGGGAAGCAATCTTTTCCTGTTGCCTTCCTGAAGTCCACTTCCTGTGTTAATAGACCCCAGACCTGAAATCGTTTCCCATTCCTGCCTGTCGCTATGCCATGTGCAGTTTCCGTTTAACTCAGGTTCTGTACCATATTAAATAAACCTCTGTTTGCAAGCACTACTTTCAGGTAGTCTGGCTGTTTTTTTTCCACCTGAAGTTATTTCCCCGCCCTCTTTCACGTTGTCAACCAATCAGCTGCTTCCCTTACTGACTGACTGAAGCCTACCAAAAGGTAAATCGACCAAACTCACAACTTAATCTTGTATAGATTGCACACCAGGTATCGCTTTTTTTTGCTATGAGAAGCGTTTCCTGCAAAACCACCCATGTGAGACGTACATAGCACGGTGCAGGACAGGAGGACAGATTTGTGGATCCATTTCATTATGGAGAACCCGTTTAGGCTGACACTGACCTGCAGGAAGGCAGGGGTGAGAGAGGCGGTGGGGAGCGAGGGGCTGGCCAGGCTCAGCGGGCTGGGTTCACTGCTGGTCACCACTAGGGTGGGGGTCAGCTCCAGACCCTTGGGCTTCTTGGCTTTGCCGCTGTGGTTGCTGCCACTGCTGCTGCTCCCCGAGGGGGATCCCTGGGTGTCCTGGGATGGCTGCACCTGGAGAAGGGAGGTGGGGAGGGGCACGTTAGAATGAGGTTCCATTTATACATTTTCATTGAAATTGCCTGTTCATATTTCTCTTGCTGTTTCAGTGTTTGTACAGTACCTGCAGCTCTGGAGGCTGGGAGGATACGGACTTGACATCAGTGTCGTCAATCACCAGCTCCTGGGAGGAGTCTGGAACCAGACTGGGGGAGGGAGAGCTTGAGGAGCCAGGGGTGGGGCTGGGGAAGGGAGAGGATACGCTTGGCACAGTGGGAGGAGGAGAAGAAGGAGGTGCCTCTTTCACACATTTATTGTCTGTCCGGCGTTTAACATGAGGCTCTTGTGCTTCTGTCCTAACTGCAAGGGGAGGAGCCTGTGGAACAGGGGGCAGGGCTTTTGGAATCATCTCCAATGTAACTACGGGAATATTCCAGGAAGGGGCGGTACCAAACTTGATGACAGACTGGGGGGGCTCCTGCGGCGGTTTCTTCGCAGCTAGCTTTTCTTTGGGATTCTCCACCTTGATGGATTTGAAGAGCTGCGTGTGGGCGTGCAGAGAGTTCAGGGTGAAGGAGGTGTACAGCCCCGAGTGGATGTAGTCGTTTCGGCTGGAGGTTTTGCTGGAGGCCTGGCCCGCTGCTCCCCTCTCCCCCCCGCTCTGGTTCTCCTTATCCCTGGGGGCCTCGCCCGTCTCAGGGGCTCCACCACCCCCGTCAGCAGTGCCCTCCCCCCTGCACCCTGAACTTGGTTCTTGGCTCAGTATCTCTGGGTACCTCACAAAGCGGTACACAAACTTCTGACCATTCACCTTCTTGATGATATCCTGCAATAAAAAAGAAACAAAAAAGCACTGTTTGTTTCTACATTAAAACAGTAATCTGCAAACCTAAAATAAATTGCTTAATCAAATCTATCGTCAGAAGTAGCAGGCAACAGGGCACTCTGGTGGTTCTGTCCTGGCTACATGGGGAGGAGCCTGTGGAACAGGGGGCAGGGCTTTTGGAATAATCTCCACGGTAACTAGTGGAAGATTCCAGGAACTTGATGACTGGGAAGGCTCCTGTGCCTGACCCATGGAGTTCAGGTTCCAGCTACGGGCACACCCCTGCTGTACCACACTGTACCTTGTCGTAGTAGTAGCGCAGTGCTCGGCTCAGCTTGTCGTAGTTCATGCTGGGCTTGTTCTTGCGCACCCCCCAGAGCCTGGCCACTTCCTCGGCCTGCAGCAGCTTGAACTCGCCGTCATCCGAGGTCCAGCGGATCAGATGCTCCTTGCGGGGGTCAAGCAGGAGCTGCACCAGGAACTGCCAGAGAGTGACCGAAGAGTCCATCGCTGCAGAGACATGGGGGGGGGGGGGGGGGGGGGGGGGGGGGGGGGGGGTCAGAGGATCGGTGGAACAGCTGGTTCCATCGCCAGCACTGCATAGTTTACAGCAGTCTTCTTAAAGCAATGGCAGCCCCCGCAGCGCACATCCATTCATTATATAGATGTCAAATGCAGTCTCAGCAAACATGTATTTTAATTTTAAAAACATGGTATCTGGTACTACAGTACGAAATTAATCTGCTGTGTAGTTTTAGAAATCTACTTGTGGTATAAACAGAATACTGAATGATCGTTCGTGGTATGCGGTTTTTATTTGCCTCAAAAGGATGTCACTATTCTGTTTAAAATAATTTGTCATGCATTTTAAGATTTCAAGATAGAGTCGGGGCTAGTGGTTTACTGTGAGATACTCCTCCAGAGAATAAAAACCACAGACCACGAACACTCCTCGTTCAGCATCCTCTATATAAGGGGTGTCAAACTCCAGTTCTCGAGGGCCACAGGGTCTTCTGGTTTTCATTCCAACTTAAGCTCTCAATTAACATAATTGATCTAATTATTTGTTCAATTGGAGAGATTTAATGTTTGTCAAGGTCTTTTACAGTTGATTAAAAAAAATGCACTTGATTCAAAGTATACTACCTATAAAACATTGTGAAACCTACAGAGAAGTGTTGCATGTGTCCAGTTAATCAAATAATTAGACCAATTAAGCCAGAAGACACTGCGGCCCTCCAGGAGCTGAGTTTGACCCCCTCTGCTCTGTACAATCCCAACTTCCACAGACTGGTCACTTATCAATGCTCAGGATTCCAAAGCTGCCATGCAGTCTAAAGCCCTCTCAAACTGGTCCTGTCTCCTATATGAACAGTTCCAACACTGTCTCACAGTGGGTCCTTACCAGTATTACACACCTACAGTCCAGTTTAAAAAGCGAGACTCAATATTTCATCTTTTTTATCATTGATCGGAGTGGATCCTTTCCTACTGCTTTTTCTGGGTTCTCTCAAAACGGGTCACATATAATATACGTAGTACTTCATGTTAGAATTTATAATACATGGATTTCCTGTAATTGAGTGACCAGCTTTAAACGCAGGTTTTAAGCTTGATTCAGCTCTGCAGTGAACATAAGCAGCTTAAAATGACACATCTGTCCTGATGCAGCCCTTCGCCATTATCAGAAATGTTACACTAATTCTGTACAGGCATTTTTATATATTTGCTCGAAGACTACGGCTAGCTGCATATCTCCCCAAGGTTAGGCACACCAAAACAATCTTCTCCTAAGATCTTTCTCTTGACAACGTTTTTGCAAGTTTCTGCAAGTTTTCTTTTTAAGTTTCCATGTTGGACTGCATCGAATTGCTGCGCTATTTGTATAAACCACAAGACAACAGCGCAGAAACAAACTCACCTAGTCGTTCGAGTTGCAATCGCAAGACGAGAAAGAACACAGATAAATATTCATTCTAGTATTAGTTCTATTCTATACGTACAGTAATAATGTCCAAACGAAATATAAAAAGCAGACTGTCTAACTTAAGAACAGGAAATTAAACTCGCTCTGAGATCACTTCCTTTTTTCTCTGCATTTTTCTTGTTTATCAAAGTGTTTTTTCTTTGTCCAACATCACATATCCCAAACGGCTACGTTTTAAAACCCGCTTGTAAAAAAAAAAAAAAAAAAAAAAAAATGTTTTTTAAAAAGTCGATTTTGGCGATCACTCAAAAACGATCGACACTAATAATGAAAGACCACACGTTTGTATTGTTTTCTCTCTCCAGAAAACCCAAAGTACACAGCGATTAAGTTAGGCTACCGCAATCGTGCGTGGGAGGATCTCAGCGTTTGTGGTGCAGCTGAACCGAGAGATCCGAGCAAGCATCGATCGGTCAGTGATTCCGGTTGTTATTTTGTGAGCACTGAACTAAAACTCAGTGTCGATTTTAATACTGAGTACCCGCTCTACTCTTCGACCCCGCTTAACTTGTTGCTGTTATTTTCCGAGAGGTTCCATTTCCGCCTCTTGACAGGGCAGGCGTTTCATCCGGGTCCTAAACCCTCCGTGTTCCCTGACGAGTCTCAACCCCAGAGTCGATTTTGACAGCGCACATAAAATGTATCGTTTTCTCTTAAGGGAACTGCCCATTACGATTTAAACCAGTTCTTAATTCCAACACACAGACACAGACACGTTGCTTTATCTGTGCTTTCAAAATAACCGTTCGAAAGAATGTATTACAGTTTTACATCGGCCCGTCTTCCTGCAGCAAGTAGAGAGCGCGGTCCACGTTTCTGCAGCTGCCTACTTTTTTTTTTTTTTTACTACAATTTAAATCGGCAATACTACCTATTATCTATGTTCAGTATATTTATTGTACAGTGACAAAATGTACAATGCAAAATAATGTATACACGTGTAAGCTTTTGATGCCAGTACGGTTTTCTGAACCCATTCTGCACACTTAAATCACCTCACTCAACCCTGCTGAAAATACCAACACCTGCCCAGGTAGTATCCAATTGACCAGCTAAAGAGTTGGGACAAAGCTGTAGAACCCAGATAAAAAAAAAAGGTTTTGCTGAAAGAAAGATGCATTTTGAAGTGTTGACAACAAACAGAACTATCTAGTCGAACTACAGAAGTAGGCTTTATACACAGATGACACACCCAAGTGGTCGCATACTACAGGTTTGTAAAATGCTTGCATATAGTGCTGGGGCCGCAATATAATATTTGTACTGCAGAGGGCGCCAGTTGTCAATCCATTCTCGGTTCAACTGTGCTGGCTCCTTTTTATTTTTTATTTAGTGAAATTAAATAAAATCTAGGTTTTGGCGGTCAGTACCGGGGCATTGTATTCAATAAAGCTACATTCAGATGGATGTACATACATGTGCGTGTGACTGCATGCACTACTGTGATATTTCAACCTTCGTGCGTGACAATTCAGTTTCCATGGCCGCTCTGACCATGCATTCCATTATGAATGCGTGGCAGGGATTATTATAGGTCATTTGGGATTAGCAGGGTCCGGGTTAGTGAGAGTCGGTTGATTTAATGGACATATTGGAATGGACGCGCACACAGTGCAAACTCTCCACCGCGATTCCAGCTGGCTTCTCATTTAACAATGGGATTATTCCTCTTGTTTCTTTCTCTAGTCGGGAGCCCTCGGTGTTTTGCTGGCCTGTTCTGCATATCTACCCCCTCTATCACGGATACCTTATCACCAGGATCCTGCAAGAAACCGATATAAATAGAGCGCAGCCCAGATACAGTTACAGCCTGACCAGTCCAGCAGCCTCAATACAGCAACTACACAAAGAGATTTTACACTGAAAAACTGGCACTGAAGGTCAGTGTGGGGCGGTGGTGTACTGTCTTGATATTACAACAGAGCCTCAGACGATAGATTGCTTTACTTCTAAAAAAACAAATTGAAAACAACACGAAGGAAAGCCAAGCCAGGCTCGTTGCCAGCAGATTTGAGATTACTATTGATAACTCCAGTCTGCCACCATGTATCTCACATCTCATTTACATGTTCAATAAAACAAATGCTGAGTGAATGTAGCAGCTTCTTAGAATTGCTATCTAATTTAAATCGTTAGTCAGTTAGGGTGTTATTTTTCAAAACAAAACCAAGTAAGAATCTTGTTTATCATGTATTTCAATTTAAATATATTTTCCATGTTTTTTTGTTATGAAGTGACGTTGTTAGGTAAATATAGGTGCTACATGTGATTTTCTTTTCTAGACGTGGAGCTTTACTGAAATGATTAGAATAACCCTGCCTGCAGTATCTCTCTTTTAAAATCAGATTTGAGTGTTTATTTGCACAGAGATTCAACTACCATTTAACTCTGTTGCTCATATATAGGATATATGGATGAGCAACACCCACAGACTGCCACAAACAACACAACGAGATTGGATTTCAGAGCTTACTTTTTATTGTGACAAAGTAAACGTAACACTTCAAAAAAGTGATTTAAATCTGTCTTTTAAAATATGTAACAAATATAAAACGCCATAGTTTTCTTTCTTGTCATTCGCTGTCGCTGATGTTGATGATGATGATGATGAAGATGATGACGCCCCTGTGAGGGTAGTCAAAAAATGATGAACCCCAAATAGGTTTCAACCAGGCAGTCTGGTTACACAAGGAGTTGGCAATTTACAAGCCAAGTTCAGTACTGAAAGAAAAACAAGCATGGCGATGCCCCTTCTATGGCTTTTTAACAGTACCTTTCTTTTTAACAGTACCTTTCTTTTTTTCATGCTTTCTGTTTTTCTGGGTGCTTTCTTTTTGTGCTTTAGCTGATCTCTACTGTTTCCTTATTTTATATTATTATTAGCATCATCACTTGTATTACTAATTAACTACACTCACTTCCAACTGACATTTCTTCTGACAGTCACACCTCCATTTTAATCTTCACTCTTTTCATTTGACAAAACCGCTTGCCTCTAGATCTCCTCAGTCTCTTCACACAGATATCTATTTTTAATAGAACACACTTGAAGCGTGGGCCGCCTCAGTACAAATCTATGCTTCCTTGTGTGCTGATTTCCATGGAGACCAAGACTAAAAAGAGGAAGGGGCGGGTTCACCGTACAGGACTAAAAATACACTCCAAGATAAAGGAATTGTACGTTTATCTAAATTGTTTCTTAGTGGTATTGTAACAGTAAAACATTTATTTTCATTTCAGAAAGAATGCAGCATTTTCACTAGGGTAAAACAAAACAATGGGTGTTGGGAGGGGGAGAGACAGCGTGTGACGCATATCTGATTATTTCATTTTGGCCCGTTGCATCGTTTCAGGGAACACAAAAAAAAAAAACATACAACATCAAAAATACATAGTTGAAAGGACTGCATTTAAAAATACGCAGGCTTCCATTTAAATGTACTGTATTGAAGATGAAGTATTTAAATTCAGAACGATACGATTCTGAAAATATCACTTGCCAAAACTAGAGAGACGACACGTGGACTGTAACCGTACATACTTTTAAATCTGGTACTTATTGTAGCATTTCCCATTAACGACCTAACAGCAAAATGAAATCTAAATGTTACCCATGCACAGAACTGCATAAAATGTAAAAGGCAATGCAATTTAGCAAAACCAAGATTAAAAAAAACTAAAACAAAAAAACACCGTTTCCAGAATTAAAATTGTAGTCCGTATTGAAAATTGCAGAAAGTGCTCGATAAGGCCCTAATGTCACAGTTCACTTGCAAATGAAAATGCACAAAAGCAACTAAAGATCACAGTATCTAGAACTGTTTAATGATGAACTGTTGCATTACCCTAGCTTGTCTCGTTCGCTTTGTTCTGGCTGCATTTTCGTCATGTGAAACTGGAGGAAGCGCTGTGTAACTGCACAATATAAGACAGACTGTGACGGATATTCAGATAAATTGTAACATTGAAGAGATGGGCTTTGTATCAGACAACTGGAGACGGAGTCGGAAACCGTGTGTGATGGCGAAGTGCATTAATTTGTTACATATACATAATGGGGATTGATTTTATTCTTAATACAAGGTGGTAAAATGCGACTGACGTGTATCTAGGTAACGGATAACCGAGTGCTGACTGTATCTATGAAAGACAACCCAACAAAAAACACCCAGAAAAGTTGACCATGCAAGTGCACTAGTTGTTAACCCTCGTAGTCTCCGGAGTGGGCACGCTGCAGAACGTGCTTCCTTGGGTGGGTTAGCTGGTGGTTCTGCACAGCCGGACGGTCCTGTGGCTGCGGTGCACCTTGATGTGTTTCGATAAGTGATCGCTCCGGGCAAACTTCTTCTCACACATGCCACACTGGTAGGGCTTGATCCCCGAGTGAGAGCGCCGGTGACGGGACAGCTCGTCTGAGCGTGAAAACCTGCAGAGAAACCAACAGCGAGCTTTCAGAGGACGACACATCAGTCTCTTACTCTCGTGTATACAACTCTGAAGTCACATGCAAATCAAGGGAATTCTTTATAGATGTCGGTGCTTTGACAGAAAAGAAAAACGTCACAGTTGTTCACAGTACAGTTTGTTTACGTTGTCCTAAACTACAGTTAGCTAGAAGGACATTAGAGTTTAACGTTCAGGTCTCTTACTATTATTTAACAGATTAAGTACCAAATAAATTGATGCCAGTTCAAAAAAACTACAAAAAGTAGCCTGTCCTCATACAATGACAACGACAGTTAATGGGTTAAGGTGAAACTGAAGACGGCACAAGCTACTGAGTTTCTTACAGTGTGCCTTTCTGTTAAACTCTATTTACTCCATGCTTGATTTTCCTATATGTGTTACAATATCCTGTAGATCTTATATTCTGTTTGAACAGGCACAGTATGAAAAATAAATACAAAACACCCTCAGCAAACTAAAGAAAGCTCAGACCACTCCTGGTTGATAAACATTTCACCTGTGATACACTGATCATATATGGCAAAGCCAAAGTGTAAACAGTATAAAATCACTAACTGTGGCCTATGACCCCAGTTTAACAGCACTGCCACAGCAGCTCCTGTAGTTCCAATATGTTGAGCAGCTGTTATCGATGCAGAGTGCTCGGATTATCCTTACTGCAGTAGGTGAATTGTGCTCCTTCACCGTGGAGGATTCAGCACCTGCATGTGTTTTGGGATGTTAGGAAACAGCAGGTGGGGTACTCAGCTGCTCTCATTTTGCAGTCCAGGGAGGACACTGTTCTAGTTTCAGTGTGCTGCCAACGACAAGGGTAAAAGGCTTCTCCTTAGTGTGCTCACCAGGATTAGATTGAAAAAAAACAGGAATTGACCTCAACTCTGGTGCTCACTACCACAAAGAGACACAGCACAGGGAGGCTTGTATTTAACACACACACTTTTCTGAAAATCACACACACACAAGGACAGGCTCACCTCCAGCCGCAGCCTTGCCAGCTGCAGGTGTACGGTTTCTCTCCTGTGTGTCGTCGGAAGTGTGCCTTCAGGTGGCTGCTCTTTGTGTACATCTTCTCACAGCCGGGGTACAGGCACTTGTGGACCCGCATCCTCTCCGAGGAAGCTTTGGCAGTCCTGAGGGGTGCGGCTTTGAAGAGGCTGGCACCCGTGCCCACTGCTCTCACCGCAATGGGCAAGGGGGCGATCTTCACGTACTTTTGGTCTGTGGTGCCACTGCTGCCAACGCCAGCAGGTGCCTGAGTGGTCGATACAGCCACCGTCTGAGGCAACAACGTCACGGTCGGGGCACTCTGGACGTTGATCACCAAATGGGCAACTTGGAGGCTACCCTGGCTAGTTCGTGCTGCCTGGTGCCCAGTAGGGGTGGCAAGCTGTAAAGGCTGAAGTTGGAACAATATGGACATGCTTTCCATTGGGGCTGTGGAGACCACAATGGCCGGGGAGGCTGGGGTAGTTGAGGTAGTGCCTGGGGCATTGCTGGGTGATGCCAATGTTGCCCCTTCTTCAGGGTTGGCAGGTGAAGTTTCTACTTGCGAGCCAGGTTCCTGCTTAACCTCCAGCTCCGAGGGTCCCTGCTTGACTGGCTCCATCTTCTCCTTCAGGAACTCCTCAATTTCCTCCAGGGTGGGAGAAAAGTCACTGGAGAGGCTGGAGTAAAAGTCTGGCAGCCTGAACTGCTGGGGACTCCCATCTTGGTCCAGCACAGAGGAGAAGGGGAGCCCCAGCACATCACTGTCCTGCAGCGGGCTGGAACTCAGGCTGCCAGTGTCCCGGGACCCAGGGCTTGAGCAGGACGCTGAGCTGGTGGAGTCGCTGCTTTCGTAACCCTCCTCCCCACAGACAGAGGGCGCCATGACTCTGAAAGGCAGCACGCTGTTCTCGCATGTAGCTGCCGTCGATGTTGTCAAAGCATCCGAGTTGATGGGGAACGCTTGCTCGTGGCTGACTGAGACCATTTGGTTTTGTCCACAGCGTTTGCAAGCTTGCGAGCGCTGTCTGAAGGTTAAAAAGGGCTGATGATAAAAACGTTAATAATCCCAAATAATCCAGCTGAGCTCATCAGCACACACGCTGCAGGTCCTGGAGTAACTGGAGAACAAAACAAAAAGTTAGAGCCGCACCTATTGAACCGGTCTCTGACAAGTTGGTTATGGTTCTAATAATAATAATAATATCTTCTGTTCTTAACATGCTATAGGAAGCATGGTTAGCATTAAAAAAAGGAATATAACACCTAACAGTTCATTGGTGGTGATGTGTAGCACTATTTGTCTCAGTTTGGAGATCTCATTCCATTTGGGTCAGGTCTATTGAAGGACTCATTTTAAATCACAGGTTGTACAGTATATTTAGTCTCAGTTCAACTCAGGACCCCCCACAAGAATATAGTACCTGTGCATGCAAGGAGAGACCCCAACTCCAATCAATCAATCAATCAATCAATCAACAGCAGCAAAACAACATTTCATCTGGACTGTAAAGGGAAGCATACACAATATACACCTTGTTGTTTTAATATACATAAAATTAAATTAATTATGACTAGTGCCTTTTGCAATAGTATATTCAGTAGCAATGACACCCAGATACGTGGTTTTACTTACTGGTCTCGACCTAATCCCGTCTACCACACAACGAGAGCATAATTCAGCCCATATAAAACAAGACAGGTCGACTGCCATGTGACTAGCTTGTGCGCTTCTCGTTTGTAAATTGATAGTGCAGCTTCCCTCTTCTTCCTGATTGGCCGGATATTCTATATGGCGGGCAGCCAGAAATCAAAGACACTCCGATTGGACGTCACAGCTGTCAATCACACAACACCAACTAGATTCTCTGTGTCAAATTACTGCAAAAGAAAAAAAAAGATTACAAAAACACCACTTGGTATTTATTTACACACGCTTGTGTTAATTGCCGTTATAATTATAGATAGAAATTAAACACAACAGAGGCCCAATGATTATTATTTAATCGTGTTACGATTTGCTAGGGAAAGAGTCATTTAAAACCAACGTCAAAATGGTGATCGGATCACACAGCTATCACAAGATGTACACGTAACGACCTTGAATTCCGTTTTCTTTCCAGCAACTTTATATATTCTGAAATTCATATACTCTGCATGCGTGTTTCTGAGCTGCATCCCTGGAGTTTAATAACTGGTTCAGTTTAAGTTTTACAGATCACGTGTGCGGCGTATTGATTTCCAGATGTTCCGAACTGCGTTTATGCTCGAGGGCTAAAGCGAGGAATGAATGGGAGGATGTGAACAGAAACGAGACACGCATTAAACTCTACAGGGGGAGGGGGGGAGAGCCTTACTGAAACAAAAGCTGATGTAATCACAGAGAGGGAAAACGTCATGCATTAACTGCACACCCACCTACAAGTTTTTGTTTTAATGTTTTCTTTTAAAATGTGTAATAATGTATAGACTAAGGAATGCAGTTTAACAGAAACACATCCCATAATATTAAACAGTTACTATAGCACCCATACAAGCCCGAAGGTGTGCTGCTGCCAAGTAATTATAACTGACGCTGTTTTAACAAAAACTTTCACTCAGCAGGTCGAACCAGAACTACGATTCAAAATAGGGGGAAGTTTACGTGAACTTCAGAAAATCGTCAAGTTTATCTTTTACTCATCGATAGCAATGCACGCTGCTTAATGAAACGTTAAACTATTTAACATTTACATTATAAAAACAGTTCATTTATATAAACCGTATATTACAATAATATATACAGCTAGCGTATTTATTAAACGACAGTTTGCCAGCTATTTTGTTCCAAGAATAAGTGCATTTAAAAGTCAATACTACCTTTCAGACCCTTAGCAGTAATCTGTATGTCCTTTAACTTCTTCGAACAGGCGCTCCTCAAAGTTAGTCAAAGCATTCGTTTAAAGTGCAGCGGCCACCTTCCCACAAGCTTCTTCCAGTTCCATGTTGGCAGCCTCTCTCCTGAAGTCAGGCCAGTCTCATGACTCAACCCGGGGGCTCGGAATCTATTCTAACGCTCCTATTGGCTCGCCGAGTGAAGGCTCGACTGGATAGCTTTGCGCTCATTGGCTGTCTTTACTCGGAGGCTCAGCCGAAGTCGTGGGATGACGTCTCCTTGTTGCCGGATTCCACGGGCCCTCACCCTCCAGAGTCATACTCGCTCACATGGAAAACGCTGGCACACACACACAGAATAAACAATGACATGCTGAAACTAAAACATAGGAGATCAAAACAAGACACAGGGAATCTCTCCTCTGGTTAGCCGTGGAGGACACTACTGTAAATGAAGTTGCAGGTCGAACACCTGTTTAAATAGATGCCACATGTTTCTAATTATATATTTTTTCTTTTTAAATAGCCATGGTCCAGGAAGTTAAACAGAATATTAATTATATTAAACACATAATCAGAATTATTAAACACGTAATCCATGCGTTTCATTATTTTATTTTTGTATAATACATTACTGTGCTGTCAACTTGCTGAGCACACTGCTACAGTGTTGTACTTTACAAAATGTGAATACAAAATAGCAAAACCGGGACTATTCAACAATTTTACTGTTTCTGACGGGGCCAATCCCAGTTTGATCGTCTGATCACCCTATATTGACATGACAACTGACCAGTTTCCATACAGAGCCCTTGAGTGTGTGCTGAAGCAGAGCCAGGATTGAACCAATGTCAAGGGCAGACTCTGCATAATGGGCGCCCTCTGGTGGAACAGCCTTGAACAGCAAGTTTAGTATTATTAGTATTATTTTTGCGCAATTCACTTTTCAGAAGGGAAAACCTTTAATAGGATTAATAAGATTCTCAACACCGTGTCAGAATTCCATTCTCTTTTATAAGATTTCAGAATAGATTCCTCTTGACATTTAACACAACAGAATAAACAAAAACAGTAAAACAAACAAACAAACAAACAAAAAACAGTGACATCTGTAAACTCTTTTGCAGTATTCTTTACCACCTCACCCGGGAGTGATATACAGTACTGTAAACGTTATCTCCTGGACCAGCAATACTCAGCACAGTCTCCTGTAGTGCTCATATTCGCTGGATCCAGACATTGTGTAAACCAGGTTACAGGGATCACAGCACAATAAGCAGTGAAAACAACAGTTAACAAAACTTGAGTTGGTTTTGAGTTCCCTCCAGTTTGCACGCCTCCACGGAAATGCGTTTCAAAGGTATTCATTTGACACAGACTGGTTCTTGTTGTAGTTCCTGAACCAGTTATAACTCAAAGTCTCTTTTCTGGTGTTTTATGTTTACACACTAAGATCAATTACATTCAAAGATAGCTTTCAATTGGGATTGCGGACCGCATTGGAATGCCTGTGTTACAATAACCTTTCTCTGGAATCCAGCAGCCTGCATGCAATCTGCTTGAAAAAACGTTCTTCCTTCCAGACATAAATACATAGTGGTCCCTGTTTACTGAAAGGAAAATCGAACTGGCATTGTTACAAAACTGCTTTGCAAAGACCCCCAATAAAAATGTACAAAAGCACTCGCAGTTTGAATAAATACTGCTATTTTCTTTTCTATCTAATTTACGTCATGAAAAATAGAGATCTACTTAAAACCCATTGCAAAGATTTATTTTCATATATAATAACTATAACAATAAAGGAATGCCCTTATTCCCATTCAAATAAATAAATACATATTTTATATCTATCAACAATTATATAATCCTTGTGATAGCTGTGGTGCAGTGCCAGCATGCCTTCTGCAGACTCATCTATAAGTGCACCGGCATACCAATTGGAATTGATAGAAATATCACACCATGTATGGTTTAATTGCAAGGTCGCCCACTTCAGGCTACCTCCATAATCAGTGCAATCATTGCGTTTTATAAATGTGCTTGTAAATGGTGAGAGCAGCAATCAGGTGTGTTATCTGGGGAGTCTGGATAGGGTATTAGACACCATAAACCACTCAGGAGAACGTTGCAGGATGTACTTTGTATGGACAAACAAAGAGATGTCTATCGCTAAGTGTTGGCATCTTGCACACTTTCAGCTGTCTATTCCAGTGCATCAAGTAATACTAACTAGCCTTCATTTATTAGCATTCATCATTAAAGGCATTCCTCAAGTTGTTGCAAATCTTGCGTGTGGTCTTACAGACCGAGCACATTGAAGATATTTACTGGCATGTTTTTACTTCAATGTATATGACCATTGGATCTTGCATTCAGGGCAGTCACTGTCTTTCACTGTTACCTCCCCTCACCACTTTAGAAACATACATCCATTTATTTTATATATTGTTAACAAACATCCACCTGCCAACACCTGTGGTAATAGGCAGCCATGGTATCAGGTAGATACATTGTTTTAAAGGCACATTAACATCTTTATAAAAAGTCTTTGACATGTATAAATGTCTTCACAACTTGGGGTCTGACTTGACCTTGTCCTGTCATCAGGTCAACGAAAGCCTGGTGCTGTAGTGCGAGTGTACGGAGAGGTGTTGGTGGCTCAGTAGGAGACTCGATTCTCTTTGAAATGCAGCGTCCCAGCATGGCACTTGGTGTCAAACCAAGGCTGATTCTGTGTACAGTAAAAATCCCAAGGCACAGCACAGGGGTCACCTTCAGGGTGTTTGAACTTGTGTGCAAATCAATTTCATCAGGGCATTATTATCAGAGGGGCTGGGTCAGGCCTACCCGAAGTGCCGTTACCGGCACAGGTCACTTTTCTCAAAGACCACTTTCGTGGAGACGTAGATGGCCACCAGCCCTATGGCAGAGGCACAGCCCATGTAGGCGGCCACGCACTGACTGAAGTGAACGATGGTGCCCATGAAGAGGGAGGGCACCACCTGGGAGAGCATGAACGCGCTGTCCAGGATGGCCAGGTCCAGGCAGATCCCCCGACCAGCAGGGGGCGCCGTGCCATCGCCGGGCACAGACACATAGAGGGCTGGCGGGGAGGCAGGGAGCGGCAGCCCAAGTCCCGGCATGCCCCCCGGATGCCCGTTGATGTAGGGAGGCTTGTGGGTCATTCCCCCTTCTTCTTTAGCAGTGGCTCCTCTTGTGTTGTGCTGGGAAAAAAACACCTGGCAAAGGCAAAAATGAGATATGATATACAAAATACTTTTCCATATGTGATATGATATTATATTATATATATATATATATATATATATATATATATATATATATATATATATGAATTCCAAGCCTGAATGGTCTTAAGCCTGAAGTATGAACCAGCCTGTGAGTTTGTGAAAGATCTGTGTGCGGCGCGGCTCACCTGGTGCTCGCTGTGGTAGAGCGAGGCGAGTGTGTAAGGCAGGATCTGCAGGGTACAGAAGGTGTAGCCGGTCATGCCCGCCATGGCTGTGATGAGGACCAGGCTGCGTGACAGGGACATGACCAGGGTGGCGAGGGCGAGGAAGGCCACGCTGCTCAAATAGACGGCCCGCGGGCCCAGCTTCTTCACCAGCCGGCCCATAAAGAGAGAGAACATCGCAGAGGTGGCACACTGCAGGAAGAGGCCCAGGCTGCCCATCCGCACCCCTGCACCAGAAAGAGACATCATCAAGCACTCCGGCACAAATAAACCTTTGTGGAAACACATGCTTTGACAAAGAAAGTGGAAGAAAACCTCCAACGCAGTAAACTTCAGCAAAACAAAACAAAACAGTGTAGCAATATTAACAGGGTATTTAAAGTCGTGCTGTATTTTTTTAACACTTAACAGGAGTTACTTAAGGGATCTCAGCATGTAGAATAGTGGCATACCTTCATTGTATCTCAGCCTCTCGGCGCTGCCCGGCTTGGCGTTGGGCACCCCCTTGTACAGACCCTCTCCGATGAAGTCTGTGTAGAACAGAATAAAGGTCATGAGAGCCATCCAGCTGCACAGCTCTGCCACAAACAGCTGCCGAATCACCCGGGGCACGCGGTGGCACAGCTGCCGCAGCCTGGGCAGGAGGGCACAGCAGCTGCGCAGGGCAGAGAGCAGGTGGCGCAGGCGGAAAGACAAGGGGCAGGGGTACTGGCACTTAAAACGGGACTCCACCACTGAAAACTCCACTCCTCTCCCTCCGCTCTTCAAGACTTCCTCGGAGACAAAGGCTGTGCCCAGCAGACAGAACAGGAGGATGAGGGTGAGCAGGATGAAGATGAAGGTCTCCTGCCCGCCCAGGTAAGGCACCAGGGGGATGCTTTTCCAGTCGACGGCTGGGAGGAGGTAGCCGACGCAGCCGCCCAGGCTGATCATCAGGGAGTGCATGGCGAAGGCTTGCCGGCACCCCTCCTCGTCCTGGAACAGGTCTGACACCAGGGCCTCCAGAAGGGTGAAGCACACCAGGCCGCAGAACTCCAGCAAGCAGATCCCAGTGATCAGCAGAGCCACCTCCAGCCCTTTGCTCTGCACGGACAGCCAGCCCGCCAGCAGCGAGGCGTGGGGGATGAGGATCAGGCTCAGCAGGACACCCAGGCACAGCAACCAGATGAAGGGGCGTCTCCGGCCATAGCGCCCGGTCCAACAATCACTGGCCGAGCTGATCATCGGGACGAACACCAAGCCAAGGACCGGCCCCACACCTGCCGCAGAAAAATGAATAAATAAGAAAGTCAGATAGTAGTAGAGAAAAAACACATACAAAAAATGAAATCCCTTTTGTTAAGTAAATAAGGAAGCACAGAGTGTGAAAAAGCAGTAGCAACTACAGAAACAGATATCCCCAATAATGGTAGGCAACGGAAATCCTACCACAGTACACCACAGTAAAATCACAGCTAGTATAGTAAAGCGTAGTAATGCAAGTTAATACACAGATAAAAATGGTAAACCACACAGAAGTTCTCTAAATACATAGTTGAAGAACTGGGAAAAGCACTGTGCACTGCCAAATGACTGTGCCAGTGTTCCACGACAAACTATCATAAAGGTGAAGAACACACGGTTTTCTGGAGGTTATTTTTGAGGCCTTACCCAGGACCATGGTCATGAACTGCTCCTCTATCCCAGCCTCCAGAAGCAGGGGGGGCACGCAGGTGGTCCCGGTGGCCATGCAGATCTCCAGGCCGCAGGTCAGCATGTTGACCAGGAGGAGCTGAGTCTTACGGCCTCGCAGCAGAACCCGCAGCCAGGATCGTGCTGCCATTTCACAGGAGGCTCTCACAGTCTCAAACTGGAGAGCGGAAAGGCAGCGGGGGGTTCTTGAGGTATTTTTAAAAAAGGGATACTTTATTTCCATGTTTTTCCAGGTTTTTAATTTTCATTCTGCCTCGTGCTCTACTGAGGGTCTGGAAGGTATGCTGAGTGGTCTACAGTCACCCTTTGGCCTGGTTAAAGTGCGTTTCCAGGTGCTTCAGTCTGCACTATCTGAAACCAGATTATTTTGACCCCAATGGTTTTGTTCTCTAACCATCCCTCCTGTTTTCTGGTAGTGGTGAAATCCTTAGAGCTTAAACAGAAAGAAAAGAGATCAAAGAGTTAGTTCTGATTTCATCTTCCCTGCTGCTCAATCCGCTCCACACACTGCTGTTGATACGCAGAGTGGAGCTTGCAGCGTGCATTCTCATTTCATTACCATAACATACAAATAACCTGATTCAGACAATGAGAGTCACATTCCAGAACGGAACAGGTTTACTAGGGAAGCAGATGTTTCCAATTAATCCGGTAAGCATCTTTGCTGTGCTGGAATCATGTCTAGACAGTTTGGAGTATTAATCTGTGGTTGCGTTGGTATGATTCCTTAAAGAAAGTTATCCTTTGAACCGTACAAATTGTGACTGGAGGTAGAATCCTGTTATTTTTTCTTTTGATACGTGTGCCCAGGAGAAAGCTACCGAAATGCCACATCGTGTTGTTTCTTGTCTGATTTCGCTTGCGCAGTTTTCTTTTCAGCTGCTGTGGGAGGGAGGCACAGTGAGGTCAAACAGCATGTCAATCCTGGGCTCATATGGAATGGCCAGCTAGAGATTCAAGAACTGCTGGGTTTTTGCAACACTGTAAAGCGTGGCGATCAGGACTACAAACATTCAAAGGAACAGCCGAATACAAAAACACGTTTCCTGTTTACACTCCCACTGACGGCTGTTTAACAATGTATATGCTGTTCTGCTAAACTAATTGAAAAGCCTTGATTTATTTTCATGCTAAAATGACATGTTGCGTGTGCATGGTCCAGCTTTTTCTGTTAAAGCTTTGGGAATCCATACTCTGCTTTTTGCTGTAACATTGATGTCTTCTTTCATGTAAAACATGGTATACAGTTTAATACGTTTACAAAGGCTTACCACAGTATTTTTGCCTATGGTTATACAATGCATTTACTATTACCCTGTTTGTTTATTAATATGCCATACCATGCTTACCTATACTTTACCAGGCTTTCACTGTGCTTTATTACACTTTGCTATGCTTTTACTATGGGAAACTTTTATAAGGATAGTGTGGGAACAAAGAGTTGAATATTAAAAAAAAAACATTTGCATAAGCTGAATGTTACCTCATCTGGTCTCATTTTGTTGGACTGTCAAGTGAAATTAATAAAGGTTAAATGTGTAATGTCACTCCCGTTTCATATTAATTTCACAAGTGTTCCCATGCCAATCATACATTTATAGTTAAATGGTCTGACTTGTCCCATTGCCAGAAAAAAAATGTTCTTGCCAAATCAATACGACTTTATTAAGCTAGCTCGGTTTGTGTGTTGATTTTTGCTTGTATGATGTTTCCAGCACTGGGGTTATAATAATTAGTTTATTATAACCCCCGCTATTATATCCTGACTCCCATCCATCCATTTTGTATACAGGCCATTCGTAACCTGAACAAGACTGGGCAGACAACAAGGGAATAGAATTGCGAACCCCATAGAGCTGAAATAAATTGAAACACACTGTGGCTGGGCTGAGTCATGTATGGTTTGTTTGCTGTACAAATTTGGCAGGGATGGGGTTAATTCCGTGTGCAGAATGTCACTGGGTCTTGAGCCCCAGATCCTTTGTTGGGGAGTTAGTTGAGGGGAAAGGCTGAGAGCAGCAGGTTGAGCTCTCAGGTTACGCACCGTGTCAGCACAGCTCGAGTGTGGTTTTGATTCGTATTTGATCTGTTTGTTTTTGTTTCCGTTTTGTTAATAAAAGTGCCCGTCCGCACTGAAACTGCAGCTTTCCGCCTCTGGGCCTAGTTCCTGCCATTGACCAGCCTTGACCAGCACTCCCCTTTCACACCTTTCACACAAACCGACATTTAAACAGCTGTGGCGATGGGGCTTGCAGGTGAAGCAGCATTCTAATCAGCCGGGGGAGAAATTCAGACATTTCAAAAGGGGACACAATAAGCCCTTTGTTTGGAGATACACATGAATGTTATCATTGCTCTCTGATCACATGAGCTGAACATAATGCAACCCAGCAGCAAGGAGTTGGTTTTATACTGAGCAATATTTTAGAGAGTTGGTTTTAAAAAGGTTGAAAACACAACAACAAATGGAATTACTTTAAGAGGTAAAATAATATATATTGTAGCACAGCAGGGAGGCAGTTAATATCCTCCCTGCCTAAAAAACATGAGTTAATTGTTTTTGATTATTATTTTATTGTTAATTATCACCTGCACCTGGCTATTATTGTAAATTAGAGCCAGGTGCAGGGTATTAAAGGAAAGCAGTCAGACTGCTTAGAGCTGTTGCTGTGTGGAGAGGCTGCTTGATAGTGTGCTCAATCATAATAAAGGTACTGTGTGAAACTGTTTTGTTTGTACGTCAGGTAAACGGCTTAGCCGTCCTGTGAGCTACTCAGGGACCTGCATCAGTTTTTTTTTTTTAAAGCCAGTTTTAATCTATTAATCGAAGCTACAAATGAATAGATCATCCAACAAATTTGACCAGAAGGGTTCAGGATTAAAATGATCCATATTCAAAAACAAGGTGTGGATCTATAAACAAACGAGACGGGTGTTTGTCTTGCACAGAACATCACACTAGGGTGCACCTGCAAATGATGCTGCTCAGAGATCCGTGAATCGACAGAGAGAAAGTTTTCCTTTGTTGAATTCAATGTGTGCATTATGAAGCCGTATATAAATGATGCAATCATAAGCCTCACAACAAGTCATAAGCCTCTTGAACAAGCATCCCAACAAGAAAACAGCTGGATTGCAAACAAACCTGGTTCTGGTGCGGAGCAAACAATTCATGGCAACACTTTGATTTATTTACGGACCACTGGTTTATCGTCGTGTTTATAATTCCACTTTTTCAACTTTTGTTATCATCATGTTCAAAATAACCCTTTCTCTACTTCACAAAGCTTGAAAGTACTTCGACAGAGGGAGTTTGGTTACACCTTTTGCATGAAGGATGATATATCTGCTTTGAACTGCATGGCGTAATTTGATATTCTGCCCCTCTCTATCCCTCTATTGCTATAGAGGTCAAGGAAAGATTACACCACTTCAACTACACAGCGCACGAGTAGTGGGGGACAGATAACACCAGTAACTTGTATAATAATCAAATACTCTGAGAAGTAACACGTGCGGCTGCACATATCCTGTGAAAACAGCAGGGAAATGATATAATCAGTGGAGACAGTCTTGCTGTTACTCAGTGCTGTGGAACAGGATGATCTGACCTGTAACGGGAGATTTTTGTCTCAGTTCCCATTTCTCACCTGAAAAGACTTTCCTGGTCTCGAAAGCTAGTGTATTTTATATATACATATCCAGCTGATCCTTAAAGGGACCTCCAAAAAGGGTGTTGAAACCATTAATATAGCCGCCATGCATCTTGAAAGGGGGGTCCATCTTGGACATAACATTAAAGCACCAGAAAGCATCACTTACACAGGGAGCCCATTTTCCTACCTGACAGACAGCTTCCTTCAGTTGTTCACTTTGCACTGCATAAGCCAGTGTGATTCGTTACAAACATCAGCCTGTGAATTCACACAGACAGCCGCTCTTCAACAGGAAGCGAGTGTACCCGACAACGACTGGGAGGAAATGCACCAAAACATCCTGACACACATTTCCTTCAGCAGTTTTACAACAGAAGAAAGCATGTTGGAGTAGTAACACACGACACCCCCCACCACCTCCATCAACGCAAGCTTAGAGCGATCCCTGTCACCGGTAAGACACATGATAAGACACTGAAACGTCTTTTTGGTTCGGTTTCCCAAAGTAGCCTTCCTGTAATGTCAGTCAGCAAATTGTTTAAACGTTAAAGAAATCGAACTGAATCTAACACACGCTGTTGTGGGCTAATCAGTCTGACTGCACACCTGTTATCCTCTGTGCTGGTCCCTAGGAGAATGAGAGACAGGCATTTAGTTGACATGACATTTCCACATTTCTGATTGTGAAAACCAGGACCACATAGTCAGACCCCGGTGGAAATGAGACTGGAAATCATGTGTGGGAAAAATAAATCATTTCAATTTCCTGGGGAGAGTGTGATAGGGGCTTCCATTCACATGAAATCAACATGTTCCTCTATTTCTACATTACAGCACCTATTCCACGAAATAACTGATACAAAATATGAGAACATCACATCATATCTAATGTCCAAGTTGAGTATTTCTTGCTTGAAGAGTCGAAAGAATTGCCCAACCTACCTTCAATCTATTTCCATTATTGAAAGCATGTCTGTCACTCAGAACAATGTTCTGTCAAAGTTCCTTTAAATGTCTCCATTCCTGTTTCCTCTGATTTTTTCTGTGATCACTAAAGGAACACGCTCTGTGTCATTCAGTCAGTCTCTGAAACCTAGACAGAGTGGCCCTGAAAATCAAAAGTGTCTGTTTTAACCCGACCTCTTATCCCGACCGTTGTTTCCATCATAAAATGAAATCCTTTTCTGCTGTTTACCCACAGATGGAATGGGTGCAATTTACATAAAGGTGGTGGAATAATTGTTATGCTAATTAGATGCCCACTTAATTTGCATAACAGTCCTCATACTGTCACAATTGGGGTTTTTAGACTGTTCTCATCCTTCCTGGCAATTTTTGATTTTTGCTCGCAACACGAAAAACAGTCAGAAAGTTAAAACCCCACCACAAAAGCGCTCCCCGACGGTCAGAAAAGCTTTGCTATTCAGGGACAGTAAGACGTTTCTCAGTGGTGTATCAGTGACGGGAGGGGCCTTGCTTACCTGGACTTTATTAAAAAGCAAATGTGGGTGTGGCTTCAGGTTGGGAGAGCCAATGAGCAGTTCCAGTTCCAACATTCCAGGCAACTTGGCCCCCAGCAATAAACATTTAAAGGAGAACACCAGAAGCTGCACTCTAGTAGATATGGGTTGAGCTCAGAATACACCAGCCATTAGCATGCACGACATTGTGAAAACGCACTAATAATTACACATATGTTGCAGTTCCAGTCAAACTGGATTCTTATCCCTGAGGGTCATATTTCTGACACCTGAATTAACCTTCTTTTGTGAAAAATGCTTTGCTACGGCTATTTCAAGAACTGTAATGAAAAGGCCCTCCCAGCAAATACCTGGATTTGATTTATTAATATTTGTAGTGACTGGTTTATCTTTTCCATAAGACACGGATTGGGATTTGCAGGCATGGTTACAGGGGGTGTCAGCGATCCATACAGTAGAAAGGGTTAAATTCACAGCATTCCATGTTGACACCAACTCTGGCAAACAAAGGTGAGACAGCTTTGAGCAAACACAAATCTAATGGCTATCCAACAGGGGAACTGATTTCTATGTGGACAGGTGCTTATAATGAGTCACCCTGACAACGTGCCAAGCAGTGTGTTTCTAATAAATACAAGCTGTAATTTGAACTAGTGGCAAAGGCACCAAACCTGTCTACCATCAGTACTGGTCGGAGGGGTTTAATACCTGGGCACATGACACCCGTACCAAAATCTGATATTAATTATAACCCTGTACTATTCAAAAATATCAGCACGAGCACATCGCATAAGCGCCAGGATGTCACCTTTGCGTTCGGTTTCAGGGAGTATAAATGTCAGACTTGCGGGTTACAAACTGTGAATCACCATCACCGCAAACTACTTCTAGATATACCGTATGCGAAAAGAAACCGGGTCATTTCCTAATGTGTAATCTAAAAAGGAGAAACATATTATTTTCATTTAATGGTCTTTTTTTTAATGACATGCAATTCTCAAGGACTGCAAAAACCCGTACAGCAAAAACAGTAGAGAGCATACTGTCATATATACCGTTACAGAGAAAATGAAACACAGATTCAGCAATTTTTGACTGTATCCCAGCAGCGCGATTAATTGTGACTACAATAAAACATATTTGTTATATTTACAATTGCGTTAAGTTTGCAACAGAATACTAATGATAAACTAAAACAAATGATACTCGCTTATGTACATTTGTAAGTTTACATTAAAACTAACGCCAACAACGCAATGTACATGTTATTCCTCACTTCTTAAATAAAAATACACATTAAAATAAAATAGCGAAACTATTTAAAGCGGCATTTTTTTTAAAAAGATGTAAGCTTCGTTACGAATCATTTAGGCAAAAAAAAAAAAAAAGTATAAAAAAGGACAACTATATTTTAGATTGCAGACCGATGCTTCACTTACCTTCACAACTCTCTTGTGCTTTCCTGCAGAGCGGTAGGAATGCCGTGCCAAGATTCTCCTCGTGTTGCTCCTTCACTAACTTCTTACAATACCAGGTTAAACTTTAACAGCGAGCCCCTGCCGAAGCTCCTGGGCGGAGCCAAAGGAATACAGTGGTGATTCTTTACAGATGCGCCACAACAGTGTCTACCGCTACCGTTGATAGCTATAGCGAATATATTTTATGCGATTTTGCAGAAAACGTTGCGACACATGCAAATTGACTATGACATCACGAAACGTCACGGGGATTTCCCTTTGACCCGCTAGAATTTGCAGTGGATGGAAAACCGACGAAATACGTTGTTATGAAGTGTAAAATTGAACTGATTGCGGGCATGGAACAAATACTGTATTCATAAGGCATTAGTGTGTCATGAAGTACATAGCATTTACTGGTGCACTAATGCTTTATGAATACAACCCACTGTACGTAAAGCTACATCCAGCAATACCACCGAACTCAGTACACCAGCACCTCTGTGCACATATCATTGATGCATAGGGTTTCCCTTGTGGACTACAGAGAGACAGGTCTCACAGTGCAGGCTGTGTTCAGCCCCATTGCATTGTCCCGATACGGTGCCTGTAACGATTATGGGTAGATAATATACTAGCCTTTTGTTTTTCCTCCATTGGGAAGTACGCTTTCTCAGGCTGTAATTTACTGGGCGTAGAGATGCTGTGAAAGGAAAGTAATGGTGTTTATTTAGCCAAGCGGAAAAAGGTAAGTGATCTCAGACTAGTCCTTCTTAAACGTCTTTTGGCATCTCCTATACCCTTTTTCACCCACGGCAGATTCTGTTACAGAAGGAAAGCCATTACTTATCCGAAGTGGCAGTCTGGGAGCCCAGAAAGGAGTATCGTTTAGCAGGCTGTGTAAGGAGGAGGCAGCGGTGATAGTGGAAACAGGTGGGAGAAAGAAAGTGGGAGCTGGAGACACCTCCAGAAATCTGATGCAAGGCCTCTCTCGCGAGTGATCTCCAGCTCCACAGCCACTGCTGTTGATCTAACCTGTGTACTAACCCAAGTGACCTCTTATTTAGCACCCAACTTTGTAAAGGCGTTAGCAATTCATTCAGCAAACTGATAAAAGCGAGAGAAACAATTGCCAAATGTGTATTGTGCTGATAAACAGCTATTGGGAAAAAGTTACTAAAACTCTAAAATAAGACCCTACTACACTCTTGAATTGTTTTGATCATAATTTAACCCTGCCACCAATGTTTCTCTAAAAGAACACGTAGTGACTTTTCAACTGCTAATTATAACCCCAACCCTATCAATAACCAGCACCCAATCATTATCCGCAGTTTTTAAAGGGAAACAGAAGAGACGATACTAATTGCCTAGTGATTCCTGCAATGATTGCAATGCAGTGCTTTATGCAAATGTCGAATTACTGCCCCACTTACTAACATCACTAAATACATTTAAAAAAACAGTGCAATGAGGTTCCTAAATGTCAGGGTGGTGCTATTAGGAGTTACCACTGTTAAGACTGTCAATATAGACCCCACCGTGTTGCTATTGGTGGTAATGGTACGGTCTGCTAAGAGTTTGGATTGGTACCCCATTCGCACCACCTTGCCCTTGACTACACAGTAAATCTTTTTACTCTCTGTGAATAGCAACCGGTAATAGAGGGTTAGCTTGGTCCTAATTAAGACTCTCCCAGCTCCTCCTCTTCTGCACAGGCAGGGCAGGGCAGGGCGGAAGCTCCTGTTTACTGTCCCCATCACAGAGACACTGTGGTTCCAGAGAGAGCAAAGACACACATCTGTGGAGCACACTGTTTATATCCAGTGATGCAAGTGGTTTACAGTATTGTATTTATACTGGGTGTGCGGCCAGCTTGGTACTTGAATAACAAACCCTTAGCTTTACATATCTTTGCTCAGTGTTTAGTTTTTAATTCTTTCAACTCCCAGGGATCTAAGGGAGATGACGATTAGTCACCAAAGCGGTTTCTGTTGAAATAAATGTACAGGAAAGAAAAATGAACGAAAGCTGCTGCGAGGCTGTTGAAGGAAGTCTATGAAACCTGCTGTGGTCGTGCTTCATGCCTTCATGAAGTTTGTCAGGTTCCTAATGAGAAACATAACTGTCGATGGGGGAATTCCAGTAAAACAGCCTTAATTTTTTTTTTCCTTCTGGAAATAAGATTTGTTTTTGAGTTACTGGCCCTGAGCTTAATAAACTAAACTATCCCCCACTGCTTGAACCTTCTAAACAGGACCATGTGTCCAATATTGTTAGCTTTAACTTAATAATTCACAGGTAAAAGAACACTTTCTAGCTTTAAATCCAAACAGGAAAATCAGTAACTTGTTCAAGCTGGGTCTCAGGTTAAAAGCTTTGATGGCTGCTGGTCTTATCACGTTTTCCAATTACAGCAGAGTCGACTGCCTTTTCATGGAACAACCTGCTCCACAGTTGCTTGGAAACGGTGCAAGCACACGAGACAGAACAAAGACTGTGCCACAGAGAGTAAGCTCCCCCACTACTAAACAAATGGATATAAAGTCAACATGCAACCGGGATGTGGTTTAATGAACTCGGCTGCAAGCAAACACTGCTGAACCTGGTCCTGCCAGTCCTGCCCCCCCATAGGAGTGCCTGACAAACTGGCCATGACCACTTTATTAACAAATGCTCAAAAATGACACAAGTCACCAGCCAATTTTGTGCAAAGCGCCCAGACTCTGTCACGCCATCAGCTGCACTGTATGTAAGGCAAAGAGCTGTTAACTGCAAGATCAGTGTATCACTCCATAGGACCAATTGAAATGAATACAAAAGTTACAATCGTATGTGCTGGAGTCTGATGCGGGGAAGCTGATAGCTGCAGAGGACTGTCATCTTAAAAGTTGAATCCTATTCTAGGAACGTTCTCGCTTCATCAAGGAGAAAGACTTCTGTCAATAAAGATGTCCCGGGAAATCCAGGGAATCAGTTGTCGGTGTAAGTCGATGCCACCAAACTTCCTTCTCTTTGACTTGAAGCTCAGCCTCCAGTGGAGTGGTTTAGTAAAGGGCTAGCCAATGAATGGCTCCTGAGCAAAATATCAGAGTTTCCAAATGTGTCTCTCGAATTAGAAAAGCCTGCAATGGCAATTGCTAGTCTTCAATAGAAGCAAATAGCATCAAAATGAAGTCAAATTGAGGAGTCTAAACATGACATGTAATGAGCACAAACATGTGTATCTAAGTGCAGCCTGGTTTAACCTTACACATTTTTCCTCTTTCAGAATCTTTGCTCCTATTTAGTTATTTTAGTAAACTAAACATATTTGATGTTGGTCTTTCTAGTCCACGCTTATAATTCAAAGATGCAGTCTAATTAATAATATAACTTCAGCATTGCTAAGCCTGCAACTTACCTGGTTCCCCAGTCTTTGCAGTGACTGGATTTCTCGTAGCTTGCTTATTTCTTTTGCAGGTGTAAGGAAGTTAGTCATGCAACTAAACCCTTCCCACAAACCAGAGCTATTTCAAGCATTGAAGAGGTCGCCACACTTGTGGGCCCACATTCTTGAATTGTTAGCTCCAGGCAATGAGCAAACAATAGCTTTTTAATCCAAGTTTGATATTTACAAAACTATTACAGGATTGTTGGTGTCTCCAATTTAAGAATCTAGAGAAGCAGAACACATTATTAAATAGCCCATAAACCCAGCTACAGCTGAAATTTTAGGGAGTGTGATTGAGAGTGAATGCTAGACACTGGATCGACATGCAGCACATTCTGTGTACTGTACTGAAAAAAAAAAACTTAGAGAACAAGTAAAGGGGAGATTAACAGGAAATCAATGTCTTTGATTAACAAAAAAAAGGTCAACCAGATGAAAAAGTTTTCTGAACTGTGAACAACTTATTTAATGGGGTTTGAGAGTTGGGACCATCATCCTGAATATCATGAAGACATTTAAATCAAAAGTAAATGCAACATCAAATTATGTTTTTTTAATATAAAAAGATGCCTGGGAATAAAATATGTTAAAACAAGCATATGCTGGTAGCAAATGGTTTCTATGCTTTGAGTGAGGGCTGGGCAAGCAAATTAAACACATTACCCAGTCATACCTAAACCACATTGTTCCTCCAAGTCAAATGTAAAATCAGCAGTATTGACAGAGGTCAGCAATTTTTACCACAGCACAGCTCAGACAAATGGAGAATTAAATTTGCGCTGATTACTCCTCTCCCACAGGCAAATTATACTACGATAGCAGTCAGTGCTACAATTGTGTGGGAATTAGTAGGTGGCTTTGAAATATTAATAAAACTGAAAGCAAGTTCAGAGATAGAAGAGCTGCATTTACAGTACTGCTAATGTAAAAATTACTGCTACTACCACCACTGTGGTATAGGACTGTTACTCCACTGCAGCGCAGGGAATTCACAGCACACTTAAACTCTTACTACAGTATGGCTGTAACATACCGCAAGTAAATGTAAAGAGTCAGGCAATGCCACTGAAGAGAAGTTTCGATCCAAACTAAACAAAGTACTAAACATATCTAGTTTGATTTAATGTATGCTAAACAAACAAGTAAAACAGGTTTTTGAAATGCGCAGTTAAACATACCTTTACATTTTTTAAATGGCACACAAACATGCCACCAGCCGCAAGCTAATATAAAGGTCATATCAGTATGAGATTACTGGTACACGTGTGAGCAGAAAAAGCTGGCGGCATTACCACCAGTCACTGAGAAACAGGCAAGCCAAGTTATACAGGGAGACAATCCTGAGGAAGCCATCATTTACCCTTTAGTGACTGTCAATTTCATATGATGCCTGCTTTTACATAACAGTACTCCCTATGGGGGGGGGACTTAGCAAGTTTGTTCGAGTGTACCTGTTTCTGGATGTAATGTCCTGAAAAGTGATGCATACAAATGTAGGCTTGCGATTGTGAGCAGCACAAAACTACGCTTGTTTAAGCAGTATAAAAAGTAGGTTGCTTTTATTAGGATCTGGGAAACCAATAATAAAGACCTGAAATCCCCACATCCCCATCACAACATGCACAACAGTTCAAAGGTCACCCCCCCCCCATTTTGCTACTGTTAACAAAAAGGTTTTTAACCTTTTATAACAGGATTCACAATTTTTACATTTACATTAATTTTTAGCACACATACAAGTTTTTATTTTCTTTTAAACTGAACACTACAGCATTTAAAAATAAAAAATAACACATTTGCACCTCTTTACTACTCAATGTTTATTGAAGTTTCCTTTATAAGCTTTATAAAACTGAATCACCCAGCCCACCCCATCCCAGAAATATTCAGAACAGTTGCATAAATGTTTTTTTTTTTGGGGGGGGGGGGTGGTGGTGGAGGGGGTGCTAGAATAAAGAGATGTCCCATGAACTAACTTACCTGCAACACAAAAGACTACACACACGCGCACACACACAGTATAGGGGTTGATCATCAAAAATGCAGTTAATAGCTTTACATTTTGTACCTGCCAGCAAAATAAACTGAGCCACTCCCTACTTCAGTACAGGAGTTACAGGTCAGAAAAAAATGTCAAATTAAAAACCTATGTTGTTTTCATGTTCACCAGCTGTCCAAGATTGTTCAATAGCAAAACACAAGCACAACAAATGTGGCAAAATTCAGATATTGTTGCTGAAATAATAGCCTCTAGATACTATTGTTCATTTCAGTGATTATTTCGCATTACTAGTTGATATGATAGCCCAACTGTAGAGAATTCACATGGCTAACACCATGTAAACCTTTACCAAATGGATGCAATAGGGATTCAAAAAAAGAAGAAAAAAAGAGTCATGGTACTGCCAATGCCAATTAAAGCTGCAGTACCCATATTAATACCACACTTATAAAATGTTCTTTACAAATACGCTGACTCTGGAAACGAATGCAATTCGGTCATTCACACATTCATTCTGTGCAAACAACAACAGGATAAGAGGAGCAATCCCCCGAAAGTTTAAAGCTACGTTCAGTTAAACATCATTTTGAACACAAGAGACATGTCTGGCATTGGGCTACTATGATTTACATTCATCTAGAAGCACAGGGTACTGCACCTTCAAATGTAGTGTAAAATAACTGAATGGTTTTACACTGTTTAGTTCCCCCATTCCCTTCCAATAAACTGTTCAGAACAGACAAGCTGTGTTGTACTTCGGTATTATTGAACAGCATTAGCTGCACACAAAAACAAGATTCTAGCCACAGGCACCCGCTGGCTTGCAACTCTTTAAAAGCAGGGTGCTTTTACAACACACAAAAGCATTTAATTATTACAAAACTTTGATAACTGGAGTGGTCCAGAAACCAACAATAAATCCTGATTAACGTATTTGTCACAGAGCATACCTCGTCTAACAGCATTTTGAGCTGTTCCAAGCAGCCTATGTTTCAACGTTAACCTTTTAGTGCCCAAAATTACCATAAAGGAAGATAAAAAAAAAAAAGATTTATGTAATGGATAAATGTTTGCTTGTACAAAGTGGAGCAAAATGAACATTGCTTTAGCCAATGTAACTTGAAAGGGGAAGGCTTTGACACTATTTACAAACTACACTGCAAGAAAATAAAACGTAGGCTTCGAAGTAACAAATGCTGCGTCAATACAGAAAGTAAAACACTTTAACATTAACCATTTAAGTAATATTAACCATTTAAGGGGTTTCTCTTCAAAAATCAGATTCAGTTACCATAAAAACCAACTTGAACGTTTACAGAGGCATCATTTTCTGTAGGATTATAAATTTATAGGAAGTGTCAGATTAGCTGAAATAAGTCAAGGAATTCAGACCGTTTCAGCAAACCTTACAAGGAAGGGGAGGAGGGCGAACCCCTCAAAAGGGGACAAACTAAAATGTCAAGTTGTGAGGGACTGAAACCAGCTTACTTCCTTCCAACAACTCAAACAAATTACTGTTCATTAGAATTCAGGTCACCTTGGAACTTTACCCATAGAAATCAACTCTTCAATTGTAGAAAATAGTAATAACCAAAAGGAAACCATTGAGCACTAATGTATACAGGACGTGTTCAAGCCACAGAACTCCTAACAGAATCAAATACACAATTTCCTCGTTCATCCAATAACAATACATGCGAGTTCATTTGAATGCAACGTCGGATCTGAAACCCTTGATTACAGAACGGGTGCCCGGGAGAAAGCAGAACTTCACATTTTTTACTCTTTCCTTTTAACATTTGAGTAAAAGAGATAGATATGGATCGTTTTTGTTTAAAAATCAAGACATTTTATTTTTTTATTTTTTTTAAAAAAGCAAAAAGCAAAAAAAAAAAAAACAGAAGTATTTAAAAGAAAAACAAATCATTTTTGGACTCTCTGAAAAAAAAAAAAGTCTGCACAAGGGATTAAACTATATATTACTTGGACAGTTCTACGGCTAGGAAGCAAAAAACTGTTCAGACAAACTGCAAATGCAGCGAACAACTTTGTCTACTAGCCACAGATAAACACAGATGTGAGACAGAGAATGGAAGGGTGCTACAAAGCACTGAAAAACAGGATAAGGGGCTTGGATCAAGGTTAAAAGGACTAGCTTACGTCTTAGTAGGTCATCTGATTGATGGTATAAGACCTAGCAGATAGGAAAAGCCACACAGGGACCTGCAGTGAGCCTAAATGAACCCCCACACCCCCAAACATGGAACACTGTATAAAGTACAGGCACTACATAAAATAAACTCCAATTCCAATTCCTTCAAATGATACAAAAAGGAGACAAATTGTTGTTATTGTTCCGCTACTTTAATTTGAAGCCATTTTAAAATGGACGGACAGTGACTTAACATCTGTTGCTACTGCGAGAAGCCTATTTTAACAGAATACTGCTCATTGCAATTTTGATCAATGATGTGTTGGAATTTATTGCAAGGGAATGGGAACTGGAATTAGAAATGGATTTTAGGAATTTAAATTAAAAAAAATAAGGCCCAAGTCAACCAATCAACCAACAGAGTAAATAAAACAGAAAAGTTTGCCTGGCTTCAATTGTATCATTTTTAATTGGCTTTTTTTTTTTTAAATCACTGATTTGCTGTTTGGATAGAAATCAATATTTACCTCAAGCTAAGAAGTTAACTGAACTGGGTCTATAGTTTATGTTCCCCAGGTAAAGATTTACCTATACCTGAACAGTACCGTATTCTTTTTTTTCTTGTAGATTCATTAAAGCCTTCCTTTTCGTTTTCTTGGTAACCTGAGTTTTCCTGTGCAGCTTGATCAGGAATTGATGTGGACAGGAGACATTATTGTTAACATGATGAAGATAGTGTTATAAAGTGACAGCTTTATAAAGAGGATATAGTGAGCAGGTTACACAAGCTGGCACACAAACCAAAGAGCAACATATGGATCTAGAAAAGGGGAGGGGGGTGTAACACATACAGGCAACAAGCATACCGGTATCACTGATAATGCTACTGTCCAACAGAGCTGGCCTGAGTCGTACTTGGGATGCAGCTGTACAGTATTCCTGGGGATCCTCCTTAGCGAACACAACTCTACACCTGGTAAGTGGGCTCCCAACATGCAAAGCAGCGACGCCAAGGATATCAGGGCAAAAACACAAACAAAAAATACAAGAGGCCAAATCAAGCAATTAAACCTGTGAACTAGCTAGCCACTACTGGTAGCAGGGTACCAACTTCTGCAACAACATTGCTAAGGTCTGTTAAATAAAGTAGGAAAAAAAAAAAGTGTCTAATCCCTTGAGACAAACCGACCATTAAAAAAAAAAAAAACCACTACTTCTACACATAAACTCCCTCCCCCCCCAAAAATGGTGTCTAACAGCACTCAATCCTCCCCAGATGGGGCCTCCTCTTCTGACACTTCCTCCTCCTCTTCCTCCTCCTCCTCCGCAGGTTTGGCTGCCTTCTTTGGGGGAGGAGTCTGTTTCTTCTCTGGCTCCTCGTCTTCCTCATCCTCCTGGGGGCTCTCTGGCTCTTCCTCATCCTCCTCGTCATCTTTGGGGGAGAACTTCTCCTGCGCCTTGGCTGCGCTGGGCCGCCCCTTCCCCTTGCCTTTCATGGGGCTGGGAGTCACTGAAAGGAGATGGAGAAAGCAGAATTACATACAATGGAACTACTGTATTGCAATTGGTATGGATCGGTGTTGGTGTAGGAGGAAGGACTGTCTAAACCTAGTCCCTGTAGGTCAGTAATACACATGCAATACATAGAAGTGTTTGCCTGGACCACAAATCTGCACTGGAAGTTTGACTGTTCGGATAAGCACATGGCGTGCTTTGTGAAACAGATACCTTGTTTCAATCAAGCACAGTGCTCCCCTTTTACCACGCTGTTCTGAGAAGACAAGTGCTGGTGTCATGGTTTTATGGAGCCTTATATCAGGGAACAGGTTTTAAAAAGGGTCACCTTTTAACAAGACAGCACTGTGACATTTTAAAGTAAAATCGAGTTTACGAACCACAACCTTCAATTTATCAAACGCCACACCAATTTGATGCAAAACACATTTTTTATTTTTCCCCGAGCAACAGCATTCTTGCCCAGCCTCACCTGTAGCCTTTAGCCGGGGCTTGGGAGACTTCTTTTCCTTCCTCTCGGGTCTGGACCTCCTGATCACTTTCTTACTCTTCTTCCGGGAGCGGCCGTAATCGCTGTCATCGTCATCATCAACCATGAAGTCTTCATCGCTGCCTGACTCCTCTGTGGGCAAGAGGGAAGGGAGTGTCAGCCAGCCACACACACACGCACGCACACCAGGGATATTTTATTTTAGTATTCAATGCGAAAATCACATGCATAAAACAGAAAGACCACCTGCACATAGAAGCGCAGTTTTAGATGGTGTATCTAGAAAGCCACTACAGCTGCCTGAGTTTTATGCTTACATCACAGAAACACTAATGTGGTAGATAAAACACCTGACATGCTATGTATTTTTGGCCTTGCAGCAGTGTCTTATTAGCTGGTTGTCAGGGAGACCGATCTCCTACAGACCAAGTGCCTTTCCAAGAGAAACCTGTTCACGGTGTTAGAATCAGAGGGGAGTGGGGACCCCTCGGTCACTCACTATCTTCGAAGAGCACCTCCTCGTCCTCCTTCTCTTCCTCCTCCTCGCTGCCCCCGTCGTCCAGCAGCATCTCCCTCTGTTTTGAGACTGCTTTCGAGGCTGCCTGGCGTTGCTGCCTCACCTTCGTGTTCACTTCCTTCTCGTCATCGCTGTCCTCTGCAGGGCACAGAACACACACACACACACACGTTCGGATTGCTCCACTTCCTCTGGGGTGGGGAAAACCTACCCTGATGGACCAGGTTTTTCAGCCAACCCTGTTCTAAATTAACCAATTAAACATCAATCCAGGCACTAAGAAAGCCACTACTTTTTTGACCTATTAAACTGGGAGTGAAAACACCCACTAGGACTGGAATTTGGCAACCTTATATTAATATTTCAATTATTTATTTTATAAAAAAAAAAAAAAAAAGCACCATGAATATTTAGCAGAGTTATGTTATCAAGTGTATGAAGAAATCTCTTTTTTGTGCCATGTATTCAATATATAGCAGCTTTTTGCAGTGGGGTGGCTGCAGACCCCATTAACTTCACAGGGGATGGCAGGTAAAGAAACAATGATTTGAGACCCGCTGATCTACAGGCATTGCATATCCCACAGCACCGCCCATCAGCCCCCTAACCCGCTCCAGTAGTCTCACTACCTGCTGCCCTTTTCCGGGATTTCGGCATCTGTTTGGGTGACTTCTCAGGTTTGGGTTTCTTTCCCTTTTTCCCTTTTTTCGAGCTGTCATAGTCGCTGTCGGCTCCCTCCTCTTCCTCCCCAAAATCATTGTCTTCCTCGCTGCCAAAATCATCTGAGTGGAGAAAAAGTAAACAAAACAAAGTAACTCATCTTTAACTTTAAATATTCATCTCTATCTTAGTCCAGTAAATACATTTGATTTCTTCAGTGCAATTTTAGCTTAACTGTCACGTTTCATTAAATAAACAATTTAAAAATAATGGGAGACTAAATTGGTATCTTTCTTTCCCACGTTTTTTTGTTCCGATCCTAAAACATTATTTAACCCTTGCATGCATGGCGACCTCATATAGGGGAAGGATTTAAAAAAACAACTAATTTTATATAAGGACATATGGACGATGCAAATGCATGATGCTCTCATATGAGGATGTCTTTTTTCTAAATATAAATTTCAATTAAATATAATTTATTGTGTCCAAACAGTATGTTACGAATGGCATTTTATGCAGATTGGAAATAAATATTTAGACCTAAGTTGTAATGTAGATTGGAAATAAATATTTAGGCCTAAGTTGTAATGTTTCAGTGCATCAAACACGCAGGAGTGCTCATTATGAAGGCGCAGACTGGGCGAGCTGTTTCAGAGCTCATTAACATACTGGTGGGCTCGATGCAATATGATATGTGTCTCATTAGGAACGCTGCGCAACACACTGCAAGTGAAATTAGAGAGGTGTGTGGATTGTATTTTTTGCTCATTAATCCTTTTTAACTGGATAACACTGCAGCTGAAGTTATACAAGACTGTTCATAGTTCTGAACCTTCTTCTGTACGACTTCAGATTCCCCTTCTGTAGCTCTGCACCAACAGAACATGAGGTTGGTTTTGTATCTGGGAAACAGTTTTTTGTAAAGCGCTTTGGGTACAAGTTTGTGGTCATTAAAGCGTATAAAACAGGTAAACCACAAACACTATGGGCTTACCCGCAGAGTCTTCTTTTTTGGACTTTGTTACTTTGTCATCTGAGTCGTCACTAAAAGGAGAAGAAAGCAAGCTTTTTAGATACAGACCACGTCACCCTAATCACTGATTCTCAATGTTAATGCAATATTCACCTTGCTGTGACCACAATTAAGCTAATTTTGTGAGGGAGGGAGGGCCATTGCTGAAACAGATCAGTGGTTCCCAACCCTGGTCCTAGTGAGCGCTGTGTCTACTGGTTTTCATTCCAGCTGAGCTCTCAAATATTTAACTAGACCCTTAATTGAACTGATAATGTGCTTAATTAGACCTTTGTATTTGTTTTCAGCTCTTAAACAAAGGTCTGATTAAGCACATTATCAGTTCAATTAAGGGTCTAGTTAAGTAACTGAGAGCCCAGTTGGAATGAAAACGAGACACAGGCATTCCCCAGGACCAGGATTTTTCTAGACCATTTTTGGGTACCATGGTAGCATTCAGGGACAGCGAACAGCAGGTTGTAAAACAAGGCAGAGGGAAACAAGGCCTGACTCCTTTACCTGTCTTCTTGCGAGTTCTTCCCAGGCCTTTTCTTGTGTTTCACTTCACGGGGAGATGAACGCATTTTCTTGCTTGGAGGTGCAGAACCTCTCTCGTACTCCTCATCTGTGTACAAAAAACACCAAATGTCCTCAATATAAAACTAAAGCAGCAGTCATGCTTTGTACTTCAACAACAAACAAAGCTAAAATCTCGGCAGATCTTCCTGATTAGAACAGCTTGGACCACTGCTCAAGATTCGTTGTTTGTCTAATAAATGTAACCATTACTTCAAATCGCTCAATCGGAATTCTAAGGCAGAACTAGAACGCCAAGTTTAGAAAATGTTCTATTTAAATAGTGACCCCCCACACCTCTCGGGATGTTGCACGCTGTGCCCCTCCCTCAAACCTAGACCCTGCACTTTTTTTAGTTATAATCAGCCTACCAGGCATTCTGTAGCACTAAGCAGGGTACCCCCTGTAATGCTGAAAATCTCACCTGCATCGTCAGATTCCTGGAACTGCGAGTAGTCAACCACCTTCCTATTTCTGCAAAAGAAAGCAGAACGAAAGAGACGACTGTCAACATCCCTTACAAATTCTTTACAGGCTGGTAAAAGTTATTGTTTAAAAATAATATTGACATTTGGATGTTATCCCCACATCTGTAAAATTAAACCTAGCTTATTTGTGACACTGCAATGGTACTGAAACACTGTTTTTATCAGCAGTAGCTGAGTATCGATGTAGTTGAACTGGGACACTGACGGTCCAAGTCTGAAACACCTGTGAAGACAATTTGCTTTAAACATGTACAGATCGTGGCAGCCATTGTTTAGTTTAGCCAAGCCTATTAAATGTGTCAGCTGATTTGCCAGCATTATATGTACCAAGTCCAAAAATCTATGCCCGAAATGCTGTTTAAAATGCAATTTAAATATACTGTGGTTTCCCCTTCTGCTGGGTTTGCAGGGTGGGTCGTTGTAATAAAATTCAAGCCCGGCTTTTCTTAAATGCATTTATCTCCATTCCAACGTATCAATAAAATGAAGTCTGTAAAAAAGTTAAGACATTACAGAAATACAGTCAAGAAAAGGAAAATGTAAAACACTATTAACCTGATAGGACTCGTTTACAAGGATATTGCATAGACTTTTCATGTTAACAGTAATGTTCTCATTTTGGTGTCTAAATTCATTGTACATCACCTCAAAGTACCGGCATAGTAAAAATGTAAATACAAAGTTAAACTGAATATGTACAAGAAAAAAAAATACAAATATGTGTTGAATGAATTATTTTCAGGGATTCCATCCCCCTGTCACGAGTGACCCTAAAACTTCTCCTCCCTTGTACAATGTGCTCACACCTTTTATAGTGCCAGGTGTACGAGGCAGAGAAGTAGGGCCCTTCGATAGAACCAGCTTCACTTATATGTAGGGATTACAAACATAGGGAAGAAGGAGATCAGATACTATTAATCTTATGCTGCTTTCACACATAAATGCTGATACTGAGCCGTCTCAGAGATGCTTGAAAAATGATTTAAAATACCCATGCACACAGCATGAAACTGCACAATCTATGCCAGTCTAATAGTCATAACCCTTTCACACAGCCAAAGTGATCATGTTACAACTTTCAAACCTGTCAAGTCAACAGATCGTTGTCACGGCAACAGCGATTTGCCCATAAATTACAGCGTCACGCACCGTCCCGTCTATTTGTGACTTCACCTCCTCGTCAGCCCGTTAAGTTCACAATTCCTTAACTTATTCCAGACTCCAATTACTACTTCGTTCTTGATCTTCCATTGTATTTGAAAAAAAATAAATAAATGAAAGCGTGTAACACCAACGACAAAAATACCCAACACATCCTGTATACATGCAGTCACATGGGATGTTGACTTTCAAATCCACAGGCACTACAAGAGTTAAGATGGCTCGGTGCTATCTCTAAAACATGACGGCTCTGCGACGGTATAGGCAATTCACACTGACCAAAATGCTGCATCAGTGCTGGTTCTGAGCAGTCATAACTAGTCTGTGTGAAAGGGGTATAAGAGGAGCAACTTAACAGAAAAAACTATATTAATTTTAGTGATAAGGGCTGTCTAAAAAGCCAGATGTTTTAAGTTTAAGTAAGCCCTATGATGCACAAAGCGAGAGAAAATCACTATAAAGGAGAGCGCAGAACTATAGTTTAGTATCGGTTTAAAAGTTTGTAAATTACACTTGAGGACATTTATAAAAAATGAATTTTCAAGTGGCTTTTTAAACTTGTCACATTCAAATAGGTCAGTGTGGGTAGACTTGATCATAGAAATGAAATCATTTATCTGGTAATCTGCAGAGCAGCAGCTTTTTAGAGCTGTATAATATTGTATACTTTAAGTACATATTTGGTCCGATACATGGTCTAAAGTTATGTGAGTCAGCCCTCAAAACGGTAGAATTCTCACAGTCCGCAAAGAGTTAAATGTAATTTACTGTATTCTTTATTGTGCTCTTATTTGAATTATTTTCTACTGATTTTACTGTACCTTCTAACTCCTGATCTGTAATGTGATCTTTTATAATGTGCTATTTTGTAATGTGAGATTTTGTCCTGTGATATTTTGTAACAATTGTAAGTTGCCCTGGATAAATACACTCTGATTGGTTAAACATCAAACAAACTGATTTTTCTTGATTTCTTAAAAGTTGTAGGTATATGCTAATATCTGTAAGTGTGCACAAACTCTCCACTTACAGGAGTTCAAAACATATCTGTGTCCTCCTAAATGTCTCCCCGTGGAACCTGACACCCCCCTTTATAAATCCTGGTTCGAGTTACCAGCCACTTCAATAAAACGGGTTCCTGGCCAAATAAATACTGCACAGCCCCAGCCCCTTCCAAGCCTCACTCAATTATCTGCAACAATCTCTCTTCCAATGCCACAACACCACCTAGCAGTCTCTCTGAGGTACTACAGTTTTGCCGTCTTAAATGCATGCAAATCTTTGTTATTTGATGAAAAAGAAATTGTTGATATCCATGAATCTGTTCTAGAACTTTAATGTTTGCATTTGTCAGCCTGGCAGAACCATGCCTTTGTAAAGAATTCCCAGTGTGGAACAACAAGCCTGCACTACACTACAATTTTTTTTTTAAATCAATTTATTTCTAGATCTGTAAATCAGTGGGATGCGAACCTTCTGGATTTTAAATGCGTTGCCTTGAATGTTTTTCCAATTACTGTCTATTGAGATCTATGGAGGACCAGAGACTAAGTGCGCCACTGGAGGGAGTTTTTTATTAAACAACTTGTTTTGTTTCCCGGCGGCTCCGAGTATTTTACCAATAACTTCGATCTCTTCCCGATAAATACGACAGTACCCTTAAAATCTGCTGATGCAGCCATTTGGTTTCAACAGCAAGCTCTTCCAAGCAGGTGTCACTCACAACACCATAAACTGTCCTGCGATTGTAATATTTTCCTTTTCAATTGCTAGAACATACTATAGCCATTTCAAATTTAACACGCAAATATGATGTTTTTTTTCATCTTGGTATATGTGCAAAATGTTGCAGCTTATTATTAATCGTATTGGAGTTAAAAATAAAAGCCTATATACACAGTGTGATCATTATGCACATTACTGTTAATAGCAGGGGGCGGCTTTTCTTAATGACTACATTTGAGTACCAGGCAGCCTGCAAATCACACAAGCCAAGAGCACAAGTCAGCTGGATTTCAATTCCTAACAGGGAGTGGGGTCAGAAAGTCTCTCCAGCAGGGAAGGAGAAAAGAAAAATGTTTCGTTTTCAAAAGCCAAACATCAGCCTAAAAGCATTTGGGTATTTCACTTTAGCATTCCAGGTAGCTGGCTTTCAAATATACAGGCTTAAAAATTAAACTCACAATACCAGGGAGTACAAATACACTGGGCAGGTTCAACCGGAACATACAATTGTAATTAATACAAAAAGGAATACTAAAGCAGAGGACAGGGATTGAAACTCACACCGGTCTCCTGCACCCAGAACCTCCAATCAAGTCTATTATTTAAATGATCAGATTTGATGTTAGATAAATCATTCCTTCCTTATCACTGTACAAACAACTCCTAAAATTCAGGTGTTATTCATGCTGTGATAAGAGATGTCAGTTCAGAAAATATCTCGGGGGACCGACAGTTCAAATTGGCACCTGGTCCTATACACCTAAAACAAAGGAAGTTCTGAAACCCAAGACTAGGTCCTGCAGGGGTAGTGGTAGGAGTTCTGAAGCCATGAGGAGGGTGCAATGTGTAATACAACAGCTACGTTAAACTACTAAACTTCAGCAAGAATGTATTTCCCCCATCATGAGACTCTTGACACTAGACAAGACGCTCAATATACCAGCAGAAGGTATCCGACAGCGTGGAAACCCTGCCACTGACATGCCAGTAGAGAGGTTGCAGTTAAAATGCAGCACGGCAGCCAGTTCCAGAGCAAGTGTAGGCTCATGGCTGCACAGACAATTAATTCAGGCTATTTTACAAGGATTATGCACCTGAAAAATTGGCTTCCATTTTACCAGTCTTGTAATAAAATGGACAATGCACTGTATAATAATAAGATTTCTTAGGGATGTGACCGATTAAGAAAAAATCCATATTCACAAAATGCTACTAATCCTCATTAAATAAGTTATTTTATTCATTAATATTAATGCATTTTCTGTGTAATTAAGATACAGTACCAACAACATTACAGCGAGTCATTTGCAAGTAAAGTGGTACTGACAATTCAGAACATGGATAAATATTTTACGGTATGTTAATGCAGTGCCTTGCTCCAGCTGGTAAAATAGAATGCATAATAAGAAAATATTTGTTAAACTCCAAAAGAGATACAGTATGTTACAAACAAGCAGTTAGAATACATTACTTCTATATTACACAGAACGTGTGCATTACCAGTTCCCTGTCATGCACTGTACAATTAAATATTTCAGACAATTCATTTTATGAAGTTTGCCATGCAAGTCAAGCTAAAAAGGAGAAGGTTTCATAGTGGGTGGTGAGCCACAGATCAAAAGATATGACACATGCTAAAATAGAAACTAAAGGTTTGTCTATGTGAGTTTTGCAGATTGTGATTTGCACTAAAATCGTATGTTGCAGGTAGACCAAAAATGATTCTACCAGTCACTTGTAAATGCCATGTTTTATTTTTATTTTTTTTTAAAAACACACACAAGAAAAAAATGCATCAATGTAGCTCAATTTCCATTCAATGGTCTGCAAGGACTAGCCTATATCAAACATGTTATATATTTATTTATACTGCAAGGGAGTTTACTTTTAATTAACATTTGTATTACCAACATTGCAAAATGTGTAAAACAAACTGTACTAAAATGTAGGGAGAATTATTTTGGCATTAGATGAACAGAGGCCATGCCCGATTGAAATTCAGTAAAATAAGGGCCTTTTTTTTTTTTTTTTAATTAAACATGATTGAGTCAGTATTCATAGCGTTAAAAGACTACAATGTTATGAACTGCCAAGATTGAAGCACATGTGCCAAGCTGAACACAAAACTTTATCAGCTCAGGTGTGCCTGGGAAGGGAATTGTGAGGAACACAAAACGTAAAAAATTAATCCAAAAAACATATGCAACATGCAAAAACTGAGTACATGGACATTTGAATGCGCCAATGCCACTGCAAATTAATTTTCTGTGTTACAGGGTTTTTTTTTTTTTTTTTAATTTTATAAAATAATAAATGTTAATAGCCAGCAATAACCCCTATTTACATTTTTTTTTCGATTCGTATACTTTAAGACATGGTACTGATTTCAATGAAAGAGTGTAGGAGCTGCAATCTGTTCAAAATGGATAAGATACAAGCTGGGGGGGGTTATAATAGAGGTATGTCTTGTGGGGGAGAGGATCGAGCAGGAAGAGTTTGTGGGGGTGGGGGTGAATTTACTATACTGCAGCCAAGCACAATGGACTGCACGGATCTGTAAACCACAATGAAATACTCCCAGACATACCTGGGACTATTTCATAGGGACAGGAGTATTTATAATAATATTTTAATAAGCAGTTCAATCATTAGCTTAAAACTCTTAAAAAAAATACACGTTTGCTTTAATTTGGCCTTTTTGCAGAGGGATGAGCAACGCAAGCATGACTTTGAAACCAAAGCGCCGAGGAGGTGTGGTGCTTTTGCAAAAGGACCCCCACCCCCTCCGTGACGTCATATCGAAATACCTAGGCTTAATTCACTGCGACCACAATTAAATCAAACATTTTGCTTGCAGGTTAACTTGTTTTTAAACTTTACCGTGTTCGGTTTCGTGTTAAAATAACGAAGCGAAGAGGTGCTACAAATTACAACACAATGTGTGTTCTGCTGTGTTTCATTTCATGCGAACCAGATAAGAACAACGAGTCCTGGGTTTTTATTATTACCGTTTTAGTGCTCGACTCTGATGAATGGGTAGCCATACGGCTCGTTTCGGTAGTCATGGGGGTTAAATAAACAAGCCATTTTTATTTCAGCACCCGATTTAAATACACACAAAAGAGAGCGAGGGATACACGTACTGTACCGAGAAATACAGCAATAGAAAACGCGCGCAAAGACGGTTTAGACAAAACGCTGCATGGTTGTTTGCGAGTAAAATGATGCACGATGTAGAATCGTGCATTTTAACCTTAAATATATACTATTTAGAAACGGGGGATGCACATAAACACAGCCCTAAACTGGCCACGTTTCGCATTTTAAAATAGATACAATTCAAACGTACCTCACTGGTCTTGACATTATGCAGAAATGCTGTAGAGGTTAAAAAATATATTAAAAAAAAAACAATCCACGGGAAATAAAAAACAAAACCTCTCGCGGATCGTGAGGCAAAATAAAAAAAGAAACTATGCAAAAGAGTAGGCAAATGCCAGGCTACTTTTAAAACAAAAAAAAGAATTTTGTTATTTTTAAAAGGGGATTTTATTTGAATTTTCCCTTCAGCTTCACAAAATGGTGAATAAAACAAACTGAAACTGCTGCTCCCGCGCAACCTAACCCTAGAGGGGAATGGGCGGAGATTGTCGAAAGGGCCGCCTAAACTCGCCGCTGATTGGGCGGCATTCCACAAAGTGAGTCGCGATTGGTCGGTTTGAATCATCATTCAGTGGGTGACTGGCGGGCCTCACTGCTAGTCAGACAACACTCTGCCCACCACTACCCTCCCCCCACACTGCTTGGTTGAGGTCGCGCTCTCGTAGAAAACAAAAAAGAGGCCCTTGCTGGATAAGCTGTTGCAGTTTAGGTGCTGTTTAAAATTAATACAAAATTAAACACGTTCACAGCGGGGTCTGGTATAGATCTAACTGTAAATGTAAGCTTTACACCACATTGCACCAGCGGAACTGTGTTTTAAATCAATGTTAACCAGTTCGTCGTTTCTAAGACGAGGGGAGGGGTTGCTAAGTGTTGTAGGATTTAGCTACAATTCTTGTAAGTTTATACCAAATCACAGAAATGTGTGTGTGTGTGTATATGCAGATAGATAGATAAATATAGTTTGTAGTATTAGATAAATAAAGCGAGTGTAGGTACCATGGCATCAAAAGCCTGCAAAAGACTGCTTGTTTTCAAACACATAAGCATTCTACAAATGCTCAGAAAACCAGTTTGCTTTTAGGTTCTGTTTGTGTACCATATCTAATTTGCAAACTTTGGTTACTGGGAATTTTAATTGGTTTATTGCCATTTGGGGGGTGATGCTGTAATTGACTTTTTTTTTTTTTTTTTTTTAGAAAACCAAGCAGTAGCACTGCTTAAATAACCTAGCATGGAGAAGTAGCGCAGTGCCAGATTCAAGAGTTATATGTTAGTGCATCAGCCAGGAAACCACAGTGGCTGCATCAGTGCTTCATACCGTACAGCATTATTTCATCTTGATTTAGTCTGTGTCTTATCCAGTTAACAGGAACGACTGTGGCATAGCGGTCAAGTCCTAGCAGCACACTGATACAGATGATATGTAATGCAATGAATGTATTGGTTCATACCATTATGGTACCAGCAGTATGTAAAAACAGGAACATGTTACATCTGCCTTACCATTCTACCAGACCATGCCCTAGATATTAATGCCCCTTCCATTATAAAAGCAGCATTTTGCATGATAATTCTGCCATTTTCCCCATGCATTTACCATGGTTATACTGAGTATTTACCATAGTTTATCATTGTTTATAAGGGTCGGTACAGAACCACTACATTTCCATTGGCGTGGGTTAACATGCATGAATTAGGGTAAACTCTGCCCAGTAAAAGAAACAAATTAGGCCAAAATGACAATATGTAACCTGCACCTATTCCCCACTGGCTGACAGAGCAGAAGAACTTTCCTGGAAGGTTGAGGTCGATGGATTGGGATTCTATAGCTCTTCCAGAATCAGTGAAAGAAACACCTCTGTGATGTCACCCTTTGTTCTGTGGTACCACATGTGGAGGAATCACCTTATCCATGGTGGGGCATTACAAAGCAAGGTTTTCAGGGAACAAGAAGAGTATGAAATAGGGTGGATTCTTGAGTTTGTTGCACAGGCATGACACAGCCTGCTCTGTTGGATTGAAGTTGAAAATATTTATTGAGGTGATTACGCCATCAAACAGATACTAGCCAAGGCTTTAATAAACAGTGTTCTACCTCCAATTAGCAGCATAATGTTCTTAATCCATCTATTTCTGTAGATTGTTAAGTTTTCCATGAATGATGCCCAGGACTGAAGATTCTTTCCCTTTGCAACAGGAGTGAATCTATAGTGAGTTTGCTGGTTAATACGACTCCTGCAAAGTCCAATGTTTTAAAGCCTTGGGTATCACCTGTTTGATGGCTTCATCACTGCAACAAATATTTTCAAGCTGAATCTAAGACAGATCCTTGTGGTTAGGTTGCCTGTTTCTGCAGAAAGCGAGACGTGCATCTGTTAAATTCACAGAGGTGACATGTTTGCCTTTTGTTTGTTTAATTCATGGCAATCACCTTTTGGCAAGCTGCGGGTCTCATCTGCTCAGCTGGGAACAAGCAGTGCTGATTTCTGGGGATCACAGGGTGATATTGCTGTTCTGTTTGTGAGTGCTGCGGCTGTGTGTACTGCCTGCCCACTGCTGTTTCAAGGAACCATTTGGCATTAAAAGCATGAGGAAATATTCCAGTTCAGCTCCTCTTTTATAGATTCAGTTGGTTGGTTTATTCTTTTCTGTTTCAGTCATCATATACTTTTTAAAACCACAGGGGTCTCAAACATGCCTCTCTAGGTACAGTTGGTACACCAATGTGTATCCATTAATCTGCCCCCCCTGCAACAGCGCTCCAGGGCGCCAGGTTCATGGTTTGACTCTGTATTATTATTATTATTATTTATTTCTTAGCAGACGCCCTTATCCAGGGCGACTTACAATCGTAAGCAAATACATTTCAAGTGTTACAATACAAGTAATACAATAAGAGCAAGAAATACAATAACTTTTGTTCAAGCAAAGTACAAGTGTGACAAACCACAATTCAATAATACAGCAGATAATAGTGACAGTTACATCAGGATATGATTAAATAGTGATAGTTACATCAGGATGTGATTAAATACAAAGTACTACAGGTTAAACACTTGGCAGATTACAGTATTCTGAAGTACAGGATTAAATGCAGTAAAATAGGGGGCAGATAAGAGCAAAATAAAGCACATTTAAATGAAGGGTGATAGTGTCCCAGGATACAAACAGAGGAGTTCTACAGGTGCTGTTTGAAGAGGTGAGTCTTAAGGAGGCGCCGGAATGTGGTCAGGGACTGGGCAGTCCTGACATCTGTAGGAAGGTCATTCCACCACTGCGGAGCAAGGGTGGAGAAGGAGCGGGCTATGGAGGCAGGGGAGCGTAGCGGAGGTAGAGCTAGTCTTCTAGTGCAGGCGGAGCGGAGAGGTCGAGTGTGGGTGTAGGGAGAGATGAGGGTCTGGAGGTAGCTGGGTGCAGTCTGGTCAAGGCATCTGTAGGCTAGTACAAGAGTCTTGAACTGGATGCGAGCGGTGATCGGGAGCCAGTGGAGCGAGCGGAGTAGTGTGGGCGAAGCGAGGCAGAGAGAACACCAGGTGGGCAGCAGAGTTCTGGATGAGCTGGAGCGGACGGGTGGCGGACGCAGGGAGGCCAGCCAGGAGGGAGTTGCAGTAGTCTAGGCGGGAGAGTACCAGGGCCTGGACCAGGAGCTGGGTAGCATAGTTGGTGAGGAAGGGTCGGATTCTTCGGATGTTGCTCAGGAAGAATCGGCAAGTGCGTGCCAGAGTGGAGATGTGCTGGGAATAAGAGAGGCAGGGGTCCAGGGTGACTCCGAGGTTCTTAGCGGAGGAAGAGGGACAGAGTGTGGTAGATTCCAGAGGAACAGAGATAGAGAGATCAGAGGAGGGGGAGGAGGAGGGAAAGAAAAGGAGGTCAGATTTAGAGAGGTTGAGTTTGAGGTGATGCGAGTGCATCCAGGAGGAAATAGCAGACAGACAGGTAGAGATACGGGAGGAGATGGTGGAGTCAGAGGTGGGGAAGGAGAGGAAAATCTGAGCATCATCAGCATAGAAATGGTATGAGAAACCATAGGATGCGATGAGGGGGCCCAGGGAGCGGGTGTAGAGAGAGAACAGGAGAGGACCCAAGACTGACCCTTGGGGGACTCCAGTTAAGAGTGGGTGAGGTGTGGAGGTTGCTCCACGCCAGGTTACCTGGTAAGTGCGGTTGGAGAGGTAGGAGGAGAACCAGGCCAGAGCAGTGCCAGAGATCCCCAGGTCAGCAAGAGATGATAGTAGAATAGAGTGATCAACAGTGTCAAAGGCAGCAGAGAGGTCGAGGAGAATTAGGACAGAGGAGAGAGAGGCAGCTCGGGCACACTTAAGTGAGTTGGTGACAGACAGGAGGGCGGTTTCAGTGGAGTGAGCAGAGCGGAAGCCAGATTGGAGAGGGTCAAGCAGAGAGTGGTTGGACAGGAAAGCAGAGAGCTGACGGTGTACAGTCCGCTCAAGGGTTTTGGAGAGGAAGGGTAGGAGGGAGGTGGGGTCGAGGGTAGGTATTTTGAGGAGGGGAGTGATAGAGGCTTTTTTGAAGGCAGAGGGAAAGATACCAGAAAGTAGAGAGGTGTTGAGGAGGGAGGAGATGAAGGGGAGTAGAGCAGGAGCAGCAGCTTGAAAGAGGTGAGTGGGGAGGGGGTCCAAGGCACACGTGGTGGGTTTGTGACCCTGGAGCAGGGAGGAGAGGTCAGAGTCTGAGAGGGGCAAGAAGGTGGAGAAGGAGGGCGAGTTTGTAGGGGATGTAGTGGGTGTAGGGGTTGGAGCAGGAGGGGGTGCGGGGGAGGGAGAGTTGTTAAAGAGTTTGCGGATATCTGAGATTTTAGAAGAGAAGAAGGAGGCAAAGTCATCAGGGGAGATAGAGGAGGGAGGAGGAGGGGGGGAGGGTTTAGGAGGGAGGAGAAGGTAGAGAATAGTTTACATGGGTTGTTAGTGGAGGCTTGGATTACAGATTGGAAATAAGCACATTTAGCAGAGTATCCGCTGTACTTGTTTGAGAGCTCTACAGAAGGCACAGGGGTTCTTTTAACTTCTCATTTTAAAGAAGTCACCAGGATGACTGAAACAGAAAATGAACTGAACAAGAAGAAAACATTAGTTCACCCTTTCAGTCCTGAATTACTTTTGTCGTGCTGAAGAATATGAAATGAAGTTGTGCAATTAAAATAAAAGGAACTCTTTTATTGAGTATATACGTGAGAACAGGACAGAAGAATATGTTTTGCACTTGTTTTGGTAAATGGGACTTTAAAGTCCTGCCAGTGCACGAAGAACTCTAAGCAGCTGAAGAAAACCCAACCCCTCTGTGAAAACCTGCACGCTTGTTTAAAAGCAACATGTTTTGTGAGACCCTAATGCCTTCTGAAAGGTCAGGGGAAATATTTTAACAGACAAAGCCACCCTTGTCAGTTTGAATATCGCTCTCATCCCTGCAATGTGAAGAATAGCCTCAACGCGTCGTATACTTTTGAGCCAGGACACTGATGCAACTGACAGCCAGCTCAGACAGGGCAGATTACCCGTGTATCCTTGTCAGCTGCAATACAAAGAGCAGGCAGCTGGCTTGAAAATCCAACACATCATTGCTTTAACTAGCATCACCTACCTGGACAAGGTTGCTACAGCCGTGCTAAAACACTAGCAAGCACAATCTCTAAATGCAAATTCAGTGACGGTTCTAAGTGATAAATTACTTTAATTTATAAAGTGTTATATTAGCTACAGGGAAAGAATAAATACATTGCAAGTAATCAAAAATCCCTTAAAAGTGCTGCAGTATTCCAAGGTAAAAGAACAAATATGTAGCAAGTCTTTGTAAAAGCATAGAACAGCACAGGCATGCATGGTTAATAATGGTTAAGTATGGTAAATATTCTTAAAACAGCATGGTTCAGAGTAAAGTATGGCAAAAGCATAAATTTAACAGATGCATGCCTTGCTTTCTGACAGCACAAATGTAACATTCTTATACTGACAATTCCCCCTTCAACTTGTAAAATAAACTATATTAACAAACATGTGTACATGGTTTATCCTACCTGTCAATACCATTGTACAGTATGTGGTACTATAGCACTCGGATATACACACAGACCTATTTCAAAGGCTTTCTGGTTTTCTTCTTCTCTTGATAACATCTGGTCTATGTCTTCCTCGCTTCTTTAATTGGCTTTCCATAATGACAGCTGCTCCCCGGTAGGTAAAGTTCAGAGGTCACTGGTCGCTGCTGTCGGGATATGTTTACAGTGACGCTGCGCAGCAGTCTGATAAAGAATGGTCTGTAGCGCGTCAGGGATGGAAATAGCCTGTGGTCATTCAATGCACAGAGAGAGAGAGAGAGAGAGCGCTGAGTGACCATCATATGAAGCATAGAGTGCAGCTGATAACTGAATTAGCGAGGGACACAGTAAAGCACTATGGGAAGACCTTACTTTTTATTTGCTAAACCGGTGCGCAGTTACAGTACAGCGGTTCCCGATGTGGAAATGATATAACAATTAATATTGTAGGGCGATGTGCTTGCATTTCTGCTTTATGAGAAAAGCAATTCATTAAGAATGTATTTCACCCTTTTCTTCTTGCAATACCTAGAAATATTGCAAAGCCTCAGTAATCAGAAATTACAGAACAGCTATTGAAAAAGTCAGAAAATTCTGATTAGATCCTCTCTCTCTCTCTCTCTCTCTATATATATATATATATATAGAGAGAGAGAGAGAGCAATTTATTACTCAAGTGATATACAATATTTAGTTACACTAATAATTGATCATAATTTGTTGTCAGTACCATCCTCCTAATCTCACTGGAGAGTTTTGTATTTTGAAGAGTGTTAGTTACCCACTATGACCACCTGAGGGCGCTGTTGTTTGTGCCTCTGCCATTAATTGTCTTGTCCCTTATGGTCCTTTCAGTCCATTCCAGCCTAGGACCTTCAACATGTCCTTACTTATTGAATTGAGATGCTGTGAGCCTGGTTCCAACCAGCTCTTTATTGATTAATTGAACCCAGGTCTTCAATTATTGGAACAAGGTCCTGGAATGGACAGAAAGAGAATGCTATGTCACTAAGTTACACCAATGAATGATATACAAGATAATTTAATCTTAACTTCAAACAATCTTTATTGATGTATTTTTGCAGAATGGAAGGCATCCACCAAATTAAAGATTATTTCCCTAAAGGGACGGAGTTGCAAGAGGGCAAAGAAAAAGGTTGCATTATTTTATTATCCAGTAGAGGGCCTCAGTGTGCAAGGAAGAATGGATTGAGGACTGGACGGCTGAATACCATCTATAAGCTGCATTTACCACACAATCACAGCAGGTGATTGTGGTCCCAGGAATTTCTGTAGACAAGGTTGTAATTCTTAATAATTATTCCAGCAACAATGACCCACTACAGCAGTAGAGGCTTCCCATTTACTGAATACCATTTGCCAGAAATTTACAGCTGCACATTTTTTAAGGAACAGCCACTGTGGTAAAAAAGTGTGGTTGGGGGGGGGGGGGGAGTTCTAAGCTTAGCAAATATTGATCTAAGCAGAAACAACTAAAGAAATTGTAGCCATTTTTTAAAACTTAGGAACTAAAAACAAAACATAAGGCGAGAATAATTCATATTTCCTGTTTGCAACAAACATAACAGTATGTTAAAGAGCTAGGAAACTACATGTAAACAGTATAAAGAAACCCTTTAATGGTGCCATGGTTTTGATTTATTCCAAGGATAATAAAAGGTGTGGAATAGTTCACAGGGTGATGAAGCAGCGAGAACACTGGACACAAACAGCTACTCTTTATTATTTATGTATTTAACAGACGCCTTTATCCAAGCTCTTTAGGAGCTGATGGTGTGAGATAAGCCTAATGTTCTCCTCCAAACTCTTAATCTTCCGTACCTACAGTCAGCCAGACAGCGAGTGTTCTCAGGTTTTCACAGAGCTCTATGTGTGCCACGGCTGAAATACCAAGCACAGAATTATTTCCATTAACAAGACTGCTGATGGTTGTCAATGTTGACTCTCCCGGTCATAAATACTAGCGAACGGCAGCCATTTGGGTGTTAATGATGCAGGCCTTTCTTGTTTGGGGACGCTGTGTTGAAATGTAATAGCTTCACAGCTCATAAAATGGTCCTAGATTCACACATTCATTAGTTAGTGTCTCGTGTCAGGCTTTGTTACGTGCAGCATTTGATTTGGCTGGATTTCCAGTTAGTGTTCACTCCCCTGTATGCACACATGCCTCTCCTTGAAGAATTAGGGCCAAACAGACATACCCCTGCTTCTTCTGGCCTATAAGGTAACCGTTTCAAATATGTACATATCATTTTTTTTTTTTACCAATAAGACCATATTTAAATTCAGCAGCAACTACTTCCTGCATTTGGTGTAGAAAAATCTGTTTAAAAAATGTGGCAAAATTCACTACCCCTTTAAGATGATATTGTTTACCTTTGATGCTCCTGTATTCTGTGTGTGTTTTATTTGTACTTATTAAAAAAAGAAGCTGTGAATAACTGCAAATAAATGATTTGCTTTTTTAATTTGCTTGTTGATTTTTTCACAATTTGATTCGTACAGCAGCTGGTAAGTTCCCCCGTTTATCCCACGCCTGATGGAAAATGATAGCACCTTTTTTACAGTCATGCTATTGTCTGTGCAATGCAGCACTGGCATATCTATATAGTGAAGCTGTCATTTATTAATTTCTTTCCAATATAGCTCTGACCCATCTGCAAATACAGTTCCAAAGGGCAACACCAACAAATGCTTCATGCATGTGGGATAAACATAATACACAACGATTCACAGTGGAATGAATCCAAATATCTCAGACATGAAGAAAGCCTATAATTAACTCCAGACTTTACTCCATGTGAAATATTGAGCATTCTCCACCCTGAACCAATGGAAGGCTCACTAATCCAGTTAGATCAAAGTTACTAAGTTATTGTTTAAGCTATGTGCTAAATTCTTTTGAAACTTTCTAATTTTACTGTTGTTACTGAGGAGGGCTCTCAAAACTACGACTTCGTTTTTTTAGAAGCCAGCGCAGCAACTCGCTGCAAAACACAGCAAAGTTGCAATCATTTCACAAGTTCCTTACACTTACTAAAAATGAGAAAGTTGCTTTAGTCAGCACATTGCTAAAACACACCCAAATCTATCTGTTTTCATTGCTGCTGACGGCCTGTCGATCTAAGCCCAGTTGCAGCAGGAGCAGCTGGAGTCAAAGACCAGCCCCTGAGCGCAGTGCTGGAAGTAGGTCTGGCCATTGTTGCACTGGTAGAAGTCGTTCTTGTTAGTGGGATCAGGGTACATCCCGCTGCTTTTGCCCACACAGAAGCTGCTGTCTCCCCCACCAGTGCCTCCACTGGGGCTGTCTCCTCCAGACCCACTAGCCTCTACCGTGGTTGTTTCACCCTTAATTGGGGGCAGGGGAGTTGCAGGTGGTTTGCAGCCTTAAAAAAAAAATATATATATATTTTATTAATTTATTGCTCAATATATCCTTCAGTCACTGTGTGTATAATTGTACCATGCTTTCTATATATGTATCTATTTTATAATGTTTTTTTCAAAGTATTGGCTGGGAAACTTTTCGAACTGCTTGGAATTCACACAAACTGTTTTAAAATGTAAAAAAAGTGTAAATGAAAAAACGTGACAGGTTATGTATGAACGGTGGGGGTTTCTAAAGCCTTTTTTTCCATCCCTGTAAGCCTACTTCAGAAAAAAAAGAAGCAAACTTTGCACCTAAGCATAGTAAATCTGGTCCAAACCTGTCTGATATTAGTCTCTTATGATAATTATCAGCTATTAACTCTGCTGTCTGAACAACGTAACAGATCGCTTGCTCAGAAACTCAACTAGCTGAGTATTAACAGTCCAAAGGGCTGAACTAATACATGCTAGTACAAACGTCCTGTACTGTAGAAGTCATCTCTGAGTTATCAACAAGGAAGGCTGCTAAAGCAGATAGTGCCATGGAAAGAACACACATTATGAACCAGTGCTTTCACAATGAGCCAGGTTTGTCCAGATATTTATACCGAAAAGCAATTTGCACTGTTTTTTATTTAAATTTAAAACTTTTAATCTTACAAAACTAGTTACCAAACAACTCAGGCATGCTTCTCAGTTGCATTGTACTTGATTTGCAACAGATGTATTTACAGCTCACGTTTCAACTGGGACAGGATTCTGTTAGGTGTGAAAGGTCTTAAGAAAAGTAACCTAATATAGGAACTCAGGGAAATGTGTACTAGCTTTAGGTCATGTGCTATATGCAGGAAAAGCAAAACCCATACATTATTTCTCTGAAGAAACCAGCGATTGCAACACGATAGGTTTGGAGCAAACTTTGCACAGCGGTAGCAACGCAGTACAATGACTGCAATGGAGTACCACTGTGCACTACTGTGATGCAATTCTTCATATGTCAAAATATGTTACCACTGTGGGGCCATTGTACACATGTCTACCATCCCCATTTGTAGAGCACTTCATTGCTGTAGCAGTTCCATAATGTCCACTCCAGCATTGGGTTCACTTACTTGCTTGGTCCAGCCCGAAGGCTTTGTGCAGCACGTTGATCAACGGGTATTTGCCCTGATGGCAGAAGTTTCCACTGAAGTCATCAGTGTCGATGGTCCACACCATAGCTCCTCCAAACTTGTTCTGCATCAGCCACTGGACCTACATAAACACAAGAAAGCATTTAAACACCTTGTAGGCATTGTAAACAAGCTGTGAAGTGCATCAATAAAGAACTCAAAAACAGTGGGACAGGGCCTAGAGCAATGATAGCGCTCTTTGCATTCCGAATCCAGATCAGTTAAGCTGGGCCCCTGTGTAGCTCTCCTACCTTGATCTCAAAGCTCTTTTGGTTGTCGTAGCCGACCCATTCCGTTCCTTTGTAGGCGTAAGGGACCTGCTGGGGTGTGTTCCACACTAATGTCGCTCCTTCCAAAAAGCCACAGATCTGCCACGGGGGGAAACAAAGAACACTTGAGTAACAGAGACACCGGGATCTATTTATCCAGTTCCTTTATTAAGTGACTGCTTTGCCATGGAAGTTCAAATGAGATGCCTATTCTCCAGTTATCAGATAATGCATGACCATAAGTGGCCTCGTCTGTAAGAGAAATGTTGTTTCCAGTGGTAGGGGTAGGACCTAGTGACATCATACGGAATGTTCTTTTAGGGGTTACCCACTTTTAGGGGAGTGCTAATGTAAATAGCATAATAGAAGAGAATAATACAACAGTAAAACCTGGAAATGTGAATTACTATCCCCTTCTTTATTTTTTATCCTGGTAGTTTGTAGACAATCCCTTACACATGCTAGCTGCTGCTCTTGAAATCTGCAGACGCTCTCTTGATAACTAGATAATCGTTCCCGTTTTTGCTTGCTGCTTCTTTGTTTTATAAAATCTTTGAAATCCCGCATCAGTGGCGTACTGACCTCAAAGTAGCCCAAGGAGCCGGCTTCCTGGGTGTACTTTCCAGCAGGGCCAGGGCCGGAGATGGGGGCGCCCACCGTGTGATCGGAAGGGTTCCTCAGGGTGAAGGTCTGCCCATAGGTGGGGAAGCCAATTAGCAGCTTTTCGGCTGGGGCACCGTTGTCTTTCCAGTAGTTCAGGGCGTAGTTCTGTGAAGGGCAACGTTTTACACAATTTGACATAATTGGAGGATGACTTTCAACCCCAAGCACATGTCGTTCACCATTGACCATGGAGGGTGACTTTCAACCCCAAGCAGTCATTCACCATTGACCATGCTTCTTTCATTACGTGCCACAAAGCTTGCTTTATCAAAGCAAACCTCTCAACCCAGTATTAAGAAGAGGAACTCACAATGCTGAAGTAAACGTCTCCACCCTGGTCAGTTGGGCTCTTGTAGAGAGGGCTGTTCTCTCCAGTAAAGGGCTCCCACGAGCCGTGCATGTCGTAGGTCATGACGTTGATCATATCCAGAGCCCTGTGTGGGACCGAGCAAGCACACCATGATTGAGCAGCCTGGACGCAGGCAGGATAACAGAAACATTTCCATGCTCATAAACTCTCTATAATCTGGGAACTCTTTATAATCCTGCTCTACGTATCCAAGGAGTCATCGAGCATCTGAGGGTGAAGGGGCAGCTGTCTCCAAACCCAAACAATCCCAACCAAGAGATCCAGTGCCAATTGTGCAGAATTGTCATTGTGTTACAGACTAGCACGTGGATTTTACAGGGATGGAAATAAGACTCCCATGCATAGCTGTTTGATCCACTCCTGGTTTTACAAGGAGTTTAATAAGATATACCTGAGCTTGTTACCTATGCACTGTGGCTGATCAAGCGTGAATTAAAACCTGGAGCACTGACAAAAAGGGAACAAACAATTGGACAGGGTCCAGCAATATATAATGAAAGGAAGAACAACAACCTCCAGCCTCCAGGTAAATCATAAATATATATTGTTGAGACATCTAGCTTATTTTCAAATGGAAAATGTCAGTGTCAGTTTCACAATTAATTGCGCAATGAATACCACCTAGGAGTACATTAGGGATTTGGGGATAGAGAGTGGGTGGGAGGAGACCGTAGCTGTCCATCAAATAATGATCTGTAATCTGCAGATAACAACCCTCTCCAGTGTTACTGCTTTTTTATGAGGAATGGAAATTCCTCCCAGTATTCAATCATTCCAGGCAATCCATCAATGCCTTGTTTTGATTTGTTGCCAAGGTAAAATAATGCTGTGCTGCCTAGTCAAGTGAAACCGACCAGAGCTAAACTGAGACCATCCAGCTGTACATACACAGTGGGTCCTACATTATTATCCCTCCTAAATGTTCTCCACTATTGTGGTTAATTGAATCATAGAAAAAACATGTATGTGCATTTTAAGCGCAGGCCGTGTTAAACAGTGAATTAAGAGAACTCATTTCTGTATCTATGAAAATCTGGTGGATGTCAATGAAATGGGAGTGGAGACGCTGATAAACAGCGTGGCTTGTTTTCTCTGTCCTGGAAAGTGAACGTCCGGAAGGAGACACTTACTGTCCGACCTTGGGGATCTCATAGGCGGACTGGATGGTTCCCACGCCCGCAGACACGGCCGCGGAGAGCAGAAGCCTCGCTCTGTTGGTCTGCTTGGCCTCGTTCTCAAAGGCTGCACGCATTTCCTGCAAAGGAGAAAAGATGCAATTCAACACTGAGACCAGATACATACAGTGGGACACGTCTGTTATCCTCACAAGCTGATATTGTGCTGAATAATATACTGTGCTGAATAATTCCAACACCATGTTTCAAGAGGGACAAAAACTATTCTAGAGTTCTTAATAGGAACTAAAGGCATGGCCTTCCCAGCATAATCCACCAACATGCGTATAGTGTATTTGACAATTTAGAGAGTGGACAACCTCCAGGAGGACAGAGTAGAGCTGCTTATCCTGGGGAGGGCTCCCCCTGTTGGCAGGGTACTCCCAGTCGATATCCAGACCGTCAAACTCATACTTCCTGAGGAAGTCAATCACAGAGTCGATGAAGATCTTCCGGGTCCCTGACGAGGCCACCATGGCACTGAATCTGTGACGAAACAAGCAAAGATGCTTTGTGAATACACCAATGAACATGACCTTACATTCCAAAAAACCCTGCACTTGCACTGCACCATCACCCCCATTGACTCTGTTCAACCGCTTAATTCCCTTTTACTTTTGTAAATAAACTGGAACTAATAATTATCTTCTTAAAAAAAAAAGTGGACACATGCATGGGTTTCTGATTGGACAATACCTATTCATGATTAAATATAAAAATATATAAATGCATACAATATAATGCAAACAGCGTCCTTCACAAACCAGCTGGGTGGGTTTATTAATAGAGGAGTTGGAATTAAAAATACAATATTATTTTCAAAGTGCCAGCAGCAGTTACCTACAGATTTTATGTTGTGTTTTACAAGGAAGCAGGAACACTTAGGCATAATGCCAATCATCCTTGTACAAGCCAGACCTCTCATTGATTGGTTCTGGATAGTTGTGGACTGGCCAATGAGCACGGAAGGAACAGATTGGATTAGGGAGGAGACTATTGTGTTGATAAAGGGAAGGGTGGAGTGGAGCATGTGATCCTGTCTAAGCTACATGGGGAACAGAAGTAACGGATTACAGAGCAAATAAACAAGGTGAGTGCTGATTTATACATAGACCTAATATGTATATGTATGAGATAGCTAAAGAGAGTAGGGATCCAAGTTAAAAACATAATTGGAAGGATCTTAGGCAGTAAAGCTAAAATAACCGACAAATTATGAGGGAAAACAGCAAAGGAAACGATGGACAAGATCCAAAATTATGAAGTGAAGACCAGTTAAAGACTTTAGCCAGGTCTTTGCTCGTCTTCAAATGTATTTCGAATCGGATTAGCGTTATATCACATCTCAGGTTTCCATGGATGTCTCCAACCTGAGGCTGTGTGATCCAGTGGTTAAAGAAAAGGGCTTGTAACCTGTAGGTCACCGGTTAAAATCCTGGCTCACTCACTGACTCATTGTGTGACCCTGAGTAAGTCACTTAACCTCCTTGTGCTCCGTCTTTTGGGTGAGACGTTGTTGTAAGTGACTCTGCAGCTGATGCACAGTTCACACACCCTAGTCTCTGTAAGTCGCCTTGGATAAAGGTGTCTGCTAAATAAGCAAATAATAATAATAACCACCGTGCTGACCCGGTCCAGCCATATGACCTTGGTGATATAGGACCAACCTTGCTACCATGGTGATTGGGAACCTGTCATGTTACCATGGTGATATGGTTGGAGTAGAGCACTCACCCAGAAGAACCAAAATTTCATCCACCAACAGACAGAAGAGTCTTCAGGTTTCCGTTCCTGATTGACACAATAAACAGAAAGGCACCTGTATTAAAGTCGTCAAAGAGCACATTGTCTTCTAATGCCTGCAACGTGGACAACCTGTTTCACTTGCATACCGAAATCTAAAGCCATTGCCAGAAGGCAACTTTTTGTGTAGATTAACGGGATAATGTTTCTGGGGTTAGGTCTCCTCTAGTGTTACATTTCAGAATGGAAACTTTAAATCTCTATTATAATTTACTATTTTTTCTCACACTTCTGTGTTCTTTGCTCTCAATCTATAATAATTACAATGTATTGATATACAGTATATATATATACACAAAAAACAGTGCTTTAAGAAGTTGATAAAAAACAAACAAGTTTTTTTTATTATCAAAATCTCCTTGTAAACATCTAATGGACAAAAAAACCCTTGGATTAAGAACCGTCTTCCCCAGTCAATCAAAGTGCTGTAGATCTTTCTCTGGAGGTATAAAATCTAAATACCACCACGAATGATGCACAACGTGGCTACTTACTGGTTCTTGAGGGCGTTGAACTCGCCGTACAGGGTCACGTCGTTCCACTCGAAGGTGGCAATCTGGTTGTTCTTCATGGTGGCAAAGGCGTAAAGCAGGTGTGTACACAGGCAGGGGTCGATGTTGTGAGGCATGTACACTGTGGGCGGAGGTCTGTACTGCGCCCAGTTGGTGAAGTAGCAAGACAGAATGTAGGAAGATCCTGAAGAGAAAGAAATAACACAGCAAGCTTAGGGTTTAGAAGAAGTGTGGGATTACTGTAAAAGCCTTTGTATAAGTCTAAAGGGGGGGGCGACTTATACACCAGTGCGACTTATACAGTGTTTTTTACGGTACCTGTCTCTCTGCTCTCCTGTCTTGAGAGTATTTGTGGAAAGAGGTCGGCAGCATTTGCCAGCTGATAAATACAAGTGAATAAATATATCCTGTTGGAAAATATATTGCAAGAAAATATCCAGCGCAGACGATACTGGAGCGACGGAATGAAAAAAAAAAAAAAGTTTTGTGTTTTCACTTTGAAAGCTTGTTGTGAATTAATTAACTTATGCATGATCACCCAGTGGCTATTAAGATATTCATAAACGTTACTGATTGCATTTTGGAGTGATTTGCTTCCGATATGAATTCTTTATACAGACAATCCTAGAGGTCAAGTTAACCAGGCCAACCACATCTTAAACTTTCCACATCTGATACTCACCCATCTGCATCTGCAGAAGGAGGGCCAGGCCTGTCAAAAGAAAGGAAAAAAACATGAATACAACTCCCCTGCTGCAGGTTTACTGCCTAATTGTAAGGTGGTCTCACCCAAGTACAGAATGTAACCTCATATCAACCCATCTAAGACACACGACCAACAGGCAACCTTCATTCCCACTGTCGTCCTCTTTTCACAGAACAAGCCTATGTTGTGTTAAGTGATCCCTACTGGTCAGGTGCCAGATGATGTCCTATGGAGACCAGCCATGGTCTCCAGGGTTCAATAGGAGAATTCAGGGCTCCCCAGCCAAGATCAGCAATTCAGCATGGGTTTTGAAACAGCAAGCCCCTGATTGGATGTTTTTTTTCTTCTAAGCCTGATGAGTGAGTGACAGCTACTCCACATTCAATTAATACAAAATACAAATACATGCATCCATAAGTAAAATGGTCATTCTTTAAATATTACTCAAGTCAAGTCTACAAGCAACCGCTTTTAAAAAGTTTTTTCCTTGACATCGTTCTTACCCGACACCAGCAGCAGTTTGCCCATCTTTGCCCGTTGTATAGCCGCTTTGGAGTCAGTGCTACCCTTTTATACACCCTGCAACCCTACCCTGGACCGCAGCCTTATCACCCTGCAGTCTCCTTCACCTCAGACATTGATATCGTATTGTTCCATTTGAATGCTTACCCACAGATAGTCCAGGTAGAAGTTAAATTAATGTATTTGCCTTGGTGATAAAGTACTGTATGATAAATATTAAAAATCACAAGGGTACTGCTAAATGGGAACATTTAGATTTTGGTTTCCAGGGAGTGATTGAAATAACAAGTAAACTATATCCAAAACAAATCCCGCTGGGAGCAACCTGTTGGGGGCTTCATACTAGTAGTACAAATTGGATTGCCAGTAACAATATCTATCTATACAGATACAGTAGAACCTGAGAGTTCGGAACACCTTCGGAATGTTGATTGCTCCTAAGTCTGAAACGACTGTAACTCTGAGTTTTCAATGGTTTTTATTAAATGTGTACACCTGCTATGTACAGCCTTAATCTGGCGAATAATACAAGGATACAGCACAGTAATGCACTGCTCACATTGTTATGATTTGACAGGCTTTAAAATGGTACTATACAAATTGAATTTACCATTGATTGTGGCTGTAGCAGAAACACTGATTTAAACATCCAGGAAAGCCTGGGTTGATGTAGTTTGTAGCTTCCTCAGGCATGCAGCCACCTTTGCCCTTACTTGCCTCACATGTGGTTGAGTGATTGCAGACTTCCGGCTGAAAGTGGGGTGTTCGATTGACTGGTCAGGTCATAAGTTTGACTTTCCTAACTCTGTAGTTCTACTGTGGCATACACACACACACACAAATATATATATATATATATATATATATATATATATATATATATATATATATATGTATAGTTTAGAGAAAGTGAAAGGGGCAGTTATATTAAGAATTTGTTTTTGCAGCTACTGGCAGCAGTCAGCTGTCTTTGGGCCAATTTTTAGAGATCTAAATCTTTAAAGAGTGTTGATCATTTCTTTCAAAGCAGTTTGTATAATCCAAGTGGTTTATTATCTGGGTTTAACAATGATTAAAGCAAGTGCATTCACAGAAAGGTTGAGACACCACCTAAATGCTAATGCCCACATGACAAACATCTATCATCCCACAACAAGACACTGTTGTGCACATTTTACACGTCCATTTGGGAACAAGGATAAACTAACTACCCAAACAGTGGAATACAAATTACAACAGTGGAATACAAATACATGAAAATTAATACATGCAAATATATTTACAAATACAGGCAAATTAATACATGCAAATAAAAATAATACAAAATTAAAACAAAAGAATGCAGAAAACATTTTACATGCATTCATTTTTTCTTGAACAGTAAACAGCAGTGCATGAATCAGTAAACAAGGGAACAAGTTAAAATGCCATTGTCTATTTTGCAAAGGCACAAGCTTTTGGAGTTTCAAAACAGCAGGCAACTGACACTCTCAGAGCACAAGACATACAAAGGTTTACATATTGATCTTTTGCAAGATAGAACAGGCTTCCAGAAAGATTACAAATGATTTGTCAGGGTAAAATAGGGAAGTTTATAAGCAGGGACACAGCTGCCTTGCCAAAGTTAACATTTCATTTGGTAGTGTAGCCCATATCTCATTGGTGACGGTAGGAACTATTATTATTATTATTATTATTATTATTATTATTGCATTTTTACAAGGCTTTACTTCTCTGTGTCATGCTTTTACAATTTGACAACTCTGCTATGCATTTACTATGCTGCAGTTTGCTATGCTTTTACCACGGCGTACTGCAATAAACTATAGTGCTGGCCACATTCCTCTACTCAGTGCATTATGTCTGCTTAATAAAACTTTCAAATTAGTTTTGCATCATCTGTGCCTGTTGCACTCGAGTTCAGTTTCCTCGCTGCATAATCAACTTACTGGACATGAATTTCATTAATGACAATTCTTATTTTACCCCCACAGGAGACACAGGCTGCTAAAAATGGGAAATGAACGTAAGTCCTTCAAGTTGATTTGTGTGTGTGTGTATGTGTGTGTGTGTGTGTTTGTGAGTGTGTGTTTGTGTGTGTGTGTGTTTGTGAGTGTGTGTGTGTGTGTGTATGTGTGTGTGTGTGTTTGTGTGTGTTTGTGAGTGTGTGTGTGTGTGTGTGTGTGAGTGTTTGTGTGTGTGTGTACAAGCAGATTTCCACCCCATGTGATGTTTTATATAATTTATATAAATTAAATAATACGTTAAATAAGTATAATTAAACAGTGTTCACTAATCTTAATTTGATACCATTTCCATCTGATATAAATGTCTGATACAAATACATTTCACGTGGCTGTACCACATCAATTTCAGGGACAAATATATATATATCGTGACAAAGCACAACTCACTCGGGTTCGTGCCCCTTTAAAAATACGACCCAGAACAATGAAATGGAGTTTTAAGCACTAGTGCGCTATTTTTAATAAACACAAAAGTAAACAAAACACACAAAATACAAAAGCAAAATAAACACCTAGCTCCTCTTGGAGCACTAACTCAACTCTCAGGAACACCTTTCCTAACACGGGACAGCTAAGCTGTTTTCCCGTCCTTACAAAAACACACTGGTGTCACACCGCACTTACTTCTTCTCTTGCTACTCTGAGACAGAGCACCTCTC